>NC_141239.1:662500-1262500 GCF_054856555.1 Leptonotus elevatus | reverse complement strand
TGCTTCTCCGGTTATTTTCCAGTCCTTAGAGAGTTTAATTTAGTGACCAGATTTTCCTGATGAAAAACTGGCACAGTACAATTTCACAGAAACTCAAATATACAAACAATTCTCACCAAGAACTACTTTATAACAAATTTAATCGCTAGTCAATCTGGTTGACTGGTGGTTGTGTTATTGCTTCAGCTAATGCTAAATGCTATCTTGGGTGACCGTTCAACAGCGCTAATCAATCAATGCACTCGCCATTAGCTAATGTTAAGTTATTAACATTGTTTTTCAGTTTCAATTTATATTTTAGCCGTTTTGGATTTAGTTATAGCTGTGGAGCTCAATGAATGGGATTGTCTATTGTATCTGTCTCACACTCCTGAGAAAATAAGGGAGTGTATGTAGTCTGGTATCTGTCTCTGTCGGAAGAGAAAGGCTGATGTATGATTGTTTTTCTCTAATCTGATTTATAGCCATGGGAACTTGCAGAAGGGAGGAAAGAGGAATTCTCTTGTTTTCACTGAGTTGCAAAAAAATGTACTGTGGGCTGGAGGAGGAGCACACTTTTGAACAGAACACTGCTTGGGTGACTTCAATTGTGTGATCAGAAGCTTCTGTTATAACGATACCTTTGCAAAGGGACTTCTTCACCAGGATCTCACCATTCAGTTAATTGAACACGCAAAGAGTACAATACTTAATATTGTCTACTCTAACACTAACCTTTTATTTCCAGGCAGCTATTGGAAGCAGGAAGTAGTTAGTTCGAGTTCCGGTATGACAAAAACACGCCTGTTAGCGATTAGATGTACTAGTTAAGATTCGTCACATGAATCGCGTGTTTGACACACGCATGGCCCAAACAATTAGCTTGCTGAGTGGACTCAAATCAAAAACTGCGGCGCTGGTACGGAGCCTGCATAAAAGCAGGACAAAACCACGTGGCTGGCGAAATCCGCTGGGACTCGGGACGGAAGGCTATATAAATAAACGGGACGGTCCCGTTTCCAGTTTAACTGCGACATCCGGTTCTAGTCGTTCAACGGCAATAAAACAAAATAAAGTTGACTGAAATGGGCCAACGTGATTTACAGGAAGAAGAAAAAAGGACAGCTACACGAATCAAATGGCACCGATTTCAAGGAAATTTCCGAATTTCCTGAATGAAGCGTACGTACCCGTGCTGAAAGTCACATTGCGACTGGCCTGGCTGCTGCAGTTTTCATGGCCGGCTGCCACGTGCACGACGTACATCTCGTCGCAGCGCAACCCGGACAAGCTGCAATTAGCGGCGGCGCCGTCGCAGGTGTGCGTGTGCCCGTCCGCAGCCACTGCGACGGCGCGGTAGGTCGTGGCGACCGGAGACGGCGTCCAGGACACCAGGGCGCCGCGGTCCTCGCACCAGGCGCTGACATTTACCTCTCTTGGTGGACACGGTTCTAAAAAAAAGAAGAAGATGGGGCAACATTTCACCGGCTCTGTCAAAACTGCTAAAAAGAAATGCGCCGTATGTATGTACCCATGCTTATTCTATGCGGCCGACTTCTCAGACTGCTGCACTGGTCGGATGAAGCGGCAACGATGACGGTGTAGTAGAGGTCGCACCGTGCCCCGCGGAGGGTGCAGTTGGTGCCCGTGCCGTTGCAGGACAGGTACGTGTGGTCGCTGGCCTCGGCCGTGGCGTTGTAAACGGTGCTTCCCTCGCCGCCTTCCGCGAGCTCCCACATGACGAGGATGGAACCGCGGTGGCATTCAGGGATGGCCGTGATGGCGGCGAGGGAGCACGGGGCTGCGGAAGGGACTGGTTGACTTCACGGATGCACTTCCCTACCCCGCCTCTACATGCGCTAGTCTGCCACGTGTAGTAAAGGAGAAGTCAACCCCCCCCGCAAAAAATTCTTGACGATTCTATGTAGGGGTGTACCAAAAAATGGATTCTCATAAGAATCGCGATTCTCATTTGGTACGATTAATTTTTCGATTTTTCGATTTTAAATGTCCCCAAATCAATTTCATTTAAATGGTTTCATACTGTCTTGCCCTTGTTTGTGTGTGCCTTTTATTGTTGTACACGATTTGGCCACTTAGGGGCAGTGTGGTTCCGCACATTCTGATACACTGTTAAGTTGTAGCCACATTAGAGATCCATCCATCCATCCATTTTCTGTACCGCTTGTCCTCACAAGGGTCGCGGGGGTTGCTGGAGCCTATCCCAGCTGGCTTCGGGCAGTAGGCGGGGTACACCCTGAACTGGTTGCCAGCCAATCGCAGGGCACACAGAGACGAACAACCACACTCACAATCGCACCTATGGACAATTTGGAGTGTCCAATTCACCTGCCATGCATGTTTTTGGAATGTGGGAGGAAACCGGAGTACCCGGAGAAAACCCACGCAAGCACGGGGAGAACATGCAAACTCCACCCAGGAAGGCCGAAGCCCGGACTTGATCTCACAACCTTTGCACTGGGAGGCGGTCGTGCTAACCAGTCAGCCACCGTGCCGCCAATGGAGCCACATTAGAGAGTAGAAGAAAAAATCACAATCAAGGTATGCCAATAAAAGTTGTTGTTTTTTGCAGCGTAGGAAGAGCACATGCCGGTGAGTAATGTTAACATGCATCTCTGTATACGTTCCTGAAGCGTTTTTGTATGAATAGCCGTTCTTTTGAGTGGTAAAAGTGCTGCGAGTAGCGCGCTAATTAGCATTAGCGAGTCAGATTGAAGTAGATCATGACGATTCTTTGCACATCTATAAATTGAAGCGGAAATCATTGTCAATCAAATCAATTCGGAAGTGAAAATCGATTCGGAATCGAAAATCGATTCTGAATCGAATCACAGACACAAAAATCGGAATCGAATCGAATTGTGTGACAGTCAAAGATTACCACCCCTACGAAATACGGTATTCTGGTTAATGTTGTATGTGTAAAATGACATCATAGTTGCTCAGGTCTCAGGTAACAACCAATCACAGCTCAGCTTCAGAAAACAGGTAAACTGTGATGTCATCTTCAGTCGACGGCTGGGATGGATACAAATGGCGGGATTTTGCTGCATAACTCATATTCCACAAATGTAATGTTTAGACTAGTAAAGTCACATACAACATATTATTGTCAAAAACTGTTTACGGTTGACTTCCCCTTTAAAGTGTGTCTGTTTGCTGAGGTTTTTCTTCCCCCCCAAAATCCATACTGTGCACCCTTTACAAGAAATTAGTGTCGAATAGTTATTTTCTCTACAGATTATGATTACAATAAATTCTGACCTCACCCTAAATATAAAAGCAGCAAATAATTCTCATTTTAATGAGTTGGCCTGTGATAAAAAAAAAAATCAAATCAATTTCTTACCTGTTTGCAATTCAATGGTGGCGCTGAGATGACCGTCACACTGGCTGTTCTTGGCCGTCACGCTAAAGTTATAAAGAACGCCGCACGCCAGGCCCTCCACCTCGCAGGTGGCGTTGGTCCAAGTGGTACAGTTGGCGGCGCTGTCGTCGTCCCCCATGGCCGAAACAGCGTAGCGGTCGGCACCCGGGGCCGGGTCCCACGAGATCCAAGCAGAATTGGTCACACAGTCGAGGCTGCCTTGGACGCCCTGCGGCTGGCAGGGAGCTGCGGAGACCGAAAGGTGCTTTGAGGTTGAGGGCCGGACGACTTTTCCAAGGTGGGAAGGAACTAAATGCAAGGTATGTGTTGGTTTTCACTTTTTACTTCAGACATTTGGAACGGAACGGAACGGAACATTTGAACATTTCTAGAATCGATTGTTCTACCGATTATCAGATAAATGGGGTAACCAGGTAAATATTGATTTTGGTGTAGTGACTTGTGCAAGGAAGGACTGATTTCAGTGGGCGAGGTTCCATACCGGTCGAGATGCTGTCGTTGCGACTGGACTGGATCCGACAATCTCCTCCGACCGCCGTGACTCGGACGGTGTAGCTGCTCCCGCAGTTCAGGTCGCCGGCGGAACACTCGTTGCTGGTGGTGTTAAAGGTCTCGCCAGCAACGCCGCCCTCGCTGACCCGCACCAAAAAATAGTCGGCATATCCGACGGAGTCCCAAGAAACCGTCAAGTTATTGGACATGCAGTTGAGCTGGGTGCTCACGTTGTGGGGCGGACATGGAGCTGGGAACACAGAGATGCACAAAAATTGTAAATGATTGGTAGTATTTTGGTTGATCAGCGGCGCACCGATCCATCGGCCCCAATTTCCTTAATTTCGGGGGGATCCGTGTCTGGCTGATCCCTTAAAATAAAACCGATCTTGTCCCACCGATCTCATCTCCGCCTCAGAGGTCGGAAAAAGTCGGTCACTGTCCTCTTTACGCTTTACCATGCTAACAATGCTATCAATTCCTAGCATGCCGGTCTTTGCGCGAGCCCCCTCACCTGAGTCGAATACCAGAACTTGGCTGGGGACACTCGAGCAGTTGTCGTCCATTGCCACCACTTGAATGGAGTATCGGTTGCCGCACATGAGATCATCCAGGGTGTAGTTGAGGTCAAAGGTCTGGTAGCTGACGTTGCCGTGGTAACAGGAGGCCGTCACTACGTACTGCATCGCACCGTCGCTGGCAGACCAGGACACGGCCGCGGCGTTGCTGGCGCAGTCCTTCGCCACGGAGACGTCCGTGGGAATGCACGGCACTGTCGGGGGGGGGTATATTCACAATTTAGACTGTCAACATTTGGTTTTGTTAATCAGGCAACTCGTGTTTTTTCACATTTGGGGCAGGTCTCGGTTTCTGTATACGGATATATAGTTGAGCTCAAATATATTCGTACCATGGCCACACTTAAAGAGTTAGACTGCAATTTTGTCTGTTGACGATCTCTCAACCTTGTCAAGCTCACCGGACTGCACACGGCGAGGTGCTGCCGAGGTCACGTTGCACTGCCGGTCGGACGCTGTGACGGACACGGCGAAGTTTTGTCCGCAGGTCAGTCCAGAGACGTTGCATTCGCCAGAGTACGACATGCAGATGTGGGAGGCGCCGTCGCCCGAGTCCATGCTGACCGTGTAGTGGTCCGTCCCGTTGCCGGTCTGCCACGTGACCATGGCAGTACCAGAAAAGCAGTCCTGCATAGCGTAGACTTCCTCCGGCGGGCACGGCCCTTAAGAGGCAAGACGTGAACTCAGCGAACCTCGCAGTTCCTGCCGATTATGTCAAGTTTGTTATTTGACTTACGAGTCTGTATGGAAGTTGCGGCGCCGGTCTTGCCGACGCAGTAATGATTGCGAGGCGTCACCGTGAGGCTGTGGTTTCTCCCACAGATGAGGTCCGATATGAAGACTTCAGTGTCATTGGTGCGTCGCATCACACTTTGGCCTCCCGTCTCAAGTGAGACCACGTACACGGTTGCGCCGTCACTGGCGTTCCAGCGAAGCGAGACGGCATTCGCATCGCAGTCCACAGAGGCGAGGACATTCTGGGGCAAACACGGTTCTGAAAAACAAACAAACAAAAGTAATTATTTATCCATCCAGCCATCCATTTTCTGTACCGCTTGTCCTCACAAGGGTCGCGGGGGTTGCTGGAACCTATCCCAGCTGGCTTCGGGCAGTAGGCGGGGGCACACCCTGAACTGGTTGCCAGCCAATCGCAGTAATTATTCGTTAATCGTAATTATTTAGATGAGTCATTTAATAAATGCCGGAACGTCTCTGTGTCTGATGACACTGTATCAAAAGGAGGGAAGTCTGCGCCGGCGAGACGGGGAAAGGTCAGTCGCAGCAAGAACCAGCCGGTGCGTTAATGAAAAGGAGGCCAGTGGAATGTTATGATTACAAGGAGTAGAAGTGGAGAAGGTGCACAACTGCACATACTTGGAACATACTGTTCGGGGCAATGGGATGGGACGGGGGGGACTCGGAGTCGAGACGCTACTCCTCCGCGTTGAGAGGAACCAGTTGAGGTGGCTGGGGCATCTGGTTCGGATGCCTCCTGGGCGCCTCCCTGGGGAGGTGTTCCGGGCTTGTCCTACCGGCAGGAGACCCCGGGGACGACCCAGGACACGCTGGAGAGACTACGTCTCACGGGCTGGCTTGGGAACGCCTCGGGATCCCGTCGGAGGAGCTGGCTGAAGTGGCTGGGGAGAGGGAAGTCAGTTTCCCTGCTAAAGCTGCTGCCCCCGCCACCCGACCCCGGATAAGCGGAATTGAAGACGAAACGGAACGGGACAATAATATGTTCTATGCAGCCCCACTAAATATGATATTCTGGTTAATATTGTGTTAGTGGAATACGAGTTAAGTAGCAAAATCCAGCTGTTTTTTCATCAGTATCAGAAGGCGGCCATTTTGCCACTTGTTGTCGCGTGAAAATGGCTCCACAGTTGCTCAGGCCTCAGGTAACAGCCAATCGCAGCGCAGCTTCAGAAAACAGGTGAGCTGTGATTGGTTGTTGCCTGAGCCCTGAGCACCTGTGATGTCATCTTCAGTCGACGGCAAGTGGCAAAATGGCCGCCCCCTGAGATAGATAAAAAAAAATTAAATAAAATCCCCAAATATTTATCAGAATGTCATGTTTAAAGGAACCCGACTGTAATGACAAGTTTGCTCGATAGTATTTATTTGGTTGTTACTAACATAACTATGAGATACATTTTTCACAAATCATTTCCAGTTGAATACATTTTGTAGAAACTTTATTTGAACATACGCCGCCATTGTTATTTCACTACGCGCTGAACGGCGGCTGGCTCTCTGCCGAGCAACGTGAAACGCATATAAAGAACGCAAGGTAAGCCTCGGTCGCGTTCCTAAAGGGACGATCAAAACTCTCGAACGCGTCTGGTGAATGACGAGAGCGCGTTGTTTCTTAGGAACGCTACGGAGGCTTAACTTGCTTTCCTTATTGACGTTTCACATTCAACGTTCAACGTCACTACGCACTGAATGCGTTGCCACGTAAATAACAACATATGTTCAAATAAAGTTTCTACAAATGTATCTCATACTTATGTTAGTAACAACCAAATAAATAATATAGAGCAAACTTGTCATGACAGTCGAGGTTCCTTTTCAGACGAGTGAGGTCACATATTGTCGAAAAATGTTTAATGCTGAATTTCATACGAGTCAGACCAGCGATGTTGTAAGGTTCGGAGACGGTAGCAGTGGACAGAGCTGGAGGTGGCAGGGTTGAAGGTGCTAAGTCTCTCTTTGGGGGTGACCAGGAGGGAAGGACCAGTCATGATTTCATGAGACGGACAAAACACAGACTGGAAGGAGAGTCCCCCATTGAGACACGTGTATGTGCTAGAAATGAGCGGCCACGTTAGGAGACAAAGAGGAAGACCAAAGACAAGAAGAGATCAAAAAGGATGACTCAGAGAAGGGTTCGACTGTAAGGGACATCCTGCTTTTAATAAGTGTAGTTCTTTCTCAACGTAAATACCCATGTAGATGACGGTGCTGTTGCCGGGCAGACTGGTGCAGTCTTCGTCTTCGGCCATCACCAGGACGGTGTACTCCTGCCCGCAGCGCAGGTCGTCCCAGGTGCAGTTGCTGTGGTCGCTGCGGCACCAGTGGCTGTTTCCATCCAGGCCGATGGCTTCCGCAGCGTATGTTTTGGCGCCATCGCTGGCCCCCCAAAAAACAGCGGCGGCGTTCGCCCCGCACTGGTCGCGGGTGACCACGTCTCGAGGGATGCACGGAGCTGCGGATGGACGAGGGATGCAAACGCGTGAGTGCAACGAAACAACTTGAATGAGAAGAAACGCGAGCCGGTTGGGGGGGGGGGGGGGGGGGCCCGCTGGTCGCTCCTCTTAACTCACTACACTAGGTTTGCACAATACACTTTTATAGACATATAGGGCACATAACACACTTTGTGGGGGGGGGGGGGGTAGGGTGGAAACACCGTCTTCACCCTACAACTCCCCTCCAATTTTAATACACCACACAACTGGGGGGGGGGGCTTGTGGGGGTGCCATCGGTTGGGGGCCGCAGTATAGAGCAGTGCTGCGGCCCCCTGTCCGTGTCCCCCCCCCCCCGCCCTATCTATTTTTTTTAATGCACCACATACACTCATTAACATGCTTGGGAGGCGGGTGGATCGGAGCGTGGGAATATCATTTCCCTCGGCTCCGGCTCACCTGCTCCTAATTTTAATGCACCACACACACACACACACACACACACACACACTTGTATATACACTGGGTGGGGTCACATTCACGGTTCAGGGGCAGAGTTCGCCAGTCGGCGAGCTGGCGGACTCAGTAACAGGGGTTAACTTTCACAAAGAACGCTGGGGTGACGATCGGGGCCTTCCCCCGCTGGGCCTGGGGTTCGGGGGTGTCGGCCGTCCTCCGGTGCCCCCATCTCCCCCTTCTGCCCCCGGTGTTCCGTCCCTCCACGCGGCGGGGGGTGGGGTTAGGGCGCGGCTGCCCTCTCCGCTCCGCTGTCCGGCCCCTCTTCGGCGCGTGCTGGATTTCACCTTCCTTGGTTTTCTTTGGTCCTTCCTCGGGTCTCCTGACGGCGGTGTTCGGTTTAGGTGAACGGTATGAGATTTTTTCTAATAGGTTTTTTTTGGTGAGCTAACAAATACACGCACGCACGCACGCACGCACGCACGCACATACACATACTCACCCACACACACACAAAAAAATAAAAAATAAAAATAAAAAAAATTAAAATTAAAAAAATAAAAAATAAAAATGAAAAAAATAAATAATAATAAAAATAAAGACCAATGAATGAATGAACAATACTGAGCTCTTTAAAAAAAAAAAGAAGAAAAAAAAAAAAGAAAAAAAAGAGAAGAAACGCGAGCACAGTAGATGTACTGGCAGTCATCATGGCAGCAATTTGGTTGCAACTTTGAAATGTTATTTCTATACTTCTTACATGTTTTGACAAAGGCCGGGCTGCTCGGGTCACCGTTGCACTCGCTGCCTTGCGCTTGCACGACGACGCTGTAGTTCCGCCCGCATGCCAGCGAAGCAGTCAGGCTGGTCTGCGTCGTATTGTAGTTCTCCACGCCGCCGTGACTTCCTGTGGCCGCGATGAGGTAAAAGACCGCGCCGCGGGCGGGATTCCAGGAAAGCCGCAGCTCGTCACTCTGACAGGGCGACTGAGCCAACACAATCACAGGCTGGCAAGGCTCTGAGACGAGGAAAGAAAAGAGAAGCCGCGACAAAAAGATTAGCACGTCAAATGCCTCATTTATTCAGATCCGTACGCATTCTTGTGTTGGTAACTAAGCAAGCCCAAATATCGCAACCATCTCTCAGCAGGATGTAATGTGGTTCCAGAGATCGGAAATCCATGTGCAGGGCTTTGGACACAGGTGCGACTCAGTTGGCAAAGTAAATGAGCTGGTTTCAACACCGGTTGAGTAGAAACAACGGTGTCTTAACGGTTTTTCCCATTTTTGTGTACCATAGTTCGATACCAGGGGTCAGCAAACGTTCCTAACAAAAGGGCCAAATAAATAACTAAAAGTGTGTCTGGAGCCGCAAAATATTTGAAGCTCGTGATGAAAGAAACACATTGTGTTCGTGTTAGTCTAATGTACTGAGGGCCCAACAGCTTATTAGAGACGCACCACAACACAAAAAAAGATGCAGCGTCCAATACTTTGACATTCATTTTCTTCTACCTTTCGTCTTTAGTTTTGGTGGAATTTTCATAATTCGTTTTCCCCCCCGACTTTTCTGTCTCTGTTAAAACATTTTTGGCTATTTTATGGATATATTACGGTCATTTTTAAGGGGAAATTTTATGGCGGTATATATATATATATATATATATTTTTTTTACTTTTTGTTTTGTTTTGACTTTTTTGCCAGAAATTTTCTGACATTTTTGGCATGGACATTTTATGGTAATTTTCTGGGTTTCTTTTGTCTTTGGACATTCTATAGTTACTTTTTAAATGTTTTTTTATTATTTAAAAATAAATACATTTTCTGACTTTTTGGGCAATTGTGTTACTGTGTTATTGTGTCATATTTTTTGTTAATTTTCAGGATTTCTTTTGTTTCTGGACATTTTATAGTTACTTTTTGAACATCTTCTTTTCTGCTTAAAAAATAATAATAATTCTGATTTAAAATATTTTATGGTAATTTTCTGCCTTCCTTTTGTTTTTGTACATTTTAGGTTTTCCTTTCTGCCTTTTTTATTCAATAAGTGAAGTGTGCATTACGCTTGGGCATGCAAAAAAAAAAAGCAAGGCTACCAACTAACCGTCATTTCAATGGCGGAGATTAAAGTACAATACATTAAATAAAAAACAGCAACTTTCCAGCGGTTGAAATGTTAGAAATCAGAGGTCAGTCCATTGGATCCAGTTCATTTTCAATGACCGTATGGTAGTTTAGCCTACCCACAATGCACCACGTCGCTACCCATAATGCACCGTGCAGTCGAGATGCGCACTTTGCTTATTCTCTGACATTTTTGGCAACTTCATGGACATTTTATGGTAAATTTCTGCTTCTCTTCTTCCATTAGGGAAATTTTTAGGTAATAAAAAAACAAAAACCTTTTCATCTTTTTCTGACAGCTTAAAAATTTGGGCTTTGACATTTTATATATATATATATATACTAGGGGTGCACCGATTACAATTGTCTGGCCGATCACTGATCCTCGATCTTTTAAAAAGTCTGACCTGTCGATCCCGATTTTTTGCAGATACCGATTTTTTTCATTACAAGCAACATATAGCTTCAGTGTTCCAATCTTGTTTTATTGGAAAACATTGAACAATATCGGTGAAATAATACAAATGGGTTGTTTTAACTGCACATGAAGAAGTTCTCTCGAATAAAAATGAAAATCCTATTAGTCATCTCAGCAGAACAGGACAGTGGCTGACTTTTTCGGACCTCTGAGGAGGGAGATGAGATTGGTGGAAAAGATCAGTTTATTTCTAAGGGATCGGCCGATCATCGATCTTCCAAAATTAAGGAAATCGGCAGGCCGATCGATCGGTGCACCCCTAATATATATATATATATATATATATATAAATCTCATTTTCTACTCTGTTTTTTGGGGAGCTCCAACCAGTAGGCATAGGAGAGGGACTAAAGAGCCACATGTGGCTCCACAGCCGCAGGTTGCAGACCCCCCTGTTTTATACGAATCAAACTACAGATTGTCGCGATGCCAAATTCCCAAATGACAGCCGTAATTTTAGTGAGCAACATTTGCATACCTGTCTGAATGTACACAGAGTCGCTAACTTGGCTACAGCAGCCACGACTCAGTGCCTTGACGGACAAGTTGTACGTCCCCCCACAGGGAAGGGCCGGGAACGCGCAGGAAGACGCTGTGGAGTTGCACCAACGCTCCTCCCCCCCTGAGCTCGAGACAGCGCTCGCCATGTAAAGTTCCACTTCAGGCCTCTCTTCCCAGGAGAGGACGGCGGCGTCAGAGCCGCACGGGAGGTCAACGGCCACATGCCGAGGTTGGCACGGACCTGCGGAATGGACGTGCTCAGCGTTACCGGACACACTTTGGATACGTGAGGTTTGAAAAACAAGATTGTTGGCAAACCCACGTGTGGTGAAGTTGGACGGCATGTGTGACGTGATGTTGCACTGGAAGTTGCTGGCGGTGAGGCTCAGGTTGTAGGTTTCGCCGCAACTTAAAGCCGTCAGGTTGCAAGTGCTCGTGTCCTTGTTCTGCTCGGCTTGGCAGCGAAAGTGGCGACTTCCGCTGGCCGTCAGGGACACGTTTGCCGCGCCGTAAGGGGGCGTGCTCCAGGATGCCCTCGCGACCCCGTCAGCGTAACAGTCGACGTCGACATTTATGTTGATGGGCAGACATGGAGCTGAGAAGAGAGAAGGAAAATGTTTTGGTGTTGTGTGAAGTCCATCCATTCGTTTTCTGTGATCCGTTCTGGAGTTTGCTGGAGGGGATTGGGATGAGCCCCTTCAGAAGAGAACTGTTGCACTGCTCTAAAATACAAGTTTGTGCGTTTTCATATCATGCCGTTTGGACAACTTGGACATCTGGGTAAGCAAATGAAGCACATCAACTGTAATACCAATGTCTCTCCACCGTACCATTTCGAGAGAGGGCGGGGCTTGATTTGCTGACCCAACTGAGCGTTTTTGAGGTTTAGGAAAAGATTTGATTTATTATTGTAACTTTTCATGAATGGCGTTAATTAACTCATTCGCTCGCAGCCATTTTCACTAAAGCAACAGATTTGACGTTTAGCAGCAATTAGCATTAGAATTGAGCTAAGTTTCATCGATATGGGTCTGGCTGATCTCTTCTCTCTTCCACCCGCTGGCCTTTTTTTTTTTGTAATTACTACCATTGCTTTAAGCCACCTCTTCATGCCAGAAGCTGCATCAAAGCCTTCTGTATGCTTTTGCATAAAAAAAAAATATATAAATACGTTTTTGGGAGTGAAGGACAAAGTATTCAAAACGTATTTACACGTTTTTGGGTTTGAATGAGTTAAAAGGGGAAGTCAACCGTAAATATTTCTTGACAATAGTTCGTTATGTTTGACCTCTCTCGTCTTAACATGACATTCTAATTAATGTTACATTTGTGTGTTAATATGAGTTATGCAGCAAAATCTAGCCATTTTTATCCATCTCAGGGGGCGGCCATTTTGCTACTTGCCGTCGACTGAAGATGACATCACAGTTGCTCAGGGCCCAATGACAGCTGTTTTCTGAAGCTGTGATTTGTTGTCACTATTTTTTTTTGGGGGGGGGGGTTGTTCACAGATATCTAATTCATGTCCACAATTTAGCATTTAAGTCCGTACCTGATGTGAACGTGACCATTGCGCTGTCAGAGCTATTGTAGTACTCCCCCACGGCGACGACCCACGCGTCGTAGTGGGAGCCACACATAAGTCCCGAGACGCCACAGCTGGTGTTCGTGTCCTCAGCCTCACACGTCAACGTGTAGTGTGGGTCGTAGTAGTAGTGGTCGTAAACATAAGCCACGTAACCCACAGCAAGCTCACTCGGATCCCAGGAAACCGCCACCGCGAGCTGTTCGCAGTCCACGTCGACCTGAATGTTGGTCGGTGGGCATGGTTCTGAAAGGACACAGTAAATACCTTGACTGGGTTTGCCTTGGGCCTCCAAAAGACTGAGTGCGTCCCCCCTAGTGGCAAGTCTTGGTCACTGTCGTCGTTTCGGTTCGGCCGACTCACCTGTCGTGAGTCGGTACGGTTCGGATGTTGCCGTGTGGTTGCAGACGTCGTTTTTGGCAGCCGCGGTGACGTTGTAGATCTGACTGCACTGCAAGCCGGTAACGTTGCATCGGGTGCCGGTGGCGTTGCAGGTGGCAGTCAGACCTTGGTCGGTCACGGCCTCGACGCGGTAAGATCCCGCACCTCTCGTCGCGCCCCACGTGACATGAGCTTGGCTCGGACTGAAGTGGATGGAGAGATTCGTCGGGATGCATGACTCTGCAAATTGGGAGTTTCGAATTATGAAAGCAGTTTTACCCTTGACAGGGGTCAGCAACCTTTAAAAATATGCAACATCCAATACTTTGAGATTTTCTTCGACCTTTATCTTCTTTTTTTGGCAATACTGTTTTTCATACATTTTTAGACTTCTGCCTTTGTCAAATTTCTGACATTTATTATTTTTCTGCCTCTCCCTTTTTTATGGCTATTTTTGGACATTTTTTTCTACTTTTTTTGCCATCAATTTTCTGACATTTTTTGCAATTCTTTCAACATTTTATGGTAATTTTCGGGATATCTTCTTTTGTTTTTGGACATTTTAAAGTTACTTTTTGATTGTTGTCTGAATCAATTCTATATTTCCAATGACCATATGGTAGTTTAACCTCGCCACAAAGCACCACGCCGCTACCCATAATGCACCGTGCAGTAGAGATGCGCACTTCGCTTATTGTCCGACATTTTTGGCAATTTTATGGACATTTTATGGTCAATTTCTGCTTTTCCTCTTCCTTCTTTTTGACATTTTGTGGTCACTTTTTGGACATTTTTAGGTAATTTTTCATCTACCTTTCGTCTCTCTTTTTCTTAAAAAATTTGGACTCTGACATTTTTGGGGGAACATTTCATTATTATTTTTTAATTCATTTGAAGAATATTTTATCCAAAAAAATAAAAATGAATATGTAAAAATAAAAAAACATTTCTACAAATGTACTTAGAGAGCCACAGGGGAGGGACTAAAGTGCCACATGTGGCTCCAGAGCTGCAGGTTGCAGGCCCCCTGACCTATGACAACACCTGTGTAACATTTCCTGGGTCGCACCCTACCTGTGGTGAGGTATCCCGACATTAGGTCAGTGCTGTTGCAGTTGTCTCCCACGCTCGTCACAGTGACGGCGTATTCCTCGCCGCACTGCAGATATGCGAGTAGACAGAAGGTCTGGTTGCTGGCGCATGTTGCCGTGTGGCCCGAGGAGGCTGTCAGTTCGGCCGTGTAAGACGCGGCTCCAAAGGCAGGTAGCCAGGATACGACGGTGGATTTGATCCCACAGTCCAAAACGGCTTCAATGCTGCCTGGTTGGCAAGGCTCTGCAGATTTAAGAACAACGATGTTTTCATATAACCGAGTTGTATCAGTTGAAATTTTAAAATATTAATTTTGGGGGGGGGGGTGATTATGCATGTCTGTACCTGATGCAAACATGACCATCATGCTGTCAGAACTATTGTACTCCTCTCCCAAGGCTACGACCCACACGTCATATTTGGAGCCACACGTAAGTCCCGGGACGGAGCAGTTTGTGCCCGCGGCCTCTGCCTCGCACATTAAAACGTAGTATCCGTAATGGTTGTAAACGTAGGCCGCGTAACCTTGAGCCAGAGCACTCTGGTCCCAGGAAATAGTCGCTCCGAGTTGACCACACTCCACGTTGGCCAACACATTGGTAGGCGGGCATGGTTCTGAAATAACAGTTAATACACGTGGAATTTCATAACCGTGACCAGATGATCACGTATACCCATTCCTTTTTTTATTTTATTATTATTATTATTTTTTATTATTTTTTTTATTTATTTTATATATGTACGTATACCCATTCCTGATGCTGTGACCCACCTGTCATAAGCCGCCAGGGATCAGAGGTGAGACTGTCACAAGCTTGGTTGTGTGCCGTTACAGTGATGTTGTACATCTGCCCGCATTGCAGGCCGCTCAGACGGCAGCTGGTTCCCGTGCTGGTACACGCGACTGCCCAGCCTTGATCATTTCTAGCCCGCACTGAGTAGGAACTCGCTCCGTCCGATGCACTCCACATCACCTGGGTATCATTTAGACTGTAGTCGACGTAGGTGCGCATGGGAGCGCAGGGTACTGAGGAGAAAGAGACGTTACGGCAGAAAAAGTTACTGCATGGAAGCGTTGTGTAAAGAACCATGAAGCAGCATTTGATTGATATCTCTGCTTCAAAGACAACCAGTAACTCATTTTGAGTTTGGCAAAACAAAACAGTCATGTTTTAAAAACGCAACAGAGAAAAGAAAGCCCACACTGGCGACTGCCATGTCGCCATGATGCATCTTCTGTGAACACGAGGTTGCGCGCATTATGACATCACAAATATGCGACACGACTATCGGAAAGGGGAGGGGTTGAGGAGTTGGGCACAACTTGAGCCACAGCCGCAACAGATGGACCAACGTGGCATGTCTATTATCGGCGGATTTCTTTATTGTCTGGTTTATCCGCTTGACATCAAATTGGTCGATAATTGCCGATAATTATCAGCCACCGATATTATCGTGCATCCCTAATTTTAACTAACAGATCTGGCCATACGTGTTGATGTACTTAATTTTGCTGACCTGCAGTGAGCAAGACTGGAGTAGTAGCCGGACCAGCACACCCAGTATGCATTGATTCCACCAAAACTGAGTAGTTCTGTCCGCAGACCAGGTTGTTAAGTTCACATGACATTCCCATGTCACTGCAGGAGGAGTTGTGTCCGTCGGTGGATCTTGCATGGACGCTGTAAGCTGTAGCTGCAGCAGCGGTACCCCAGCTGACCAGAGCTTTTTGGGTGGTACAGTTTATCACTGCGGACACCTCGCCGGGGGGACACGGAGCTAGAGGGCAAGAGGGAAAAACCAAATTGCAAATGTGCAGAGAAAAACTGCAAAATGTGAGAGGAATTTTGAGAGAGCGTACCAGTTAGCTTCTCTGTGGGGTAGCTCATCTCGCTCATGCAGACGTTGGTGTGACCCATCACCGTGAAAGTGTAGAGTTCACCACAGCTCAGGTCCAAGAACGAGCAGTGTCCCACACTGGTTTCACAAGTGGCGTTAACGCCTGAAGCGGATGTGGCTTCCACAGTGAAGTTTTGAGCCAGTGAGCTGACTTGATCCCACATCACCGTCATGATGTTGGAGCTGCAGTTAAGATCTCCTGTGACGTTCTCTGGTTTACATGGCGCTGCATGTGGTTTCACAAAAGAAAGACATAGACTCATTCATCATCACAAACAAGACTCTTTTTTTTCTTCTGGTTTCTAAAAGTAGGTCTCACCGGCTTGGACCTTGTAGTCGGAACCAGCAACGATTTCACAATGTACGGAGGACGAGGTGACCACCACCTCGTAGGCGTGGCCGCAATACAGGTCAAGGATGACACAATTGTTGGATGTGGAGTTGCAGGACGTTCTGTGTCCCGCTAAGCTGATGGCCCAGGCCGTATAGTTGTCTGTGCCGGGGGTCTCTGACCAAGTCACGTTCATCACATTGGTGTAACAGTCCATTACGGCTAGAACGTCTTCTGGGAGACAGGGAGCTACAGGAGACAGGTTGGATCGAGGAGTTATCTATCCATTTTATATCCAGCACTTGGTGAGTCTATCTGAGCTGGCTAAGGTACCAGAGTACCAAATATTCAGTTTTTAGACGGTGAGAGGACTGTGAGAGGTGGGTGTCAATCCTGTCCTATTCTGCGCTGTCCTGTCCTGTCAATCAGTCTCTCACAGAGAAGCTCTTACAATGTGCTTCAAAAATACTGTAAAGATCCTAAACTTTATTAGAAGATTAAACAATGCCTGCCAAAACAAATGCCTTTTTTTTTTTTTAAATGGCAACATAAGACGCTGCTCTTAGCTCACATTTTTTGGGGCAACAGATGGCAAGGCTTGATCCTCTTTCGTCTTGTTTGAGGTACAGTAAGTAAAAGGGCAGGTGACCTAACAGGGCAATAAATGTCGACTGAAATCACGGAGTCCGTCCTTACCGGAATCAAAGTAAATGTCGGCATGTTCGGTGCTGTTGCAGCTCTCGGTGGACGCCACCAGGGAGGCCGAGTATGAGCGGCCGCAGTGGAGCTCGACGGCACAAGAAGTGTCGTTGGACGCGCAGGACGCCACATGGCCGTGGTCCCCCGTCACCTCCACTGTGTAAAAAGCGGCTCCATTGCTTTCATCCCAGGAGAAGTTGCCTTTGTTCATCCCACAGTCCACGTGAGCCTTGAAGTTTGTAGGCTGGCAAGGAGCTGAACATAGAAAGAAAATATTCAGTTGAAAGTTGTGATTGGTGTGTGTTTCAGAATTTGTCAGTGTGTGTACAATTTGGGTAAGAAGAGTTCATGAATGATTTCATGAAACTTTGTTGTCATTGCTCATGCCCAAACACGGAGCATTGGTGTCCAGCCGCAGTTCTTCATCCAGGAGAAAAGTCCAGATAACAGATGCTTTGGAAGCAGACCGACAACAATTTGGTGTGACCTTGAGTGGCTTAGCTGAGACGAATAGTAGCGCTTCAATGAGCCAAATTAGCAATCACTTTGCTCAAAACGAGATGACGAACTTCTCCTCAGTGGCAGCCATTTTGCGAGGAAACTGGAATATCGCATCAATCTTGTCTGAGTCTGAGTGCTGATCGCTCACCCCACCCCCATCCAGAAAGACCGGCAGCTTGAACTCTACCAAGTAGCTGCGTCGGATGGTTGAATTTTCCGATAAGTCAGGAACCCCGTCACCTCCCATATGCAAGAAACCTGGATTCCAATTATGGATCTGTCTTCCACATCCTCAACGGGCAAAATTGATAGGCGCACCATTCTCCACTTCTCCCAGGAGTCCAAGGTGTACCCAACAGAAAATGTCCCCGAGGCGTACGAAGCTACACCGCTGCGCTCTCGTCGAGGAAATACTGTCGATTGAGTTGAATGTCCAGCCGATCAATTCCATGTTTAATGTGTCGGAAAAGAAATGCAGCAGGAAACTGGAGACGCCAGCAGACTATCCGAAGAGAATATAAATTTGGGGTGTAAGAATAGTGAACTAGTGAACGCCAGATAATCCCTGGGGGAGAGACTTGTGTGTGTATTTTTTTTTTGTTGCTATTTATTTAGCAAGGGTTTTACTATCATACCTGTACTTAATTCCATGGAAGGACTGTAGCTACTGTAGCAATCCCCATGCAGGAAGGCAATGTAGAAGGCATATCGCTGTCCACACTGGAGGTCGGTGAAAGTGTGTGAGGTGTTTGTGGTCGTCCACGACGAAGGAGAAATTGTGCCAGAGAGCTTCTCGTATTTCAGGACGTAAGAAATCCCTGGCACTGGATTCTGGTCCCATGAGACGGTCACTGCATTGGTGTCACAGGCAACCTCGCCCGCCAAGTTAGTTGGTGGACACAGAGCTGGTTTGATACGGAAGGGAAGTTAGTTATCATGCACGAGTGTGTTAAAAAAATATCTGGGCAGCGACTCAACAAACCAGTCATCACTTCCACAGCTGTGCTTGGCTCGCTCTGGCAACCCCGGTCCACGGTCACCACGGTGACAAAATAGCTTTGCCCGCAGTGAAGGTCAGTGAACTGACATGAGGTAGAAACATCGGAGCTGCAATTGTGTACGTGTTGATCGTCGGCTGTCGCTGTGGCTATGTACATCTCGGCCCCCGCTACACTCGACCAATACACTGTATTGTTGTCCTCGCACGGCGGAGACATGGTGACATTACCGGGAGAGCAAAGGCCTGGAGAAAGAGGATCAAAACAAAATGAATGGAGTTTTTCTTTTAAACGCAGCCGGTTGAGATGCGGATGGATCGTCGCGCACCTGCTCTGAAGCTGTAGACTTCGCTCGGCATTCCGGCGCACGACTCCGAGTGTGGCGTTACGGTGATGTTATACGTTTCCCCGCAGTGGATGTGTGAAATTTGACAGTAAGTCGTGTTGGAATGACATTGATGTGTGTGTCCATCTTGGCCGGTAGACGTCACCGTGTATTCGACAGCGCTGTAGCTTCCCACCCATGACACCAGTGCTGAGTGATTGAAACACACCAGTGCGGCACTGACGTTGACTGGGGCGCACGGGGCTGGAAAGAAACGAGAACATGGCAAGAACAATAAATAGACACTCAATCCCTCTCTGTCCCCATCTTGTTCTTTTTGCTTGATTTGAAAATATCTGTCTCAGAGGTTCTCCGGATGAGTCGCTATGAAGTGGAACTTCTCGACACAGATTTCTTCAGTTGATCAGGTTGACTTTTTTGGGTTAGGCTAGTTGTCCAAAATGGCGCAGCTCTCGTCCCCTTTTATAGGATCTATGCTTCCTAAAGAAGTCCATAATTGACTTGGTCTTCATGTATCTCCAGTCAACATGACAGTTCTACCCCCTAGGTTCCACTAGAGCAGTGGTGGGCAAACTCGGTCCTCAAGGGCCGGCGTCCTGCAGGTTTTGGAGGTTTCCCTGCTGCAATGCAGCTGATTCCAATCAACAGGATCGTTAACAAGCTTATGCAGAGCTTGCTGATGAGCTGATTGTATATCAGCTGTGTTGGAGAAGGGAAACCTCCAAAACCTGCAGGACTCCGGCCCTCGAGGACCGAGTGTGCCCACCCCTGCACTAGAGACAGGACGGCCTTTTTGGCTCCCAGGGGGTCATCTCCAGTATAAACAGGTTTATGAATACTTACCGCTATTGGAGTGCACCTTTACGATCTAAAACCCAAGTGATACCCGTGCCTTATTCTCTGATGCAATCAATGGGGTAGATGCCACAGACTTCCGGGTTTCGGCCGTGTTCCAACAATCGCATCCCTACCCCTGCGCCCCCCCAACCGCGCGCTCCCGCCGAGCGTCTACTCTGAAATGCTTCGGACAAATGAGGCAGACACTACACACTCGCACCCGTCGACGGGAACAAGCAACCGAGGTGCACAAGGGGCGGAAGCGCAAGAACTGGGACGCAGCCCACAGGTGACGTCGCAAACAGCGACCGGAAACAGCGCTGAGATGTGAAACCCAGAAGTCGGAAGTCCCGCCTCCTCCGTGGCATATACCCCATTACTTGGATCTTGAGAGCTTTCTTCCTTTGGAATCCTGACCATTTGCTTTAAGAAGTAAGGGTACTAGATGTCTAAAGGAATGTCACAAAGGTCCAATAATGTCACGGTGTGGTCACGGAGCGGCGTGGTGTCTGTCGGCGTGTGAAGTGGAGGACCCAAAATGCAGGGAGGCAGGAGAACCACAGCAGGAGTGCGAGACTGCCGTGCTTTATTTTACAGAAAACGCCTAACCAGGGTACTGGTTAATACTAACTAAACAACAAACTGAAAAGATACAAAATCAAAATGACAGACAGAACTCCGGGGGTGACCGTGACAAGCGGCAACGATCCCACGCCGACTGATCACCACCCGGGAATTAAATACACTCACACTAATTGGGTAACTAGCCACACCTAGGGCCAGGCATAAGTGGCTGAGGGCCCGGATTAGTCAACCCGGAAGGGCTGGAACCCACTCAGGACCAATCGGGACCCTCAACCAAAACCAGATCTTCCCAGACATGACAAATAATCTGTATATTTGTAGACAATACACAAGAAAGCGCCAATGTTTCAGCAAAGTTCCTAAAGTCCAAGGTGTGGCCGCCAAGTTTGCACAAGAGGAACAACTGATACGTTGTCAGTCGAGCCTTGTGTTTGATTGTTTTTTCCTTGGGTGCAGTGGTTTCTTTTAAAAATCGAATTAGTGATTGATAGTGTAGACTTACCTGTTTGGAGTGATTGACAGACACTAGGGGTGCTGTTGCAGTGTTCTCCCTCGGCCTGCACAGTAACATTAAGATCCATGCCGCAAGGAAGGTCATGGACTACACAACTGGTATTTGTAGTCCTGCAGCTGTCCAGGTAGCCATATCCGGTTATTTCAGCTTGGAAACTGAGACGTCCAACAGTGTCACTCCAACTGAGCACGGCGGTGTTGTCGCCACACATATACTGTTTGGAAACGACCCCTGGAGGGCAGGGAGCTGTAAATAAAAACAAGAAATAACAAGGTGAATATAAGCTGCGTAAAGCACCTTAATGATGGACCTCAGCAATGCACCTACCGGTGGTAATGTTGGCGCTCGGTCCAGGTGGACTGTCACAAGGACTTCCCTGAGCCACAATAGTGGCTGTGTAGGTCTCGCCACACTCTAAATCTGTGAGCGTGCACATTGGAGTCGGTGAGCTGCAGGAAACCGAGTGGCTGCTTGTGGCTGTTGCAGTAACTATGTAACCTGTGGCATCGGCCACTGGCATCCACGACACATAGGAAGAATTAGTGCCACAAGTTTGGGTGCTGTTCTCAATGTATGTTGAGCATGGAGCTGGAAAAGAATACAAACAAAATTTATTTAAAAATAATTATATAATGGTTAGGATACGTTTACAGTATATTCCACAGATGCCATGTTTCAATTGTCAGAACATTTGTGTATGCCAGGGGTCAGCAACCGTTCATGTCAAAAGAGCCATTTTAGGCCAAATAAATAGCCACAAAAAAATCTGCCGCAAAACATTTAAACATTTTGATGAAGGAAAACTGTGTTCGTCTTAGTCTAAAGTACTGAGGGCCCAAGAACTAATTGGAGCTGCACCATAACAGAAAAATATGCTAAATCCAATACTTTGACATTCATTTTTCTTCTACTTTTATTTTCCTTTTTTTATTTTTATATACTGCGCATATATATATATATATATATATATATATATATATATATATATATTTTTTTTTTTTAATTATGCTTCGTTTTCCATACATTTTTAGATTTTCTGTCAAATTGCTGACATTTCTGACAAATTAGTGGACACAGTAATTTCCTGCCTTTTTTTTCCCTTTTTTGGACGCGTTATGGCTATTTTAAAAAAAAAGAATCTGCCTTTTACGCTATAAAATTCTGACATATGTTCATTTTCTGCTTTTCCATTTCCTTTTTGGACATTTTATGGTCACTTTAAAAAAAAAAACTTTTTAGTTAATTTTTAATTGTAATAACTCTTTCATCTACCTTTTGCGTCTCTTTATCTGACAACTTAGACGGTGACATTTTTTAAATATTTTATTATTATTATTTTTATCTTAATCATTAACCATTTAAATAAATTTTTTCCCCCCAAAAAAATTCTACAAATTCTTGTAGAGATCCACAGGAAACCGCGAGAAGGACTAAAGAGCCACGTATGGCTCCATCGCCCTCGTGTATGCAATAGAGTGTAAAGCCTGCTGTATGTATTCCCCAGCATCTCACTTTTGCCACCTACAACTCAACTCTACTTGATGGGGAGTGTTAGAGTAGACAATATTAAGTATTGTACTCTTTGCGTGTTCAATTAACTGAATGGTGAGATTCTGGTGAAGAAGTCCCTTTGCAAAGGTAAATAATTATCAGAAGCTTCTGAGGACAAAAGGCTGATGACACTGAAGCCGTGTTCTATCAGGTTGTCTGTCTCGTCTAACGTGGGGCATCAATACTTATACAAAAGTGGGAGACTAGAAGTCTCCTCCTATCAGCCTACAACACACCCGGCAACAACTCAGCGAATACAAGAGAATCTGTTCCCATGGGTATAAATCAGATTAGAAAAAATACAATAATAATAAGCCTGACTCTCTTCCGACTAGCAGAGACCGGCCCTCCTATTAGATAGCGAATGAATGTATGAACTCGTTGCCCTTCTCATGAAAGTAACACAGATAAGAATACAATTCTATTCATTGAGCCTATACTGAGTTAACTAAATCTAAAACGGCTAAAATATAAATTAAAACTAAAAAACAATGTTAAAACTCATCAGGAGCAAAGCATGAACTCCCAATAAATCCTTGCCCATCGTAATACCCGATTACCCAAGTCGTCGATGGAATTATCGAAGAGCCATTATTGGAACGGCGCTAGTAAACGGTAACAAATAGACCGGGAAGGCGTCTATATATTATGAGAAAGCTTAACAAGACTTCAATATGAAGACAAAAGCCAAAATGCTACGCTGCGCTACTGCTCGCTGAAAAAACATACCTGTCATCAACATGGTTTGTGAGCCTCCTGTGCTGTTGCATGCGTTGTCCTCAGCGAGCACAGTCAGGTTGTACATCGCTCCACATTGCAGCCCGCTCAACTGACAGGAAGTTGACACGCTCCAGCAGGACGTTTGATGCTGCGAGCCGTAAGCCAGAACATGATACCCGGTGGCCCCGACGCTGGCGCGCCATGATACCATCGCTGCGTCAGAGCCACACTGGAGGACGGCGGTCGCGTTGACCGGGTCACACGGTCCTGGCGGAACAGGTACCAGAAGGATAAATGTTGTTTCTGTGAAGTAATTAGCTTTAAATGTCGCAATGTTAGCAAGTACCGGTGGTGATTGTCATATGAGCGGTTGTGCTGGCGCAGTAGTCGTCATGAGCTGTGACGTTGATACTGTATTGTGCTGCGCACTGTAGATCGCTAAAAGAACACGTGAGGTTCGATGTCAAGCAGGTTTCAACAAAGTCGTTTGGTCCTGTCGTGGTCGCCGTATAGAAGTTAGCCCCCAAAGAAGCATTCCAAGAAGCCCAGATGGAGTTTGCGCTGCAGTCGACCGTTGCTTCCAAGCTCGGAGGTGCACATGGAGCTGGAGAGACAAAAAAGAAGATCCGTTCTTTGTATTATGCTCATTCAAACGCGTTCATTTAGCATAAACATTTAACTCCTAAATATCATACATTCTAATACCTGCCATGATGGTTTGCGGGATGCTGTAAGGTCCAGGGCAATCCCCGAAGCAACCTTTTACCGACACATTGTAAGTGTGTCCACAGTGAAGACCACTCAGACTACAGTCAGTGTTGTCCGTCTGGCAGGTGGCTGATGTCATATTTCCAAAAAGGGGAGTGGCCATGACGCTGTAGTTTAGTGGCCAAGAAGAATTTCTCCAGCTGACCGTCAAATCGTTGGTGCTGCAGGACAAAGTGGGGTTGACATCCACCGGCGCACACGGGACTAAGAAAAGAAAAACGTTGGAAGGTTTGACAGTGAGATTGAAATGATACACAAGAAAGTTTTACTGTCCGTTGTATAGTGTCCAGTTTGGTCACTTGGAATGATAGGAAAAAACTTAGTATCTATAAACATTTCTTGACAATAATATGTTATATGGGACCTCACAAGTCTAAACATGACGTTCTGATTAATATTACATTTGTGGTCGATGAGCTATGCAGCAAAATCCAGCCGTTTTTTTTATCCATCTCAGGGGGGCGGCCATTTTGCCACTTGTTGTCGACTGAAGATGACATCACAGTTGCTCAGGGCTCAGGCAACGACCAATCACAGCTTACCTGTTTACTGAAGCTGAGCTGCGATTGGTTGTTAACTGAGACCTGAGCAACTGTGATGTCATCTTCAGTCAACAGCAAGTGGCAAAATGGCCGCCCCCTAAGATGGATAAAGACTGCTGGATTTTGCTGTTTAACACGAATTCCATGAACGCAGTATTCACCGGAATACCATATTTAGACTAGTAGGGCTGCATAGAACATATTATTGTTCCCTTCTCATTACCTGGTGCTTGCCAGATGGGGGCGCTGCCGCCGCTGACGCAGATGCCATCAGTGGCCGTCACAAAAATGTCATAGCGGTGGTCGCAGAGCAGGCTCGTTAGCGTACAGTTGGGGGTGGGGCTGACGCAGGTGAGCGTCTGCGCCGCATTGGTGGTGGCTGTCAAAGTGTAGCTTGCAGCACTTGGATCCGGGTTCCAGAAAACATGAGAGATGCCAGCCGCGCAGTCCAGCCGGCTGGACACATTGGTGGGGACGCATGGCTCTGCAGGACGTCAATTGATGACCGTCACCGTTTTCTCAATGACATGAAAGTGAGGGTTGCGCTCAGTGTGTGTGTTACCTGTGAACAGTGACACAGCATCCCCCTGGACACCTGTGCAGTTGTTGTCCACTCCTGCCACAGCGATGCTGTAAACTTCCCCGCACGCGAGGTCAAAGAAGTTGCACAATGTCCCGTTGGTGTTGCATACCGAGGTGTGGCCTGCGCCGCTCACAGCAACGGCAGCGTAAGAGTTGGCGCTGTCGCTGGCCACCCAAGATACAAGAGTCGGATTTGGGGCGCACGTTCCCACAGCAGTGACGTTTGCAGGAGGGCACGGAACTGATGGGGAAGACGAGGAAAAAGAACGTTAAATGGCAACCTCAACTAATAAATGAAATGACACATGCTGGAAATGCCAACACATCTTTGAATTCCCTCGACACTGTTTCAGACAAAATCTCCCCCAAAAATAAATGGCTCACAGATTAATTTGGAAAAAAATGTGCTCTATGTATACTCAACAATAATATTAATGCAACATTTTTTTTTTTGCTCCCATTTTTTTATGAGATCAATTTGAAGATCTAAAACTTCTTCCACATGCACTAATCATGGTGTCTAATCAGCATCTTGATATGGCACACCTGTGAGGTGGGATGGATTATCTCTGTTTACTATCACAAATTTAGACTGGTTTGTGAAAAATATGTGAGAGAAATGGTGATATTGTGTATGTGGAAGGAGTTTTAGATCTTTGAGTTCATCTCGTAAAAAATGGGAGCAAAAACAAAAGTGTTGCATTTCTATTTTTGTTGAGTATAATTGGACATGCACACGCAAGGAAGAATCTCTGTAACAACCGAGGCTAAATGTAGCTCCCCCCCCTCCGACACGCAAAGCTTGTCTCACGGTCCACATGTATCATTTCAAAAACCAGAGCCAACCAAGAGCGCACGATGCAGGATCTTACGTGTTTGCACGAGGACCTCCATACTGGGCATACTGTAGCACGACCCGGTGATGGCCACAACCGTCACAGAGTAAGTGCTGCCACAAGCCAACCCTCCCCTGGTGCATTGGGTCTCTGTGGAGTTGCAGTACAGAGGCGGACCCAACCCTCTGGAAATGGTGGTTGTAGAGCTGTCGGCGGGGACGGAGATGCTCCAGGTCACCGTCAGCTCGCCTGACGTGCAATTCATGCCGGCTTCAACATCCTCTGGGCCACATGGTACTAGAAGAAGACGACATCGTATATTATTTATAGTTATGTATAGCTAATGCTCAAAACGTTAACGCGAGAGTACCTGAGTCCATGCTAACTGATGTGGAGGTCGAAGGGCAGCTTCCATCAGTGTTAGTGACGGTCACGTTGTATCGCTTCCCACAGGGCAGATCAGGGATTTTGCAGTTGTTGACAGTGTCACTGTTACAGGTGAGCTGAGCGCCACTCGGATCCTCTATGGTTGCCGTGTAGTTCCCTGCGTGCTGGTGGTTCTGCCAGACTATCAGAGCGTGGTTGGCGTCACAGTCTCTGAACGCTTCAATGTTATTCGGAGGACATGGTGCTGAGGAGGAGGAGCAGAAACAGTAACTATGTGTAGCGGTATTTTGTACATGCAATGGACTGTTCTTCTTACCGGTACGAAATGCAATCTCATCACTGGCACTGCTGTTACATTTAAGATTTGATCCGATAACGTGAGCCGTGTAGTTGCGTCCACATGTCAGGTTTTCCACCAAGCATTCAGTGCTACCTGCAAAACATTGGTGCAAATTTCCATCCATATCCCGAATGATTCCAACGTAAAATAAGGCGCCAATGCTTGTCATCCAGGTGACCGTTGCGGAGTCTTGACTGCAGTTGGCCGATGCTGACACAATGGTGGGGGTGCAAGGAACTGGAGAAACGGCAGAGTACAGAAATAATTATTCACAACTAAGGAAATGGATACTAAAAGGGTCCACGAAGCTCAAAAACACAATTTAATCTCATGGATCAGCCACTCCAAAGTCCATACATACATAACCCAAAGTTTACATGTCCCGGTAGTACATACTAGTCTGAGCCACCTCTCCCAGAACCCTATTGGTGGAGCAGTTGTCATTGGAGGCGACGATCCACACACTGAGGTGATCCCCACAAGGCACGCCGGTAACTGCACAGCTGTTGGATGATGAGGTGCAGTTGTAGGTCTCTCCCGTGTTGTCCTGTGCTTCGACAGTGTAGGACAGAGCTCCTGCGGCCGAGTCCCAGGTAGTGATCAGGGTTTCGGAATGACATTCAGGTGCTGTCCTTACATTTGTAGGAAGGCACGGAGCTGGGAGAATGAGAGATTGAGTTACTTGAAGTCTTTCAATACACTAATTTCCTTCTACAATGAGCCCCTGTTTATCGGAGGGATTTGTTCCAGACGTACCAACTAAAAATCTGCAGTATAGAAACTAATGCATTAATTCCAAGTCCAAGTCAAGTCTCAAGTCTATGACCCTCAAGTGACAGTCCAAGTCAAGTCCAAGTCTTTAGGTTCCAAGTCCAAGTCCCTGACCATGAGTCCACATCAAGTCCAACAACCACGACCTGACCACGAATCCGACTTGCTAGATAAAGTCTTAAAAAGCAAACACTATTAACAAGTCTCTAAGGCCAAGTCCAAGTCAAGTCTCAAGTCTTTGACCCGCAAGTCCATGTCAAGTCTCAAGTCTTTGACCCTCAAGTGCAAGTCTTAAGGTTCCAAGTCAAGTCTCAAGTGCCTGACCATGAGTCCGAATCAAGTCCAAGTCCTTGACCACGAATCTGACTCTCTTGTAAAGTCTTAAAAAGCAAAAGCTACAACAAACAGCAGACTGTTGTTCTGAGTTTGCCACGCTGGTGATTGTGTGTTGTCGCATGTGTCTATTCTACGTCATTAAGAATGGACGTTGTTTGGGCGCATGGAAAGATAGGGAGAGAAAAAGGGACAACTTACAAGCCGGCACGCACAGAGACCGACATTTGGAGTAAGGAGAGAAAATGAGAGCAAGCGAGACCATCCATCCATCCATCTATTTTCTGAATCTCTTATCCCCGTTAAAGACTCGTTAATGTTCTCAAGTCCCAAAAGAAAAGTCCGGGTCAAGTGTCAAGTCTTTAGTGGACGAGTCTAACTTCCGAGTCTGAGTTGCGAGTCCGCATCTCAGACGTGTACACAACATTACTGTACTCTATTGATAAGTTTTGTGCGCTGTGAAGCCTGCGATTACCAAAGGTATGGAGTTGTATAGCGGTTATGTTGAGAGGAACCGGAAACTAAGTGTTCTCAATAAGAAGCATTTCCAGGAGCTTTTATCGTCTTCTCCTGAATGGTCAAGTCTTCCTCCTCTGGTGCTTAAGCTTACTACCAGAAACCCTTAGAGATGTTTTGTGGGATGTTGTAGGACCAAACCAAAGTCAAATGTCAGAGAATGCACGATAGTACCAACAGGCAATTAGAGCCCAATAGAAGGAAAGTTCTGAGAGACTTCTTAAATGTTCATTATACTGTCCTCAATTTTTACTTCATATGATTTCAATACTGTGTCGGATACTTTGCACATTGTATACATAAACCTAAGAAGAAAGCAAGAAGCTGTAATAACCCAATAAAAACAATCACATAAACCATAGATATCCATGATGTCGCTGGAGTTGCTATGATAAGAGTGGCTACGTTCCACAATGTAGAGGAACGCCTGATGATATTATACTCACAGGTTCGGACAAACTCAGGCTGGCTGACTTCACTGTTGCACTTGGAGCTGGCGGCATACACGGTGTAGGTGTAGAACTGACCACAGCCTGTATTGGTGAAGAAGCAGGCAGTGTCTTGTGTCCGACACTCGGTCAGTTGGCCGTCGTTGTCTTCGGCCATGGCCACGTAGTAGAAGGTGTTGTTGGTTGCCTCCCAGCTAAAAGTAATCCCGTTGCTGGAGCAGTCGTGGCTGGTCAGAGTGTTAGCTGGTGCGCAGGGCACTGGAGACAGGAGATTAAAAAGTTTAGATGTTGATCAGTGTGCAAGTATGTCGCTAAGGAAAGTGAAGATTTAACGCCGGTGTTTTTTCTTGAGCAGATTGTGTTTCTCCCTTTCGACTCGCATAATAACTGACCTTTCAATACGCTGTAAAGAACTCGAAATTGATGGTGTTGGGTATCCACTCTCAGTGACTAATGAGAGGGTGTGACTGTGAGAAAAGTGCGAAAGATTACAATAGGTGGAAGCGAAGCAGCGTCCCGCTGGGACGACTTATCGGATTGATGCTTTGCGTGTGTGAAAATAAAATGAGAAGTGCCGGTGGGAGACCTTCCAGGCAGCAAGCACTCACCTGTCTCGAACAGCGTCGTGGTGTTAGCGACGCTCTCGCAATCGTCCGAGATCGCTGTCACGTAGACGTTGTACTTCTCGCCACACTTGAGCATGGTGATCTGGCAGTTATTGGACGCCGACGTGCAGTTGAGCGACGCGCCGGTGCCGTCGACAGCCATGGCTCGGTACAAGTTGGCGCCAAACACCAAGTCCCACGTTACCGTCACCATACCGCTGGAGCAGCTGTAGACCACCGTGATGGACGTCACTGAATTTATGGCTGAACAAAAATAAGGGAAATCGGTTAGTACCTCTTTAGTCACTCGGGCAGCAGAGGTTTAGAGGATTCAAGGATCTTCTCGAAAAGTAGAAGCCAAACGTTTGTTTGTCACTTTTTTTTTTTAAATGCGCACGCGGAAGACCATCCGACCAGCTCCGGGAACGTGCAAGCTCATCTTCATCAGTCTCTGCAATTTCTGCAGCCGGCCTCACTTCATAGACGGATGTCCTCTTACGGCTCTTAGACATTTTCAAAGTATGCGGTGGGAATCGATGGAGCCGAAGCTCACCGGCTACATGTGTTAGAGTTTACAATATTAAGTATTGTACTCTTTGCGTGTTCAATTAACTGAATGGTGAGATCCTGGTGAAGAAGTCCCTTTGCAAAGGTAAATAATTATCAGAAGCTTCTGAGGACAAAAGGCTGATGACACTGAAGCCGTGTTCTATCAGGTTTTTCTGTCTCGTCCAACGTGGGGCATCAATACTTATACAAAAGTGGGAGAATACGAAAAGTCTCCTCCCACTAGCCCACAGTACATTTGTTTACAACTCAGTGAATACAAGAAAATCCCCCTTCTCCTCCCATCAGCAAGTTCAGCAAGTTCCCATAGTTATAAATCAGATTAGAGAAAAACAATCATACATCCGCCTGTCTCTTCCGAAAGAGACAGATACCAGACACATATACTCCCTTATTTTCTCAGGAGTGTGAGACAGATAAGAATGCAATTCTATTCATTGAGCCATACTGAGTTAACTAAATCCAAAACGGCTAAAATATAAATTGAAACTGAAAAACAATGTTAATAACTTAACACATGCTACAAAACCCTCGAAGTGCACAAATGCGCAGCCAGGAACGACAACGCACGGCGTCGTTACGTCAGATTGATTGACGGGAACAAATACCAATCGTTAAGATGATCCACCCGGAAGACACAGCAACAAAAGATCCTTGAATACACCTTTAAGGATCTGGATTGGGGACTGGGAAATCTTTGTTCAAAAACTGTACCAAACAGAAAAGATCCGCCAAAACGGAATCTGGATTGTGTATGATTCAAATGATTCATCCTTTGTGCAAACCTTATAAGGACAGGGTTCTGCTATCGCCATAGGGGACGACCCTGCCATTAAAAAAAAAACGATTCCGATTTTACTTTTGAGGGCAACCTAGTAGCAAGTTGAGGGCAAGCTAGGAGCGAGCCATAAATGGTCAGTGTTGTATTTTTTCCAGGTGATTTTTTTTAGTTAGTTTGAAGTCTAAAGAGCAACTGGACATTAGCAATAGGAAGTTCATTGTTCCGCCCAATAATTGATATTCCATTGGCTGATTAGTAAACTCATTTACTGCCAACCCAGTAAAAAATTGATCTTTGACGTCGCTAACCGTCAATGGCAGTGAATGAGTCAATAAAAGTAATCAAAGCAGTCAAATGCCCGTTCGATACTCACTGGTTGTTGTGTGCGTGACATTGGAAGCCTCCCCTGGTATTGAGAACACGTTGAGCGATGACACCCCCACAGTGTAGGTGGAGCACGGTTCCAGAGTACTGATGTTCATGGTTGTGGACGACGTGTCCATGAGGACGGGCGCGTTGTTGGGATTGTCGATGTCGCTCACGGTCACTTGATAAAGCAGAACTTTATCCACGCGGTCCCACGACACTCGAATCGAGTTCTTTCCGGTCTGGGCAAGAGTCACGCCGGTTGGCGGCTGCACCACTTTCGAGACAAAATACAAAACGCATCTTAATAAAAGCACAACATATTTTTGACCGAAACCCGCGACTGGCGCGTCGACTTACGGGTGGTGATCGTCTTGATGTTACCCCTGGCGCTCGTTCCCGCGATGTTGGAGGCATGAATGTAACAGTTGTATGCGGTGGATGGAATCAAGCCGTCCACTTGCGTGCTCAGACCCGTGAAGGTCTGGAAGTATATGTTTGCGGGGTCATTCAACTCCTCCACATACAAGGTATAGTTGTCGGCCCCGAACACACTTGACCACTGAAATGTTAGCGATGTACTTGAAATGGCTCTGGAATACGTGATCTGAGATGTCGCAGGTACTGCGAAAAGGCAAGAAGGAAGGAAACATTTCATGTACGAATTGCTTTCAATATATTCACTTGCCCTGGTTTAGCAATATCTACCTGTTATGGTTTCGTAAGTGTCGGTGCACACAACAGTGTAAACCTGAAAGACCTTCAGCACGACCTGGTACTTGTGGCCGGGTCGTAAGCCCTGAAGCAGCCTCTGAGTGCTGGGCGGGTACGCCATGAGCACCAAAGGCGCAATCGTGGTGGAGTTGACCACTCTTAAGTCCAGTATATAAGCCGTGGCTCCGACGTCATCGCTCCATTTGACATTCAGGACTGATGCCGAAGGAGAAGTCACTGACACGATGCTACATCCTGAAAAATAAGGCAATTGAAGTCATTTAACGTGAATAACACACGATCCTTGAAAAGCTGTTTTGCGGGTATCCTTTAATATCAGAGTGAATGGTATGAATGAATAAAGCTTCAAAACATACCAATAAAATGTTAAATGCTTTTAAATCCAGGTTAAAAACTTTGCCCCCCATACCTATGATTAACATCTCTCAAAAAATGTTGTAATCCTGTTTTCAAAAATCTATTCATTGCGCTGCACACTCTTGCAGTAATTAAGAGTTAGCTATTTTTTATTTTGGTACTTTGCCTTCAAATCTCTAACTTTTTTTTGGGTTTCTTATTAAACCCCATGTAAAATACACACCCTCAATTTGGGATCCTTTTTTCTTGGAAAAAAAAAGAAAAAGTTATTCACGGGATTTTTCAGTAAATGGAGACCATATTCGATTTAATGCAGAATAAAAACAACCAGTATACGGCAGTGTACAACAATAAACAGGAGAAATGATGTTGAGGTTTAAAAAAAAAAAAGTTCAATTTAGGTTATCTATACATTGTTTAAAAATTCTATAGAAATTTTATGATGAGCTTTAACATTTTTCAAACTACAGAAAACACACAAACAAATCCAGATCCAAAATTATTCCTTAAAATGTGATCATTTGACACTTGGTTATCATTACAATCATCATAATTGATTTTTTTGTTGTTGTAATAATAATAACAATAATAGTAATAATACAAATAAAAAGACTGATAGAAAAATATTTTTGGGTTTTTGTAATGATTATGTTTGAACACTCACCTGTTGCCAAAACTTGTTGCATCTAAAAAAAACAACCACACAAGTTAATGAAAGTTCAAAAAACGAAAAACAAACGTAATACACGACATAATATGCGTCCAATTACCTGCAGGACAGACAGTAGGATGGCTGAAAAAAACGTCCACATCTTATTCAAATGCATCGTCATTCCTTTAAGACGTTATATATCCATTCGCGCTTTCCAAATTCAGCCGTTCTGAATGATGATCTGAAATGTTTACGGACCAAGTAGTGGAGATCAACTTGGTGGGAACCAATCAGGGTGGCCCAAATTGAGGACAGGTGGATGCCTGCGGGCCTTCTGTCATCATGAGAAGGAAACAAAAGGTGGGGGCACTTTCACTTCTCCACCCAATCTTGCATTCACACCGCCCCCATTAACATATACAGTATTTATAAAACAAATCAAGTTTATGTATGACACCGATAATGTTTAGAAACAAGACGCATGGACAGTATATGAAAGGATTTTTTTGTCTTCATGTCCACATTTTTATAAAAATCTATTCCTGATTTTCTACTTGTAACATAATACGATCTCTTTTGTAGAACATGCTAGGTGTCCCGCTACATCCTGTTTTCTTCCACTATTGTATAATAGCTAGCAATGGTGGCCGGTGGCAGTAGCCACTCCCACTGCATGACTCTGTCTCGGGATTGATCAATCAGAGCCGTTCATGGCAAAATATGCAATAGCAGGAGAGTTGCCGGTAACGGCAAAATATGCGCTGCCCGTTACATCTGGTCTGATAAAGCACTACATCCCCAAATAAATGTTGCTCCACAAACAACATTAATTTTTCATTGTCATGTTTTACCTTTTTTGTTTTGCACTTTAAAAAGGTTTCTCCATCCATGGCCCGGGTCCCGGGGCTCCGGGGGCCGGGCGGGTGGGTGGGTGTTAATTGTGTTGTGCCCGCCCCGCTCCGGTGGGCCTCCTGGCACCTCGGCTGGGGCTGGGTTGGGGTGGATGGGGGCGGGGGGGGGGGGGGGGCGGGCGGGGGCTCTGTGGACCGGTGGGGTGCCTGGCGGGCCTGCAGTGCCCCGCCCTGCTGCGTTGGGTTGGGGGCGGGGGGTGCTCCTGCTCCTGGGTTTGCTCTCCGGCCGGTGGCCCCTGCGGGACCCAGGGGGTCGTCCTTTGGCGCTGCCGTGGCCTGGGGGGCCCTGAGGTGTTGCGCTTGCTCTGTCCCGGCGGGGGTCGATGGCTCCCCTCTTTGGTGGAGATTTTCATGCACGCCAGATCCACCGCACCAGCATCTATCGAAACTCAGACACAATCTGTTTCCTCCTCGGGTCGTTGAATCGGTGGAGGTCTGAGGTCTGTGGATCTCACGCGGCTTCGTCTGTCCTTGCTTTCTTTCCTCAGTCTCTCCTTTGGTCTCTTGAGGTCTCCCTAATTTGTTGGAATTTAGATGTTTCTGGGGTTGGTGAAAGACTCTGGTTGGTAACCCGGTGGGTAGTAGGTCATGTCTGGTCTGTGCTGGATTTCACTTTCCTTTCTTTTCTTTGATCCTTCCTCGGGTCTCCTGACAACCTCACGACTCTAGCTGGATTCTGAAGTATTCGGTTTAGGTGAACGGTATGGGAAATTTAATAGGTTTTAGGTGAGCTAATGAATACACACTCACACGCACGCACACACGCACATGCACATACACATACACATTTATAAAAATAAAAAAAGAGAGGGCAATGATGATGACATGTTAAATCGGTAAAATTACCGAATGAACAATACTGAGCTCTCCTGGAAAAAAATAAAAAACGGTTTCTATTGAAAAGGTTAACAGTAAAATTGCGTCTTAGAACAATTATTAATTACATTGTTTAATGTTTACTAAAATCTAAACAGTTAAAATTGCAATTGTTTGTCCTTGAATTGATGAGTATTAACCATTTAAAATTTTAACTAGACTAAGTGCAATTTCTGCAGAAATTGCGTGAGAATGCTAAAAGCTGAATGCTAATAGCTGAATGCTAAACTGAATGCTAAGAGCTTAATGCTAAGCTGAATGTTTATGAAGTAAATTGAAGGATAAATGATGTGCAAATTACAAAGTATTAATTGTAGTTAAGCCCCGCGATTGGCTGGCAATCAGTTCAGGGTGTACCCCGCCGACTGCCCGAAGCCAGCTGGCTCCACGACCCTTGTGAGGACAAGCAGTTAAGAAAATGAATGGATGGATAATTGTAGTTGAAAGATAAATGAATCAAAAGAACACTCGAACCCGGGAGGCAAAGTCTTATCTGAAAGTACCCTCCATTCATTTAGATGGAAAAGTGGAACTAATGAAATCCAATGGAAAAATGAAGAAAAAAAACCCTCAATAGCTCCACCTAGGCATGCAGTACCCTCCATTCATTTAGATGGAAAAGTGGAACTCATGAAATCCAATGGAAAAATGAAAAAAAAAAATCAATAGCGCCACCTAGGCATGCAGTACCCTCCATTCAATTTGATGGAAAACTGGAACTAATGATATCCAATGGAAAAATGAAGAAAAAAAATGCTTCCAGCATTCCCACAATGAAATGTTCAATAAAAAGGTGATATTTTTTTTCACTCTGGTATTGAAATCTGTATCGAGTATTTTTTGCTAGTGTTGAATCGAGGTTAAAATTTTAGTATCATTGCAACACTACTGGGAACTCAAACAAGCTGCCGGTTTTTGTTTAGTTTTTTTCCTCAAAAGTTGTAATTTTGACACTTGACACGTTTTTTTTATAAAACTTTGTGTATCACAAATGCAGCTATCTCGTTGGATGAAAAGCGGACCATTAAAAAAAATAAAATAAAAATCCTCTCACTTTCGACAATATTAATTTATTTCCTACCAGTGATGTGTTAACTTGTACGTTTTTTTTTTTTTTTTTAAATAGGAAAAGTACATCGTCAGTCATCGCTCCAGGGATTTCTTGCTCATTCATTGTACTCGTTGCCGGTCGCATCTTTATGGCCTGCATGTCGAGGGTGTTGCGTGTCTCGGGTCACGTAAGCCACCACACGTGGCAAGAATGAATGGGAGCACGTTTTGCAGTTTAAACAAATTGTTTTTGTACATCGACTGCAGGGATTCTTTTTGTTGGGATTGTCCTCATGTGCTTTTGGCAAGTCACATGTGAAGGCTGATGATAATTAAAGCACAGTTAACGTTGCCAGGCTACTCATTTGTTTTCTCTATTTGGTGACTTTTCAGACCTGCTAATAAACAGACATGAGTGGGGAAAAAAAAAATTCAAGCCCATTTTTTATTTATTTATTTACTTTACCAAGGTTGCCTTGTTGAACCAAATTGTGCATCAAAATGTACATTACAGTATTTTTTTTTTTCATTATCATGTTTACATGCTGTGCATGTTTTGACTACATCTTTTTTTTTTTCTAGGCGGAATCACTTATTTTCTTATCTGCAAAAAAAACAATATTTACAGCGGTTCTGTTATTTCTGTGGAATTATTAACCAAATTAAATGGTTGAAAATTGGTTCAGTATTAACGCTCTTAAACAGTCAAATGAGCCTCTTACCTCACTCTGCAGGAATTGTGTGTCATTTGGTCTCCTCAACATTGAAATGCTTTTTAGACAATAACAAGTACAGGTCGTTCGATTCGACACACGCCTGTTTTGTCAATAATGGATTGCTGCAATACAAAAGGAAAGAAAAGGAAGGAAAAGCCAATGGAAGGAAACGTAACCAGTAACCACAGGGCGGCCATCTTGGGACAGGGCTGCTCGATCTCCTCATAACGTTACAGTCAATTCTGCACAGATTTTAAAATAACTGCAGATTGCTCAATTCTCCCAAATTCTCAACAGATTTTCCTTTTTGTTGTGAGATATGACAAAAGAGATGACAAGAACAACAACGATGCATCGAATATTCGGCCACCGAAAATTTTCAAATGAAAGCCGAAAGATTATAATAGTATAGGATGTTGTGGACTTGTGATGATGCAAGCAAAAAAAAAAAAAAAAAACGCTGCAAGCAAGCGTCTGTTTGAATTAAATAGCGAACGCGGGGGCGAGTGTCCGCCTCGCTTCTCGCTGGCTTTTCACCGTGTGAGTTTGCACCGTCGCACGGAGGAGAGGGGCGTGGCTTGCCGTGTACTACAGTACAGGTGAGCCACTCTTTCTCCTGCAGCGCCCCCCCCCCTTTTTTTTTTTTATAAGAGCCCCTCGAAGAACGCTTCCACTTTTTCACCGGCATCCCGGTGGCTGTGCTAAATACCTTAGCTAATGTTAGCGCTATTGCTATCAACAGTTTTAAACACGGAAACACAGGACGCCAAGTGTGACTTTGCAGTCGATTAGCTGGTGCGAACAAATGTAATTATTTATTTGAGAACGTTGGTGAATGTGCGGATTTGAAGTGCGTCCGTGCTCGCCGGTGCGAACGACGTTGACTATAAAGTGCCAGAAAATGCTCAACCCTCATTTGCTGTTTAGCCAACATGTCGGCGGTGTGGGCACATTTGAATTTATATTGTGTTTTGTTAAAATGCCAGTGCTAAATAAATATTTTATACTAATATTATCATTTTTGATTAATTATAATAAATGCAATGATAGTCAAAATTGGCATAAATTTTTTTTCGGCTCATTTTTCGTTTTGGGTTTCGGCCTAAAATGTTCATTTCGGTGCATCCCTAACGAACAACTATGCCGCGTTTTTCAAATAAAAAATTCAGCCTGAATCAAAGCCATATTAAGGTTTGCAATAAACCAACCCGTTTGTAAATACGTCAAGAATTCAGCGAGTTACGAATATTTAAGTGAGTAAATCATCCAACTTACCGCAGACGACAGCAGGAAGAATTATTATTATGGGAAGTTGACAAAGATGACGTAAGACAGTTATTTTGCGTGAGCACTAAGTTTATTTTAGTTAACTAAAACTAATGAAAGAACTAAAATTTAAAAAACAATTTTGTTAACGAAATAAAATAACAACAAAAATGCTTCGTAAAAAAACTAAAACTAACTGAAACTACATTTTATGTTTACAAAACTAACTATAATTGTAACAAAAATGTCCTTCGTTTTAGTCTTTGGTAGTAAATTGAATGCGTGAGCCTTTGGGGATGATTTTAAATGTGTTTTTAAGTCGATTAATTTTGATATTAACCGGAATAAGGACATTTGAAAGTGTGAAACAAAACTAAAACTAAGCATTTATGAAATAACTCAAAAAAAAAAAAAACGAACTACATTTAAAAACCAAAACTCAAAACGAAATAAAAACAAACTAAAATGAAAAATTCCCAAACTATAATAACCCTGGTGAGCACAGACTGCGACGGGGACGGACGGCTGCCGTGTCGGGTACAGAATTGACAAGATCCGCATCAAGACACCTCATAAGATCGTGTTAGGCAAGATGATGCTTTATTGTCATTTGTCACGACCAAACACACGGAAAGTATCAAAGTGGAATGGAAATGAAAACCACGTGGAGCCGCTCCGATTATCTTTCATGCTCACCAAGAAGATTGTTTATTCTCCGTTGAACTATTTAATAGATGCCAAGAAGAGCCAAGTACGCGGCCGTGGAGCCTTTTCTTCCAAAGGGGGTCTCATGTTATCCAAAATGGTTGCTTTTCCTTGTACTATCTTAGCCACGCTCACTTATGGGGGCGATTTTTTTTTTCTTGCCCATGTGACGATTTGTGCCTCCTCGTCTTAACTGGATTCAACGAGTAACTGTGCCAAGAGCGCCAGAGAAAAGGAAAAGTTAACGATATAACAGCCTAGCGCAAGTCGGCTAATTAAAGCAGCTTTACCGAAACCGAAAAGGGAGCTACAAAAGCTTGGAAAGGGATAAAGGATAAAAACAAACATTTTTTGTGTTTGTTTTGGCTGTTTTTGTCAATCACACTCAAAACACTCCATTACACTGGTCTGTCGTCAACTAGTATCAGTTTCGATGCCATGGTGCAGCTGGACAATCGACTTTACTGCTCTATGCAAATTAGGGGTGTTAGGAAAAAATCGATTCGGCAATATATCGCAATTCTCGAATCGATTCAATATGCGGCCGAATCGATTTTTAAACATCCATTTTTTTATGTGAATACTCAACAAAACGTCTTACTTAGGGTTAGGATTCACACATTAAGCATTTAAGAATGTTATATTGATGGAACATTAAGCCTTCATATTTGATTTCAGTGCTGTTCAAACATGAAACAGATTCTAACCTGCTTGTTAACTAAATTCAGCGGCTCAGTTATAAGCCTGAAGTACATTTTCATACAAATCTTACAGTGAACATGTACAAGTTTACTGATTAGTATTTTCTAAATTTGAGTAAAAAAAAAAAATAATCGCAATAATCAATTTATAGATTCGTATCGGGATGAATTGGTATTGAATCGAAGCGTGACCTATGAATCGTGATACGAATTGAATCGCCGGGTACGAGGCAAGTCACTCCCCTCATGCAAATTGTCCCCAACCTATTTTGGCGCCGACAGATTTCATGTCAAGCAATATTTTGACAGACCATCATATTAATAAATACACATAAATAATAAAAAATGCAGTATAGTACAATAGTACATGCAATCTTTTTGGTGGTATCTCTATTGTGGGAAAAAAACAAACCAGCACCCAATAAAAAAGAACCAATGAAAGGATTCAGAACGGATGTGGAATCAGCAACATTTCTGTCTTTTGTTTTTGATTTTTAAATGAATGTCATTTTGACAAAATCTCGCTTCCAGCCGAACAGCCACGGCTAACTTTTGTCACTTCGGCCCGAGATTTTTAGCGTGTGATTATTGAAGTGAGGCCATATGCAAATCTTGCCAGCAAATCTCTGCGTACCAATGAAGGAGGACAATTTGGTGGAAATTGCACCTTCAACCTGCACTCGACTTCATCCTAATCGAGACAATCAATCAAAAAGATTCAGTCTCTTCGGTCTCTTGAGGTCTCCCTGATTTTTTTTTTTTTTTTTTTGGATTTGTTGGAATTGAGATGTTTCTTGGGTTGGGGAAGAATTCTGGTGGGTGGCCCGGTGGGTGGTGTCTGATCGGTGCTGGATTTCACCTTCCTTGGTTTTCTTTGGTCCTTCCTCGGGTCTCCTGACGGCGGTGTTCGGTTTAGGTGAACGGTATGAGATTTTTTTCTAATAGATTTTTGGTGAGCTAACAAATACACGCACGCACGCACATACAAAAAAAATTATATATATATATATTAAAAAAAATAAAAATAAAAAATAAAGAGCAATGATGATGACATTTCCGAATGAACAATACTGAGCTCTGGGAAAAAAAAAAAAAAAGATTCCAAATGAGTTGATCTTTTTTTTTAATCATTTTTGCAACAAACACATCATCAAAACGTACTTATATATGCAAACAGCAGTCATGCGCTATAACATTCCTAAACGGGGGTCCAATATTTCATCCACGTATGCTGGATGTGCAAACTGGATGCAAAACGGTCGTCCTCCATTCCGCGGTGTTGATCGGAGACGCCCTGAGGGATTCAAACACGAAAGTTGCGGTTGTTAACGTCTCCTCGTGGCTCGTTCAGGCTCCGCATGTTTACATCAAGCATCTTCCTTTTACCCGACTCACGTTTACGGTAATGGGGGAAGAAGTTGCTAATATGATTATTCTCTCCGGCTTTGTTCTCCCCTTACTTTGTTACCGCACGTCATTTTATTGAATGCGAGCCCGTGACGCGGTTTACGAGAGCGCGTCAAGTTGCGCCGCCAAAACAATGGCGCCGTCCTGATGTTATCAATTGCTTTCATGCGCGCAACAATCTCAGCTTTGTCTCAGGATTCCATCCAAGGTGACTCACGTGAAACTTACCAAGCTTTATTTGATGCTTCTTCTTCCCCGAGAGATGACTGAAGAGAGAGACGGCGTGTTATGTGAGAGGCCGGATTGTCAAATATGGAGTGAGATTTGGGGGGTACTTACCGATGCCGCCGTTAAATCCTGGGCACGGAACTAAGAATAAGACAGAAGTTAAAATGAATTTGAATTTAGAAATGTGGAACAATAGTGTAACTAAACTGTACTCAACAAATGCACTGTGAACATACGAGTGAAAGATCAATATTTTTTTTTTCAAGGCCGATACCGATGATTAGTAGTCAAGGAGACCGATAACTGATATTTCAAGCCGATATTCATTTGCAGGTAAAGAAAAAATATTAGCGTCAATTTTTTTTAAACATATTTCATACAGTAGCTCATATGTATATATATTAGGGCTGCAACTAACAATTAATTTAACAATCGATTATTTGTCAAATAATGATAATAGATGAATCCGATTTTTTCAGATTCAAAGAATAGGCAAAAACAAAGCTTGCATGTTTTCACCCGTGCTTACCACATCACTCGCCACCTTCATGACAATAAGCTCGATAGAAAATGGACATCTTGTCAGCAAATGTCGAAGTTCTCGTTTCTATTTACTCAACTCAATAGCGCAAAAATATGGCTGTTCGGTTTAGGTGAACGGTATGAGTTTTTTTTTCTAATAGGTTTTCTGGTGAGCTAACAAATACACGCACGCACGCACGCACGCACATACACATACTCACCCACACACACACACACAAAAAAAAAAAATATATATATATATTAAAAAAAAAAAAAAAAAAAAGAGCAATGATGATGACATTTCCGAATGAACAATACTGAGCTCTTTAAAAAAAAAAAAAAAAAAAAAAAAATTGACATCTTGTTAGCAAATGTCGAAGTTCTCTTTTCTATTTACTCAACTCAATAGCGCAAAAATATGGCGTCACGGGAGTGCGAAGTTTAACAGGAAATACAAAAGCAATCAAATAAAAGAGAATATTTCCAAATGCGTTATCTCAAATAAAGGAGAGAAAGAAACCGACGTGGAGGAATTTAGAAGAGCGGACGATGTCATGGAAAGTTTTTGGAGAAATACGTGGACGCGTGTTGGTGCGTCCACTTCCTGTTACGATCCCACTTGCGGTCACTGAACGAACACGTCGTAGGGAATCGCGTGGTCGGGTATCAACTCGTAAGGCTGGACGTTGAGGGGCGGGGCTTTTTGCTTTTTTCAAAAACAAATTCAGACATCACACAAACGGAAAAACAAAAGACTTCGTGAAGCATTCAAGTGCACGCGATAACAAAACGGAATAAGCAAAAGCACAATCGGGAAAGCGTTTAGAAATATTCTCTTTGAATGATTGTTTTTTTTTTTTTTTTTTTTTAAGAGCTCAGTATTGTTCATTCGGAAATGTCATCATCATTGCTCTTTTATTTTATTTTATTTTTATTTATTTATTTATTTTTTTGTGCGTGCGTGCGTGCGTGTATTTGTTAGCTCACCAGAAAAACTTATTAGAAAAAAAACCTCATACCGTTCACCTAAACCGAACACCAGGAATGATTGTTCTCTTATTGATTGTCTTTGCATTTCCGATTAATTTTGGCACTCTTAGTTATTCCTTTTTCTTAACGTCGCCGCCCGCGTGCCGTTCGATCCGACTGACCTGAGTATGTCCTCTGCTGGCAAAAGTTAACTTTGGCTCCGCTGGGCCCAACTGGCGCCGCCACCACCTTGTAGACGTCCCCGCAGCTTTCCTCCTGGATGTCGCAGTATTGGCTGTTGGCAGCCGCGAGGCACGTGTAGTTGGCGGCCGTCCCGTACAGCGCCACCGTGTGCTCCCGAGGCGTCCGCGAGGAGTGCCAGTACACCCGCAGGGAGTTGTTTGCCCAGCGATGCAGTTTGACGTTGGTCGGGCAGCAGGCGCCTGTCGGAGGAGGAAGAGAAAATTAGGGTTGAAGGCTGATTAGGTGTGCCAGTGACGTGTGGCCACTAATAAGCTCGGCATCAATATGGAAGAGCCATACAAAGTGTGAGTGTGAGTGTGAGTAGGCCTACAGAATATTGTGTTCTTTTTTTTTTTCTTTTTTCTTTTTCTTAAAGAGCTCAGTATTGTTCATTCGGAAATGTCATCATCATTGCTCTTTATTTTATTTATTTATGTATGTATTTATTTATTTATTTATTTATTTATTTTTTTATTTTATTTTTTTTTTTTTATTTTTTTTTTTTTTATTATTATTATTTTTTTTTTGTGTGTGTGTGTGGGTGAGTATGTGTATGTGCGTGCGTGCGTGTATTTGTTAGCTCACCAAAAAACCTATTAAGCCATTCAAAGTGTGAGTACACTACAGTGTGAGTAGGCCTACAGAATATTGTGTTCTATTGCTATAAAAACATGGAACCTACCAAAAGAAAGATTAGTACATTTCTTTCTGTTAGCATTAGAATATAGCTAAGTTTCATCATTATTCACGAATCAGTTTAGAACTGTGGGTAAATTAGCTTTTTTTTCAACATGGCCCTGGTTGGTATATTTTTGCCCTGCTGCCACCTGCTGGCCGTTTTTGTAATAACTACCATTTCTTCACATGTTATCTGCAGTTGAGAGGCTGGATCAAAGCCTTCTGTATGCACTAGTATAAAAAAAAATGCACGTATAAAGACATTTTTGGGACACTTCAAACATTTGAAATAGAACTTATTTATACGTTTTTGGGAGCAAATGAGTTAAAGGGGTAAAGCTTGGGATTTGCTTTTTCCCTCATCCTTCCTTTATATTTTCCTTTTCATCTAAGAAAATCAGGTCATCTACAAAACTAGAGCCCAATGTATGCCGCTGATGAGAATATAAATACAGTGGAACCCTTGGAGTTCGAACGTCACGGAACTCGTACAAATCGGACTTGAGCCCAAAAATTTGTGAGAAAAATGGCCTCGGAGTTTGACCTCATTTTCGGAGCCCGAACACCCGAGCAAAGCCGAACGTACCTCGAACGGGTAAACCAGTCAAGCCGAGCGAGAACGGATTAATTGCATTTACATGATTTCCTACGGGAATTTATTTTTTCTGATGTTGAACAAATCGGACTTTGAGCACTTCACAGGAACGAATTACGGTGTGTTGAAACTTTGCCGAAGAGACTATCCACTATGTTGCCGTCCTCACTTGATGAGAAGCCGTGATATTTGCACTCGGACCCGTGTCCGGTGCTGCTGATGGCTTCCAGGTTGACGCTGTAGTCGGTGCCGCAGCTGATACAGCCCATCAAGCAATGGACGTCCATCGTGTGACACTTAGCGCGTCCATGTGACGAAGTCAGCGTGGCAACGTAGGAGCGAGCTCCGCCCCCAACTGACCAGGTCACGTTGGTCATGGCCTGCGTGACCTGCGTGACGTTCAGAGAGGCGGGACAGCAAGGACCTTGGAGAGACACAATGTGATGAGTCAATGAAGTTCGATTTTGGGTGACTAATACTCGCGAAGTACCGGTTTCTAAAATGTTACTGTATCCGGGTAGACTCCGTCCTGCAGATGTGGTGGCCACGGCCGTGACCTCGTACGTTGAACCGCAGGGCAACTGCGGAAGCTCACAGGAAGTGTTTCTTCCATGGCAAGTGTGTGTATCGTAGCGCCCGATGGCAATGATGCTGTAATCTGTATTTGGGCTATTTGGGGTGGTGAACAGGACTCTGTAGGAGGACTGGTTGAACTGCGTCATATTCAGAATCTCCGGCGAGCACGGAGCTGCAGAGAGACAGGACATTGAGGTTCTAAGTAAAAATCCGTTCCACAAGTCAATGTCGAACTACAGGGCGTCCTCGGTTTATGACAGTACCTGCCGACCGCCGTCGAGGTTACAAATGGCGCTCAATTAACTTAGTTAGCGCAGAGGAAAAATGATACATTTTCTCGAAAACTTCCTGTCGTCTGTTATCGTGACACGCGGCTCGCAGCATTGACGCAATAAGACAACAGTGCCAGTCGGCGAGCTGGCGGACTCAGTAACAGGGGTTAACTTTCACAAAGAACACTGGGGTGACGACCGGGGCCTTCCCCCGCTGGGCCTGGGGTTCGGGGGTGTCGGCCGCCCTCCGGTGCCCCCATCTCCCCCTTCCGCCCCCGGTGTTCCGTCCCTCCACACGGCGGGGGGTGGGCGCGGCTGCCCTCGCCGCTCCGCTGTCCGGCCCCTCTTCGGCGCCGGTGCCTGGGTGCGGGTGGTCCCCGGGGGCTGGGGGGCGGGAGTTGGGGGGCTGCCGGTTGGTCGGGGTGGGATCGGGGGGGGCGGCTTTGTTGGGGGGGGCGGTGGTGGGGGTTGCGGGGTGGGGGGTGCTGGGGGTGGGGGGGTGTCTGGGGGATTGGGGACCTGGGGGCGGCTGGGGCTGGGTTGGGGTGGGTGGCGGGGGTGGATGGGGGGCGGGGGGTCGTGGGGGTGCGGGGGTTGGGGGCCGGTGGGGTGCCTGGCGGGCCTGCAGTGCCCCGTCCTGCTGCGTTGGGTCGGGGGCGCGGGCCGTGTTGGGGCGGGGGGCGCTCCTGCTCCTGGGTTTGCTCTCCCCTCGGGTCTCCTGACGGCGGTGTTCGGTTTAGGTGAACGGTATGAGATTCTTTCTAATAGGTTTTTTGGTGAGCTAACAAATACACGCACGCACGCACGCACACACACAAAAAAAAAAATATATAAAAAAATAAAGAGCAATGATGATGACATTTCCGAATGAACAATACTGAGCTCTTTATTAAAAGAGAAAAAGAAAAAAATAATAATAATAAAAAAAAGAAAAAAAAAAAAGACAACAGTGTCTCAATGTCTCGTGATCATTACCTGTCTGGTGCGTGTGTGGCAGGCAAGTGCTGTTGCACCCTCGCAGCTCGCTACACGACGCGACCGCCACGGCATAAACGCCGTCGCACCTCAAGTCTGACAGCGCGCACACCGGCGCCGTGTCATTACAGCGGATGACTTCGTCAACCTGCTTTGCTGTCGTTCGGTAAAGCTCGGACCCTTTGACCGGTAACCACGTGATCTCCAGGGTCTCTGTAGAAACGGACTTTACAGAAACACCTTCTGGGCAGCATGGAACTAGCGGGAGAGGATAGAGACCAGAAGAAAAATAGTTGAAAATGATTCGTGATGGGTCAAATAGAAGCAATTCTTTTCGTGCTTGTGAATTTCTATCGGCGTGATCTTTCCTACTGGTGGTGTAGTTCTGCACGTGCGCAAAGGGACTGGAGCCAGCCCGGTTGTAGGGGAAGACGCTGGTGAGGTAGGTGTAGCTGCACACGCACAGGAAGTGGCAGCGGGTTCCAGTGGTGTTACACGACTTCTCAATACCGTCGTCCCGTTTTATGAAAGCTACGTAGAAGTCCACTACCGGGACCTCGTCCCACATGACTGAGCAGTGGTCAGCTTGGGCTTCCTCCACCCAGATGTTGTCTGGGGGACAGGGGTCTTAACACATGGAAGGAAAGGGAATCAGGAACAAAAAGTCATTTTGGTTATAGTCAATATTTTGGCAAGGGTGACCCCACATGTCATGTAGTCAGCTGCTGGCGAGGGTAAACTGGGTCCAGCAGAGTTGAAAGCCGTGACAGAGACGGAGTGATTCTGACCGCATCCCACCGGACTGATGTAACAGTGGTTACTGACTGCGTTTGTACAGTTTTGCCCATTTGTGGTCCAAGCGAGGTAGTCCTCAGCTCCTTGTACTGACATCCATTGCACAAGAATTCCGAGGGACCCGCCCAGAGTCACCTGGACGTGGACCAAATCTGGGCTTGCTGGACCTTTAACAAGAATCCAGAGGAACATAATATTAATATCAGCAGTGGTGCCTTGATTTTTTTTTTTTTCACTCTCGGTGTATCTGCAGCAGGGTGCTCATGCTGGTGGTCCCACATTTTCATGCTAGCGCAATTCTTGTTGCACATGTTTACCAATGTGCCCCCGTGACAATTTGATGGCAGAAAGTGGATCGATACTAAATCCTGCTCTGACCATGTCTAGCCTAAGTGCTGGCATCGGGTAGACCCCTCCCTGGTCTAATATAATTTAGGTGAATTTGATTGGGAGGGAGTGGGGGTCTCCAAGTACCTACTTCTCGGCACTTGTGTTTGGGACCCCCATGTGCCCGCAGTGCGTGACTAGCGCGTCGCATTTAAAGGGATGAGAGGAGCTCTTTTGATTGGCTATGGTTTAAGCTGGCTGTGATGACTCCCACAAGGCCTGAAACCCTCTGTTTCCCAGATGCACCGGCCTGCGCTCGTCTGCAAAATTACCAAAACCGGGTCTAACCCGCCTCTAACGGGATTTATGCCCTTCATAAAAACAGAGCATTCTGTCACATCTGGCCACCAGTTCACATGGTTACCTCGCAGTCAGTTTACTGTGGTTCGTGTTCATATTTTCTGATATTTTTTTTTTGTATTCTGCACATATCTAGCATTTGTTTGTAATTAGTTTTTTCTAAACTTGGGTCTTAAGAAAGTGAGTGACAAGGAATTGGTAAATGGTCTCACACCAGGCAAGGGCTTTAAAGTAATTCCTAAGATGCAGATGCCCAGCCATGAAAATATCAAGAAGAGGAAAACGGATTTGAGATACAAGTGATTTGAGTTATAAGCATGTCCTTGGAACAAATTAACCTCATAAGTCGAGGTTTTGCAAAGTAAAAACTGTGCTTCTCACGTGTGATCTGGCACACAGTGAGGTCGTCACCAGCGCGACCTTCAGAGTCCCGGGCTTCGCCCTTGATGCAGTAAGTCGTCCCAGCCTCAAGGTCACCGAAGGTCATGTTGCGGTCAGTGGTGTTGACCTTGAGGCGTGTGCTGGAGCCCTGCTGGATGATGCAGAGCGCGTAGAGGACGGCGTGCTCAACGGGGGGCCACGTGACCAGGACGGTGTCATCGTGAGGGGAGGAGGTGGTCAACTGCGGCGCCATCACCACTGAGGACAAAATATATACCAAATACGGTACGTTGTTTTGCAAGCGATGTACAACAGCGCGCATCCCTGCGATTGGATTTCGCGGCGTTCTCCCTGGGGAGCGGACAACACCTTGTTCTCATGGTTTCTCTTTACATTTTATGAAAACGCTGCATCACATTGGATGGATAGAGTTTCCGCCATTCTGCATAGGCTGAAGAACTCCATGACGATAACAATGAGAATTGAAACGACACACTGTCATGGCCGGCGGAGTGAGACGAGTCATCGTTCTATGGGAACGACACTTCATACACAGATTAGCATCTTCGGTCAATTGCTTGTCAAGTGAAAGTGATTGGAAATTTTGAATACAGGAGAGCTAACAGGACCGAACCAACCATCGGTGCGAATATGCAGCACCGTAAAAAAATAAATACATTTAAAACACATTTTAAACATATCTGAATAACAACAAAAATGCAAACATACAAAAAATATGAATTGTGGTGTCTGTCTACAATACATGCATGTGCCTATAAGAGGCGGGGCCTAGTGGGGTCACGAATCAATGTCTTACTACTACCTGTTCTGGCCTTGACAGGGTGAGACGGTTGGCTCCGCCCCCCTGAGTTGATTGACACGACGCTCAGCCTGTAGTTTGTATAGGGTTGAAGCCCCACCACAGTGGCCGGGGAGCTGGTCACTGTGGTTTCTGAGAAGAAGTCCCCGCTCTGCAACAGGGTGTAACTGGTTGCCCCGGCAACCTCCGTGAACTCCACAGTGATGCTGTCACTGTGCTTGGAGTAGGCCAGCACAATGCTGGGCACGTCGGGGGCTAAGGATGGATGCAAAGACGTCAATGCAGTTGGAAAGAATGTGAGCTCGAGACAGCTTTATGTATTGCGTCACGCATGGCTCTAAGACCATTGGAAAAGAGCTTGGCAAGATGATGTAACCATGTCTGGTCGGGATGTGGTAACGAAGAGCTGCTGCGTTTACCGACCTGTTGTTTCCTCGGTCTCCGCAACGCTCAGGACGTCGAGAGCGTCATCCATGGCCTCCAGTTGCACAGCGTACGCAGTGTTCGGCGATAGAGAATTGATCGAGCCCGTCGTTACGTCGCCGCTGAACTGAGCGAAGAACGAGCGCTCCGAAGAGTTTCGGGGTGTTGCCGTAACCTTGTAGAAGGTGGCGCCGGCATATCCTGTCCACTGCATGGTTATACTTTTGGATGTGACCGTGAAGACGGACAAAGTGACGTCTGGAGGAGTCCGAGATAATGACGCGTGATCACACAAGGGAAAAGCTGACGGACGATGTTATGCGGTGGTATCTTGACTTACGTGTTTCATTTGTTTCAGACACAATTATTTTTTATTTTTTTACTTAATCTTAATAAAGAAAATTTTTTGAAGAAAAATTATTGTGTATAGTGTGGTATTTGTGTGTTGGATGTGTGCTTTTAAGGGGTGTGGCTTAGTGACTGACATCACGAGCTGAAGGCGGAGCTGCTCCTTTGCGAGTGTATTGATTTTGTGTTTTGTGTGTTTGACTGTTTGTCCCAATTCAATAAACAGCTGAGAGCAAGTCGATGACCTGCGGATCCCCCTTTGGCTCCTCCCACTCTAAATCGAAGGGCATTACAGTACCTCTTCACTCGAGCTGTGATGCATCTCTTCTATTGTAAGTCAGGGTACCACCGTGTTTTCATTTAGGGAAGAAAATTTGAATATAGAAATGCAAAAAATATTTCTGTTTTTACCATTTTCAGCTTTGCATATCTGAAAACGACAAACAATGTAAATCAATAAATGAAACCGCAATATTTATACATTTGAAGGACATGATTCCAAGGTCAGGGGTCAATGGCCGTTGTATCCTGAGGGAACAAGAAGAAGAAGTGCAGCAGCTGCTGCGCATTGCTTTCACTCAACACAGATTTCAGCGCAGGTATTTCTTTTTCGGGTCTGAATGAATTTGTCTGTTGAGGGGTGTGCGTGTGCGTAGCGCACACACTTGATGAAAGCTGTAAAACATCAAAAGAGCCTGTGTGTTCACAATCGTAGCGCTCTGCAATGTAATATTGTTGAAGTGCACATAAAACGGGCCTTATGTCAAGGTTGAGAAAACAACTTGGTGAATTGCTGTATCAGCGTTCTCATGAGTTGTTCGTTATGTTAACTTTATGTACAAAATAACTGGTAAAAGTAGAAGTACTTAAAAGTATGAAAGTACAGACTGAAATGTTAAGTACGGAAATAAAGATGTTTTTTTTTTTTTACAGTTAATTATATACGTCACACTCCGTATGAAGTTTCCTCACTTCTATTTACAATATTGCTTGTATTGAGAATTAATTTTTTTTTTACGTAAATTGGCACATAAGAGCTAGCTGGTATATGTTATTAGTTAGCTAGCGTTTGCTTGGCTCTTAATGCTATCAAAACAACATTGTATTTTTGTTAACGTGTTCCCATAGCTTTTGGCTTTAGCTCTTTGCTAACGTTATGATGAGCTAAGCAGCCACAAATGCTATATTAGCTAATGATTTTTTTTAAAGCACAAACCTGGCGGATTTTAGGCTAGCACAAGACAACAAATCAGTCTTGTAGAAGACAAAATCAAATAATGATCATAACTAAGGCCCAGGATGAGGAATATCATGCTTTTTTTTTTTTTTATCTGTTTCTGTCGTCGTCTTTGCTAACGTTATGATGAGCTAAGCAGCCACAAATGCTATATTAGCTAATGATTTTTTTAAAGCACAAACCTGGCGGATTTTAGGCGAGCACAAGACAACAAATCAGTCTTGTCGATGACAAAATCAAATAATGATCATAACTAAGGCCCAGGATGAGGAATATCATGCTTTTTTTTCTTTTTTTTTTTTAAATCTGTTTCTGTCGTCATTAATAATTCCTGGCTCACGTTCCTCCATGTTGCTGTTTTTTATTTACGTCTTTTTGACATCATGTTCAAAATCATCCATCAACCCTGTTTTGATCAAGTAAGGAGAAGAAAGCACAGACATGTTTTCAAATGATGGAAGTCAAAAATGATCCAAAACTGAAAACTCGAGTGAAGTACCGACACCTGAATTAATTTCTTCTCACCTCCCGTGAATAAGAGACAATCCGCGCCTCATGACTCACCTGTGCAATAGTCACCAAGAGTTTCAGCATCGTCGTCCATGTTGTTGCCATAACTGCACTCTTTCTTCAAAGCCTGCAGGCAAGATGAATGAATTATTATTTTTTTCGTTCTAAAAAAACTTGAAGGAAGCGTACCACTCTCTCGTCTTCCTCGCTTTTTGCTCCCTCAGATGAGCCGACGCGTGCGATATTGTTTCTGCAAATGACCAAAGAGCCCCCGGGGGCTGAAACTCCTCCCCTCGGGGGGCGCTTGGGTGGCCTTTCCGAGTGAGCGATGGAAGCTCATCTTTCGTAGGTCGGAATGTGTATTAAGAAAAAATACAGTTAATGACAGTTTGAGTTCAGCAATTACAGTCAATTGCAGCACAGTGCGGTAGTGGTTAACATGTCTGCTACACAGTCAAGAAAGACAGGGTTTGAATCTCAGCTCAGGCTTTTTCTGTGGGGAGTTTGTCTATTCTCCCGCAGTCCAAAATACAAATATGTTAGGCTCAATAAATAATTTGTTTAGAATATATTGTTTTATTTATTGTCAAGATGTTGCCATGCCAATGTAATCTGCCCATGGCCTTCAGAATCGGCAGTACCAAAACTATATTATCCATGGGACTCTTTCTTCAACCAACCAGATTCCAAATTGGCAACAGCTGTTTCCCATTCAAACACATCTGTCCCCCTCCACACTTTTTTTGTGAAACGCTCATATTGTGATGATGATGATTTGAAGCCGGGAATGTTGACGTTCATCATTGCCACTCCTGGGGATTCAGTGATTTGGGTGCTTATGTAACCTAGGAACAGAAAACCTATTTGTTTCCTTTGTGTAAGTGTAACTTCATATCGGGCCATTTTCTCCCATACGTGTAAGAGAGAAAAGGCACGACTTAAGTCTGTCATTTACGGTACACGCCTTTGTTAGAGTAGACAATATTTGTATTCTACTCTTTGCGTGTTCAATTAACTGAATGGTGAGATTCTGGTGAAGAAGTCCCTTTGCAAAGGTAATTAGTCAGAAGCTTCTGATCACACAATTGAAGTCACCCAAGCAGTGTTCTGTTCAAAAGTGTGCCCCTCCTTCTCCTGCACATCATTATTTATTGAAAAGTGGGTGAATACGAAAAGCCTCCTCCCCTTCACAAAAAGGCAGAAGTTCTCAGGAATACAAATCAGATTAGACCTAAACAATAATAAATCAGCCTGTCTCACTTCGACCGGCTGAGACCGGTACTAGACTACACTCCCTTCTAGATAACATAGAAAAGAACTTGTTGCCCTTTTCTTCTCAGGCGAAAGAGACAGATAAGAATACAATAGACAATTCTATTCATTGAGCTACACAGCTATAACTAAATCCAAAACGGCTAAAATATAAATTGAAACTGAAAAACAATGTTAATAATTCAACACCTTCTGGCCACAGCCTTCAAAACCACGGGCCGTGATTTGAAGGCTGCCTTAATGAATCGCGCCTCTTTGGCGTGTCCGCATTTCATTCCCGTCTTACGCTCGTGGCTGTCTGGACTGTGGACGGACGAATACACATTCAACAGGTGCATAAGTCAGAGTGTGTGTAAAGTACCGGAAGTACTGGACAAATTAATTAGATTGAACATTTCAATTCCATAAAGTTTTTTAAATAAAAAAAAAACATATTTTTATTTTATTGATAATTAACTTATTGTTAAATAAATACCTTTCTGACAGTAAAAGGGGGAATTTTCTTCCTTTATGAAGTCACAATATTTGATACAGCTTTTTGTCTTCCTCCTCATTATACAGTGCAGGTGTCGATACACCTGCATGAAGCAGCAGGTGTATTGAATATGACTCGGCATGATAGAAAAGTCACTCCTGCCAGCGTGTCCCCGGGTTAAGGTTGGCAAACATCAAAAAAAAACGGTGTCTCTTGTCCTAAACAATCCGGTGGAACCATTCAGGCATGTTTGAATAAATCGGCTTTCCCGACACCCTCTCGGAACAACAGTAGAACTTGATACCAGCGCTGAACGCATCCCAGCACCAACAAGATTTGCCAGTCAGTGTCGGATCCACAAAGCAAGCCAACAGAAACCCGGTAAGAGGACACGTTAGGTACCGATAAGCCCGCGGGACGTCCATCGGAAGCGTTGAAAGGGCGGCGGCGTCGCGACGGGAACTAAAGTTGATACTCGTTTGACACGGTGGGATTTTCCTGTAATGTTATTCTGACCTATTTTTTTCTCCATTTGGTTAATTGTTTATGGCTTTAGCCCTGTGGCGGATTGTCAGCATCGGATGATAAACTATCGGGAAGCAGAAACACATTGAGAAAATAATGAATTCATCTCATGAGGGAGTCTATTTGAAAGTATAAAATAGTCACCTTTCGAAGCTATTTTAAGGAGGGGACAATTCGGATTGATTGTTTTTCTGCTCCTGGGTTTGCCATACATATGTATTTAACTTAACATACAACTTAACGAAAACATACGCCTATAAATAAACATAATAGTTGCGCAATTTTAATGTGTATATACGTCAGGTTTCAATACAAATTTTTATGCGAATTTTGTGAAAATGCGCAAAACGGACATGCAACTTATGCCCGTTTCCATCCGCTCTTCTTTTATTTTTATTATTATTATTTTTTTTTTATTGAAACTCTGCTTTTAACAATCACAACATTAGAACATCAGACATCATTTTAAAGTTTCCATCTTTGCTTATTAACATTCACAATTATCGGGGGGAAAAATCAAACAACAATTCGACATAAAAGACAACACCCAAAACTAAACAATAAAGATAGAGGAATAACCTAAGGCACAACATTTTTTTTTAATTCAATTGACGTCAACTAAAGATAATTCACTAAGGATTTTCAATGCAGAAGTACTTTTCTTGTTTCTTGTCAACTTCAAGGAATTCATGTACAAATCAAATTCTGCAAGAAATATATGAAAATTCGGAAGGGATTTGGAAATCTTTATTTTTTGCAAATAAAATTTGCCAAATAGGAGCATAAGATTGATTCCAAAGGCTAAAGATTTGTTATCATGAATGAAATTTGTAATTGCAGCTTTTAGATCCATTTTTCTCAGTTTTCTCATATACTTCCATCCGCTCTTCTTTTGCGAATATGCGCCGCGAGATGATGTTGTCGTGACGGAACTTTGGGACGTTGGGAAGTTCCAGGTGGGAATGTTGCTTTTGACGGACTGAACGGAAGTAGTTTGTCTTGTTGGCTTCCCTCCCGCATGTAAGTCAAGTGTGTCGTTACATCGAGAGCTGATGTTAATAAAGCCATCAAAAATTGCATTAATGTTTTTTTCCTTTAATTAATCTTAAAAATAATCGTGTTTCTTTGTTTCCCCAAACATATCTTACTTTATCATCCGCCATTTATTGTGACTACAAACGTGCGTGCGACGTATATCCGGTCTTGTAGTCGCTTATTCGAAAAACCTGTTTCCATTTTCCTTTTTTTGATACGCTTAAAAAAAAAAACACACCCTCCGAGCGTAAAAACTTGTTTGCGAAATTTGGGCCTTTTTTCGAATTTCTGGCGTTTCCATTCAGTTTCTTTTATGCAATTTTTGAAAATTCAAATAAAAATAGGTGGATGAAAACCCCGTTTTTGTACTTTTCTGTTTAGATTTATGCTAGTGCTAACACAAGATGAGCGTCCTGGCTGCTCAACCAGTCATTTTCGAGAGTTAAACTATTCCATTTTTTTTCAGTCTCGTGTCGCATCAAAAGTTGTTATTCAGATTCAAACTCACCATTTAGTTTAAAATAAGGTTAGATCAATCTAATCATTCAAAAGACAAAACATGTAAAAAAAAACAACAACATTTTTTTTTTTAAAGTTTATATTTCATCTTCATTGTATACAGTAGTTGATAAAGTAGGCTATGCTAACATTGCTATATATTGTAGCATCAGCAGAAACACAATTACCTAAAATATAATAATAGTTACTATATTTTTCATTATATTGTTAATGTGTTTTTTTTAAATATATAATTATACCAAAAATATTGGGACACGTGACCATGACAACGACAGAGGGTGAAAATATGAACGAATAAATGTGTAACTGCTAACCTTTTTCTGTGCTAACCTTTTTCTGTACAGACCTTCACTAAGATTTTGGTTGTCCGTGTGGATTTTAATGAGATTACAAAGCATTTATGTCCCCAATCTCGATTCCAGTTCATCCCAATGGCGTTCTATACCAAACAGTCAATTCAGTCCAATGATGTACTATAAGAAACGAAACGGTCTCTTGTGATCGTGTACTCCTTTTGTGTGAAGCCATGCAACGTTTCTTGCACCCTCGCGGCCGAATGTTGACCTTTGGCCAGGTCCGCCGTCAGTCTCTTGGCCATGCGGTCCGTTGTCCTCTTCATGCTGCGGGCCGCCTCAATGGCTTGGTCCAGTGTCCTGTTCATCTCCTCCTCCTCCTTGAAAAAGGAGGAAATAAACATCAGGTGTTTGTAATGTAAGAGTCGTCGGGTGAGCATTTGAGGGAAAGACCACCTTGCTTGCCGTCCTGCTGCGATGCCTTTGGAAGACAGGGGGCAGTGTTTGCCGAAAGTACACATCGCTGGGCAGCAGCGCGGTGTCCGATTGGGTGGAACGCTTGCGGCGATTGGTCGCGGGCGGCGCTGCTTCCTGCACTTTGTAGCTGAGTGTGACAAGAAAGTTGAATGTGGAATTTTTTGCATGGGAAATGATGTTTGCGTTTGCGTGTTTACCTGGCAGGTAGACTGCAGGAGGAGCCATAGCTGACCTGGAGCAGTGGTCTGTGGGTGGGCTGAGGTGCGAGAAGAAGATGTCTGTCCTTGGCGTCTGGGCCATCCATGGTGACCTCTGGCGGAAGGAACATAAACAATACGGTAAATGCGATATTATTCATATTATTTTGAACGTAAGTGCTCATTGTAAAATATTCAAAAGTCCAGCGTTAAGAGGCTGCGTTAATAGGAAATTATGACATGATCTATATATGGATTCTCTCTCTCTCTCTCTCTCTCTCTCTCTCTCTCTCTCTCTCTCTGTCATTTATATCCCTCTCTCTCTCTCCCTGTCTCTCTCTCTTTCTCTCTCATTTATCTCTCTCTGTCTCTCTCTCTCCCTGTCCCTCTCTCTCTCTCTCTCTCTCTCTCTCTATCTCTGTCATTTATCTCTCTCTTTCTCTGTCTCTCTTCCTCTCTCTCACCCCCGCTCTGTCGTTTATATACCTCTGTCTCTCTCTCGCTCTCTTGATTTTAGGTGATTAACAATGTTTAACTAAGTGAATTAAATAATCACACAGTACTCTATAATTAATCGTGATTAATCACATTTTTCTACTACTGTTCTCTCTCTCTCTCTCTCTCTCTCTCTCTCACTGTCATTTATCTCTCTCTCGCGCTCTCTCATTTATATACCTCTGTCTCTCTCCCATCTCCCTCTCTCACTGTCATTTCTCTCTCTCTCTCTCTCTCTCTGTCGTTTATATACCTCTCTCTCTCCCACTCTCTCTTGCTTTTAGGTGATTAACAATGTTTAACCAAGTGAATTAATTAATCACACAGTACTCTATAATTAATCGTGATTAATCACATTTTTCTACTACTATTCTCTCTCTCTCTCTCTCTCTCTCTCTCTCTCTCTCTCTCGCTGTCATTTATCTCTCTCTGTCTCTCTCGCACTCTCTCATTTATATACCTCTGTCTCTCTCCCATCTCCCTCTCTCACTGTCATTTCTCTCTCTCTCTCTCTCTCTCTGTCGTTTATATACCTCTCTCTCTCCCGCTCTCTCTTGCTTTTAGGTGATTAACAATGTTTAACCAAGTGAATTAATTAATCACACAGTACTCTATAATTAATCGTGATTAATCACATTTTTCTACTACTATTCTCTCTCTCTCTTTCTCTCTCTCGTTTATATACCTCTTTCTCTCTCTTTCTCTCTCTCTCTCTTCCCTCTCCCGCTGTCATTTATATTTCTCTGTCTCTCTCTCTCTCTCTCTCTGTCTCCCTCTCTGACTGTAATTTATATCCCCCCCCCCTCTCTCGCTCCCTCCCTCACTGTCATTTATCTCTCATAAAATACTAAGCACAAAATACTAAGGGAATCGTGTTTCCCCATGCTATATTTTTAATAACGGGGCGGCATGGCTCAGTGGTAGAGTGGTTGTCTCCCATCCGTGAGGTTGTGGGTTGGATCTTCACCTCTGGTGACCACCCCTGGTCGAAGTGTCTTTGAGCAAGACACTGAACCCCGATTTGCTCCCAGCGGACCTGGCAGTGCCCCACATGGCAGCAGCCGACCACTGTTGTGCATGAATGTGTGCACGTGAGGCGAACCTTTGCTCTTGCCGGGCTCCGTCTCTGTTGAAATCCAGTCTTCCAGCCTGAACTGGCTCGAGCTGGAACTGCTCAGGCTTTGTCTGCCGCCTGCTGACTTCCGCAAGCTGGAGTTGAAAATTGATGCCGTTCATTTGCGGTGTTTTATTTAGCTTCACGCATCAGGAGGTCCTCTCACCCGTCTGGCCTGCGGTGGGACCCGCCTTTGGCCTTGGACCGAGGCTCCGGACCATCTTGCCTGTATTTGGAGGCCAGGTAGTCCATCTTCCTTGCCAGGTGAGGCAACTGGACGAGACCTTCTTCCAAGTCCTTCTTCAGTCTGGACACTTGGACCTGCAAGGCCAGGATAGCCTCACTGGACACACACAAACACACCACGGATGTGTTGACTTGGTCATCTGGTAAAAAAAAAGAAAAAAAGCAAGTCGGTATCGACCTATTACAAGAGCACCGGTGTCGTTCTTTCTGCTCTGCATCCATCACGGGGCTCAGGATTGGTTCAGAGGCGTAGCGATGTTTTGCATCGGGACCTGCTCGGGTCGCGGATGACAACAATTTACTTCGTTGCACCGATGAGAATGAAAAGATGGAACTCACCCTGCAACTTGAGAGAAGACTTTCTAATGCTATTTTGCACCCATTGGTGGACTGTGGCGGCAGAACTTCCCGGCTGCGCTTGGACCGGCGACTTCTGCCGACGGCCGCGTTCGTCCTTTGGATGGATAGTTGTCAGCAGATGAAGGGAGGAGCCTTCGCTGTCGGAAGTACGAAGTCCATCGCTGGGAAATGCGGGGGAGGGTTAAAGGTGAAAATCACATTGAAACTGTGGCGTCATCTGGAATAGTTCGCGATCAATAATTATGACAAGAATGAGCAACTCATTTTTATTGATAAAGCATTGAGGGGAGCGCCGGCAAGGGTTGAATGTAAACAGAACTGTAGTTTTGTAACCATGGCAAGTTTTTCCGGTGGCGCTTGTCCTCACATTGCTCATAATGAGCATTGGAAGAAACACTTGCGTTCTCCAGGCCCATTTAGTCGCTTAGTTTTATTTATTGAAGGGTTCCAGCACCTGGTTAAGAAGTTATCAGTAATGGGAGACAGTTTGTCTAACCTGTGGTGTACCCCAGGGGTCTATCTTGAGACCCAAGCTATTTCTTTTTTTCTCGCAAGTTTCTGAGTTTTTTTTCTCTCACAAATTTGATAATTTATTTCTCGTAAATTTGCCACTTTATAATGTCACAAATATACTAATTCTTTTTCGCAAATATGTCACTTTAAAATGTCGCAATTTTACATGTTTTTTCTCATAAATTTGTGATTTTTTTTCTCAGAATATTAACCCCATCTAAAAAACAAAAACAAAAAAAAAATTAATAATAATAAAATGATATGTGGCCCTAATATGCCGTCGTGCAAAATTGCAGGAGCTATTATTGATGGTCAAATGCGAATTGTTAAACATAAAGAGTTGGTTTCATAAATGATCATCAAACCTCAACAAAACTAAGTACAATGGTACCTCGGAGTTTGAACATAATTCGTTCCTGCGAAGTGCTCAAAGTCCGAATTGTTCAACCTCCGAAAAAAAAATTCCCATAGGAAATAATGTAAATGCAATTAATCCGTTCCCAAGCTCCAAAAACAGAAAATTCCTATTTTAATTTATATTTATGCTTTTTACATTTACAGTACAGTATTTCAACAATAAAAAATACCTTACCTTTTTTGTTGTGGTGTGATGGCATCAGTGGATGATAAATGCTACGTTGATGCTAGCTTTAGTTCAGTGCTGAGTTTGTGTATTTTACATTGGGCATATTGTTGGACTACTAAGCGGTCCTTGCGTGCGTTGTTTAACGTCAGGCACGTTGTTGAACGGCTAAGGGGGGTCCTCGTGCCAGTATTTCACGGTAGTTACAACTGCGAAATAATCCTTCCTAATTCCACTGTGGTTCGTAGCACTGTTGTCTTTCTTTGGGCTCATGGTGAAGAAAATTGTCGTGGGAAAAATCGAAATGCACTCGCGAGTATGGAGCACCTTCGGGAGTATTGACTGGAAATGAGCAGTGCATCGTCTCAACTACCGCAACGTGAGCATTCGGCATTGCTCGGCTTTCCGTTTTCAAGGTACGTTCGTCTTAGCTTGCTTTGCTCGGGTGTTCGAACTCCGAAATTTAAGTTCAAACTCCGAGGCATTTTTTACTTTTTGGTTGAAGTCCGAATTGAATGAGTTCCGAGACGTTCAAACTCCGAGGTTCCACTGTACATGGTATTTGGAAATTTGATCGGGCAAAAACAAAACAAAAAAATCTAACAAACACCCTCCAGTAAGTAATAAGTGCAGCCAAGAGAAACACTACAAAATGAAGAGAATTGAAATGAATACAACTTCATGGAACACATTTTAGAATTTAGCTTGTAAATGTTTGTCCGTTTGTTTGTCTCTGTGTGCCCTGCGATTGGCTGGCAACCAGTTTCAGGGCGTACCCCGCCTACTGCCCGAAGCCAGCTGGGATAGGCTCCAGCACTCCCTTGTTGAGGACAAGCGGTTAAGAAAATGGATGTCAGTGATAATTCCTTGTACCTATCTATGGAAGAATGAAGCGGCAATATTCCACTGGATTGATTCAAGTAGGAGCTCCCAAATCCACTGTCCGTCTCCCTGCATACAGCCGCCTGCACACACAGGCAAAACCAGTAAGTAACCAGTAAGTTACCAGTAAGTTACCAGTAAGTTACCAGTACGTTACTCACGTGGACTTGTAAACCAAGCAAAATAAGCAAAGCACATTGGACTTGACCTGTGGTATTGATGATTGCGCATCAGCAGCGTAAGCGGCGACACCCACATCATCGACATCACATTCTTGCTTTAGAGCGCCATCTTTTGTGCCACTGCAGCAAGAATATTTGTTTAATGTTACAAATAAATGTCATGCATCCATAATAAAAAAAACAACAACTCTGACCTTCCCGATGTCCATTTGCCACGGATTCCACTCCAAATGTCACTGCCAGCTCTTCCCTCCAAAGTGGCAGATTCTTTCTCTTCGTCACGATTCTCCTCATCTTCAGCATCCGGAGGTCCCGCTGGGCAAAAACCAAACCTGCACACAATCCCAAACGCTCTCAAACTGACCGCAATGCAACCAAACGCCGACACGGCAACTTGAAACACAATAAATAAATAGTGTTGGCATACAGTCGGTTCTGTATAAGAACCTCACCTGTTGATGACTTGCATCGACTCGTTGCTGCTTTCCTCTAATCCACCATTTTTACCGCTCTCGTCTTCCTTTTGTTCCGTCTTTGTCTCCGTTCCAAAACATTCAGCGGTCAAACTTACACTTGACCCCTGAAACACGAGACGGTCGCAAAAGTTGTCGCACTTTTAACCACAAAGCCAACGCTCTCAAATATGAATTAATAAACCAGCCACGGAATAAAATAACAAAAAAAGTGTGCTGGACTCATTTAATTAAAATTTTCTCTAAAACTGGAATATTGTACTGCAAAGTGACCTTTGGATGAAAAATGAAATACTATATCATGCTCTCATTAAAAATAGCATGACAAATAATACTCGTGATTTATTTCCTCATATATGTGTAACTCAACTGCAGAAAAAAAACAAGCGACTAATTTGGGTAAGACATTTAGTCCTCCATTAAAGGAACAGTGTGTAATAAGTGGCCACTAGATGTCGCCATAGCAGTCAGAAGCACGCACACTACGGCGGCTTAGAGAGCTAACGAGCATCTCGGTGACCAGGGTAGCTAACAAGCGTGGCTAGTTAGCCGGAGCCATAGGCCGGAGTGGCTAACGAAAGCAGCTAGCGGGAGAAGCTATTAAAAAAAAAATCGAGTTAAAGCTCGCGAGAGCAAAGCGGAAGGTAACAAGTGACGGGAGCCCAAATCACGGGACTCCGCGACCGAATGGGTCCGAAACTCGGCCTAACTACGTTCGATAAGTTGTCCTTTGGGCGTCCATAGGAAGATGGCGGCAAAACGTCATCTTCTTGTAAGGTGAGACTCCAGCATGTCATATAATTAGCGATTACTAGACATATGATTGTATTTTTTTTTTAAAGTACGTTGATGTGATCGATTTTTTTTTTGTGCATATTATTGAAATCAATAGTGAGTTGTAAAAGTTATTATTAGTTCACCACTAGATGGTGCTAAAGATTACACACTGTGGCTTTAAAGGGATACTTGGCTCATTGAGCCATTTTCAACAGTATAAGATTATATTTTTTATCGATAGTTAATGTGATAACTTCATTATTTTTTATGATTAATAATTAATAAACAAATTTTCCCACTTGCTGTCGACTGAAGATGACATCACCTGTGCTGAGGAAGTAGGTAACGACCGATCATGGCTCAGCTGTTTTCCGGGTTTGGTTTAGCAAACTGAGCCATGATTGGTCGTTACCTACTTCCTCAGCACAGGTGATGTCATCTTCAGTCGACAGCAGGTGGAGACAATTTTTTTTTAAAGGTATTAATTATACATGAGAAATAACGAAAAATTAATTCTGGACAAAATAGTCACTTTTTACTGCTGAAAATGTCTCAACGAGTCAAGTATCCCTTTAAGTAATAATGAACTTTTTTTTTGTGCAAAATCCAGCAAACGTCAATCAAAAAGTGCGTGACCTCATGCAGTGACGGTGGAGGTGATGCCTTCACTGACAGCTTGTTCGTTGGAGTTGACGATAAAGGAGGCGGGGCGAGCAGCCGGCGCTTATTTCTCTCGATCGTCTCCTTAATGTCCTCCAGCTGCATCCCCGCCCGAAATATGTCCCCTTCCACCAGCCTGCACGCGCGCAAGCAGACAGATCACATGACTGCGACCCGCACAAAACGGAGAGAGGGGGAGGGGGGTCCATTTTGGGCACAACCTGTCCGGGTCGAATGTTCCCACGTTTCTGCGCAGGCCCAGATAATTCCGCATCTCCAGAGCTCGGTGCTCTTCTTTCTTGCTCATGTATTTTCTTTCCAACTGATCTTGCGCTTCCGTCAAGCTCCTAAACATCTAAATAAATAAATAAATAAATAAATAAGTCAATCCCGTTTAGCGTCACGTAAGACAACCGTTTTTTTTTTTTTTGTATTGGGATCGCCATTTACCGTTTGCTGCTCTTCTGTGCTGACAGACATGTTGTTTACACTCCGCTTGAACTCACACACCTGTATTAGAAATGTTGTCAATTCGTATGGTTAGATTAATAATTGCGAGTCTTTTCTTTTTTTTTTGAACTAACTGTCCGCACGAAGTGGCGAATGACAGCCGTCAGCTCGGCCGCCATTTTCTCCGCCTCGCTGACGCCGTCGCGATCGGGCACGTTGCGCTTCGTTTCATCCCGGTGGGCTGCTTTTACATTTTCGACAAGATTCTCTGAAACATGTTTAAGAGAAAAGTCGTTTCATGAGATCATAAGAAGGCTTAAAGTAAAAAAAAAAAAAAAAAAAAAGAGGAATTGGTGGAAGGACAAACGCAATGTTTTAATGTCATTTTTTGCAATACAAAATGTTGTTTACAGTCAGTGACTTTCAAGTAATTGAATCAGCACAAAGAGAAGAAGACGCTCGTGTAACCAGAATCGTGTCACTTGACCCCGTTTTGTCTCCATGGACACGAGCGCTATATCGTCCAGTGCCGTCCCGTCGTAATATCGCATGTCGTATGGAAACGTACCCAGTGTTTGAATGTGAGGAGCTGCCGGTCCAACATGGCCGCCCTCGCTGGAGTTTCCTGGGTCAGCTTCGTCTGATGAACGCTGGAAAAGGAGATTATATATATATATATATTTTTTTTTTAACCCCTTTTGAACATATAAACTCTTTTCTTTCTTCCTATTCTTGTTTTCTTTTTTTACTTCAATTTATATTTTAGACTTGTAATGTGTTTTCTTTGCGTTTATATGTTCAATAAAGAACCAAATCACACAACAACAACAACAAAACTCACTATGAATGGATTCGATTTCAAATGTACTTACATCGGTTCCTAACCTCATTTTATGGATGAGATTCTCAGCGCTGGCGTATTTGGCCAGAAGTTGATCATATTCAGCCTGAAAAGATGAAGATTGAAAAATTAAAAACAAACAAACATTATTCTTGTCTGAAGTGGTCCAAGGAATAAGCGAACAAAGCACCTAATGTCGATGAAGAACAAACTCGAATAAATCCCCACTGAAAATTGTAATTTCCTTCAGTTGCCACAAGATAGTGGCAAAGGGCTACATTTGTCTCAGTGACGCTGCACAACTCACTTCAAAAATATTTTCCTGGCAGCAAGATGCAACCAGAAAACAAAACAAACAAAAAAAAACAGCAAATAGATGATTTTTTTAAATTGTTAATATATATATATATATATAAATCAATTATGCTTGGGTTTGGGTAGTTTTTTTTTTAAACTAAAGCTTCGGCACATTATTACATAGTTTTATTTAATTTATTTATTTGACCAGTTTTGTCACCTCGTTTCATGTACCTCTATTCACTAACATCATTATTCAAGTATTGGTTTAACATTTTAATCTTTATTTTATTAAAATAAATGAATCACATTTTGCTTTTGTACATTTGAACTAATTTGTATCTATTCTATACTGCAATTAAGTTAATTAAGTGGTTGCACATTTTGGTTTTTGGTTTTCTTGCTGCCAAAATTAACTTACAATAAATATGCACTACATTTATTTATTTAATTATTTATTTATTCATTCATTTAATTATTTATTTATTTACTTACTTTTTGTTTTCCTCGATCAGGGGTCACTAACCCGATTGAAACTGAGAGCTACTTCTTGATTTATGCAAAAGGCTACCAGTGTCATACACACTTCTGAAATAACACATTTATTCAAATGACCTTTAATTATATGATCACTAATAATATTCAATGCTATAATGGTTTAATAATGTTACCCTCGGATACACATATTCCTGGATAAATAACAAAAAATCTTTTTTTTTTCATTTTTCCTGAATTTTTTCCTCCATTTCCTCCCAGAATTTTAGTGGTTTGTAAAAAAAAATAATGATAATTATTATTTTTTTCATTCCAATGCATTTCAATGGGCATCAATTATTTGTACTCAGGTTTTTCTGTACCTGCAAGTGATGCACCCGGACAGGACTGGCCTGGTCGTGCGTGTCTTTGAGGACTTGAGGCGTCTCTGCAGGCTGAAGACCTGAATCCTCCAAGACCCTGCTGATCAGCTGTAACATTCCCGGCGATGACTGGGCTCGGATCATGGGACTGGGGACTTGAGGAACAAGCCTGACCGGACCACTGGGCCCTTTTGGAATTCTGACCTTCGGGGCGACCTTGGAGAAGTCAGGGAGCGGGTAATGGACTTGACCTTGGCCGTACTTGATCTCGCCGAAGGACCTGCTGCGCAAATGCGAGACTCCGATATGAACTTCACGCCCTTCACACTTTGCCGGCGTTGCAACGCTGTCGCCGTGACCGGCGGTTGCGTTGGCCTCCTCCGAACGTTCTCCTTCTGCTGCACTGTTGCCGTCACTGTAAAAACTTCTGACGGGAGGCTCGTCAGAAAAGCCGTTGTTGTGTGTCGACATGCTACGATGGAGGTCATCGACGCTGTCCAGCAGGGAGACCTCGGGAAGGGTCTCGGCGCCGATCAGCCTCCCGGTTTGCAGCAACTCCTCCTGGGAGAAATGCCGCAGCAGCATCTTGTTGAAGTCGACTGGAGGTCGAGAGCGCGGCGGGGCCAAATCTTTATCCGGTTCATCCTTTTCTTCTTTCTCCACATGAGGTCCAACAGAAATGAAATCAAGGTGCGTCGAAGGATCCTCTGTTGCTGTCTGCCTTCCGTCCGCGCTCACGTTGCTCTGACAACTGTCCATGCGGTCGAAGTAAGGACCGCCAAGGTCGCCATCATAAGGGAGCTCCTCCTGATCTTCATCGCTAGTATTTTGTCCAGGGTCCTCGTCGTGTTGCTGCTTTAGGGGCTCCTCATTTTGCAATACGCTGCTCTGAGATGGTAGCAACCGCTCGCTCCTGACAAGAATGCAATCTGAAGCAGGGTCATCTGGAAATGAACGAATTAATATGATCTCAAAGAGGAAGTCAATCTTTATGGAAACGTATTGCATTCACACACACACACACACAAAAATAACTCCTGTTTTTCTGACTCGTTTTTGGTGAGCTTTGCTCTTTTGAGTATTTTTTTCCTGTTTTATTAAATATTTCCCTCCTGTTTTTCTGAGTTTTTTTCCCCCAGTTAAAAAAAATAATAATCTCCCCTGTTTTTATGAATATTTTTTTCCTGTTTTCTGAGTATTTTTCCCCTTTTATTTATTTATATATATATATATATATATAAATAAAATTAAAAACATGCTGGTGCTCTGTTTTTATTATTATTATTATTTTTTTAAATAACAAAATATTAGTAATATATATTTTTTTATAAATATTTACTTAATCCGTTTTTTTTTTTAAATAATTCCCCGCCCCTCCCTCGGTTTTCAGATTTTATTTTTCCTGAGTAATTTTTCCTTCTGTTTCCCTCCCTGTTTTTCAGAATATTTTCTATGAAAAAAATATTCAGTAAAACAGAATTTTAAAAAAATACACACAAAAAAACAAAGCTCCTTCAAAAATTATTATTATTATTATTATTATTTTCCAGTGAATGCAATACGCTTCCGTAAACCTTAAACATTTCTTGCCAATAATAGGTTGTATGTGACCTCACTAGTCTTAACATGACATTCTGATTAATATTACATTTGTGGAATGTGAGTGACGCAGCAAAATCCTGCCGTTTTTATCCATCTCATTTGGCGGCCATTTTGCCACACGCTGTCGACTGAAGATGACATCACAGTTGCTCAGGGCTCAGGCAATGATCTGAAGCTGAGCGACCTGAGCAACTGTGATGTCATCTTCACTCGACAGCAAGTGGCAAAATGGCCGCCTTCTGATATTAATAAAAAAACGACTGGATTTTTGCTTCATAACTATTCCTATTCCACTAACGCAATATTAATCTGAATACCTTATTCAGACTAGTGGGACTGCATAGAACATATTCTTGTCCCAAAAAAAATGGGTTGGCATCCGTGACTCACCTCTGAAACGAATGCTGGCCTCAGACACGGCGCATTCTCCTTGTGACCGATACAAAGCCAAAGAAGAAAGCTGCAGATCACCGAGGTGGACACTTTGGTCCTCGCTGAGATCCACCGCGATTCTCTGCCGGATGCACTTTTGCCATAATAAAGCTGTCTTTCCTTCTTCCCGAACATCCTCGTCGGAATCTTCTTGGTCAACCTCCATGACCCGCCAGCAGAACTCGGAAGTGAGACTTCTCTTGTGAAGATGATTTAAAAATTGATGTCGTTTTTGAATGACTCCGTGATCTCTATAAAGTAAACAGGACATGTTTTTCATTCACTGGGGCAAATGTTGAATAATGTGATGTCATCAATGCCGCTAAGCTTTATAGCAAGCAGTGCTAAAATGTTGGAAAGTGAAATTTTAATGTAATTGGGTCCATGCATAGGCAGCATAATAAAATTAAATGAAAATGAAGACAAGAATACTAAATAAATAAATAAATAAATAAATAAGTCTTGCATACTGTAATATCCCAAATATTAGTCCTCGATCTGCACGGGGCATAAACTCAGCTATTTCATTTGTCTGCTATTCATCTACATTCCAATGTTAAGAAGGTTGGTGCTTACCCAAGTAATAGACAAGTCCTTGAAAAGAAGAAGAAGAATCCAGTGCGAAACAAAACGTCACCTCTTGCCGTATTATTGCGAGTAAATAAGTGCAAAGCTTCTCCCCATTCCTCTCTTCTTGTCTTTGACGTATGCTTTCTTGGACAAGTTTTGTTTCTGCACCATCATTAATATTGCACGTGTTCGTGCTGTCCAGCTGGACCTGCATTGTCAGCTGTGCAGGCGTCTGGTTGCCTGGTAACCACAGCAGAAATGACGCCTAGATTGTATTTATTTATTTATTTTTCATTTAACCAGTTTGGTCCCGTTGAGATTAAAAATTTTCAAGAGAGACCTGGCCAAGACAGGCAGCAGCAAAATAACAGACATATAGTACAGAGTGAGACAAATTAAAAATGAATTATTATTTATTAATTAAAATGGTTTATTATGAAAAAAATCAAAAAAAAAAAGTTCACTGCATTATGAAGAATATCATACACATTCATTACTGTATTTATTTTCCTTGAGCCAGATAGTGAATTACTTCAATAAACACGGCAGACGGTCTCGTTCAATTCACTTTTTTAAATTTAAAGCATTAAAAAAAAATCTCGTCACTCCATCGTGATTCAATTCTATTTAATCCAATGACGGAAGTTTTACAATACGTCATGCTATCGCTCTATTCAAATCTTTCGGACCAATGACTGGAGGCCTGGGCGTGGCTTTCTTTGAATGCCGTCCTCCGATTGGCTACTTGTGCAAAAACACTTCACTACGATAGGGGCAAAAAAAAAGAGACAACCTTCTTCAAACTATTCGTCGAAGTTTGACACAATTATTGAAACTATGGCTATCAAATAGTGTCGTCTATGCGCAATGTGTTTATTGTTTGCACACGAGTAGGGCTTATTGTCGTAACAAAGTGAAACAAGGAAAGAAGTAGACGCCAGCTCTTCGAACTGGATCGACTCACGTAAGTTTTTGGCTAATAAGCTAACCGGCTAACTGTTGACACTGTAACTAGGCAGTAATTCGCTCTTCGTAGTATTTGATGAATAAAACTTCTATTAATGCTTGGCTTCAAATGTGTCTAATATATACTCTTAGCAACCAACCGACTGTTGTATGAAGTATTAAATCATGTTGACTTTTGAGAAACATGCTGACTTTTTTGGGGGTTTAGAAGCATTGGTTGAAATGTACACAATAAATTGTTTTTCTATAACCAAGTATTTAATTCTTGAAATCGATGCCATTATTGATTCCTCTATTTACTGTAAAAGTGTACGATTCGGGGATAATGTAATCCCCAAGCACAAGGTGTTATTTACGATGACACATATGGACAAAAGTGATATCTGAAATAATGATATCATTTTTATGTTCCCTGCAGGCTTTTTAGATTTCCTGCCCCCGTGAGAAGGAGCTACCGGTCAGTATGCCATGATTTGTATTTTTTTTATTTGAATTCTTCTTACTGATATATCGCTGCAGGATTTTCTCGCTTTGTGGTGTCCGGGGGGGTCAGGGGGGGGGGGGGGGCAGTCATTGCTTTCATAAATACTGATCAGCCTCTGCTTTGGGATCTTGGGTCAGCAGACGCTTCATTAGGGACACCCGCACCAACCAATGAGATCCCATACAATTGCAGATAATTAAATAACTGTTAAAAAAAGGTATTCATGGAACCGTTTGTTCGTTACGCAGCATCAGACTGACGAGTGCTTCTGATATTTTTGCCCATTTCATGAAAGCTCAATCAGGAAACCAAGAGGTTAGGGCCGAAAGTGCAGATGTACCTGGCGGAAGGTTGAGTGAGTGTGTTATACCTGTTCACGCACACACGCACACGCACACACACACACAGTCATTCATCAATTTCAGTTCGAAGCACGCCCATTTGGCAGACAATGTGGGAAAAGGTGCGCACTGGCACTCCTCAGACTGTTTGGATAAGGATTCATATTTTTTTTGCCCAATAGGGATTAACATCATAATATATTGTATGGAGCTGGCCTATAGAAATCCTCCCTTCGAGTTCGCACACGTTTCTGCTTTTTATATGCTTTTGCATGTGCAGTGAGACCTCCATTGTTACGTGTCCACAAAGTTCTACTTTGGAGGTTCCACGATGGCGGGGGGGGTCAGCGTCCTTTCATGTCAGATAAATAACACAAAAAGTTTGTCCGCAGCCACAACACATTTGAATGCTGTGATGAATGAAATAGTCGTGTTCGTTTGCACCACAACACAAAAATATGCAGCATCCAATACTTTGACGTTCATTTTCTTCCGAAAAAAAAAAAAAAAAAAAAATTGGGTGGGGGTGGGGGGGGGGTAATTTTTAAAAAAAGTTTTTCTTACATTTTTTGCAACTTTTTTTGCTCTAAATTTTCTGACATTTTTGTGTCCATTTGATGGTAATTTTCGGGATTCATTCATATATTTATTCAATTTTCTGACATTTTTTTGGCAACTTCATGAATGTTTTATGGTAATATTCTGCTGGTGCACAAATGTTGTCGGTTTGGGTTCATTGTTGCATATTTTTGAATGGAAAGATTCAGCGCAAGTATCTTCGGGTGTGTGTTGGTTTAAATGAAAGGAAAGAACTTTATCTGCTGCCTTGTGGACGTCGGGGGGCCGCCGGGGCCGCCGGGTGCCCGTTGTGGGAGCGACATTGGCGCGTTCTTGTGATGACCTCATGGAGAAATGTTGGCTCTGGTCTGCTGCTTATCGTTAGTCGTTCACACATGCTTTTTTTTTGGCCTACCTTTGCGGAAGTTCTGGACCGTCTCAGTGCTTCTTTTGGGTCAACTCTCGCCACGCCTTTTCTCTCCTCGTCGCTGCTTGACCTTGCAGCGACCCCAGAGCTCATCCCCTCAACTTTGATTGACAGCTAACGTGTGCTGACCGCCATCCTTTTCCAATCCCGCTCTGCGCTCTCACTCTCTCATGTCCCGCCTCGCTCGCCCGCCTCGCTCGCCCGCCTCTCTCTCTCGCTCGCTCGCTGTTTGCTGGGTGTCGCCATGGCGACGTGTGGTCAGAAAGAGGCTTCACACACAGCGTCTTGTATTCTCTCCACAGAGGGCCACCGAGGGGAAGACCGAGCGGCAGTGACAGCAAACGCACAAAGCAGCACAGTGGACTCTTTTTTTTTTCCGATTGTTTTGCTCTTAAGTTCAATTTTGACCTTCATTTTTCAACGAAAACCATTTGGTCGGGAACGAAATTAGGATTTCCCCTCGTATTATGCCCTTCAATGGATACGGAGGGCTCCGTGATTAGCGAGCGGGCTGAGGACCAGTCCTTCCATGTCCGCTACAGGTACGAGTTTCTACCCTTGCGAGGAAAAAGACCCGCTTGATTGTTGCTTACCAATTCTTATATACTGAATAATTCGATTGTTGATATGTAAGACTGGCTAAGGCGAAATTCAAGCGAACGGTCGTCTGTCTGTCAAATATGTGATCGACTGGCGACCGGTCCAGGGTGTCTGTCAGTCCAGGTCTGCCTTTCGGTTGGGATCAACTCCAGCTTTCCTTCCGTCCCTGAACAGGATATTGATGAGGAGGTGATGTCATAGTGAGGGGGGGGGGGGGGGGGCAGGGGGGGGGGGGTCCACATACACTCTAAAAACTGTTGGCTCAAAAGTAACCCCATTATGGATCAAAAATGGATCGGTCCACTTTATTGACCCAAGTAGGTTTTTCAGGTTTTCTTTTTTTTGTTTTTGTACATTTTATGGTTACTTTGTAAAAAAATTTTTTTTGCCTATTTGATTCAATTTTCTGACATTTTTGGCAATTTCATGGACATTTTATGGTTCTTTTCGGCTTTTCCTTTATGGTCACTTTTTGGACATTTTTTCAATGTCATTTAAAAACTTTTTCATCTCCCTTTGGTCTCTCTTTTTTTCTGGCAAATTTGGAATCTGACATTTTTTTGGAGTATTTAATTCTTCTTTTCTTATTAACTCATTCACTCCCAGCCATTTTCACTAAAGCAATCGCCTTCACTCCGGCTGTTTTACTGGATTTGGACAGATTTTGCAAGGCCCGCAGAATATTGTGTTTTATTGCTATAAAAACGTGAAACCTACTAAAAGAAAGATTCAATTCTATTCTTTCATCAGGAAAAAATAAGTATATTTCGGTCTGTTTTTGTTTTGTAGAAATTAGCATTAAAATATAGCTAAGTTTCATCATTATTCACAAATCCATTTAGAATTCTGAGTAATTGAGGTTTTTTTTTTCAACATGGCTCTGGTTGATCTCATTTGCTCTGCTGCTACATGCTGGCCGTTTGTGTACCATTTCTTCAACCGTTCTTTGCAGTTAAGAGGCGGCATCAAAGCCTTTTGTATGCTCTAGCATAAAAAAACAACAACATAAAAACGTAAAAATCGTCTTTGGGACACTTGAAAATGTTAACATTTGACATATTTCTACGTTTTTGGGAGCAAATGAGTTAAAAAATCTAAATAATCAATTCAGGTAAAGAATATTTTCTCTAAAAATAAAGATAAAAATAAAAATAAAATAATAATAATAATTTCTACTAATTTCTTTTAGAGAGCCACAGGGAGGCACAAGAGATGGACTAAAGAGCCACATGTGGCCCCACAGCCGCAGGTTGCAGACCTCTGCTATAGACCAATTGCCCTTTCATAAATTCTATGGAATGACCATATTAGAGCATGAAATTAGGAAAGAAGGTTCATAAAGAATATGGCGGGGGCATTTTTTTGACATAAAGAAGACAATATGAGGTGGGAAGAAGAATTATTAATACAACTTTGAACATGTGGAAATAAATATAATATGTATAAGTAGATAAATGATGTTTTGATGGAAAGAATTATCGAGTGACGATACGACATTCAAGAACATTTGGTAGACGCAGCAGTCGGGTTTCCATCCAAATGTTTTGCAAATGTTCATGCGAATTTTGTGAAAATGCGCAAAACGCGCGTTTGCATCCGCTCTTCTTTTTTGCGAATATGCGCCGCGAGATGACGACGAAGTGGCGGAACTTTGGGATGATGGGAAGTTCCGGGTGGGAATGTTAGTTTTGACGGACTGAACGGAAGTTTCCTCCCGCATGGAAGTCAAGTGTGTCGTTACATTGAGAGCTGATGTTAATAAAGCCATCAAAAATTGCATTAATGTTTTATTTTTCTTGAATTAATCTTAAAAAGAATCGTGTTTTTTCGTTTCCCCAAACATATCTTACTTTATCATCCGCCATTTATTGTGACTACAAACGTGCGTGCGACGTATATCCGGTCTTGTAGTCGCTTATTCGCCAAACCTGTTTCCAATCGGCAAAATGCGCGTTTCCCTTTTTTCGATACGCTTCAAAAACCACACCCTCTAAAGCGTAAAAACTTTTTTTTGCGAATTTTGGCCCTTTTTTTTCAAAGTTCTGGCGTTTCCATTCAGTTTCTTTTTCGCAATTCTTGAAAATTCGAATACAAAAATAGGTGGATGGAAACTCACCCAATGGGACACCACAAGGAAGTGTAATCAGTCCTTTGATATATTCAATAATGATTAATGATATGTTTATGGAATCAGACGGTGGGATTTTTGGAGATGATGGAACAAGTGTTCAGTGTTGTTGTTGTTAATACTTTGCATTTTTAAAATGGAAAAATGTAACATTTATTTTTTAAATATTTTTATGTCACACAAAAAAATGCCAAAATAATAATAATAATGTAAAGTCACTGTTAAAATGTTTTCTTTGGTTTTGTGATGGCATTTATGCACAAGAGCACTAAAAGGAGCGACGACACTCTGTATTGATTTTTGCAATTGGAGTTGAAGAGCAAAATGCAAAATGTCGGGATGCATTTTCACTTCCTGTGAGCTTATTTTGCCGGAAGACGACCCCGGAGGCGTCTCTCGTTACCTGGCCAATGTGTTTTGTCAAAGCTTCTCGTGAAGGCCAGCGTCAATATTTAACCAGCCCTAAAATATTCATCCCTCGCTTGCTTTGTCAACCCTATCGGGACGATCCTTCCTCAATTGATCGACACCGTCGGACCGTGAGCGCCGTCTTCCCGGCGTAAAGCGACTTGCGCGCTCGCCCGCCCTGTAATCTGCCGCGAGCGGGTCAGAGGAGAGAGAGCTTAAGGGAAAGACGACGAAGATGAGCCGAGAGAACGCTGACTCGGATCTTCCCGCGGCCCCGCTCGCATCCGGGCTTAACGCGGCCGACGCCGTCACACGCCTTCGAGGTTCTCGCGGTTAATATCTCTGACGTCAGGCGCGTTGAGGCCGCTGGATTTTTCTTCTTCTTTCTTCTTCTTCTCAGCGAGTGCCAAAAGAGGGAAAAAAGTTGTTCTTTTGAGGGGCGACCTCTCCTCGCCCGGGTGCGGTGGAAACCTCAGTCGATGCCTTTGAGATGCAACATGTGCTGTTGTTGTCGTTGTACGGCGAGAAAAAGCTGCAGGTAGGCTGAGATGCGTCATATCGGCTGAAGTCGCTCGTCATTGGTCGGACACGTAAAGAGGATTCATATTTCATTGGCAAGTCAGAGCTTCAGTGTTTTGTTTTACGGTGGCACCTTGAGATACGAGTGACCTGACTTGCGAGTGGTTCAAGATACGAGCTGCCCTTCGGTTGATGTTTTTGTTGTTGTTGCTTTGACTTGTGAGCAAAACATTTATTTATTATCAAGTTTCAAGATTCAAGATTATTTTTTTTTTGTCACGCGCAGAGTAAAAACAACGATAAAATTCAGCATTGAATTTTTTTTACAGTGATGTCATGGTTTCGATCTATCGACCTCTGGGTTGTGGGCCGAGCACGCTTCCGCTGTGCCACTGTGCCGCAATAGTTAATAGTTAATGAAAACGAACACAAAAGAACCCCTACAATTTCAAAACACATTTCTGTTAACAAAATAAAATACAAAAACCAAATTAAAAAACGAAAACTAACTGAAACTACATTTTACGTTTACTAACTAAAACTTAGTGTACACAAGGTTATTTTAGTTGACAAAAACTAAAATAAAAAAAACTGTTTTGTTAATAAAATAAAAATTAAAATGCTTTTTAAAAAACAAAAACCAACTGAAACTACATTTTACGTTTGCTAACTAAAACTAACTATAATTGTACTGAAAATGTCCTTCGTTTTATTCTTTGATATTTAATTTAATGCATGATGAGGATGATTTCAAATGTGATTTTGAGTAGACTTATTTTTTTTTAACCTTAGTGTTTTTTAAATATTGCAAGTAAGACACTTTTTTAAAAACTAATACTGAAACTAAAACTAAATGAAAAGTAAGCATTTATTAAATAACTAAAACTAATAAAAAACTAATAGGACCACCTTGAAAACGAATTAAAACTAAAAAAAAATAAAAAAAACAAAAGTCAAAAAGAAATCAAAACTAACTCAAATGAAAATTGCAAAACTCTAATAACCCTGGCTGGTAGTAAAGTTAACTCCAACTCAACTCACTTCACAAGCAGGAGTGCCAATCAATAGATGATGACATCATTTCAGAGTATCCCGGTCGCAGAGGATGATTGTGACCCCTTGACCTCTGGGTTAGGGTCCCAGCCAGGACACGAATGCAAGCTGTTAATTTGGCCACTCCCACTTGAAGTTTACCGTCAAACGCTTCCAAGTTGCAGTCGCGTTGCACAGTGAAAACATCGACGTGAGTAGGATTACAAATGAAAAGATATCGAACAATGTGATGTCACAAGAAAAGAAAAGAAACGCGAACAGCAGAGGATGGTTTCGATCCATCGACCTCGGGGCCCAGCACGCTTCCGCTGCGCCACTGCGCTGTCCGCTATGTAGAGCCGCCGTATACTCGAGTCTTGAAAAAAGTGGCTTCAAGCTGACCAAGGACGTTCGTTATTATTTACATTCTATCAACTCATTCACTGCCATTGACGACTATAGACGTCAAAAATTCATTTGAACTATTTCTATTAGTTTAACATTTTTTCCTCTTTTGTTAACAAGAGTATGAAAACTAGAAACACATATTTTATATTCAGAACAGATATAAAATCGCGAGTTAACTAGTGAAGTCATGCGATTAATTACGATGACAAATTTTAATCGCCTAACGCCCTTCATTTTTTAATCTTTTTTTTCTTTTTGAAATCTTTTCTTTTTTTTTTTAAAGAAAAGATTATTAAAAATTAGGGGCGTCGAGTGATTAAATTTTTTTAATTGTAATTAATCGCATGACTTTACTAGTTAACTCACGATTAAAAAAAAAGAAAAGATTATAAAAAATTCAACTAAATAGTAAATGATAAAACATAAAAACAACTTCGTACCCTTCTCATTCAATCAGCAGTGAGTCTCTGTGTCGCTTTTCTTTTTTTTCCCCATTTCCTGTTATGTTGCAATATGTTGTTGTCTTTTTCGCTTCCGGGCCACCGTATGACGCAGATGAATGATATTCACATTCATTTCAGTGGTAAACGACAATTTGAGTTACGAGCGTGGTCTGGAACAAATCAAACCCGTATCTCGAGGCGCCGCTCTATTAGCATCCTGCTTAAAGGTCTTTGAGGAGTCCGTCACGGGTGCGTTGGGGTCACTTGACTTTGTGTGAGGGGTCGCGAGATAACCGACCTTCAAAAGCTCGGACGTCTTTTGAGGCCTTTGGAACAATCGAGAAACTTTTCCTGCAGAAAGAAAAGTGAGACTTTCATCTGATAAAAAAGACCGCCTATTGTTTGACGTTGACCTCACGTGACCTTGAAGTGACTTCTGGAGAGGCATGATTCGATTCGTGGCATCTTCTGCGACTTGCAATTTGTTCTACTTTCAAAGCTCATTTTCCCATAAGAAATGATTGAAAGTCAATGAATCCGTTCCACTGTAAAATCGTCATCATCCTAAAACCGCTATTAACTTTTAGCAGCTGTTTTTTTTCCCTCCTCTGCCATCACCGGCAACCGTCTGTACTTTTGTGGAGATTATCCTACACAGAAGTGGATTTCGCTTGGGGGTTCATTTGCAGTCAATTATTGTTATTATTTTTAATTAGGGGTGTCAAAATGAATGCATACATTTTGAGTTAATCTACAATTCCTTTTACGCCACGCATTTTTTAAATGCGCGAAAGCCTGTACTCTGGGAATTCCAGTCACAATGTCAACACCAAAACTTAGCAGTAATAAGTTTAATAATAATAATGCATTTATTTCTGGAGGCGGGTTTTAGAATTAAAAAAATGTGCAGAATTTCACAAGTTACTTCATGTTAAAGAACAGATCGCTCTTAATATGAAAGCTGTCACCAATGTCTTACAAATGCAATTATGCCATCTAGTGGCAGATAATGACCTCAACATAAATCAATATCACACCCCAATTTTTTTTACAGTGTCGTACATCTTTTAATCAAACTACTGTATCAATGACTAAAAGTCGTAGCTATGTTTCTATTAGTTTATTTTTTTTAATTCCACTTTTATAATGAGTATGAAAACGTCAAATATTTTTTTTTTTTTACTGTTTATTTTTTTTGTACATTTATTACAGATATAAAATGTGCGATTAATCATGAGTTAACTATTGAAATCATCCGATTAAAAATTGTAATCATCTGACACTCCTATAAAAAAAAAAAAAAAAGCATATCTGCTACAAATGTGGCCAATAAAGCAAGCATAGTTTTTGGTTGAAGCCCATATTGTCGAATGTTGAAAGCTTTTCGGATCTTTTTCCGCCCTGAAACGTCCCCAGATTCTAAAGGATGTGACGTCGCATGACAAACAAGGGCGTACTCGTCCCCTCTGCTCGTGCGCGTCGCACGCATGCACATCCATTGTTCCGCGTAAACGGAAGGAAGCAGCGAAAACAACAACATCCTGCGCCGAAAGCTTGCACTGCGCCGCCACCTTTTTTTTTGCCGACCGCTCGCTTCTCGCGATCCCGCCCGAGCGACCCCTCGCAGCACTTTACGGCCTTTTTCCCGACTTTCTCTGCCCTGCAGGATGGAAGTGTCCTGCCTTGAGTTGGCGCTGGAGGGCGAGCGCCTCTGCAAGGCGGGCGACTACCGGGCCGGCGTGTCCTTCTTCGAAGCCGCCATGCAGGTGGGCACGGAGGACCTGCAGGTGCTCAGCGCCGTCTACAGCCAGCTGGGCAACGCCTACTTCCACCTGCACGACTACGCCAAGGCGCTGGAGTTCCACCGGCACGACCTCACCTTGACCAGGTCGGCGGCGGCGGCGCTGTGGGCGCGCGCAGTGATCGCGTCGCGCCGCGTCTCGCTTTCAAACGTGTTTTGTCCTCAACGTGCAGGACCGTCGGGGATCTGCTGGGAGAAGCCAAAGCCAGCGGCAATCTTGGCAACACGCTGAAGGTGCTGGGAAGGTTCGATGAGGCCACCGTGTGCTGTCAGAGGCACTTGGATATAGCGACTGACGCCAGCGACAAGGTAACCTTTCCAAATAATCCAGGAACACTCGCATAACTATCAACACGTGAATCTGTCATCGTTTTTTTCCTTTTTGAAATGAATTGAAAAGTCATTCATCCTTTCCGGCAAAAAAGGAATCTTTGACGTCTATAGCCGTCGATGGCAGTGAATGTGTTCAACGCACAGCTGTTAATTCCCTTTGTTATATTTAGTGTCAGGTTTGAGGGCAAGTTAATGGAACAAAAACAAAGAGGAAGGTGCTTGGGTATTCAAAAGAAGCAAAATCAACAAAAAGGAGGTTCAAAGTAACAAAAACACGATGAACGAAACCTGACAAGGTCTGAAAGAAAGCAGGAAACAGAATGCTGCATTCCAGGAAGGTGGGAAATCTGAGTCGCAACGCCCCTTTGAACTCGGAAATCCAAGTTGCGGAGTCGCAAAAAAAAGAACCCCGACTTCACTGACAGGTTTCAATGTTTTATTTTTATTATTATTATTATTTTTTTAAAGAGCTCAGTATTGTTCATTCGGTAATGTCATCATCATTGCTCTTTTTTATTTTTATTTTTTTATTATTATTATTTATTTTTTTAATAATAATAATAATATATATAATTATTTTTTTTTGTATGTGTATGTGCGTGCGTGCGTGTATTTGTTAGCTCACCAAAAACCTATTAGAAAAAATCTCATACCGTTCACCTAAACCGAACACCGCCGTCAGGAGACCCGAGGAAGGACCAAAGGAAACCAAGGAAGGTGAAATCCAGCACCGACCAGACACCCCCCACCGGGCCACCGGACAGGTTCCAATTTAACGTCACTCGACAATAACGAACGGCGCGTCGGCAACGATTGTGAACGGCAAAACGGAGCATCATTCGAACCCGATTTATCTTATTTATTAGCGCCGTCAAAGTTAAAGCGTTAACTCGCAGATTAATCACACAATTAATTTTGACCGCAAGCGGATGGTTACGTTAAAAAATATTGAGGTCATTTTAAATAAATAAAAAAATGCACATCAAATTTGGCGGGCAAAAAAATGGGGATTAAAAGCCTTTTTAATGAAGTGATGAATCCAAATTCTAAAATGTGATTAATCTGATTTAAAAAAATAATTATTCGACAGCTCTACTATTTACTTATAACAATAATTTAGTTGTTCAAAATAAGTCACTTTACGTAACCCGACGTGATTTCGACTGACTGTGTCAACCAGAACAACGAATGTCAGCCATCTTTGTTGTTTACATTCACTTCCAACGCTTTGAGGTCGGAATTGGGAGATGTCCGACTTCCCACTGTCCTCGAATGCGGCATGAATGCACGCCAAATGACAAGACAGCGAGAGACGCCTGGACAGGACACCTGGTTGAGGTTCTGATGACAAGCACAGGTGGACAAATAACTCCAATCCAACCAAAACCAAATCAACAAAGCAGATTTAAAGTAGCACTAAGGAACTTTTCAACCGTAATCAAATATTTTCATCATTCTGCTGATGAAACATTGACTTAAAACTAGTTGAATGGTTCCTTTGCCATGGCCTGAGTTTAAAAAAAATAATAATCATTTTTACTGTCACTAGGCAACTTTGAGGAGGATGGTAGGAACACTGCCACACCAAAAACTACAAATGTGCTGGCTGCTTTATGGCAGACGTCACTTTCCCGCTTTCTCCGTTCGTTACAAATGCGGAAGTCAATTTGAATGTCGACGCACGATGACGGCTTCCCTGGCAGAAGCTGCGAAACAATTGGAGAAAAATTCTGAGATCAAAAAAAAAAAAGGGAAGCGACCCAGATAAGCTCAAAAACCACACAAGGTGCTTGTCCTCATGAGAAATGTGGTCTTCCTTCAGGCGTAACATTACCGCTTTTGTCCATATGGCGGCGCCACAATCAACGTAAACTGAACGTTCCTCAGCGTTGCTTTCATTTGACAGTCGCGCCTCTGTTTTGAAGATTTCTTCACGAGTTGCTTAATTGCTGCTTGTTTTGAACGGAGCTGAGCTGAGTTCACTGCCGCCATTCAGTTCGTATCGCAAATTTGTGGGGAAAAAAATAAGTTTTTTTGAACTTGTGTGTTATGTGACCACTAAAGAGCTTCATTTGAGCCCCATCTAATGGAAAAGTAGTGCTTTGCCACCACGAGTGGATTTTGCAGTCCACCTAATGAGGGTCTGTACTCGTGTTGTACTTGCTCCTTTAGAATTACGTTAGGGTGACCCCACTTTCCCCCAAAATTGTGGCATCACCTCTTTAGTCACGCAATGCCAACTGGACATTTTCAGGAATTTGTAAAAACCCCTGGACGCAAGAAAATGCTATGTCCTCCCAAAAGAGGACGTTTGGTCACCCTACATTACGTGCCCTGTTCCCTACTTCTGCCCTACTGCAAAACCTCTTCCTGTTTACATCTTTGCACCCGCAGCTAACCAATCAGAGTTGGAAAGCAATGTCCCAACGCTCTATTAAAAACTGCTTCCACTAAACCCCTCCCCCATTTCAGGTGGGTCAGGCGCGAGCCCTGTACAACTTCGGCAACGTGTACCACGCCAAAGGAAAAAGTATTTGCTGGAGCGGAGCAGAGCCCGGAGATTTCCCAGAAGACGTCATGACGGCCCTGAGGAAGGCGTCGGAATTTTACCAGTAGGTCACGCGAGGGCGGGACGATGAAGCGAAATGTTGTCGTGATTTCGATTTTGGCTTCGTTTAATGTTAACGGCGCGTTTACAAGTTCCCTACTTTGTGAAAGTACCCTGAATGCACCGTGTTAGCTTGTCGCTCGCTCGGAGCGAGTCAGTGGCGTCCCGAAGCGTCCTTTAAGCTGAAAAACTAAACATATAAGAAGTAGAATTCCATATAGTGTTTATTTAAATACAAATCATGCTTTTGTTTTTAACACATCGCAAGCCTCGCGCTAATGCTAATGCTGGTGAATGGAGGATCCCATTCAAATGCTAACAGGAAGTTAGCATCAACTTGCTGTGGAAACCAAAGTTATTTTAGTCAAAAACGAAAAAACTAAAACTCGCAAAACTATTTCGTTAACGAAATTAAATAAAAATAAAAATGCTTTAAAAGAAACATTTTCTGTTCACAAAACTATAATTATAGCAAAAAAGTCCTTTGTTTTAGTCTTTGGTAATTAATTTAATGCATAAACCTTTCGGGATATTTTAAATATGATTTTATTTATTTAACCGGAATAAGGACGTTTGAAAGTGTCACACAGAAGTGACGTCATCTCGCAGCAGCCAATAGAAAAGCACCTTCAGCTGACGTCGCTCCAAGTCGACAACAAAATGCAACGCTAGCTAATAAATGAGTTACTTTTCTCAGTTAACCATGTTTTTTTTGTTTTGTTTTTTAAAATATTGCGCACAAGCAGAGGTGCCAAATCCAGGCCCAGAAACTAAAACCCCTGTCACAGTTTAGCTTTAACCCCAGGTGCTAGCTAGCTAGCTAGCTCCCATGGTGTTCCTTTACCTGCTAGCTAGCTCGCATCAATGGCTAAAGCCAAACTGTGGCAGGGTTTTTACTCCCTGGATCTGGATTTGCCACCTCGACACATTAAAAACAAAAAACAAAATGAAAACTAATACTGAAATTAAATAACTAAAACGAATAAAAACTAACAGAACCACCCTGAAAACTAATTAAAACTAACTTAAATGAAAACCAAAATGAAAATTCCCAAACTATAACCCTGGTGGAAACACATACCAAACGGTTCGATAACACGACTCAAAGGCACAAATTCTTCCCAATTTGTGTGAAACGAGTTATTGGAATAGAATTCAATCGCAACTTTCTTCTGTTCTCATTGTAAGCGTGTACACCACGTACGCACGGCACCACACTGCTCCCAAGAGGCCAAAACGCGCAGGAACACCCAGTATTTGTTTTGTAAATACAGCAGTTTGAGTGTACTTTTATTTCTTTCAACTTTTTTTCAGTTTAAGGATTCACTGAATTTCCTTTTCCTCAAAAGGCTTTTTTTTTTTTTTTGCTCATACCAACACATTTTCACATGACAGCACATTAAGTCACCAGACTTGTGAAAATAAATAACATAAGATAAGAAAAATAAATATGATAAAATGAAAAAATGAAGAATGAAAATGCAAGAGGCTTGAATTTAGTAATGATATTTATAAAGTTGTTATACTTGACAAAAATAATAGTGTTCAAGAATAAAGTGTTCAACGTGAAGGGATGATCATAGTTTTGAGTCGTTGAAAAAATATTAAGTTTCAATCAATTAATAATGTTTTTATTAATCGTGATTTCAATGACAATCAAAAATGATCATGATGATCATTTTTCCCGTAACCGTCGGTCACGCTGCATTTCCGATGTGTGAGACGTCCGTCGGATTCTTTCAGGGCCAATTTGGAGCTCGTGCAGGAACTCGGTGACCGGGCCGCCCAGGGTCGAACCTACGGCAACCTGGGTAACACTCACTACCTGCTGGGGAACTTTCGTAACGCGGTGGCGTCTCATGAACAGGTGAGCGTCGGCGCCGCCGAAAAGCCGCTCGTCTTGTTTGCAAAATGGCCGGCGAAAAGCCGCTCATCTTGTTTTTAAAATGGCCGCCGAAAAACCGCTCATCTTGTTTGTAAAATGGCCGCCGAAAAGCCGCTCATCTTGTTTGTAAAATGGCCGGCGAAAAGCCGCTCATCTTGTTTGTAAAATGGCCGCCGAAAAACGAAACCTTTCCATCGGTCTTTAGCGTCTGCTCATAGCGAAGGAATTTGGCGACCGCTCCGCGGAAAGACGCGCTTACTGCAACCTGGGCAACGCTTACATTTTCCTGGGAGAGTTCGACGTGGCAGCGGAGCATTACAAGTAAGGTGACATTTCCCACGCGTCGCCAAAGTTGCTTCCAAGTCAAAGCAGAAATCCGCGGGGCTCGCTCTTATGTCAACGCGGCGTTTCAGGCGGACGCTGCAGCTGGCGAGGCAGCTGAAGGACCGCGCGGTGGAGGCGCAGGCGTGCTACAGTCTGGGCAACACGCACACGCTGCTGCAGGACTACGAGAGAGCCATCGACTACCACCTCAAGCATCTCATCATCGCGCAGGATCTCAACGACCGGTACGTGCGCCGGCGAGGGCGAGCGCGGCCGCGTCTCCGGCTTTGACCCAAGTGCCGCGCGTGCGTGCAGGATTGGCGAAGGTCGAGCGTGCTGGAGTCTGGGGAACGCTCACACGGCGCTCGGCAACCACGACCAGGCCATGCACTTTGCCGAGAAGCATTTGGAGATCTGCAAAGAGGTTGGTCGCAATTCGCGGAAACGCAATTCGTTAAGCTGCGCGTGACGACGAAACAAAAGTTCAAGATACAACAAAAAAGGTCACTCGTGTTGTGCAAGAAAGTAAATAATTGTCAAACAACTCTTCGACCTTCCTGCTTCTGTGGATGATTTAAAATGAAAGAGCATGTATGATATTGACAATGATGAAATCAAAAAGAACATTTTTGTTATAATTAGTTTGTTTCAGTGCGTTTTATGACAAGATGTACGTTTTTATTTATTTTTTGTTAACAAAAATATATTTTTTTCAATTAGAGTTTGCATTATTAGGTTATTTTTTGTTGGAGAAGAGAAAGAGTTAAGAAGAATGAAGAAAAATTAAGACTAAATAAGAAGAATGAATATTGAAGAATCAGTATTTAAGAATGAAAAATCAAGAAAAAATAATTAAGAATGAATAAAAGATGAACGAAGAAAAAACAAAGAATGATAAAGAATTAAGAATGAAGAAAAAGAAGAATGAATATTGAAGAATCAGTATTGAAGAATGAAGAATCAAGAAAAAATGCAGAATTAAGAATGAACAAAAGACAAATGAAGAATGATGAAGAAAAATCAAGAACTATGACGCATAAAGATGAAAAATAAAGAATAAATAATGAAGAAGAAAAATAAAGAATGAAGAATTATAATGAAAAAGACAAATGAAGAATTAAGAATGAAGGAAAAAAGAATGAAGACTCAGGAATTATGACGAATAAAGAAAAAAGAATTAAGAATACGAAAATGAAGAATGATGAAGAAAAATGAATAATAAAAAATGAAGAAAATAAAGAATGAAGAAGAATCAATAATTACGACGAATAAAGAAAAATCAATAATTAAGAATGAAGAAAAATAATTAAGAATGAATATGAAGAATGGAGAGGAAATGAAGAATGAAAAATTAATAAGAATGAAGAAAAATAAAGAAGAATTAAAAATGATGATGAAGAATAATGTTTTTGTCACGTACACGAATTCTGACCTTTGCGTTTGAGCCATCTCAGCGAACGACGAACGATTTGTCAGCTGACAATCCTAACCGCTTAAACTCTCGTTGCGTGCCAGACCGGCGACAGGAGCGGCGAGTTGACGGCGCGCATGAACGTGACGGACCTGCAGACGCTTTTAGGTCTGAGCTACAGCACCATCGACTCCACCCTGTCCGACAACAGGGACACGGACGACAAGGTGCAAGGTGAGCTCTCGGGACGCGCCGCGCCAACGACGGCGTCGCGTGGCGAGCGGCCGCCATCAGCGCGTGGCGAGCGGCCGCCATCAGCGCGTGTCTTGGTTGCAGGTGCGAGGCCGAGGATGGGCAGGAGGCGCAGCATGGAGAACCTGCAGCTGATGAAGCTCACGCCTGACAAGATCAACGTAGGAAACACTTTTTGGGGGCGTTTCCATCGGCACGCGCCGGTCCCTGCTCGACGCCGATTCCAAGCGAGTGTTTATGTTGCGCAGGGTCCGAAGTGGAGCAGCGACATCCTGAGCAAGCCCGACCTCGCCAAGAGCTCCTCCAAGTTGTTCTTCGTCGGTCGCCTGCGCGGGAAGAAGTTCAAAGCCGGCGCAGGTTCCGGCAAGGTCCTCCAGGACGCCAGCAACACTCTGGACAGCGGACACGCCCCCTCGCTCGGCGCTCACAAGGTGGGACACCGCGCGCGACATCACCCGCGCGCTCGCCATCACCCGCGCGCTCGCCCGTGACGTTCGGCGCTGACCGCTCGCCGCCTTTCCGCGCAGCGATCCGGTCCCGACATGCTCGGGGACGAGGGCTTCTTCGACCTCCTCACTCGCTTCCAGAGCAACCGCATGGACGACCAGCGCTGCTCCATTCGGGAGAAAGGCAGCAGCAGGTTGTCGCTAAACGCCGGACCGCAGTCTCCGCCCAGGATCATCAGGAAATGTCAGTTTGGCGTCTCAGAAAAGAAAGAGGGAAAAAAAAAAAAAGAGGTAAAAATCCATTCATTGAATTCCTCCTCTCGTCCCCGGCAGCCGTTTCCGAGTCCGCCGACGTGTCCGGCGCTCCTGGCCGGCGGCGAGAAGACTCCTCGGTTGCGGGCGGGAGCCTGCCGGGCCTCAGGCTCAACCAGAACAGCAACCGGGCCGTGGTCAGCCACCTGATGGCCAACGCCGACAACGGCGAGCCCGATGAAGATTTCTTCAACATGCTGGTCAAGTGCCAGGTGGGTGGAGTCTCGGCACGATGCCAAATTACAACTTCAATACCGCCGTTATGTGGCTCAGTACTGAAGGGATACAAAAGCAAAGACCTAAAACGTGTACAAACGAGAGAATCCGAGAGGATGTAAGTGTCTGTTCTGTTTTTGGATTTTGTTTTATGGAATCTTTTTTTTGCTTGTTTGGAATTTTTTCCCCATCATTAAAAAAAACTAACAGAAAAAAACATACTCTGAAAAACAGAAAGTAACTTCGGAAGCGTATTAAATCCTGACTAATTCTGAAGAATTTTTGGGGGAGATTATTTTTGTGTGTGCAATTTTTAAAAAAAATCTTTTTGAATATTTTTTTGTTTTACCAAAGAATTTGTTTGTCTTAAAAAAAAAGATTCCAAAAAACGGCAAAAAAATCCTAAAAACGGGGTATTATAATTTATTTATTTTTTAAGAACAGATACAAAGATATTTATTTAAAAATATATATATTAATATTTATTAGTATTTAACTCATTCACTGCCATTGACGGCTATAGACATAAAAAATTCATTAGAATTATTTCTATTAGTTGAACTTTTTTTTTTAACTTTTGTTAAGATGATGAAAACCTAGATTTTTTTTTATTGTACATTTAGAACATATATAAAATTTGTAATTGTGAGTTAACTAGTGAAGTCATGCGATTAATTACAATTTTTTTTATTGTAATTGTATTAACTTTAATAGTTAACTCACGATTAATCACACATTTTATATCTGTTCTAAATGTACAATAAACATTTACATTTACTAGGTTTTCATACTCTTGTTAAAAAGTGGAAAAAAATGTTAAACTAATAGAAATTGTTCAAATGAATTTTTGACGTCTATAGCCGTTAATGGCAGTGAATGAGTTAAAAAAAAAAAGGTCGATGTTTTTCAGAGTATTTTAATATAATTAAATAAATAATAATTTTAATATAAAACAGGGGGGAAATGACTAAATATAAAAAAAAATCTGAAAAACTTAAAATTACTCAGAAAAAAAACAACTAAAACAAAACAAAGCTCCCCCCAAAAATTAGTCAGAAAAACAGGATTTTTTCCAGGTGAATTCAAACAATAGCATTAAAAGAAAAAAAAAAAAGAAGATAATTACCAGTCGCTTATTTAATTATGGTATTTCATTTTTGACGGCAAGTTCTGCTGCTGCCGTATTTTTCTATGACGTGGCAGTCGTCTCACTGGATCTTTCACGCGGTCTCCAGGGGTCGCGTTTAGACGACCAGCGCTGCGCCCCCCCCCCGCCTCCGGCACGCGGGCCCACGGTACCGGACGAGGACTTCTTCAGCCTCATCATGCGCTCGCAGGCCAAGCGAATGGACGAGCAGCGCGTGGCGTTGCCCTCTTCCTCCTCCTCCTCTTCCTCCTCCGCCGCCGCCGCCACATCGAAGGCCAACTCCAACTGAACGAAGCACTTCCTCCTCCGAAACCCCCTGAAAGGTGTTTACACCGCCTTGAAATTTCGAATGGCCTCAGCCGGCTTTCGTAGAGCGCGTGGGAAAACTCTCAACTCAGCCTGCACAAACAGCATCAGGGACAAAATGTTTTGAAACCTCCTTTTTCACTCGTGTCATTATTTCACTTTGTGTGTTATTGTTTTTAAATATACGCGTGTTTGTACTTTGTGCGTCTCTTAACTGTCGTGATGTGATTTTGTGGTTTCTTTTACTGCACATTGGCAAATCATTTTACAAATACTTTTTCCAGTCATGTCTAAAGAATGATATCAACCCGTGTACATAATTAAAACTCCTTTGTACTTCATTTGTAGAGCAATTAAATTTCTCTTGTGGCTTTTTCTTGGTTTTTATCCAATGAAACACATTCACGCTTCATTAAAAGACACTTTATTGAACGTAAAATCAATCTGTTAGCTTGCATTAAATCAAATGTCTTTTTCTAAACGTTATTTTAAGAAAACAAGTAGCATTTCAAAACATCCTATTCACTGTACATGACAGAAATAAATATGCTTGTGTTAGTTTGGTGTTATTTGCTAAAAGACGTGAGCATTAAAAACATTTTGAAAATAAATCAGGAGGATCGAACATTTTGCGTTAAGACAGAAAAGTGCTTTACATTTTCAAGAAGTGAACACAATCCCAAATACTGGCTTCAAATAAATATTAACGTTTCTATTCACTGTGCATACAATTAGTAAGAGTAACGACCGGCCGCTCTGGTTTTGACCCGAGCGCAGCAACAACAAAAACAAAAACAACAACGAGAAACAGAAGCTCGTCTTCCCTTTGGAAAACTGCCTCAACAATCGTTCATTGTTGATCACGGCTCCTGCAAAAAATACTGAGGACTCAAATGGACGCATTCGGGTCGCAATCGAGTCGGGAGGCGACAGCGGAGACCGTCCAAGTTGAGATTGGACACGCCCCCAAACCGTCAACAGTTTCGCAAACCAAAACGTACGCTTTTTCCCAAAAACAGACGACGACGGCAGCTGGAGGAAATGAAATGTGAAAACATGTCATGTGATCAACTCAAGAAAGGCACCATCACGGAAAACAACGTCCGTCCTGTCAGTCAAAGCGCATGCGACCTGGTGGGACGTGCGCGCGCGCTTGCACGTGCACGTGCGCGTGCACGTGCGCGTGTAATGAGATGCAGTGAGGAACTACGCTACTAGTGAGGCAAAACTCTGCACTTCCTACTATGGAAAGCCGTTGGAGCATTTCGTTGATATCTTAAACATCCCGTTTAAGTTTCATGCACTAGTATGGCAATTCAATGCACTAGTATCATGACTGTCTTACTAGTCTTAGTGTCATTTTTGGCCAACTCGTACACAATTAAACCTCAATAGCAAGTTACTGGGCTGCACTAGTAACACTACCAGGCCTAACTAGTCATGTGTCATATACTAGTAGACTCCTGGACCCAACTAATAGCACCAAAATGCCCACTACTAGTAACATAGTTGTTATACAGTAGTGAAAAAAAAAATTACTAATACATGTGAAATCCTGTACTAGTACACATTTTGTGCTTACTAGTAGGACAATTGTAAAATTGACAAATTATAAGTAGGGAATTTTGGTGCTACTAGTAGGATCCAGAACTCAACTAATAGCACCAAAATGCCCACTACTAGTATTCCAAAGTTGTCCTACTAGTGTGCAAAAATGTTATACCGTAGTGAAAAATATAACAAATATATGTGAAATCCTTGATATTCAGCTTAAGGTGCATGAACTAGTATACTTTTTGTGCTTACTAGTGTCAATGTCAAATTATCACTAGGAATTTTGGTGCTACTAGTAGTATCCACCAGGAGGCTACTAGTGTGTGACCTATACAGTAACTATTGGTAGGTCCTCGAAGTGCTGCAAGTGCCAGATAGTAGTTTACTATTAAGGTTTAATTCTGCACTAGTAGGACAAAAAAAAAGGAAAAACAGTCCGAGTAAGATAGTCGTTCGACGAGTGCGCTGAATTGTGTTAGTAGTAAGCAGAGGTGGCAAATCCAGGTCCAGAAAGTAAAATCCGTGCCACAGTTTAGTTTTAGCCGTTAATGCTAGCTAGCTAGCTCCCTAGCAGGTAAACGAACACCTTGGGAGCTAGCTAGGTAGCTAGCTAGCTAGCTAGCACCTGGGGCTAAAGCCAAAAACTGTGGCAGGGTTTTTCCTTTCTGGACCTGGATTTGCCACCTCTGGTCGTAAGAGAAAACTCATATTACTAGTACATGGCGCTTAAGCAGGATATTGAAGATATGGAATGAATGCTGAAAGCGAATTTCCATAGTGCGATGCTGTGCTGTATGCGCTTTTGCTGCGTTGCTAGTTTATGAGCATTGTGGTTTCCTATGATGCTAACTGTTATGTTAGCGTGTGTGTTTGAGGTACGCGGCGGCGTCACGGGTTGTGAGTCCACAGCGTGACGGTGCGGTCGGCGGACGAGGACAGGAAGGAGAGGTCGTCGGTGTGCCAGCGGCACTGGATGACCTTGTCGCCGTGCTCGCCCACCACCGTCACGGGAAGCTGCTTGGTCAGGTCGCCTGAACGCGCGGGAATGAAAACAAAAACAAAAAAACGGCAACATTTTTACAGCCAATAGGAACAGCTTTCAAAAATTGGAAGCAGGTAACAGTCGTTTTTGGTGTGCTTCCTCACAAATGGCATATTATCTGTCTGTCTGTCTATCCAGCCATCCGTCCGTCCATAAAATCCATCCGTCCATCTGGCCGTTCATCCGTCCATTCATCATCCATCCGTCCGTCCATCCATCCAACCAGCCATCATTCTATCCATCCGTCCGTCCATCCACATATCCGTCCGTCCATCTATCTATCGTCCGTGCGTCCGTCCATAACATCCATCTGTCCATTCATCTGTCCGTTCATCCGTCCATTCATCCGTCCGTCCATCCATCCAACCAGCCGTCCGTCCATCTATCTATCCGTCCATGTGTCCGTCCATAACATCCATCTGTCCGTTCATCCGTCCATTTGTCCATCCATCCAACCAGCCGTCCGTCCATCTATCTATCCGTCCATGCGTCCGTCCATAACATCCATCTGTCCATTCATCTGTCCGTTCATCCGTCCATTTGTCCATTCATCCGTCCGTCCATCCATCCATCCATCCAACCAGCCGTCCATCCATCTATCAATCTGTCCATTCATCCATCCATCTGTCTATCCATCCGTCCATCCACTTATGCGTCCATATATCAGTCCGTCCGTCCGTCCGTCCCTCCATCCATCCATCACGTCATATTGTGCGGCCGACTGACCTTGCAGGTTGGTGACTATGACTTTGTTGTCGTAGGATCCAGTGAGCAGGTAGTGTGCGCCGGGGGAGAAGCGGACAGAGCGCACGTCGCTGGCGTGCGGCCGGTACACCTGCACGATGCGCCCGCCGCGGATGTCGTACAGCATGCAAGCGCTGTCCTCCTGGCCCGTGGCGAGAAGGCGCCCGCTCGGGTCCACCGCCACCGAGGCCACGGGGCTGCCTGAGGGGGACGCGGACGCAGACGGACGGACGGACGGTCACGCGACATGTCAGCAAAGTGCATCAAGGTTCATCGGAGTATTGAAATCAACTTTTGTGTCCATGTGCTGTTGATTCTTCGAACGAGACAGGTCAGGGTTGCGTTAATTAAAAATGTACCAATTAATTAAAAATCTGTTTTAAAAAATGTCAGTGTTTTCCAGGGAGAGCAAATACCTTTAAAAAAAAATAAAAATAAACAAACAATCAAACAAGTGTGTATATTTTAAATGTTTCATTTTATTTTAAGATTAAAATGAATATTTATTAATATTCATAATTAAATGAGGTCATGAATAAAAAACATATCAAAATGTTATAAGTACACACAATATTTTAAATAGTAATATAGTAATTTTTTTAACATTCATAATTATTTTTAATAATTGTTAATCATAGATTAGATTTTTTTTTATGTGAAGAAAAATATATGCAAAGTAGTTTAGATTTTAACAGTAAAATAATGTCTATTGTAATACAATTATTAATTGTAATCAATATATTGCTTTTGTAAAAAAAATACAGGACCTTGAAAAAAATAATAGCATTAAAAATTGCAGTTATGCAATATTGAGGAGGGAAACAATTTGCAACGTGGTTAATTTTCCAAATTGTTCATTCCTATACAAAAAAAAAAACTAAGTGTTGCGTCCCAATTCCCGCAAAACCACATGAAGAATGCTTTCCAAACGTCGCCGTACCTGAGCCGTGGAAGGCCGTGCCCACCACCCGCACGCAGGTGGGCACCCTGAGGTCCCAGAAGCGCACCGTCTTGTCTTGGGAGCCCGACGCAATCATCCAGCCCCCCCACGTGTAAAGAGACAGAATGTGACCTGCAGACAAAGCGGCCGTTTGGATCGCGCGGCCAACGGTCGTCCCGGTCTGCTCCGCCTCCTGCTCCGCCTCCTGCTCCGCCTCTTACCCGTGTGTCCGCTGAGCGCGTGCAGCCCTTGGCCTCGCTGGCAGTCGGTGGTGTAGATGTTGCAGTCTCCTGCTCCGGCGCTGATCAAGATGGCCCCTCCGCTTTCTGGACCCTCCATGAAGGCCAAGTCCCTGATGGTGCCGTCGTGCATGCTGAACTCCAAGTCTGGGCCTGCGGGGAGGCAAGTATCAATCTATTTATTTATTTTTAAATAGCCAAATAGCAATATAGCTAAATATCTATCTATCTGGCTAGCTAGCTAGCTAGCCATCAATCTATCTATCTATATGGATAGTTAGCTAGCTAGCTAGCTAGCCATAGATCAATCAATCTATCTATCTATCTGGATAGCTAGTTAGCTAGCAATCAATCAATCAATCTATCTATCCAAATAGTTAGCTAGCCATCAATCAATCTATCTATCCGGATAGCTAGCTAGCTGGCCATCAATCAATCAATATGGATAGTTAGCTAGCTAGCTGGCTAGCCATAGATCAATCAATCTATCTATCTATCTATCTGGATAGCTAGTTAGCTAGCAATCAATCAATCAATCTATCTATCCAAATAGTTAGCTAGCCATCAATCTATCTATCTATCCGGATAGCTAGCTAGCTGGCCATCAATCAATCAATACGGATAGTTAGCTAGCTAGCTGGCTAGCCATAGATCAATCAATCTATCTATCTATCTATCTATCTGGATAGCTAGTTAGCTAGCAATCAATCAATCAGAAAAGCTAGCCAGCAATAAATCAATTAGTCAATCAATCAATCCATCCATCAGAATAGCTAGCCATCAATCAATCAATCAATCAATCAAGCAATCAGGATAGCTAGCCATCAATCAAACAATCAATCAATCAATCCATCAGAATAGCTAGCTAGCCATCAATCAATCAATCTATCTGATATCTAGCTAGCTAGCTAGCCATCAATCAATCTGGATAGCTAGCTAGCTAGCTAGCCATTTATCAATCAATCAATCAATCAATCAGGATTCTTCCACGTTCGTGAACGTGTTTCAAACGCGCGCTCACCTGTGGCGTTGCAGGTCTCGGCGCTGAATGGCAGAACTTTGACGTATTTGTCGTTGGATCCGGTCGCCAGCAGCTGCCCGCAGTGGCTCCAGGCCACGCAGTAGATGGAACCTTTGTGGTGTTTGTTCCTCTTGAAGCGGACCACCGGCTCCTTCGCTGGACTTGAGCCGCTAGCAAAAGAAAGGAATAATAAAAAATAAAAAAAGGAGAAATAATGATTATGTGGTAAAGTTAAGCTATTTGTGTGAGCGCGACAGTCACCTGGTGTCGCGCGTTTCCGGATAAGCGCAGACGCGCAGAGTTTTGGAGTTGGAGCCGACCGCGTAGAGGGCGCCGGACGGGTGGAAGGAAACGGCGCGAACAGCCTGAGTGTCCTCCAGAGTATGCACGGGCACAAACAGTCGTTTTTCTTGCTCGCCATCCTGTAAAAAAAACAACAACACACAAAAAAAAAAGACGTCTTTTGAAGTGACCTCAAAATGAAAGCAGCATGTCCTCAATGCCACACGTGACAGTTACGATGACAGTTACGATGACAGTTACGATGACTTGCTAATAATCTGCTAAGCCTTATTAGCCTCATTTGTACTCGGCTGTAAATTACTAGCACAGTTTTGCCTAACGGTGATAGCCAGCTGCTATCCTGAGCTCACAACAGTTTCTGACACGCACGTCACTCACCAGACCTTTTAACTCATTCAAACCCAAGAATGTGTAAATACGTTTTTTAATACTTTAATACTTCACTCCCCAAAAGGTTTGTTTTGTTTTTTATGCAAGAGCATACAGAAGGCTTTGCTACAGCTTCTTACATGAAATGGCGATTTAAAGCAACGGTAGTTATTAAAAAAAACAGTCAGCAGGTGGCAGCAAAGTATAAGAGATCAGCCAGGGCCATGTTGCAAAAAGGCTCTTTTTGTCAGTGTTTTCAACAGGAATGTGAATATTAATGAAACTTAGCTATATTCCAATGCTAATTAATGCAAAATGGAACAGATACGATTTTGTTTTCCTGATGAAAGAAGAGACTAATCTTTCTTTTGGAAGGTTCTATTTTTTTTTTATAGCAATAGAACACAATATTGTGTGGACCTTGCAAAAGTTGTCAAAATCCAGTAAAACAGCCAGGAGCAAAGGGGATTGCTTCAGTGGAAATGACTGGGGGTGAATGAGTTAAAGCCACACCCACTCTAAGTCACAGAGAGGTATTATAGTGTGGAACATGCGGATCGTGACCCCAAGTGCACTTCACATGCACAATTTGTTGTTTGAGGATGGAAAAACAATCACCTGATTAACCGATGGGATCGCCTAAAACTGCACAATAGCTGCAGCCCTTACAAAATGTAAATTCAATTGAAATAAATAAATGCAAGTGAATTAAACTGCGCAATAATTTCAACTGTGGCTCTCCTTTCCCACATGCAGGGACATCACAGAAAGCATACTAGCGAAGCTGATTAAAACGAGTTACAAAGTGTCGTTTTCTGCGATGGACAAGTAGATACAATAATCCAATAATTGACGCAGCTTTCAAAGCAAACATGGTGAAGCAGCTGCTAGGCGTTACGCTGCACACAGATGGAATGAGTTCCAAGTCTAAATGCTTTTAAGTCTCGGTTAAAAATGATGCCTTGCCTTCCAATGTACGAAGAGTCAAATAGGGAAGCAAACTGAGCTGCTTGGCGCAACCCACTGACGCCGCGCAGCGCTAACGAACACAAAGCGTGACGTGTCCATTTTTATGTAAACACACCTCTTTACTGCGGGATAACGAGCCCGGCGAGTCACCGTGTGGACCCGCTTTGTGATTCTGCACGCTGTCGACAAACACACACAAAAACAAGTCTTTCAAATGTCTCGTCTGTTTTGAGTGTGAAGGTCGTGACGCCGCACCAACCTCTGTGAGGACACGGGAGACTCGTCCGGGGGCGAGAGCGGACGCTCTCCCGCAACGGCGTGCTGCTGCGGCGTGCTGCTGAGGGCCCCGCCGCTCCTGCTGGGTTCGGGGCTGGCGGAAGCGGGGTTGTTGTTGCACTCGGAGGCGGGCGCGTTGCCGTTGCCGTTGCACTGCTGGGCCAACGACTTCACTTCCTCTCCTAAACTTTCCATCCCCACGTTGAGCTCCTCCAGCTTCTGGATGGACCTGATCGCAAACGCACACACGTGTCACGTTCTGTGCCGTAGACGGGATAGCGAACGTCACGACGTCATTATAAGCCTTTAACAAAACAAATATTGGAGCGCAAACAGGTCCAACATGTAAACGACGCGTTCCTCTGCGAAGAATTATTCATTACTTACTGTGAGAACCCATCTCCAAATACAGTATATTGGTATCCTATTATATTTGACTGCCCCCTGGTGGCCAAGGCCACAAGGACCAGAAATTCAGCACAATGTTCATTCAAGCAAAAAATGTGTAGAAAAAAAAACAAACGAAAAATACGACCTTATTCTCTCTTACGACGTTTTATACCGACAAAATATGTCTTTCTTCTTGTAAACGTTTTTGTTCAATACAATTTTATAACCAGATACATTTGATAACATTTTATTCTCACAACAATACAACTTTTTGTTGCCCAAAATAATTAGGGCTGGGTATGGATTCAAATTAGATTCGATTTTTCCCAATTCGATTGACTAGTTCAATTCAATATTGATTAATTATGGAACATAAATTCTTCTTAAATATCAAGGACATGATTTAAAAAAAACATTAAATTTAAAATTTTGCAGAGACACTAACTGGTTAAATGATTTATCTATTAATGAATACAAAACGTGTTATAAGTGTTCCACAAACATTGACATCAGCATGGATGAGATGAAAATGTTTTCAGAATTCTAATTCAAAAATTGTAAATACAAATGAAAGATTTTCTGACTTGTCATAAAGTGCAATAAGTCAAGTCTTTCATAAATGTGAGAAAATACTTTTAAATCCATGTGAACGGTGAATTTCAAGAAAACAGTAGACTTAAAGTCTTCAAATGGATACTTGACTCATTTAGCCATTTTCAGGAGTAAAACGTGAATATTTTGTCGAGAATTAATTTGATAATGTCTTTATTTATTTTTTTTATTAAAAAACATTTTTGCCACACGCTGTGGACTAAAAATGACATCGCAGATGCTCAAAGCTGAGATAACAACCAAACACGGCTCACCTGTTTTCTGGGTTTGGTCATGTGACGTTTGCAAACTGAGCCCTGAGCACGTCTGATGTCATCTTTAGTCGATAGCAAGTGGAAAAATGCATTTTTAAAAGTATTCGTTATACATAAAAAATTATGAATAATTATCGACAAAATATTATCTTCTTACTGCTGAAAATGGCTAAATGAGTATCCCTTTAATTGCTATAGTATTTGGGGGTCTATCGTAGTTGCGTTTGATTGGCATTAGGGTTATGAACATTTGTAAAAACATGTCCCCGATATCAATTAAGTGGAATCGAGAGAAACAGCTGACTATGAATAATGCAGACACACTGAAGTCATTCTCTGGGGAAATGTAATAAAAAGGTTTTGGCGTGTTAATGACCACGCGTGATGTGACGACGCTAGACAGCACAGATGGTGCATTGTGCATGGGGGAGGTGAGAAAAGTCCCCCCCCCCCCCACCCGCCCTTCTCGTCTGACAGATGCTGAAAGACGACAAGCCGCACCCTCTGCGTTCCTCTTCTTCTTTGTACCTGTTGAGGAACTTTTCCGTGAGGCTGTGCTGCAGGTCACCGGGCGGAGGCTCCTGCTGCACGCCGCCTTCCAGCAACATCTGCTTGTACATCTGCCTCTGCTGCTGCTTCTGCTCCAGATGCTGCTGCACGCGGAGGCGCTGGCGGTAATACTCCTCGTACTTCTCGGTGGAGTCCAAGAGCTGCAGGTTGGAGCACAAAAGGGGCATGCGGGGGGCGGGGGGTGTGCCCCAAAAAAATCGTTTCTCATAAGAATCGCGATTCTCATTTATTAGCATTCAGAATCGATTTTAAATGTCCCAAAATCCATTTGATTTCAATTATTTGATACCGTCTTGCCCTTGTTTGTGTGCGCCTTTTTTGGGAGTGCTGTTCATGTTGTACACGATTTGGCCACTTTGGGGCAGTGTGGTTCCGCGTGTTCTGATCTACTGTAGCCACATTAGGAAGTAGGAGGAAAAAGTCCCAATCAAGTTATGCTAGTAAAAGTTGTTGAGTAAATGCCGGCGAGTGATGTTAAGATGCTTTTCTATATGCATTCTTGAAGCATTTTGTATGAATAGCCGTTCTTTTGAGTGACAAAAGTGCCACGAGTAGCAAGCTAATTAGTGAGCCGGACTGCACATTATAAATTGAAGCAGAAATCCTTGTCAATCAAATCATTTGGGAGTCAAAAATCGATTCTGAATCGAATCGCAGACCCCAAAATCGGAATCACATGGAATCGTGACACAGTCAAAGATTCCCAGCTCTGTATACGACACACAAAAGGATTGGTTTAGGGATATATTGGAAAGAATGAAAACAGGCCGCTTGGTCACATAACGGAAGACAAAAGAAATTTTAATTTACTGAAAATCAGACTCTGATAAAAATGTCTTAAAAATGAAAGATCACGTTCAGTCATTTATGCTATTTTAGAAGACATAAATACATTGGAAGATACAGTAAGTGTTGAAAACGTGCAGACCGAGACCAATTTAGTCATGAATTGCTGAGCTATGGCGGGAAACTCTTTTTCACACCAATTGTCCAGTGTTGTGGGCGGGGCTAAAATGGGACTAGCATGAGTCCCCCCCTCCCTGCTATACAAGTGCCCCGTTTCATCTGTGGCTATTTGGCGCAATGGCCACGTCCTTATCAATAATAATCTCAAGCTATGCCCGTCATCTGAAAAAAGACATCTTCCCTGAAGTGTTTTGTGTTATTGAGGTTACAAACTACAACGTCTCTGCCATGTGCGTGCGTGCGTGCGTGCGTGCATGTAGCATGTAGCAAGATAGCGGCGAAACAAGCAGCATTGCCGCCACATAAACACGTGCCTAACTACACTCAAATATGGCTCGGGAGATTTTTAGACCGTTTAGCCACTTTTGGCTAAAACGTTTCATGACCGAGTGCCAACCCCAAAAAGGTCCCATAAACTCCATTTGTGTTTTTTTTTTTTTACTGATGCACATCTTCAGGAAATGTGCCAGTGAGGGTCCGAAGTAGACAACGAACAACGATTTCGATCAAGATGTCAACAAAAGCCCGGCATGACATTTTGAATGTTATGTGCTTGAAGCTTGCAGGTGCCCGTCAACCTTGCAGAGGGAAAATGACTCGTGTTGTGATTAAGCTTCGTCTTGTGTTAACTTTCTGTTACCATCTCTTATGTTAACGGGTCGGTTTCGACCCGTGTCTTAAATCAGCTGTAAAATACAGTAAAAACAAGTAGATATCATCCAATTTATTTCTCATCTCTTGGTTGGGCTTCCTTATGCATGAAAATATTAGTTTTAATGTTTTTGGTGTGGGCTTCTGGGCCTTTTTTTGTCAGTATACTCTTCGATTTCAATTTTTAAAAAAAAAGGTAAAATAAACACCAAGAGAATCATATAAATAAATAAAAGGTTGTTGTGTTACCTGACTATTACTGGGGGCTATTAGAAAACATCTCTTAAATTCATTTGTTTTATTTATTTATTAATTTAAATTTTATTGACTATAGTAACATCTATGGTGTTACGGGTCGATTTCGACCCATATATATTTACTTCAAGAAAAATGCAAAAAAATGTATTTTTTCAGCAGTAGAACTTAAGCGGAGTCTATATTTAGACATCCAGTGCAGGAAAGACAACACGCCAGCTCCTCAGCAATGCATGATGCACGACAGTCAACACAAAAGTCATCCCTTGCATATTTGGGCTTCACGAGCATCCATCATTTCCAAGTTTTCTGCTGCACTTTCCGTAATGGCCTCAAGATGTTACCTCTAGACTGAGAAACAAGCTTTGTATGCAACATTAGCAACTATAAACATTTTTTTTTTTGGGGGGGGGGGTGTCAAGTGCTTGCAGTAAGTTTGGGGATTTACCTCGTTCTTCTCAGCAGAGGCGTCTGGTGGCGCGTCCTCTCCAGGAGCAGAAGCGGGACGCGAATTCTGAGCTCCGCCTGAAGCCATCATTTTGTCCACGGGCGTGTCGGTCCTCGACCTACAACACACGTAACGGACACACGACATCTCATAAGCCAGCGAGGAACTACATTGTTCTCCACCTTCATCGAAGATTTTTTTGTTTTTTATAGATTTTTACAGTACTTTACAGGAATGTTCAAATTTCAATTCAGCGTTTCCGATTGTATATTAGCATTAGGGCTGAGAGAGAAAAAAAAAAGTCGGATAAGCCTGCCTCGACGCTCCATCGGAACCATGTTTGCGCCGCCATGCATGTTTCTGCACTGACTTTTTTTGCAAACGCACACAGTGGACAGGAAGTTATTGAACTCATTGAATTTATTGAACTCGTAGCTAACAGGCAGCTCCACTCGTTTATTATTGAACTATTGTTGAAGCATCGTCTGCAAATGACTTTTAAGACACTATTACATGTGTAATGTAGACATAATGATGTTTGTGTGAACTAAATGGTAGTTAGTGCTTGTTTACCTTAAATAGGTAATCTAATCGCTAGCGCACTAATGCTAATCGCGATTGCTAACAGTTTAGCATTTGCACATTTTTTTTGCGTTTAATAATGCTGATGCACACAAGATAAAAAATAATTAGTAGTAGTAGTAGAAAATTCCTATTTTAATTTATATTGATGTTTTTTACATTTTCAGTACAGTACAGTATTTAAACAATAAAAAAATACTTTACCTTTTTTGTTGTGGTGTGATGACATCATGGATGAAAAATGCTACGTTGATGCTATCTTTAGTTCAGTGCCGAGTTTGTTTGTTTTACATTGGGCATATTGTTAGACTACTAAGCGGTCCTTGCGTGCGTTGTTTGTCAGGCACGTTGTTGAACAGCAAAGGGGGGTCCTCGTGCCAGTATTTACAGAAGTGGTCACGGTAGTTACAACTGCGAAATAATCCTTCCTAATCCCACTGTGGTTCGTAGCACTGTTGTCTTTCTTTTGGCTCATGGCGAAGAAAATTGTCGTGGGAAAAATCTAAATGCACTCGCGAGTATGGAGCACCTTCGGGAGTATTCCCGATCTGACTGGAAATGAGCAGTGCATCGTCTCAATTAGCGCAACGTGAGCGCTCGGCTACCGCTCGGCTACCGCTCGGCTACCGCTCGGCTACCGCTCGGCTACCGCTCGGCTACCGCTCGGCTACCGCTCGGCTACCGCTCGGCTACCGCTCGGCTACCGCTCGGCTACCGCTCGGCTACCGCTCGGCTACCGCTCGGCTACCGCTCGGCTACCGCTCGGCTACCGCTCGGCTACCGCTCGGCTACCCGTTTTCAAGGTACGTTCGGTTTAGCTTGCTTTGCTTGGGTGTTCCAACTCCGAAAATGAGTTCAAACTCCGAGGCATTTTTTTACTCAAAATTTCTGCTTGAATTCCGAATTGTACGAGTTCCGAGACGTTCAAACTCCGAGGCTCCACGTTGTATATGTGAACTAAATGGTAGTTGGGGTTTGTTTACATTAAATGGTACTCACTAGCGCGCTAATGCTAATCACGACTGCTAACTGTTTAGTATAGGCAAATTTTGTTGGCGTTTACTAATTCACATGTTCAGAAGATAATAAATAATGAGTAGTTATATCCGCTTAATTCAACTCATGTTCAACCCTCGTGGATTAACAATAATCGATTTGAAAAGAGTCAAAAGTGAAGTTAACATTAAGCTCGACAAAAGACATTGAGAATAATAGTTAGATTGAGTTTCACATTTTTGCTGTTTAAAATATACAAAACTGTAAAACTACATTTACAAGAGAGCGCAAATTTGCATGCAATCGTAGTCGAAAGTTGAACTTACGTTTCTGGCGACTCCTCAAAAATGCTGTGGCAGTCGGAGCTCTCCATCATGAGGCTCCTGCTGAGGTTCTGCCCGCCCGCGCCAGGATAGTGGAAGCTGGCAAAGGAGTGAGACATGGGCGAGAGGCCTTTACCCGGCGCGACCTCGCCGCCGCTCGCTCGCTTATCCTGGTTGGACAGCCCGTAGGACAAGCCGTCCAGAGCCGGGTTCAAAGAGCGCGACATGTAGGTGTCGGCGGACTGCGGCCGCCGCAGCGGCGAGGACGGATACGGAGACAGTTTGCTGATGAGCGGCGTGAGCAGGTCGGCGTAGCCGGTCTTGGCCGGTTTGACCAGGCGGTCCACGTGGATGTTGAGCTGCTTCTGCTCAAAGGCGCAGGAGAAGACGCTGTGGGCCAGGTTTTGCATCCAGGACAGCAGGGACAAGTCCACGTCGTCGCAGCCGTTGCCGCACAACATGTCCACGCCCAGCAGGACCTCGCTCTCGGTGATCTCTTCACCTGTTGCCTTGCTCTGGACACAAACGCATCGCACAGCTGATTCAGCAACCTTCCTTAAATAAAGAAAGTCTTCCTATTTTGTACCGTCCGTCCCCCGCCAATACAGCAACCTTCCCTAAATAAGAAAAGTCTTCCTATTTTGTACCGTCCGTCCCCCGCCAATACAGCAACCGTCCCTAAATAAGAAAAGTCTTCCTATTTTGTACCGTCCGTCCCCCGCCAATACAGCAACCGTCCCTAAATAAGAAAAGTCTTCCTATTTTGTACCGTCCGTCCCCCGCCAATACAGCAACCTTCCCTAAATAAGAAAAGTCTTCCTATTTTGTACCGTCCGTCCCCCGCCAATACAGCAACCTTCCCTAAATAAGAAAAGTCTTCCTATTTTGTACCGTCCGTCCCCCGCCAATACAGCAACCGTCCCTAAATAAGAAAAGTCTTCCTATTTTGTACCGTCCGTCCCCCGCCAATACAGCAACCGTCCCTAAATAAGAAAAGTCTTCCTATTTTGTACCGTCCGTCCCCCGCCAATACAGCAACCTTCCCTAAATAAGAAAAGTCTTCCTATTTTGTACCGTCCGTCCCCCGCCAATACAGCAACCGTCCCTAAATAAGAAAAGTCTTCCTATTTTGTACCGTCCGTCCCCCGCCAATACAGCAACCTTCCCTAAATAAGAAAAGTCTTCCTATTTTGTACCGTCCGTCCCCCGCCAATACAGCAACCTTCCCTAAATAAGAAGTCTTCCTATTTTGTACCGTCCGTCCCCCGCCAATACAGCAACCGTCCCTAAATAAGAAAAGTCTTCCTATTTTGTACCGTCCGTCCCCCGCCAATACAGCAACCGTCCCTAAATAAGAAAAGTCTTCCTATTTTGTACCGTCCGTCCCCCGCCAATACAGCAACCTTCCCTAAATAAGAAAAGTCTTCCTATTTTGTACCGTCCGTCCCCCGCCAATACAGCAACCGTCCCTAAATAAGAAAAGTCTTCCTATTTTGTACCGTCCGTCCCCCGCCAATACAGCAACCGTCCCTAAATAAGAAAAGTCTTCCTATTTTGTACCGTCCGTCCCCCGCCAATACAGCAACCTTCCCTAAATAAGAAAAGTCTTCCTATTTTGTACCGTCCGTCCCCCGCCAATACAGCAACCGTCCCTAAATAAGAAAAGTCTTCCTATTTTGTACCGTCCGTCCCCCGCCAATACAGCAACCTTCCCTAAATAAGAAAAGTCTTCCTATTTTGTACCGTCCGTCCCCCGCCAATACAGCAACCTTCCCTAAATAAGAAGTCTTCCTATTTTGTACCGTCCGTCCCCCGCCAATACAGCAACCTTCCCTAAATAAGAAGTCTTCCTATTTTGTACCGTCCGTCCCCCGCCAAATAGTGTTAGATTACTGTCGGTCTCCACCTGGCAGAACTCCACACAGCACTCGTAGAGGACTCCTTTGAGGAGCAGCTGGAAGAGGCGATCCCCGCTGGCTTTGAAGCCGGCCTCACTCAGCTTCCGGTCCGCCGGGATGAACTCGGCCACCATGACGCAAGCCTCCTCGAAACACTGCACCCGGGCCGTGCTCGGGTTCCAATCCTGATAAGGTGGCGGCAGTGAAGTCGCAAGCGATTCAACCACAACGCAAGTCAAACAATTATTATTAATTTTTTTTAAATGATGACCTTAAATTCGGCGTGGTTGGTGAGGCGGGGCAAGGTGAGCAGCAGACACAGTTTGCTGTAGTCGTCTTTTGAGGCGCAGAACTCCTCCAGGGTGTGCAGACACTTGACCGCCTCCTGCATGGTGAACTCCAACTAAAAAAAATTTGAATACATGTTGAAGCGAGGAACAATACAATTGAAGGTGGGATCTATATTTGTGTTTGTTGGTGCGCTTTGACATTTCTCTTGCATTGTCTCAATAAATGGGAAGTCAACCTTGAACATTTCCTGACAATAATATGTTATGTGTGACCTCACTAGTTTTAACATGACATTCTGATTAATATTACATTTGTGGAATATGAGTTATGAAGCAAAATCCGGCTGTTTTGTCCATCTCAGGGGGCGGCCATTTTGCCACTTGCCGTCGACTGATGATGACATCACAGTTGCTCAGGTCTCAGTTAACAACCAATCACAGCTCACCTGTTTTCTGAAGCTGTGCGAGTTGTGATTGTTGATTGTGATTGGATTTTGCTGCTCAACTCATATTCCACTCATGCAATATTAACTCATTCACTGCCATTGACGGCTATAAACGAGAAAAATTCATTTGAACTATTTCTATTAGTTTAACTTTTTTTTCTTCACTTTTGTTAACAAGAGTATGAAAATCTAGATTTTTTTTATTGTACATTTAGAACAGATATGAAATGTGTGATTTATCGCGAGTTAACTTGCGAAGTCATGCGATTAATTACGATTAAAAACTTTCATCGCCTGACGCCCCAAATTATTATTATTATTTTTTAATTCATTCACTGCCATTGACGTCAAAAATTAATTTGAACTATTTCTATTAGTTTAACTTTTTTTTTTCACTTTTGTTAACAAGAGTATGAAAACCTAGAGTTTTTTTATTGTACATTTAGAACCGATATAAAATTTGTGATTAATCGTGAGTTAACTCGTGAAGTCATGCGATTAATTACGATTAAAAACTTTAATCGCCTGACGCCCCAATTATTATTATTTTTTTTTAATTTATTCACTGCCATTGACGTCAAAAATTCATTTGAACTATTTCTATTAGTTTAACATTTTTCCCCACTTTTGTTAACAAGAGTATGAAAACTTAGAGTTTTTTTATTGTACATTTAGAACCGATATAAAATTTGTGATTAATCGTGAGTTAACTCGTGAAGTCATGCGATTAATTACAATAAAAAAAATGTAATCGCCTCTTGCCCCAAATTTTTTATAATCTTTTTTTAAAATGAATATATGGCAGTGAATGAGTTAACTAGAATGCCGTATGTTGACTAGTGGGGCTGCATAGAACATATTATTGTCAAAATATTTTGGGGGGGAAATTAATGGGAAAAAAATGAAGGTCAGAAGCCTCAAAATGAAAACGATGGACGTACTATCAAAAGCGTACACTGCGATTAGATTCTCTCGTGCTCACAGATGCCTGAATGTTGCGACCTCATCCTGTCACCACGCACACGCTGCGCCGCGCTGTCACAGGCTGCAGCTACACTGTATGTGACAGCGTGGTTGAACCGGTTAACCCAATTTACACAAACGAGCGAGTTAAATAAAGACAGATTTGAGTGAAAGACAAGAACAATGTAGACAAAAAACTGGAAGCGTGGCTTTATCAGGGGTCATGCACGACGTTATCGGCAAAAAAAAAAGATGTCTTTTGGAGCACAAATCTTTTGTCCGCATGAATGAAGGTTATTATTTTACAGCCTTCTGAATGAGTTCAGGGCACTAAAAACGACTCTACATTATTTACACAGCAGTTAGTGATGGGCTGTAGCTTGTAGCCTAATTGCATCCGAGTGCTGACTTGGAGAAAACACTTTGTGCAAAGCAATTTCGAAAGTAAAATGAGCTTGACACTAACGTTGATTTTTTTGGAGTCATGTAGCACAACGTTGTTGTTTTTACGTACATGTTGTGGCTCATCCTCAGCAGACATGGCATTATTCACACACAGCGCTTCCAGAAACTTCTGCTTTAGGACGATGTAGCGGAACCTGAGATTGGACAACGAGTCATCGTCACGTTTTGATCCCATCGACAGCGTGTTTTTATTTACGCCAACACTGACTGATAAGTAAAAAACGTGCAGTTGCAACATGCCTCTTTTTGTCAAACTTCTCCATACACTCCAAAGGCTGAATGAACTGCAGGACTTCGTCCCATTGGCCATCCAGCACCAGTTGCCTAAAAGCAATCACAATAGTTGACAAGTATGACGGGGGGGGGGGGGGGGTCGCGATCGAGGCTACCTGAGGAAGAGCATGTCGTCCGAGTAGAGGCCGTTGATGACGCCGCTCTCCTTTTCCAGAGCCAACATGCTGATGTGCATCTTCCTGGAGTGGAGGAAGTCCAAGATCACCTTGATGATCTCCACCTCCTTCACGTTTATGGTTTCCTCTTCTGTCATGGTGGCGACGCGCTGCAAAATAGCAAGAGACACGCTGTAAATCCACAAAAGCACTGGAACAAGACAAAAGATAACAATTCTGCACAAAATGTGGAATAATCATGGCTCCTTCTTTCTTCAGTTCACTCAAATAGCAAATCTGAAGTTTGTCTGTAACTCAAACTTTAGCTTGTAAGAAAAAAAAAGAAAAGAAAAAGAAAAAGAAAAGTGACCAGGCGACGGCTCAGGGAAAAAATTTGGGGCAATTGTGAAGGTAAAACTATAATTAAATGAAGACTGGCTGTTTTAACTCAATTAACTGCCATTGATGGCTATAAACGTCAAAAATTCATTGAAACTATTTGTATTATTATTTTTTTTAATCCGCTTTTGGTGAAAATTTACTTTTCTACATAAAATTTGTGATTAATCGCGAGTTAACTAGTGAAGTTGTGCGATTAATTACGATTAATCACCTGACGCCCCGAATTTTTTATAATATTTTCTTTCTTTCTTTTTTTTATTCATTCACTGCCATTGACGGCTATAAACGTCAAAAATGTATTTAAACTATTTCTATTAATTTGACATTTTTTTCCACTTTTGTTAACAAGAGTATGAAAACCTAGAATTTTTTTACTGTACATTTAGAACATATAGAATTTGTGATTAATCGTGAGTTAACTAGTGAAGTGATGTGATTAATTACAATTAAAAACATTTAATCGCCACATTAAATTTTTAATATATATATTTTTTTTTATGGCAGTGAATGAGTTAAGCATGATAATGCTAAAATCTTTTCCCCAACTATATTTAAGATCCAGTTAAGGGCCAACATTCAATTGTGTAAATTCCTGCTTCACCCCAATGAAATTTTGCAAACCTACTTGAAGCAATGTGACAATTGGCTGCGTTGTTTGCAGAAATCCAACTTCAAACGTCTTTAAAATCCTCCATAACAAATACATTCCGGAAAAACAATGTATATTCTCCTGCTCACATTGCTCTTCTGGCCAAAAATGTTCCATTTGCACCAATTATGTCAAGTTAATAGGGCGAGTGACACTATTTGAAACATCAGTCATTTTGACACGTGAACTTTGAGAATTTTGACCCATGCGACCTTATTGTGGATACAGCATTTTCTAACTAAAACTTGTCAGCCAATCAGAGAAGGCGAATGAATCGAAAGGGTCTTTAAAAGCGTTTTTGACCAGGTTTCTCCAAAACTTTCCTCAAAAAGCCAATTTTTTTTCCCAACACAAAAATCACATTTTCTCCGAAAACCCATCATTCAATTTTCACATTTTTTTGATGCGTTGAAGTGATAATTCGTCAGCATGACCTGACAACTGAACTGTCAGCATTGACGGACTGTCATTTTCGGGGACGACTTTTGGGATGAAGCAGAGAATCGACCAAGTGACAGACAGCTCCTTAAACGCAATCAACTCAAAGGCCAACCACTGCAGACAAAAAAGATACACGCTACATAGTAATTGATTACAAAATGACTTGAGAATTTTCCAATTTGATTGATTTTGCCACAAAGATGTAACTCACCAGTCACATCATTAGATTAAGATAATACTTGTATGAATGAGTAGAGCATCATTTAATTACCCTTGCACGACTACTACCTCGAATAATAATCATTAATCAACCGTGAGTGACACGTTGTAATTTAACAGTATAATAATAATTATTCTGTTAAATTGCTGTTGATTATTATTCCATTTCGATAATAAATAATAATAATAATAATAATAATAATAAATCAGGTGAATGAGGACGACGTTCAGGCCAAACATTTGCGAGTGTCTTTGAATAACAAGGGGACACAAACAGAATCCGAAACATAACAATAATATGAAAAAAAGTCGATGCTAGGTTAGCATGCGCAGAAAGCGGCGGTTAGCAAAAAGACATAAGGAGATTAGGCTACTTGTTAGCATGACACGCCGAGCGCAGATGTCGGATTACAGCCAAAGCAGCAAAATAGGAGCTCATATCAAGATGGCTAATTTACCAGGAGCCACTAAACGGGGAGATTTGACTAACTCTCGCCGGGCCGAGGACAGGAGGAGAAGCAGGAGGAGCAGGAAGGCGGCATCATCATCCGCTCGTTAGCCGGGCGGGGTGCTCTGTTCCCCGGCGACAAGCGACGTCAGTAGTTGAGGGGCAGCCGTGAGAAACACTCACCGTTTCGGAGGGAAAAAACATAGGCTGAAAACACAGCCAGCCGCGTCTCCGTGACGTCAGCACACGCCGTCACGCCGGGGAGCGCTCGGTGTCGGTTTCTTGTTTGCCTGGAGGCGTCCTGTCCGCCCACCGTCACGTCCTCCTCCTCAAAGCCGACTGTCACCCCCCTCCTCTCGGCTTGATGCATGCGCGGCCCCGGCCCGGCCCGGCCCGGCCCAGCCCAGCCTGGTGCTGCCTTCGCGGTCACTGCTTCAACAAATACAGCTTCCACTCAAGGGAAACAATGCATGTTGGGAACAATAAGTTGCTAATAATAACGCGTGATAACATTAGTTTTTTTTTTTTTAATGATCAAATTGTGTTGCCATGGTGACAACGAAATAGCAACAGTGGTTTCTGACTGCTTCAACACTACACTTTGCGTACGAAGATAACAGTAACATTACTAATAATAAAATGTGATTGTAACATTCAAAAATGAAACACCAAATAGTGGCCTCCAAAATATTCCATTCTCAAAACTTCACCACCTAAAAAAAGTATTTTCCAAAGACGACGATAATGATCAAAATTTAATTACGGTTGTGGGCTCAGGCGTTTATCAGAAATGTATTTATTATAAATATAAGACACTAACATTATGCAGTTTGAATATCACTTAAATTAAATATAGGAAAATAACACACGCACACAAAAGCTGAACTTAAATAATGACTCTATTCAAATTTCCGAGTCATATTTAATGATACCAAAATAGATGTTTTTCTCAACTAAACTTAAAACTAAATGAGCAAATGATGCACCAGGAATCTTAAAAGTTGCTGCGTTTTAATAAAGCTCAAATACTAGGGAGAAAAACACAACAAATGTACAAGATCTGTTGAGCATATGAAGTCAAATGAAACATACGGGTTGAAAAAAAAAAATAGGATTGATGACATGTCGTCATTATTTCAGTCTCTAAAATCTTCATACAAATACATCTTCATCCTCTTGGCATTTCATTTTGCAACGCGTACTCCAACTTCCTTCAACATATCGTTTCATCAGTATACAACGCCAACTGTTTAAATGTTACAAAAAAATACTTTACTGTATGCCAAAATATATCTGTACAGTGCTGATGCATACTTGAAGTTGAAGACGATTAACAAAAAGGGGAATATGTCATGAAATTCATTAATAAAAAAAATATATTTACAATTGTGGACAGTCAGAATCTAAGACAAGACAACACTGCGATCGTATTGCACAATGAGGCATTTTGCCAGACACTGACACTGACAGATACTTTTTGGATTTTACGAGAAGAGAAAATAATAATAACGATGAATAAAATAATGACATAATAAAAGGCCTCAAATGAAAACACAGGAATGATGCATATGGATGATAAATTAGAAAAGCTACTCAAAGGCTGCTAGAAGTTCACTTGCAATTATATACAAATAAATTCAAGACATTTACTATATGATGTCGCTCTGGATAAAATTACCTCCAAAATATGTTAAGACACATTATAACAACTGAAATAAATAAAGAGTCCTTTACTGGTGCATTCCACGAAGGGTTATTGATACTCAATATGGCCGCTGGAAATGGCAAAACACTCTTCTTGGCACTTGAAACGCGCACAAAAAAACATGGCAAACAGTTGCACTGGCCGCCTCCATCTGATCCCAGATCAGACCGGCGGGCCCTTTTTGCATGGCCGCTTCCAATTGAAACTCAAACGGGCGCTGACAAAAACGACACCATCGATCACGACACCATCGATCACGACACAACCCGGCGACACAAAACAAGCATAAGGCCGCACATGATCAACTGGTGGAAATCACGATTGCCTCTTTGAGAGGCGGGACATTCACTTGGGAGTTTCATCGAGGCACCGATTGCCGGTTTTCATCTTATTTTGGCACGTGGGGGGAAACACGGCGTCCGCTTTGAATCCGAAAGGATTTCTGGGAAACTCATTTGTCTTCCACATTCCAGTTGTGATCTTAGAATTAAAAATGTTTCCAGTGTGGAAAGCAGTTTGAATATTTCATTCATATTCTTAACATCCACATTAAGGTCCATGGACTCACTAGTGCACTCTCTGTCCACTCCAGTAAGACAATTTTAGAACTGGGTTTTATTACTAACATGTTTTTCAACTACTAGCGCCACTTTTGGCCTACTAGTACGTAATTAAACTGTGTTGAATTAATAAAACTACGAGGCCCAGTGGAAGACAGTAATAGAAAACAAAGTTACTAGTAAGACACAGCCATACAACCTGTGCACCCTAGTCCTGCTACTAGTGCGCTGAATTGTCTAGTAGTGAATTGTACTAGTAAATGGACCTCAAAATGAAAAAAGTCCATATACTAGTACACTCTTTGTCCTCACTAGTAAAACAACTTTGGCATACTGGTTGAAAAATGTGTTCTACTAGTACTAGAGAAATTCTAATAAAACTATATTAGTAGTGAAGCAAAACATCCTTCCAGGACTATTAGTGACATGATAACATTTAAATAGTTAATATCTAGAGCTTCACCATCGGTACTGGTAGCACACAGATGTCAACTAGTATACCATTTTTGCCTCACTAGTAACATGCTGTTGTACTACAGTAGTGGAAGGCACGTTACTAGTAAAACAGTCTTTCTGCTAGTGCGCTGAATCGTCTTACTAGTGAGGACAAAGAGCATACTAGTACATGGACCATAAACTGGATATCAAATAAATGCTCTAACATGAGTGTAATATCCAGCTTAAGGTCTTTAAGCTACTAGTATGCTATTTGTTCTTACTAGTAGGACAACTTTGGTAAACTAGTAGAAAACCTGCATCACTAGTGAGGCAAAACTGTGCACAAAGTAACAACTGCGTCCTTCCAGGACTACGATTGACATTATAGAATTCAAATAGTTCATATCTAGAGCTTCACTATCGGTACTAGTAGCATGCCGATGTCCACCAGTGCACAGTTTTGCCTCACTAATAACATGCAGTTGTACTACTAGCATGGCAAAGTTGTCCTGCTGGTGTGCAAAGATGCTACACGCTAGTGGAAGGCAGCATCCGCGAGGAGTTGGCGCTCACTCAAAAAGCTTTGTATTTGCATATGAAGGCCACAAGATGGCAGCGAAGCACTTTTAAAAAAGTAGACAAGGCTACGGCGCGACTAAATGAAGCTCCTCCCCCCTCATCCCATTGCAATATTTTTATGCAAGACGTGGCTTTGGTCCGAGCACAACAGTGAATAGGTCTCCCCTCCAAAAAATCGGCAAAAAGGCAAATTCACTGTCGTGGAAAAAGACAGTTCCTCTACTAGTGCGCTGAATTGTCTTACTAGTGAGGGCAAAGAGCGTACTAGTGCATGGACCTTCACCTGGATATGATCAAATAAATGCTATAATAATATTATAAATATAATATTAAAAAATTAAAGGAAAAACCCTCCCACAGGTTGGCTTTAGCCCCCGATGCCAGCTAGCTAGGGAGCTAGCTAGCTAGCACCTGAAAGTAAAAACCCTATAATAATAATATTGCAGAAAGTGTTGCCGCCTGCTGCTACTTCAAGGGCATCTTTTTGGGCGTGCCCTGCTTCTTGTTCTGCCACAGATGGCTGGCAATGGTGATGGCGTCCACGCTGGCCGACATGGTTTTGGCGGGAATCTGGCTGAACTGCTTCCTGTCCGAGTTGTACTTGTAGAGGCGCTCGATCATCTTGGCGGTGACCGTCTTGGGCCCGATGCCGGCCAGCCGCGCCAGCTCCTCCGTCTCGGGGCAATACGCGTACACCGAGCGGAACTGGCAGCCGGCGTCGCGGAACAGCACCAGGAAGTTGTTGGCTTCGGATTTCTCCATTTCCTGCAGAGGAAATGGAGCCGGAAAATATCACCGTACGATCTTCAGCATTCAAATGACCAGACGTCATAACACATACGTCAATGATCTTGTTTTTCTGCCCTTCGTTGACCTTTCCAGCCAGGCAGCAGTGGGCCAGCGCATTCTGGATGATGTGCTTGTTGGACTTAGCGCTGGGCTCCTTGTATAGTTTGGGTCCTGGATTGCAACAACAGAGTGTCAAAATTGATAAAGAAGCGGAGCGAACGTCCCATGAAGCGAGCGGACGCAACGGCCGATACCTGTGTACTCTGCGTTGAACGGAGTGGAGGAAGTGGTGGAATCATTTTCCCAATCCTTTTCTCCGTTACAACTTCCGGCCGAGGGGCACGAGGAGAAACCCTCAGCAGAGTCTGGCCTGGAGATAGCAACAAAGCAGAATGCGACTGGGTCATGCATTCATGATACATATTCCGTATATAAACTGCGCAGGCGCATGTAAGCACAGACGAGGAGGATGGAAATGGGCCCGCGCGCTTGCATCATATGAAAGCCTACAAAGCAGGAAACCTCCGGAAGGCGTGTTCAATCAAGCCAGGCAAGTCTTAGCAGTGCTTCTGTTTAAGCAACAGTTGGAAATGCAGCCAAGGTGGGGAGGGGGCGGCGGTGGGGGTGGGGGTGAGAGGGAGGAAGGGAGAAAGAAAGAACAAAAGAAAGAAAGGAAAAAAAACAAAGTAAAAGAAAGAAAGAAAGAAAAAATGAATGAAAAGGAAAGAGGGAAATAAAGAAAGAAAAAGAAAGAAAAAACTGAAATGGAAAGAAAGAAAGAAAATAAGGGAGAAAAAGAAACAAAAAAGAAAGAAAAGGAAAAAACAAAACAAAGAACAAAACAAAGAAAGAAAAAAACAAAGTAAAAGAAAGAAAGAAAGAAAAAACTGAAATGGAAAGAAAGAAAGAAAATAAGGGAGAAAAAAAGAAAGAAAAAAGAAAGAAAAGGAAAAAACAAAACAAAGAACAAAACAAAGAAAGAAAAAAAACAAAGTAAAAGAAAGAAAGAAAGAAAAAGAAAGATAGAAAGAAAAAACTGAAATGGAAAGAAAAAACTGAAAATAAGGGAGAAAAAAAGAAACAAAAAAGAAAGAAAAGGAAAAAACAAAACAAAGAACAAAACAAAGGAAAAAAAAGTAAAAGAAAGAAGGAAAGAAAAAATTAATGAAAAGGAAAGAGGGAAATAAAGAAAGAAAGATAGAAAGAAAAAACTGAAATGGAAAGAAAGAAAGAAAATAAGGGAGAAAAAATAAACTAAAAAGAAAGAAAAGGAAAAAACTAAAGAAAGAACAAAACAAAGAAAGAAAAAAACAAAGTGAAAGAAAGAAAAAATGAATGAAAAGGAAAGAGGGAAACAAAGAAAGAAAGAAAGAAAAAGAAAGAAAAAAAACTGAAATGGAAAGAAAGAAAGAAAATAAGGGAGAAAAAAGGAAACAAAAAAGAAAGAAAAGGAAAAAACAAAAGGAAGAACAAAAGAAGGAAAGAAGGAAATATCCATCCATCCATCCATTTTCTTAACCGCTTTTCCTCACAAGGGTTGCTGGAGCCTATCCCAGCTGGCTTCGGGCAGTAGGCGGGGTACACCCTGAACTGGTCGCCAGCCAATCGCAGGGCACGCAGAGACGAACAACCATACTCACAATCACACCTATGGACAATTTGGAGTGTCCAATTCACCTGCCATGCATGTCTTTGGAATGTGGGAGGAAACCGGAGCACCCGGAGAAAACCCACGCAGGCACGGGGAGAACATGCAAACTCCACCCGGGAAGGCCGAAGCCCGGACTCGATAAAGAAAGAAAGAAAGAAAGATAGATAGAAAGAAAAAAAATAATGAAAAGGAAAGAAAGAAAGAACAAAAGGAGAGGGAACGAAAGAAAGAAAAAGAAACAAAGTGTAAAAGAAAGAAAGAAAGTAAAAGAAAGAAAGAACAGAAGAAAGAAAGAAAGAAAAAAGAAAGAAAGAAAGAAAAAAGAAAGAAAGAATGAAAATAAAGAAAGAAATAGAGAAAGAAAAAAGAGAAAAAGTAAAAGAAAGAAAAGGAAAGAAAAAAAGAAAGTGAAGTTAAGGAAGAAAGAAAGAATGACAGAAAGACACTAAAAGAAAAAAGAAAGAAAGAATGAATGAAATGGAAAGAAAGAAGGAAAGAAGGAAAGAAGGAAAGAGGGAAAGAAATAAAGAAAGAAGAAAGAAAGAACAAAAGAAAGAAAATGAAAAAATGAAAGGAAGAAGTAAATAAAGAAAGAAAAAGAAAGGAAAGGAAAGAAAGAAGGAAAGAAGAAGAGGGAACGAAATAAAGAAATAGAAACAAAGAAAGTAAAAGAAAGAGAACAAAAGAAAGAAAGAAAAAGAAATGTGAGATGAAACAATGTCAAGAAAAGCTGACTGGAAATGACAACAGCTGGTATTGCCACATTTCGCATACGACGACTGACCTTCCCTTTCTTTCTTTCGGGGAGTTTAGAAAGAACGGAACGTGACAATGAGCGACTTTATTGCCTCTGAGGGACGCATGCAAAAGAGGAAAGGAGACAAGGACACAACAAAAATGTGTAAAACGTAGAACGGACAATCCATATAGTCCCTGGGGGGGGGGGGGGGGGGGGTCAGATACGTCCCTCGCTCGCCGTGTCGTCGAGGTCGCAAAAAAAATGAAAGGCTTATTTTGGGGCCGAGTTACGCATCGACTGAGCCATCTCGGAACCCACCACATCGGTTCCGCAACCCACCACATCGGTTCCGCAACCCACCACATCGGTTCCGCCCGTCGAAACACTTGCTAACTTAGTACATTTAATAAGAAGAAATAAAGTATTTTATGAGGTAGTCACCATCAAAAATGAAATTGAATTAAAAATAATGATGATGCATGGTCTTTCGTATTTTTTTGTTTTTAAATGACAATATTGTACTGTACTGGACAGTAGACTTTCTTCATGACCCCCCCCCCCCCCCCCCCCCGCAGTAAATCCAGTTCATCTCTGAAAAACCCCGCGAGATATCAAAGTACAACGCGAGGTAAAAAGCCCGCCATGTAAAATCTGCCATCCGCAATAAGTGAAGCGGCGAAGTATTGAGGGCCCGCAGTTTATTACAGGAATAAAGTTGTTTCCACAGCAAAAATACATTTTTTTAGGACAACATATTGTATTTGATTTTAGGACTACAAAAAAAAAACGCAAATCTGACAACGGTGATGAGGAAGTAAGAAAGTGCGTCACCTGTCGTGCTTCTTGTTGTCTTGATGGTTGCTCTCGTTATCGGTCAGATTTAGCGAGGCCAAAGAAACGCTGGACACCGAGTAGCCTCGAGGACGCGCACCTTCAACACAGCGGCATCGCGCGGGTTACGCAGCGTTTGACTTTTTTTTTTCCCACCTTTCTTTGTTGCGTCCGCGTATCGCACCTGCCGCTCGCGCAGGGGGCGCGGCCGACTCCATGACGTCCCTGTGGATGGACTTGGGTCGAGGCTTCTTCTTGAGACTTCCGCATCGGGGCTTGACCACTTGATCCATGTCCTTCATCAGCTTGAGCTGTTTTCTCCTCAGGTACTCGTTCTTGATGTAGTCTCTCCTTTCCCTCTCATCGTCCCTCTTCTGTTGCTCTTCCTCTGCTTTCAACCTGGTGCGCCGTTGAAGTCAAAGCAACAAAATAAGACATAGCTTGCTTAACACATGCATGTGTGCCGCCGGAAATGATCCAAATCGGACTTAATTAGTCCACATTTTTTGCTAGGGAGCTAGCTAGCTAGCACCCGAAGGTAAAAACCCTGCCACAATTTGGCTTTAGCCCCCGATGCTAGCGAGATCCTTAGCAGGTAAACAAACACCATGGGCTAGCACCTGAAAGTAAAAACCCTCCCACAGGTTGGCTTTAGCCCCTGATGCTAGCTATCTAGCTAGTTCCCTAGCAGGTAAACAAACACCATGGGCTAGCACCTGAAAGTAAAAACCCTCCCACAGGTTGGCTTTAGCCCCTGATGCTAGCTATCTAGCTAGTTCCCTAGCAGGTAAACAAACACCATGGGCTAGCACCCGAAAGTAAAAACCCTCCCACAGGTTGGCTTTAGCCCCTGATGCTAGCCTAGCTAGCTAGTTCCCTAGCAGGTAAACAAACACCATGGGCTAGCACCTGAAAGTAAAAACCCTCCAACAGGTTGGCTTTAGCCCCTGATGCTAGCCTAGCTAGCTAGTTCCCTAGCAGGTAAACAAACACCATGGGCTAGCACCTGAAAGTAAAAACCCTCCAACAGGTTGGCTTTAGCCCCTGATGCTAGCCTAGCTAGCTAGTTCCCTAGCAGGTAAACAAACACCATGGGCTAGCACCTGAAAGTAAAAACCCTCCAACAGGTCGGCTTTAGCCCCTGATGCTAGCTAGTGTTAGATTATTAACATTGTTTTTCTGTTTCAATTTATATTTTTCAAAGTGTTTTTGATTTTAGCTAGAGATGTTACTTACAACTGTTCCCCATATGGGAGTTAATCTATAGTCTTTGTTCTTTTCCCTCAATTGAAGTAAGGTTTCTGATTCAATCTAAATGAGGGGATGTCTGTAAATGCAATCAGAGGTCGGTCCATAAAAATCCCTGGTGCCAGGAGGCGCTGGGGGCAAATGGTTTACCCCCAACTGGAGTGAGATAACCTAATTGTATTTCACTCTGCTGACAAGATGACAGGGGGGGGGGGGGTCTAGACTCGAAGACTCTTGTCGTTTCAGAATGAATGGGGGGTGCTCTATGTCTGTAGGGGCAAAAAGGTACTTCTTTGTCGATGAAGGGGGAGGGAACTTTTTTTTGTATAAATGAGTGAGTGTATTTTGAGAATGTTACACTTTTGGACCAGAGCTGTTTGAGCCAGGTTCTAAAGATGTCTTTCAGACTCTGAAATAAAGCTGGCAAACTTCTCCACGAGACTTCAACTTTGAGTTTTATTTGAACACGCAGAAATCAAAGAAATGATTTCCAACACTAGCTAGGGAGCTACCAAGCTAGCACCTGAAAGTAAAAAACCCTGCCACAATTTGGCTTTAGCCCCTGATGCTAGCCTAGCTAGCTAGTTCCCTAGCAGGTAAACAAGCACCATGGGTTAGCACCCGAAAGTAAAAATCCTCCCACAGGTTGGCTTTAGCCCCTGATGCAAGCTAGCTAGGGAGCTAGCTAGCTAGCACCTGAAAGTAAAAACCCTGCCACAATTTGGCTTTAGCCCCTGATGCTAGCCTAGCTAGCTAGTTCCCTAGCAGGTAAACAAGCACCATGGGTGTTAGCACCCGAAAGTAAAAATCCTCCCACAGGTTGGCTTTAGCCCCTGATGCAAGCTAGCTAGGGAGCTAGCTAGCTAGCACCTGAAAGTAAAAACCCTGCCACAATTTGGCTTTAGCCCCTGATGCTAGCCTAGCTAGGGAGCTAGCTAGCTAGCACCTGAAAGTAAAAAACCCTGCCACAATTTGGCTTTAGCCCCTGATGCTAGCCTAGCTAGCTAGTTCCCTAGCAGGTAAACAAGCACCATGGGTTAGCACCCGAAAGTAAAAATCCTCCCACAGGTTGGCTTTAGCCCCTGATGCAAGCTAGCTAGCTCCCTAGCAGGTAAACGAGCACCATGGGAGCTAGCTAGTGAGCTAGCTAGCTAGCACCTGGGGCTAAAGCCAACCTGTGGCAAGATTTTTGGCTTCTGGACCTGGATTTGCCATCTCCCATCAATTATCCTAATTTCAGTATATATACTCTCTGTGGCATTTTTATTTGACGAGCTCATGTTAAATATGTGCCTTGGCTCAGTAAAGCTTCGGAAACTCTGGTTTGGAATTGGGAATGGTTTCAAAGTGGCAGACCTCGCAGCTTCCTTTTTCTGCTCCTGGTCCAGCTCCTGCTGTTGCTTCTTCTCCTGGGCCTCCTTTTCCCTCCTCAGCCTCTTCTCCAGCAGAGCTGCTTTCTTGGCCGCCATGTCTTCTTCACCTTTTGCATCATCCTGGTGATCAACGGATGGAGATTGGGAAAACATCTTCAGCATTGTCAAAGAAAATACTTCAGAGCAGGGCTGGGTTTTAAAACATCGAGTAGTCGATAATGAATCCATTTTCCTTTTCAAGCCCAATATCGATTCATAAAACCATGAATCGATTATTTTATATTAGGGGTGTCAAAATTAGTGCGTTAATTTTGAGTTCATTTAAAGTTCCTTTAATTAACGCCACACATTTTTTTAAACGTGCAATTAATGACCGCCCCTTACTTGGAAAGCCTCTACTGGGGGAATTCCAGTCGCACTGCAGCAAACACGTCCGCGTCAAAATTTAGCAGGAATAAATGTATTAATAATGCATACATTTGTGGAGACTGGGGTCAATCAAAATTTCACAAGTTACTTCAGCCTAAGGTTCGACAGCTCTTAATATGAAAAGCGAAAAGCACCTGGCTGTCACCAATGTCTTACAAATGCAATTATGCCATCTAGTGGCAGAAAAATGACCTCAACACAAATCGATATCACACTCGCTTTTTACAGTACAGTACATTTTTACAATTTTAATTAAATTTTACAATTATGAAATTACTGTATCAATGACGAAGAGTATGAAAACGTATTGTACATTTTGTTTTATTTATTTGCGATTAATCGTGAGTTAACTATTGAGGTAATATGATTAATTAGTATACGATTAAACATTTTAATTGCCTGACACCCATATTTTATATATCTCTTTTCCCCATAAATACTTAAGAAAATATTTTTAAAAATTGTATCTTACTGTTTTCTTGAAATTTACTGTTCACATGAATTTCTTACATTTATGAAAGCCCTGACTTGAAGACAATTCAGAATCTTTTTAATTTACAATTATTGAATTAGATTATGAAAATATGTTTGTGTAACACTTCAGTGATTCTAATACATGTTACCTTTATTAATAAACTAAATTATTTGACCAGTTACTGCCTCTGCAAAATTTACTTTGGAATTTAATACTTTTTTTTTTTTATCATGTCCTTCACATTCAAGAAGAATTCCATAATGTTCCATAATTAATCGATATCGGGGGGGGGAAAAGGGAAAGGATGTTTTTGTAATGCACTTTTATCTCATTCACTGCCATTGACGGCTATAGACGTCATAAATTCATTTGAACTATTTCTATTAGTTTAACATTTTTTTCCACTTTTGTTAACAAGAGTATGAAAACCTAGAACACATTTTTTTTGTACATTTAGAACAGATATAACATTTGTGATTAATGGCGCATGACTAGTAAAGTCAAGCGATTAATTACGATTAAAACATTTAATCACCAGACATCCTAATTTAGAATCGTCCTTTATTTAAAAAAAAAGAATAAAATAAAATAATTGTAATTATTTTATTCGAATTTTTAAAAGAAAAGATTATTAAAAATTAGGGGCGTCAGGCGATTACCATTTTTTAATCGTAATTAATCGCATGACTTCACTCGTTAACTCACAATTAATCACAAATGTTATATCTGTTTTAATACAATACAAAAATTCTAGGTTTTCATACTCTTGTTAACAAAAGTGGGAAAAATGAAATAGAAATAGTTCAAATTAATTTTTGACGTCTATGGCCGTCAATGGCAGTGAATGAGTCAATGCAAAATGAAAATGAATCCGTCTAGTCGATGAATCGATTGAATAATCGATTCTAAAAATATTCAATAGTAATTGATTCGTAAAACATCTCCATGTTCTGCAGCAAATAAATGACTTGCCGTGGCCGCAACCCACCTTGAAGAAGAACCCGCAGCACATCTTCTGGTCCTCTCCGGTTTCCCCAGCCGCCTCCTGATCGTGGCCGTCTGGAGGCAAGACTCCAGACAGTGCCACCTCCACCAGTTCTCTCTTGTCCTGAGGGCGTTTGTCGCTTTGGGTCTCAGACGTGGGCTGACACAAGACCTCTGAAGTCCTTGACGTTTCGTTCCTCCGTCCGCCATCGTCCGCCTCTCCCGATCCTTCCTCTTTCTCTTTGGCCGCGAGAGGCCGAGGACCGCCGGCCCAATTCTTCTCCATCATCTCTTCTTTGCTCTCCTTTCGAACCCCGCATCCCTCGTCGGTACTCAGGTACGCGAAAGAGCTGGCGTGCGTTTGGCTGGCGGCGAACCGCCTCAACCTGGGTAGGCTGTCCACCGAGGTGGGGGTGTTGAGCATCCGGTTGATGGGCGTGATCTTCAGATCGCTCGGCCGCGGCGTCCGCGGCGTCCTGGCGTGGAAGGAGGCGGGCCGTCGCTTCAGGCCGGCGGAGGGACGACCGGCGGGATGGGCGGAGCCGGACGAGGACAACACCGGGGACAAGGAACCCACCGACCCTCGGCCCGTCACGCTGCTGCTGCGCAACTCGCGCAACTGCCTGCGGAGGGGAAACGCCGTTAGCATTTCCGGCGGGCAGTTTGGGTTCCATTGTTGACTAAAAAACATGAAAATCAGAATTATGCAGTCAGCAGCCTGGCGGCGTTTGGGCTACCTGTGCGGCGATGGCGCGGGGGGGGGGATGACCCAGGCGTTTTGCTGTTGGTCTTTCATGGACATGATCCGCTCCTGCTGCTGAGCCAGCCGCTGCATTTCCGTCTGCAGGAAGCCCAGCGACGTGTTCAGCCTGTCGATGGAGCGGGTGTACTCCGCGAGGTCCGTCTCCCCTGGGGTTGAACCTGTTGCATCGGCGCAATTCATAGATGAGATTCTGACGGGGGGGGGGGGGGGGGGTGGGGGGGAAGACTGCAGGAGAGGTCACTGCGAAAAAATTGAATCAGGTTTTGATTTGGTCCTTTGGATATTTGTGGCGTGTATTGAAATGAGGGGTGTCAGGCGATTACAAATTTTAATCGGGATTAATTGCATGACTTCAATTGGTAACTCACGATTAATCGCAAATCTGATCTAAATGTACCAAAAAAAAGTTTTCATACTCTTGTTACTGTAAAAGTGGAAAAATTTAATTCATAAAAATATGGCTGGATCTTTTAGTCATTGATATAGTAATTTCATAATAATTCATAAAATTTAGTTCTGTAAAAAAAATGTGTGATATTGATCTTTTTCTGCCACTAGATGGCATAATTGCATTTGTAAGACGTTGCCGACAGCTCAGTGCATTTTTCTTTTCATATTAACTAAAAAAAAAGAGAAGATTATTAAAAATTAGGAGCGGCAGGGGATTAAATTTTTTTTTTTTTTTTTTTAAAGATTAAATGTTTTAATCGTAATTAATTGCATGACTTCACGAGTTAACTCACGATTAATGGCTGGGCGATATGGCCCAAAAATAAAAATTTTGCAGTCATTCAGGACGATTACGATTTTAATCGATTTGAATCAAATAAACCCAACAAACATTTATTTAAAGGTTTCATTTATTCCAAAATAATTCCTGATTCTAAATTAGTTTTAACATAAATTTAACATTCATAGTTTGTGCTTAAATGCCACAATTAAGTAGTTATTTTAATTTTTTTAAGATTACCGAATGAACAATAATGAGCTCTCTCAGAATTTTTTTTAAAAATAAAAATATAAAGCTGTCTTGTAAACCACTCGTCCAGCATTCTCTGCCACTTGTGCAAAATTGCAACTCATAAAAACATTTGAATGTAACAGAACATAAGAACAACATCTTTTAATAATCCAGAAGAGAAAATTTGATTTCACGATTTAGCAAACTTTCAACAATTCGATTTTTAAAATGACGATCGAATGAATTCAATGTATTGCCCAGCCCTACGAACAAAAAAATAAAAAATAGTCTGAGAGGAATGATGGGCTCTTTGCACAAAACTTCCTGAACTCGATACCACTCCTTCGTTTCCTGTCTTTCCTGATTGGACAAACGGATTCATCCAGGTGTGCCTGGCCATTGTCGTCGTGGTTACTGAGGTCAAGCACACCTGGATGAATCCGTTTGTCCAATCACGAAAGACAGGAAGTGAAGGCGCGGTGCTGAGTTAGCGCACTCATCTCAGTGGCTCGATTTCCAACATTAGTACAGATTAGAGCGAGAAGCAAACCTAAGAATACAAAACATTCCAAATGTGGATGAAAAACGCTTGCTTGCTTGCTCACCCCCTCCGTCTTCACAGGGCGATTTGGGAGCGGCGCCATCGGGCTTGCATCTCTCCGCCCTCTCCACGCTGCCGTGGCTGGCGAACGTCTTGGCCAAAGGCGTTTGGGCCGCGCTTGCATTGGGACCGAGCGGGCTCGTGACTCCTTTTCTTCGCACTACGTTCAGGAAGGCCGTTCTGCCCATCTTCTGGCGATGCCGCGTGAACGCTTCCTCCACCTGGGAAAAGGATCACGTGACTTTCCGCTCATGTCGACGTCTTTTTTTTCCTTTTTCTTACTTTTTTCTTCTGTGCTTCAATGGCTCTGCGCTTCTCCTCCAGCTTCATCCTCAATTGGATCATCTCTGAGGCTATCAGGTGGGAGGGGTTTCGGGGAGAAGGTGTGGCAGGAGACGGCGATGTGATTGGCAACGGGGGCGTACCGATCTAAACAAAAAGGCAGCGAGGAATGACATTAATACAAGCCGGCGAGTCCCAAAAAAATGATCCAATTTGACTTCATCCAAAAACGATTTACTCCAAATAATATATCTTTGTTCATCGATACATGCCAGTGACGGGCAGAACACGTCAATGTTGTCCTAGTGGATGGCAGGAGGTACAATTTCAATATGATATATTTCAATATAGTATTTTTAATGTAGTATATTTTTGAGCACGGCTCCTTATGGAAAGCTTCCGTTTGAAATTGGCACTAAAAAGAGACAAATGGGTTGAAACTGAATTGAAATGATATCGTGCCCCCCCCCCCGCCCCCATCCCATTCATTTTATTTTTAAACTATCCTCTGTTACAAACGGAGAAAGCGAACCATTTGCTGTTTCTGAAATGCCGAAGATGCCACACGATGGTGCCAAAGGCCCATTTACTTGGAAAGTGGCCCTTTAGCACCATCTAGTGGCATGTTGGTGTCACAGAACTAAGTTGAAGTCAGGGGAGGAGCTTTTGGGCTGTCTAATAGAAAAGTCATAAATAAAGTAGTGGTTTGGCGCCATCCTGTGGCATCTATGGCAATGGGCATAAATTCGGAGCAGATTTGTCCCAAAAACCAGGGCCGGACGGGGACTCGTTTTCAGCCCTGGAGTTTCATGGCTCAGACCGGCCCACTTTAGTTTATAGTGTTTTAACTCATTCACTGCCATTGACGGCTATAAACGTCAAAAATTCATTAGTTCAACTTTTTTTCCCTCCACTTTTGTTAACAAGAGTATGAAAACCTAGAATTGTTTTTATTGTACATTTAGAACAGATATAACATTTGTGATTAATCGTGAGTTAGCTATTGAAGTCAAGCGATTAATTAATATTAAAAATTTTAATCACCTGACACGATTTAAAAAAACAAAAGAAAATATGATCAAAAATTAGGGGCATCAGGCGATTAAAAATTGTAATTAATCGCATGACTTCAGTAGTTACCTCACAATTAATCACAAATCTGTTTTAAATGTACAATATTTTTTTTAATAGGTTTTCATACACTAGTTGACAAAAGTGGGAAAAAAATGTTAAACTAATAGAAAAAGTTCAAATGAATTTTTGACGTCTATAGCCGTCATTGGCAGTGAATGAGTTAATGAAGATGTGCATTTCATATGTATTAATGTATCAATCTAAAATAGATTAAACATTCAAATAAATACCCAAACGTCAATAGTTATGTTGTATAAGATCAAAAATTAAATAACTTACTAGATCACAATCAGTATATCGGAACAATTATAAAAACATAAATAAAGTCAAGTGTGCTAAAGAAATAGATTTTGACCACCTGTCATATTCTCTAAACATTTTAAAGCCTAAATAAGGAGATAATAAGGCAATGTACAAGACAAATTTGATATTTTTTAAGAGCTCAAATCATATAATTTAACTTCCTTGTGCTGGAATGCGCTTGAATTACTATTTGCAGGGGCAGGGTTGACAAAATTGGGTACAAAATGCAAAAGTTAGTTTCAGTCTCATTTAAAAACTTTAAAAAATATATATTTTTTCAATGTAATTACTATATATAGAGTTTTTTTGAAATCCCCAAAAGCAGCATACTATTGATCTCTTCCTTTTAGTGGGGCATTAGGTTTTTTTTCTCCCTGAATGTAAACTACTGTTCCCAACAAATACAATTACCACAACATTAAATGACTAGTAGAAAAAATCATTATAGAGAGAGAGAGAAATAACGAGAGAGAATGAGAGAGAATGAAAGAGGACGAACGAGACAGAACGAGAGAGAGAGAGAACAAGAGTACGAGAGAGAACACGAGAACGAAAGAGAGAGAATGGGAGCGCACGAGAGAATAAGAGAGAGAATGAGAGAGAGAACAAGAACGAGAGAGAACAAGCGAGAGAGAATGAGAGAGAGAAAGAGAGAGAGAGAGAGAAAGAGAACGAGAGAACGAGAGAGCGAGAGAGAGAGAATGGGAGCGAACAAGAGAATGAGAGAAAACGAGAGAGAGAACAAGAACGAGAGAGAATAAGCGAGAGAGAATGAGAGGGAGAAAGAGAGAGAGAGAACGAGAGAGCCAGACAGAGAGAGAGAGAACGAGAGAGAATGGGAGCGAACAAGAGAATGAGAGAAAACGAGAGAGAGAACAAGAACGAGAAAGAACAAGCGAGAGAGAATGAGAGAGAGAGAAAGAGAGAGAGAAAGAGAACGAGAGAGTCAGAGAGAGAGAGAGAGAGAGAGAGAACGAGAGAGAATGAAAGAGGACGAACGAGACAGAACGAGAGAGAGAGAACAAGAGAACGAAAGAGAGAGAATGGGAGCGCACGAGAGAACAAGAGAGAGAATGAGAGAGAACAAGAACGAGAGAGAACAAGCGAGAGAGAATGAGAGAGAGAGAAAGAGAGAGAGAGAGAAAGAGAACGAGAGAACGATATTGGGGGGGGGGACTGTGCAGTACTTTATTCTATTTTTGCTTGTGGTGTGTCGAGAGATTTTTCTGATGTCAAACGTGCAACTTGTCTCAATAAATATTGCGAAACACCGATTGAAGCCGCATTGCTACTCGATTACGATATAGAGTGACGGGAAAACATCGAACGTGCGATATAACTCGTGATTTGGATGCGTGGCGTATTAGCTTAGCTCCGTAGCTACATTAACGTAGCGTCTGAAATGGTAACCGGTGACACGACAACCTTTGCATTTCTGTTACGTCCTCCTTGTGCGTCACCCTTCAGGCATGACCAATCCATTTGCTGTTGATTGGTCATGTCTGGACCTGAGGGCCGAACTAGCTTAGTTAGCGCTAGCTAGGTGTGAGGCTAGCACAACACGATGGGGAGGGAAAGTTATTTTAAACCAAAAAGGAAAAGCTTCACGTAGCTCGATACGCTACAGGTAAGTGAATATGGATTTGTAGACATGAAGCTAAAGTGCTATTTAGCATTTGAGATCAAATTGGAGTTTTCATTTGTTTAGCGAATGGAGATTTGGGGTGAAAGGTCGAGCTCCGCCCGTGACGATCGATCGACACAAACCTGCGAGTAACTGCTCCTTGCCGGGGGTTTGTATGGCGCGTTGGCATCCCAACTCTCGGGCGTGGTTCCTCCGCTGCTCCTCCCCTCCAACTTCCTGAACTTCTGCTCGGCAAAGCTGGTCATGCGCACCACGCCGCCCCCGGAGCCGCCCCCGGAGCCGCCCCCGGAGCCGCCGCCGCAGGACGAGGCGGGGCTCATGGTGTGAGATCTGACCAACGTGGGCGCCGAACTCCGGTCTTCTCCATCTCCTCTGCCGCAGCTCGATCCCGGCGGGTTTGACTCACCGACGCCTTTACGGCGGCCTTCCCAGTTCCTCTCCCTCTCCAGCAGGGGGCACGAGCGTGTCATGGTCTCACAGTCCGGGTCTAAATCGGAATAGTCCCTCAGAGATGAGTCCTCGTCCAAGCTTTGGATTTCCTCCGTCCTCACGTGGATGCCTGTGTCGTCGGTCGACAGCGAATTCGGGTCAAGGTCATTGAAGCGGGCCTTAGCTGCACCCGGGTCGTCTCCCTGACCCGCGACCCCCGCAGGTCCTGAAGGTTGAGCGTCGTGGAGAAAGAAGCCGCTGCCTCGGTCTCCCATGCCCAGGCTGGCGTGGGGCCGTTCTGGGTCGTGGATAATCTTTAGCGCCTCCTCGATGCTGGGAGGGGTCGAGGGGCTGATGTGCTCGCTGTGGTTGCCATGGTGATCGGTGTCAAGGAGGGCTCCGTTAGGATGCCTAGGGTCGGGGAGATGGCCCATTTAAGCTTTGGTGACTTTATACATGGATATCCATTCAGCCGGGCCGATATTGAGCATTTGGACGAATATCGGCATCGACCTTTTTGAACAATCATACGACCGATAATAAATCAATGAAAAGCTTTTATTTCAGGGAGCTACTTATTATATTTTCAGTTATCCAAGTAAGAGATGTGGCTGACTCTGGATACTCTCTCTTAAAATTAAAAGTAAGATGGTGAAAATGTATCATTTCAACGTCATTTTTTTCCGATTTTTCAGGAAACACAAAACAATTTGAATCATTTGCATCCTGAGGAGATGATTTAGGAAAAAATAACATTTTTGCAAAAAAAAATTATTTTAAGACGATTTGAGATATTTAGAAATTTGGGAAAACTTTATTTAATGTAGAAAAAAATAGGGAGTACTTGTTTAAGATTATTATTATATATTTTTTAAGACATGCTTATGGACCTGGAAAGTCCCTGAACCTTTAAAACAAAGATGTCTATTAATTAAGAATTTTTTTTTTTTAATATTTTGCAAATCTTAAAAGTCGTTCAAGAAACATATGCTTACAAAATGTCAAGTAAGTTAAGAGTTAAGTTTAGCATTTTTTTTTCAACGCCCATTTACTGAAAATGAATATTGGTTCCAAATATCAGTTACGGGCCTCGTTGACTGCCAATCATCAGTAAATGTCTATTTCTACTTTGAAAACTTCTGAAATAACACATTTCATAAAATTACCTTTCATTATGTTGTCCTTAATAATTAATGATAACATAATTCATTCAAGTCAAACCCAAAGTAGACGATGGGGATGTCTGACGTACTTTTGCTAATCTGACGCACCTGCTTTGGTTCTTGACGGAGAAGGTGTTGTTCCTGCCCAGTGCTTTGCGAGGGGTGAAGTCTTCCTCATCCTCCGCCATGTGCCGACTTTGTCCGTTCACGTTGACAGGCGCGAGGGACGACACCTGGCGCTTCATGCCACCTCCGGGTGCATGGTGAACTTTGAACCCGGGGCCGTCGCCGCTGGCGGAGCGGCTCATGCCGCGGAGGGCGGGCGCGTCGCAGGGCGGCACTGTTGCATCTCCGTCCAGAGGAATTTCAAAGGAGATTCCGCATGTGGAAGAGCTGAAGGAAGAAGATTTTTTTTTAATGATGATTTATTAACACATTCACTGCCATTGACGGCTTTAGACGTCAACAATTCATTTGAACTCTTTCTATTAGTTTAACATTTTTTTTCCCACTTTTGTCAACTCGTGTATGAAAACCTATTAAAAAAATATTGTACATTTAAAACAGATTTGTGATTAATTGTGAGTGAACTACTGAAGTCATGCGATTAATTACAATTACAAATTTTAATGTCCTGATGCCCCTAATTTTTTATCATTTTTTCTTTTGTTTTTTTAAATCGTGTCAGGCGATTAATGACAATTACAAATTTTAACCATCTGACACCCCTCATTTTTAATCATCTTTTTAAAAAAAAAATTATTAGGGGCATCAGGCGATTAAACATTTTTGTTGTAATTAATCACGACTTCACTAGTTAACTCACGATTAATCACAAATTTGATATCTGTTCTAAATGTACAGTAAAAAATAGTTTCTAGGTTTTCATAATCTTGTTAACAAAAGTGGAAAAAAATTAGAAACTAATAAATACTTCAGATGCATTTTTGACGTCTATAGCCGTCAATGGCAGTGAATGAGTTAAAATATCCGTTTTAGAAGTGAAGGTGTGGAAAGGAGGTACAAACCGTGTCTGCTGCACTCGGGTCCCAACACAACCATCCACAAAGGACAGAGAGGCAGATCTCTTCATGATGCCTGAGAGAAAAACGAAAGTTTTAATAACACCGTCCAGTAATCCATCGCTGTCGCCAAAATCAGCAACTGACGGACGTCCCGTCGAAAAAGGTTTCACAATGCCTACCATATACGCCTTCATCAGAGACGTCCTCTGGGCTATCAGGCCGGTCCACGTGGTTCTGCTTGGACACAGGGGCCATATTTCGACGGGATGTTCCGGGCTGACAGGCTGCGGAGATCGACAGCTTGCAATGAGTTGCCGCAATTTCAATTGAACAGCTAGCGCGATGCTACTGTTGCTAATCGTTACGGTGCAGACTGTACCATTCGGGTCAAAGACTCTGGGCTGTACGAACGAGGGTTTGACCACTTCGAACCACCAGAATAGCTCAGCCAGAAACACCAGGTAGTTACTCTGCAACAACACACAATGAATCAGTGACATTATATATGTCGGCATGCAAAATGAATGGAATGAATGAAAAGATAAGCATCAAGTATCGTGTCATTTGCAAACTACAACCACAATAATAACCATTAATTAACGTGGCAATCAAACCATGTTGTGTATATTATTGCAATATGTTCCAAATGTTTGCATTTCACAACGTTCCTGTTTAAGGATGCGGGATGAACGCGGTGTTCTCCGAGCCGTTTGACTGATCGAGCGGGTCGAGGCTTGTGTTGCTAGGTAACTGGATAAGAAGTGAAATCTGTACGTTTTACTGTCCGGCTGTTTCATGACAAGCCTCCTGAAAGCAGTCAGAACTTCGTCTGGAAATCAGTTTGTGCATGTTTTACGTGCACAAATGGATGAACATTTGTTAATGACAAATCCATTTGTACCGTAGAGGCCAAAACGGATGATTTATGTACATGGAAGCAGACAGGGATTAAAAAAAAAATACTAGAGAGAGAGGGAGAGAACTGATAGAAACAGAGAGAGAGAAATGAGAGAAAGAAAATGAGAGAAAGAGAGAGAGAGAAAATGAGAGAGAAAGAAAGAAATATGAGAGGGGAGGAAAATGAGTGTGTGTGTGTGTGTGTGTGTGACAGAGAGAGAGAGAGAGAGAGAGAACATGAGAGGAGGAGAATGAGCGATAGAGAGGGAGAGAGAGACAGCGAGAGAGAACTGAGAGAAACAGAGAGTGAAAGAAAATGAGAGGGAGAGAGAAAATGAGAGAGGGAGAGAGCTGAAAGAAACAGAGAGAAATATGAGAGAAACAAATGAGAGAGAGAGAAAATGACAGAGAGAGAAAGAGAGAAATATGAGAGAACTGAACAAATGAGATAGACAGAGAGAGAGAGAGAAATGAGAGAGGGATATAAATTACAAAGAGAGAGAGAGAGAGATGAAAGCAAGAGAAATGAGAGACAGTGAAAGAAAAATGAGAGAAGAAAAATGAGTGAGAGAGGTATATACATTACAAAGAGAGAGAGAGAGAGAGAGACAAATGAGAGACAGAGAGAAAAATGAGAAAGAAAGAAATATGAGAGGGGAGGAATATGAGTGTGTGTGTGAGTGTCAGAGTGAGAGAGAGAGACAGTGAGAGACAATGAGAGAAACAGAGAGAGAAATATAAGAGAAAGAAAATGAGAGAGAGAGAGAGAGAGAGAGAGAGAGAAAGAAATATGAAAGGGGAGGAAAATGAGTGTGTGTGTGTGTGTGTTAGTGAGACAGAGAGAGAGAGAGAGAGAGAATGAAAGAGAGAAAATGAGAGGAGGAAAATGAGCCATAGAGAGAGGGAGAGAGAGAGAGAGACAGCGAGAGAGAACTGAGAGAAACAGAGTGAAAGAAAATGAGAGGGGAAGAGAAAATGAGAGAGAGAATGAGAGAGTAAAAGAGAGAAAATGAGAGGAGGAAAATGAGCGATAGAGAGAGGGAGACAGAGAGAGAGAGAGAGAGAGAGAGAGAGAGAGAGAGAGAGAGAGAGAGAGAGAGAGAGAGAGAGAGAGAGAGAGATTAAACACAAAGATAATCAGTCCGCTTTGAGGATGGCCTACAGAAATCCAGATATCAAAGAATATTTATTCTTGAGAAATTGAATTTCTGAGGATTTTGACCGTTTTCAGTTAAACGAGGTCACCGAATGATAAAACAACTACCCAAATAGTTGCAGATTAATTTGATCATCAGTTAGTAATGAATGAATCGATGAATGATCAAACTTCTAGTCCAAACCAGCGGTACTTCCTGTTTTGGTAGTTTAGCAAAGCAAGTCGCAAAAGCTCGCACTGGCCGCTGTTGTCCTCGTGCCATTCATCAACATTGTGAAAAACGATGTGCAGTGTGAAAAGGGCTTCATTTTGGAGGGTACCAAATCACAATTCCAGGACGCACGCCATCGCTCGCCCAGAAAGTCGGCTGGGATTGCCTCCGTCTCACCCGTGACCACAATGAAGACAAAGAATCTAAAAAAAATGGAAGCAATGGATGGATCCAAAATGTCAAGTGTTTTGTTGGTCACGTGAGAGAAAAGCAAGTGTTGAAGAAAACCAGAAAAAAATAGTGACGTTTTTTAGTGTGAAGTCAGCTGTGCCTGCAATCGCAATGTTCCCGCCCACACGGCGCCACGGGGATCTTATGACGCAGCAAGTTGGGACCGATTGGTCGCAGCCACAATCGATGGTTGCGTTGCGTGTCAAGTTGCCACGTTTTTGTTGTTGTACAAAAAGCAGCAGAGATGACGAAGAGGAGTGAACGAGAGAGCCAGGCCAGGATTGGGAGGGTTTGTCCTCCGTGCTACCGATGGTGCCGGTCCGCTCACGCGCAGACCGTCGCATTCATTTTGTCTGGCGGCGCCACAAGACTCGCTCCAGCAACAAAAATGTCTCCAATACAATAACAACTCCAGGTTTTTCCTCGCGTGACTCATTCTCCCCTTATTGGTAATAACTCCGCTGTGTCGCTCCTTCTTCTCCGAAACGACGGTTCTTTGAATGCCTTTCAGCCGAACCCGCGCTCACATTCGACATCTTATCTCATGACAAATGTATTCACCTGGCGGACCACATCATTAGGTACCTCCGCGCAATCATTAGCCCACTCCAAGATAACAATGCCGACAAACAGGCATTCATGCAACGCGATTTTTATTATTATAATAATAGAATTGTGCCTTGAGATACAAGTTCAATTTGTTCCGTGACCACGCTCGTATCTCAAATCATCGTTTCCCCATTGAAATGAATGGAAATGCCAATGCTTTCCAGCCCCCCAAAAACTAAAATATTTGTGTTTTCAGATAATAAAAAACATCACTCTATAATATTGTACTTTATTTAAAAAAAAAAAAAAAACTAAAACTAACAAAAAAACTAAAAGTAAAATATAAAAAAAAAAACAATTTCGTTAACGAAATAAAATAAAAACAAAAATGCTTTTAAAAAAACGAAAACTAACTGAAACTAACTATAATTATAGCAAAAATTCCTTCGTTTTAGTCTTTGGAAATAAATTGAATGCATGAGCCTTTGGGGATGATTTTAAATGTGATTTTAAGTGGATTTATTTTGATATTAACCGGAAATAGGACATTTAAAAGTGTGTCACACAAAAGTGACGTCATCTAGCAGCAGCCAATAGAAAAGCACCTTCAGATGACGTTGCTCCCATGGTGTTTTTTTTTAACTCATTCACTGCCATTGACGGCTATAGACGAAAACATTTTTAAACTATTTCTATTAGTTTAACATTTTTTTCCACTTTTTGTTAACAAGAGAATAAAAACCTAGAATTTTTTGTGAGATTTGTGATTAATCTGAGTGAAGTCGATAAATTACAATTAACTCTTTGACTGCCAAGCATTTTCAGAAAAGAGGATGCTGTGAGTGCCAGCTGATTTAAGCATTTTGACTGATCTTTCAAGGTCCACAGAAAATTTTCTGTTTGGACTATGGAAACACACGTACACATAGAAAAAAAAAGTTTGTTTCTACCTTATTCCGTTCTTCAGTAATCAACAATAGAAAATGGTTAGTTTCATCCAAATGCGCTTGTTTTGGACCAAAATACGGAGAAATCAAGCTTTTAGTGAAACGATATTATTTCATGCACTCTAGTGAATTTTACACCTTTTTTTTCCCATGAATGATGCCACAAACATCTAAACAGTGCTTTACTTCTGTAAAACACTACCACCAACAATGAAAACTTGTTTTTTGATAGCAAAATACGTTTATTTACATTCAACAGTGTAACAATTTGACAACAATTTGGCAAACTATTTACAAATGTGTGCAACTGTGGTACTGTTTACAATTGTGTGGATGTTTCAACGACAGTTTTTCTTTTTGTAACACTCCCCTGCGTGCAAAGGGACACAGCAGGATTTGCACCACAGATTAGTTTCATTGCGATTGCCCCTTCGCGTGCACTTTCTTGCCGGCCTTTTTTTCCGGGGAGTAGCAGGTATGTAATGCAGTGTGTGTTTGGCCATGTTGTCATCAAGTCTACTCTCAGGATCATGATACGGTGACCTGGTGTTACGTCTGGCTTCCTCATGTCCTTCGGTTCCTATACCGGGTGGTAAGAGATGTTCTGATCCATCTTATCCACTCCATTCATGGTGGCATCGTAGTCCAGAACCAGTGTCTTCTCCGTGATCAGACTGTACCCGCTCCTCCGATGAATATGCATCCATCGCCCGATCGAATGTCCGCTTGAGCAGCTCCGCGTTTTCCGGCGTTAGCAGCGCTAGCCGCGCTAGCCGGTGAGGCTTACTACGTGATCATAACGGTCGCGTCAAGGCTTCCAACTTTGGCGACAAGCTCGGAGTCATCATCATCGTCGACATCAATGCGCTTTTTAGTATTGATCGATGCTTTCCGTCTTTGAAAAAAAATGCTCAAGCGTGAGCTGCTTGCAACCGGTCGCCATTGTTGCTTCATCAGCCATTGTCCCCTCAACACTCTAGCTCCGCCTCACGTCTTCTACTGATGCCTACCCGATCTTGTCCAAAGAGAGTCATCGCTGCCATCTAGTGCCCAAAAATAGGCATTATACTAACTCGACGTGCTTGATACTTTCAGGACAGCTTGCCAAGGCTTTCCTCCACCCGTTTCCAAAACAAAAACAAAAAAACATAGTGAACGTCTTTGGCGCCCCTCCGTAGGATTTTACTAAACGTTATTTAACGTTTTTGGCGGTCAAAGAGTTAAAAATTGTAATCGCCTGAAGCCCCTAATTTTTTTTCTAATCTTTTCTTTTTTTTCTAATCGCATCAGACGATTACATTTTTTATTGTAATTAATTGCATAACTTCAATAGTTAACTCCCAATTAATCACACATTTTATATCTGTTCTAAATGTACAATAAACATTTTTTCCTAGGTTTTCATACTCTTGTTAAAAAAAAGTGGAAAAAATGTTAGAAATGGTTAAAATGATTTTTTGACACCTATAGCCGTCAATGGCAGTGAATGAGTTAAATATTATAAAAATAAATAATAATAAAGTAATACACTTTTTTTTTAACTAAAATTAATACTGAAACCAACTAAAACTAAACTAAAACTAAGGATTTATGAAATAACTAACACTAATAAAAACTAACAGAACCACCTTGAAAACAAATTAAAACTAACTAAAATGAAAAATTCCAAAACTATAATAACCCTGGTGATAACATTTATAATATAATAGAATGTAAAGAATCAAACAGTTTATCCATCACAATTTCATCCTTCTGATGTGCCCACCTTGGCCACCAGGAGGCAGTATAATACAATACAGTCATGCAAACGCAAACAGCAGAATAGTGCTTCTTCTTCTACTGTACTACTACTTTAAGTGATTCAAAAAGATGCTATATTATTAGCCATTTTTTTTGTACAGGATAAAGAATATATGCCTGTTTCCCTTTTGTGCTCAAATATCCGCTGCTTCTCAAACGGCGACTATCGATCCTAACTGCTAGCATGTCAATGGCATTTTGCATTGTTTGTTAGCATTAAGCTAAGCGGACGTTCCTCAGGGAAAGCCATGTGGCTGTTTTAAATACACGTCATTCTGTTTATGCGCACTTCAAACTTCAACTGGCAGCGTCAATAAACAGTTTGAAGCCTCTTCTTTGAATGAATCTGCCAAACTGCAGCGCTGGCAAGTTAACGCAAAAAAAATATATATAAAAAAATGACCAAAAACCATAAGGGCAAAAGAGCTGTTCCTAATATTAAGGCGAGCTCATTTAAGCACAAATTGATTGGAAACACATTTTCAGTATGATGCAGAAAATGATTACAATATTAAAGTCTCATACAGATAATTATAGTTCCTCATTAAACGGGATCTCATTAAATAGAGGATGTCATTATTATTTCTTTCTGGTTCAAGAATGCTGCTCCGCCATACTTACACAAACGTCATACAAAAATGTAAAGCAACATCTAGAAATTCCTCAGGCGGCGTCCACCTTGTGTCACAGCAGGTTTCTATTCACCCAACTGTTACATTCCTGTTATGCATGTTTATACGGTATAATACTTCTTTGCAGCTACAGCGGTGCCTTGAAATAAGAGTTGAATTGGTTTCGTAACCATGCTTGTAACTTGCAAGCTCCCCCATAATGAAATGAATGGAAATGACATGAACTGTTTTAGCCTCCCGACACAGATGCTAACCATTAGCATGTCTATGCTCATTTCCATTGTTTGTTAGCATAAAGTGAAACGGACTTCATGCCCTACACAGATGCTAATCATTAGCATGTCTATGCTCATTTCCATTGTTTGTTAGCATAAAGTGAAACGGACTTCATGCCCTACACAGATGCTAACCATTAGCATGTCTATTGTTAGAGTAGACAATATTAAGTATTGTACTCTTTGCGTGTTCAATTAACTGAATGGTGAGATTCTGTTGAAGAAGTTCCTTTGCAAAGGTTTTAATTACCAGAAGCTTCTGGTCCACATAAGACAAACCATCCAAGCGATGTCTCTGTTCAAATGTGATCTCCTCTCTCCAGCTCACATCGTTATTTATTCACAAAAAGGGTTCAGAAAAAGGTCAGCCCACAACACACCTGGTTACAACTGAATACAAGAGAATCCGTTCCCATGGGTATAAATCAGATTAGAAAAAATACAATAATAATAAGCCTGACTCCCTTCCGACACAGCAAAATCCCCGGAACCTCCCTTTAGATTACGAATGAATAGACAGACCCGTTGCTCTTTCTCATGAAAGTAACACAGATAAGAATATAGGTCTATTCATACAGCCATACTGAGTTAACTAAATTATAAACGGCTAAAATATAATTTAAAACTAAAAAACAATGTTAATAACTCATCACTATGCTCATTTCCATTGTTTGTTAGCATAAAGTGAAACGGGCTTCATGCCCTACACAGATGCTAACCATTAGCATGTCTATGCTAATTTCCATTGTTTGTTAGCATAAAGTGAAACGGACTTCATGCCCTACACAGATGCTAACCATTAGCATGTCTATGCTAATTTCTATTGTTTGTTAGCATAAAGTGAAACGGACTTCATGCCCTACACAGATGCTAACCATTAGCATGTCTATGCTCATTTCCATTGTTTGTTAGCATAAAGTGAAACGGACTTCATGCCCTACACAGATGCTAACCATTAGCATGTCTATGCTCATTTCCATTGTTTGTTAGCATAAAGCGAAACGGACTTCATGCTTTAAACGTCGTGTTTCCCGCCACAATTTCAGCGAACGGAATTCCCCCGAAGCAGTTTGACGCGGACGCCTACCTTAATGGACGCGTGCGCGTACAGCATGTCCTCCAGGCTGAAGTGGCAGCAGTGGTTCAGGTTGGCCTCGCAGAAGTCCTGCACCAGCTGCAGGTTGTACAGACTGTCAGCCAGCGACATGATCTCCTTCAGGCAGATATCTGCTCGGCCAGGGGGGGGGGGGTCGAGGGCGGGGGCGGGGTCAAACGCGCACACATGGGAGGGGTGACAGGAAGACGAGGGGAAGATAAGGCTCTGTTTACATTGGACGCAAAAATGTTCCCTCGACTGTAAACTGGGCTTAAGCAAACAAAAGCAATGAAATGAAGCAACACGTTACTTAATTTTGAGTTACATTATTGCCAATAGAACTGGAGAATTTGAGGAAATTAAACATATTGTAGCACAGCCAAAAATAAAAAATGAATACAATTAAAACTTAGTCGACTATTATTTTGCATTTAAGCCTATAGAATTATAGTATTTATCTAGTGTCTTAATAATAGATTAAGAATTTTAAAGTGGAAGTCAACCTTCAACATTTCTTGACAATAATATGTTAGCTGTGACCTCACTAATCCAAACGTGATATTCTGATTAATATTACATTTTGGAATAGCAAAATGCAGCCGTTTTTATCCATCTCAGGGGGCGGCCATTTTGCCACTTGCTGTCGACTGAAGATGACATCACAGTTGCTCGAGACTCAGGCAACAACCAATGACAGCTCACCTGTTTCCTGAAGCTGCGCTGTGATTGGTTGTTACCTGAGACTTCAGCAACTGCGATGTCATCTTCAGTCGACAGCACGTGGCAAAATGGCCGCCCCCTGAGATGGATTAAAAACGGATGGATTTTGCTGCTTAACTCATTTTCCACGAACACAATATCAACCAGAATACTAGTGGAGCTGCAAAGAACATATTATTGTCAAAAAAATGTGTTTGGGATGACTTAAAAAGTTGAAAAAAAAAGTAAAATGCTCTGAAGAAAGAAAAAAACATATTTCGCCTTAACTTCCAATATTTCATCTTAAGTGTAAGCATTCGCCCCAAACTGCTCCTCTTGAAAGAATGGATGACAAATTTGAAACGGGCTGAATCGTCCAGAATTGTGCGGTTTGCTGTAGGACGCCGATATGGAACTTCTTTCAATTGATCTTTTACTGTACCAAACACATTCATGACATTTTGAAATTGGTGAAGAAAAGTTAGCCCACATTCACATCTGGTGCACATGTGTGTGTGTGTGTGTGTGTGTGTGTGTGTGCGCGTGTGAGCGCAGACGCCCGAGCTGTTTATCTTTGAAATAGCAGCCGGCCGGTCCTGCAACGTCACGCCGGCCCTTGTGACCAATCACGAGCCGTTTTTAGAAATGAGAGCGCAGAGCAAAAAATGGCCTTTGTTTCTCCTCCTTCCTTCCTGCCTTGCAGTCTTTCTAAGGTCATCGCCTCGACGCCGCTTTTGGTAAACAGGCTGCGTTACTCGCTTTTATTCCCCATCACCGAACAATAACGCAACATGTGCGGACGACATGTGGACCCCCACCTTCTAGTCGAACGGTCTGCGGGCAGTAGAAGTGCAGCAGCGCCGCCAGGGCGCAGCCATCGGTGTTGTCCTTCAGCAGGTTGTCCACCAGGGGGAGCAAGGGTGCGCTGTTCTGCTGGACATGCGCCCTCCTGTAGCGAGCCTGAAACCACGGCAACCACACAAAGACATCATCACAAATATGTGTCATCGGGCAACTCTTTTTTTTTTTTTCTTTCTTTTTTTTTTGGTCATGCGTACAAACTGGGTAGGGAAGCACAGGGCGGAGAGACCAACTGATTCGACATGCAAATAATCAGATGCAAGTGGCAGCATTGATCATAATAGGTTTGTAAAAACCTTTGAACTCGGGGTGTCAAAATTACTTATTAATTTGGAACAAAATAACCAAAAACTACAATTAAAAAAACATTTTCATAAACGGAAAAAACAAACAAACTGAAACTACATTTTATGTTGTGTGTTATGTAACTAAAACTAACTATAATTAGAGCGAAAATGTCCATGGGGTCTTTGGTAATTAATTAATTAATTCATTATTTTTTAAAATGTGATTTTAAGTATATTTATTTCGATATTAACCATAGGTACGTTTTAAAGTGTGTCACTCAGAAGTGACGTCATCGAGCAACAGCCAATAGAAAAGCACCTTCAGATTACGTCGTTCCTAGCTGACAATTTCGCCAGCTTGACTTTTGGCTCCAATGGCTCGGCTCGCTCGGTAACTTTTTTCCTTTTTGCCATGGTGTTTATTAAATATTGCACACAAGTGATACACTTTTAAAAACAAAACAAAAAAATAATACTAAAACTAAACCAAAACTAAGCTATTTTTTTTAAACTGAACCGATGTGAAAGCACAGGGCGGAGAGACCAACTGATTCGACATGCAAATAATCAGATGCAAGTGGCAGCATTAATCATAATAGGTTTGTAAAAACCTTTGAACTCGGGGTGTCAAAATTACTTATTAATTTGGAACAAAATAACCAAAAACTACAATTAAAAAAACATTTTCATAAATGGAAAAAACAAACAAACTGAAACTACATTTTATGTTGTGTGTTATGTAACTAAAACTAACTATAATTAGAGCGAAAATGTCCATGGGGTCTTTGGTAATTAATTAATGAATTCATTATTTTTTTAAATGTTATTTTAAGTATATTTATTTCGATATTAACCATAATAAGTACGTTTGAAAGTGTGTCACTCAGAAGTGACGTCATCGAGCAACAGCCAATAGAAAAGCACCTTCAGATTACGTCGTTCCTAGCTGACAATTTCGCTAGCTTGACTTTTGGCTCCAATGGCTCGGCTCGCTCGGTAACTTTTTTTCCTTTTTGCCATGGTGTTTATTAAATATTGCACACAAGTGATACACTTTTAAAAACAAAACAAAAAATAATGCTAAAACTAAACCAAAACTAAGCTAATTTTTTTTAAACTGAACCGATGTGAAAACTAATTAAATCTAAATTTCAAAAACAAAACTCAAAACTAAATAAGAACTAATCAAAAGGAAAAATTCCAAAACTATAATAACCAAGGTTATTTAAGTTAACTAAAACTAACAAAAAAACTAAAACTAAAATAAATAAAACAAATGTTAATAAAAATAAAAAAAAATAAAAAAATAAAAAAATAAAAAAAACTATATTTATAGTAAAAATGACCTTTGTTTTAGTCTTTGGTAATTAATTTAATACATGAACATTTAGGAATGATTTAGTATATTTATTTCAATATTAACCTAAATAAAGATGTTTGAAAGTGTGTCACATTGAAGTGATGTTTTCATTTTACCACGGTGTTTATTAAATATTGTGCACAAGTAATACACATAAAAAAAAACGCTAAATAATAGTGAAACTAACTCAAACTAAACTAAATCTAAGCATTAAAAAAAAACTAAAACTAATAAAAACTAACAGAACCACTCGGAAAACGAACTACATTTAAATAACAAAACTTTACCATTTATAAAAATTCAATTCATGTCATGTTAAAGATGAGATTTTCTTAAGATTAAATGCACTGAGCTGTCACCTTCTTACAAATGCAATTATGCCATCTAGTGGCAAAAAAATGACCTCAACACAAATCAATATCACACTTGTTTTTTTTTACAGTACAGTACATCTTTTTAATTTTAGCTCAAGTTTATTAATTATTATGAAATGACTGTATCAATGACTAAAAGATGCAGACATATTTCTATTAGTTTAACATTTTATTCCACCTTTATGTTAACAAGAGTATGAAAATTTAGAGGAAAAAAATATTTGACATTTTATTGTACATTTAGAACAAATTAATTAACAAATGTTTAATTTGGTCAAATTAACTATTGAAGTCATGCGATTAATTACGATATTTTTTTTTTACTTTGAACTGTATTATTAAATAAATGATACCCGATGCAGCTTTGGGTACCAGAAATGATATAATGTCACTGAACTGGTCTTTGTTCATCTATCTATGCCAGTGACCTATTGTGACAGGAAAAAACGCTTTGCCACCAGATGGAATTCACCAGAATAACATGAAGGCAAATTAAGACAATATACTGATTATTTATCGTGTTTTTTGAGGGGTCGTATGCCATGATTTTTCAAACGTTCCATGAAATTAGATTCCATTCCAAATGGACGCTTTGGCTCAACAAAGGTCGGAAAACAGCGCTGCGCTCAAGACTGGGAACTTGATAACAAGCTTAACCGAACTGCAGATGTCCCGCGAGTCTTCCTGCCCGACGGCCATTTTTAAAGCCACAAAGACAAAGTTACGACATTTTTGGTCTCAAACTCTCACTTAAGCTCTCAACGCACAGAAGCGCAGTCACGCCGGCCTCGTACGAGACGGCGCCGGTTTAGTCACATTCTCTGTCTCTGCGACCAATTCCGGATCAATGACACGAGAATATAGGGGGGGGGGGGGGGGGCGTGGTTTGAGGCTACATGCAAAGAGGACCGCAGGTGGAGGGGGGAGCGAATGTGACAGGATTCTGGTTAGGCACAAGGTTTGGGGAGACGATTGAATGGACTTACAGGTACAAGTCTCCAGTACCATTTGTTGGGAGACTTGATGGTGGAGGATGATTGGACGGCAACAGGAGAGAGAGGCATTAGGGCGAGTCACAAGCAAGTTCTGTTGCTCAAAAACTCCCCAAAACTTGAAAAGACAGACGCTTTCAATGACACATTTGAGTTCAAGAAAGAACCACGAAGACAGGATGTGACAAAAGTCCGTTGACTTTATTTTTTTATTATTATTATTAATTTTTTTAAATAATTTTTTTACTTTTTTTTTTTTTGACTTTATTCTATTACGTATCCGGGGTTGGGAGGATTACTTTTAAAATGTAATCCGTTACAGTTACAAGTGACCTGCAAAAAAATGTAGTTCGTAACGTAATCCAGTACCATAATATTAAAGTAATGTAACTGGATTACTTTTGGATTACTCCAATATTGAGTATGCTCATGAAGACAAAATAATATATTTATTCTATACAATGTGATCCTTTCATTTGCGGGTGATAGGGACCCGGGAAAAAATCCTTGTGTAATTAAAAAGCATGTAAGCTATTGATTGATTGATTGATTGATTGATTGATTGATTGAAGGCCATATGCTGTTTTTGAACTGTCACAAAGCAAACACGCCCCACAGTTTGATCGATAGATCGTTTTTTGATAAGCAAATCCTTCTCCCGCCAATTGACATTGCAGCGGTGCTGCAAAACTGCCAGCTGGCAAAATGTTTGCTGCGACCCAACTGCAGTTCAGCACCAGTGTCAAGGACAACGGGTTTTATTTGCTAAATTGATGTTCATGTTGGAACTTTTATTTTCTAACTTCCTCTTTGGGCGGAAGTTTATTTTGAAGGAACGCAGAAAAGGAGAATGACGTAAGAGACGGCCCATTGATCGAGAGATCGAGCTTATCTTTAAAAAGATTTATGTTGTATTCACCTTTTGAGTTTAACTCATTCACTGCCATTGACGGTTATAGACGTCAAAAATTCATTTGAACTATTTCTATTTGTTTCACATTTTCCCCCACTTTTGTTAACAAGAGTATGAAAACCTAGATTTTTTTATTGTACATTTAGAACAGATATAAAATGTGTGATTAATCGTGAGTTAACTCATGAAGTCATGCAATTAACTCATTCACTGCCATTGACAGCTATAGACGTCAAAAATTCATTTGAACTATTTCTTATTAGTTTAACATATTTTTCCATTTTTGTTAACAAGAGTATGAAAACCTAGATACTTGCCTGATGCCCTTAATTTATAATAATCTTTTCTTTTTCTTTTTTTTATCGTAAAAAAAATATATATTAATACTTTTTTTTTAAATAAGGAAAAGATTATTACAAATTTGGGGCGTCAGACGATTACAATTTTTAATCGTATGACTTTACTAGTTAACTATCTAGGTTTTCATATTCTTGTTAACAAAAGTGGGAAAATATGTTAAACTAATATAAATTGTTAAAATGAATTTTTGACATCTATAGCCGTCAATGGCAGTGAATGAGTTAATTACGATTAAAAACTAATCGCCTGACGCTCCTAATTGTTAGTAATCTTTTCTCTTCATTTTTTTATTGTAATTAATCGCATGACTTCACGAGTTAACTCACGATTAATCAAAAATGTTATATTGGTTCTAAATGTACACTAAAAAAAAAAAGTCTAGGTTTTCATACTCTTGTTAACAAAAGTGGAAACATTTTTAAACTAATAGAAATAGTTCCAATGAAGTTTTGACGTCAAAAGCCGTCAATGGCATTAAATGAGTTAATTAGCCTGACTCGATCTGTGTAGAGCAAATGTGAACGTGTCTAATTGACGACGTCATGTTTGTTTTCATTTTCCAGCTTTTACGGTGTAAACGGTTTGTGTACGAGACAAAGAAAAGGAGAATGAAAAGGAAACTTGAGACCGCCAGTAAAGCTTCATCGTTTCAACCGACGCTACAACAAGTTTGAGACGCTTCACGGCCATCACGCGGTTTTAACGCGTAGTGTAATTGATGCCATCCATGGTAAGTTCCTCCAACCGGGAACTGCTTTTTGTCGATGACGACTTCCAGTACAAGCCTGACTTCACGTGAACGCCTGCTCTCGGAGTTGGTTGTGAGTACGAGCAGGCTTTTTCTGCTGTGTGGTTTGTCAAGAACAAATCCTGATTGGGGAGCTCGCCATGGAGAGTTTGTTGTGTTGGAGCAATGTGACATGTAGAAAGGTTTTCAAACTGGTGCTGCGCTGTAATGAGGCACATAAAAACGTCTTATTTAAATTATTTTATACTGTCTTGCCTTTGTCTGTGTGTGCCTTTATTTGGAGCGCTGTTCATGTTGTACCCGGTTTGGCCACTGAGGGGCAGTGTGGTTCCACGCGGTCTAATGCACTGTTACGTTGTAGCCACATTAGAGAGTAGAAGGAAAAAGTCACAATCAAGTTATTCCAATAAAAGTAGTTTTTTTGCAGCGCGGAGCCGTTCTTTTGAGTGATAAAAGTGCCGCGAGTAGCTAATGCTAGCATTAGCGAGTCAGACTGAAGTCGATGATTACAATTCCTTGAACATCTATAAATTGAAGAAAAAATCATTGTCAATCAAATCATTTTGAAGCAGAAATCGTCCCCAACCGAAAATCGATTCTGAATCGAATCGCAGGCCCAAAAATCGGAATCGAATCGTGAGACATTCAAAGATTCCCACCCCTTATTTACACTAGCCGATTTGTTTTGTAAACTGTCTTCATGTGCTGTCTTTAGTAATATTGTCTCCTGTCTATTTTTGATAAATAAAAAAAAACAGTTATTGTTATAGATGGGATAAAATATCTGACTTTAGAAGACTGCATAATCATGTGATAGATCCGCACAACTTAAGAATTCTATTCACAAAAAAAAGTCGTTATGCCAACAACGACTTTTTAACTTCCATGCGTGCAAGAGTTACATGCTAACAAAGCAAATACGGCACATTTGGCACAAACATTCTCAGTCTCCGCCCACTAAATGTGCTTTTTGCAATTAGTCATCAGACCTCCGTTAATGATTATTCACACCGTTCCAGAATACACAAAGTGTCTTTGCGTGTGTGCGTGCGTGTGTTTCCTGCTCAATGAATAGACGCGTCCTGTTGGGGCTTCCGAGCCGGACTTTCACTTTAGCAGACCTCGCCCCCTCCCTCGCCCCTCCCTCGCCCCTCCCTCACCCCTCCCTCGCCCCTCCCTCATTGTTGTAATATGCAAATTAAATGCGAGACCAAGGCCCATAAAGACACACTTGGATGAGTTCGCTATTGAAGAACCTGAGAACCCGGACCTCAACCCCATCCAACAAACCACTGGCAATCGACATCTTGCAGAAAGTCTCACCAGAACAGCGGAAGTTAAAGCTGCATCTCCACATTTCTTACTCTTTTTTTTCTTCTCCGTAGGTGTCATGGCCACTCAATACTTGAGTTCATCATGTGACACAGGAGAACTGCTTCGGGGGAACTCGCACAGCAGATGAAAAGCTCCTCATTGAGTCCATTTAGTAACTTGTCTAACGCTGCAGGCTTGTTTTATTTTTATTTTTTACTGGAATCAGAAAAACACTAAACGTTCCTTATGTCAAACAAATATTGTCTTCTCAGTTCAAGTGATACATACTATTCCGATTTTTTTTTTGTCCTAAAGCGGCACAATTACAATTTGTGTCATTGCAGCGTGTAGAGAAAGAAGCACATGGAATCGGATATCTTCAGAGCAGAATCAGACTTTTTCCAAATATGGATGAAAATCTGAAAAGGGCCAATTTGAGTGTGGCATAAATGAAAAGATCAGAGGTGCCCCAAAGCAAGCTTGACGTCATCAAATTCCATTTATGTATATATATTAGGGCTGGGAATCTTTGACTGTCTCACGATTCGATTCCGATGTTTGGGTCTGCGATTCGATTCTGAATCGATATTTGATTCTGAACGATTTTGGATTCCAAATGACTTAATTGACAATGATTTCTGCTTCAATTGATATGTATGCAAAGAATTGTCATGATCTACTCCAGTCTGACTCGCTAATGCTAATTAGCGCGCTACTCGCGGCACTTTTATCACTCCACACTGAATGGCTCCACACTGCAAAAAAAAAAACAACTTTTATTGGAATAACTTAATCGTGACTTTTTCCTTCTACTCTCTAATGTGGCTTAGCAGTGTATCAGACCGCGTGGAACCAAACTGCCCCTAAGTGGCCAAATCGTGTACAACATGAACAGTGCTCCCAATAAAGGCGCACACAAACAAGGGAAAGACAGAATATTTTGGGACATTTAAAATGGATTCTGAATCATACTAAAGGAGAATTGCGATTTTTTGGGCACAGCTCTAATATATTTTATTGACAGTTTTGGTCTGTCCCTATTTTGTCTATTACTTTTATTCATTATTAACCAATTTGAAGTGTTAGCCTTAGCGGGAGACATACGGCCTTTCCGTCGCCTCAAGACTGAAATGATGGATGCTTGTTTCTTTTCTTTCATTCTTTTTTAACTCTTTGACTGCCAGACGTTTTCAGAAAAGGGATGCCGTTAGTGCCAGCCGATTTAAGCATTTTGACTGATCTTTCAAGGTCCACAGAAAATGTTCAGTTGCTATACCGGGTGGTAAGAGATGTTCTGATCCATTTTATCCACTCCATTCATGGTGGCATCGTAGTCCAGAACCAGTGTCTTCTCCGTGATCAGACTGTACCCGCTCCTCCGATGAATATGCATTGGACTCGGGGTACTCTTCATTGTCCGACAAAATGTCCGCTTGTGCAGCTCCGGCGTTAGCAGCGCTAGCCGGTGAGGCTTTATGACGTGAGAATAAAGGCCGCGTCCAACTGTGGCGTCAACCTCGGGATTCACCATCATCATCATCATCAATGTGCATTGGTCGATGCTTTTCGACAACTCTCCATCGCCCGATCGAATGTCCGCTTGTGTAGAAGTACCCGGTCGGTTGTTGTGCGCGTTTTCCGGCGTTAGCAGCGCTAGCCGGAGAGGCTTACTACGTGACTTACTACGGTCGCGTCAAGGCTTCCAACTTTGGCGTCAAGCTCGGAGTCATCATCATCGTCGACATCAATGCGCTTTCTAGTATTGATCGATGCTTTCCGTCTTTGAAAAAAAATGCTCAAGCGTGAGCTGCTTGCAACCGGTCGCCATTGTTGCTTCATCAGCCATTGTCCCCTCAACACTCTAGCTCCGCCTCACGTCTTCTACTGACGCCCACCCAACCTTGTGCAAAGAGAGTCATCGCTGCCATCTAGGGGCCAAAACGAGTCATTATACTAACTAGATCTGCTTGATACTTTCAGCACAGCTGCCCAAGGCTTTCCTCCACCCGTTTCCCAAAAAAACCAAAAAAAACCATAGTGAACGTCTTTTAACGTCCTTGGCGCCCCTCCGTAGGTTTTTACTAAACGTTATATAACGTTTATGGCGGTTAAAGAGTTAAGACAAAAAAAATTGTGTTTGATACATTTGAGTAAGCCTATTTTGTCAAAAATGAATCCCGTTTGCATGCGGAGTCACACTGCTGTGCTGCGGTGTCACTTTAAATGTACATGGAAATAGTCAAATAAAAAAATTTAAAAGTGTTAAAAAAAACCCATCAGCTATACAGTAGGTATTCAATTGCAATTTGACACTCAGCAGAAGAAAAACAAGAAGACTGGAGAGCTGTTTCTTGTTTTTGTTTTTGTTTTGTGTTCCGCAGATGCCGACTTGTTCCACTTCGTGTAAACGTGGATTCATTGACCTCATTAGGCTTGCATCAGCGCTGTTCTGCAGCACGACATCGGCGTGCGAGACGTGCGTTTGTCCCTCCGCGTGCCCGTCGCGTCATACGGTCCTGACGTAAGCAGCAGGCCGCTTTTCGGCCCCGCCGACAGCGCATCCCTTTCCCCCCGTCTCGCACATTTTTCCCCGCTCGCCCTGATTGGCCATCCTCGCTCGCCCCCCCCCCCCCCCCCCGCGGTCTTCCTCTCCCATCTTTGTCGGCTCTGACAGCAATGCCGCAGCTCGTGCCAACATTTCTCTGCAGCTGGCGCGTGACTGAGCAGTTCTTGTGTCCGTGCGCTCTGCGTTGAGGCGCGGCGCCGTTTGTGTTTGCTTTTGACGCGCAGCCGTGTCTGGAACGGTTACGTTTGGTATTCGGCTAAATGAAAGAAAAGCCTAGCACCTAGCTTAGCATCAAATCTGAAGATAGACGAAATTATTAGCTTGACTCACCCACGGACAAACGTGGACTTTTATGCCAGTACCGAAAAAATGGACTAAAATGACAAAGTGTCTCTTTTGTTTTTATGATATCGTCGACTGTCAATTTAAAGTTCCTTTAAATTTTTTTTACACGCGATTAATGACCGGCTCTTACTTGGAAAGCCTGTACTGGCGGAATTCCAGTCGCAACGCAGCAGACACGTCCTCGTCAAAATGGAATACATTGAATAATAATGCATATATTTGTGGAGACTGGGGTCAAAGTGTATTTTACAATTTTAAAAATGTGCACAATTTCACAAGTTACTTTATGTTCAAGTTTAGATAGCGCTGAGCTGTCAACAGTGTCAATGCAATGATGCCATCTAGTGGCAGAAAAACGATCTCAACACAAATCAATACCACACTTTTTTTTCTTTTCTTTTTTACAGTACAGTACATCTTTTTAATTGTAACTCAATTTTAGGAAGTATTATAAAATTACTATATCAATGACTAATAGATGCAGCCATATTTCTATTAATTTAACATTTGTTTCCACTTTTATGTTAACAAAAGAATGAAAACTTTGAAAAAAAATATTTTCTTGTACATTTAGAACAGATTTATAAAACTATTGAAGTCATGCCATTAATTACGATGAAACTTTTGAATCGCCTGACACGCCTTGTTCTTATCAGAAGCCAATCATTCTGGGCAACGGGAAAGGAATTATGAACAGTTTGAAATAGCAGCATGTGTTCGCACAAAATCTATTTGGGCAGTTGTGCATGTAAAAGGCCACGTTCATGTTTTGAAATGATTTACTTGATCTCATTTTTTTTATCACAAAAACCTGGCACTTGAACAGGTGGTGTGGACTTTTTTTTTTTTTATACACTGTAGCTTTTGTGGCAATACATTATTAGCGTGACCAAAATGGTCAAATATGGCTGAAAAAGTGTCAAAACTCACGGGAAAGAAGATCAACAGCTAATAGTGGTTTTGGTAATAGCTGGTGTTTTTACCTTGGGCGTTAAGTTCGATTCCTGGTGGGAACCTTCTTTCAGCTTCTGCTCTTCGACAAGAATGTCCCTCAGGTGCTCATTCACCTGCGGAGTGACATAGATAGCATAACAAAGGTCATATTTCACGCAGCCGTCTGCCGGTGTAGGCCCTGAATGGTGAGTTTGTGTTAAGGGGCGGAGCCACGGATAGACAAAAAACAAAAGCCTCCCACATAAAATGAAACATGGCTTTCAGCACCAACTTTAATTGCAGCGCTGCCTTCACAGTCTTAAAAGGTTCCGTGCAAACTGTGATGCAACATCTTGGCCCGGGGATGCGCGGATCAATCAGCCAATCCGAAGCATGCGGCGCAAGTTCTGGAAACAATCCGCCGTGTGTTTTCATGTCTGCAAATAAAACCTGCTTGTCTTTGCCTTTGGCGAGAAGATGTGAACGGGGATCACATGTGGGAGGAGAGTGGTCATGAGAACTTATCTTGTCTATTATATATATATATATATATATATATATATATATATATATATAGTTTTTATTTCCATTTATATAAATTTTGGGGGATAAAATTTTCGAATTGAGAGGAACCAGTTGAGGTGGCTGGGGCATCTGGTTCGGATGCCTCCTGGGCGCCTCCCTGGGGAGGTGTTCCGGGCATGTCCTACCGGCAGGAGGCCCCGGGTAACGACCCAGGACACGCTGGTGAGACTACGTCTCACGGCTGGCCTGGGAACGCCTTGGGATCCCATCGGAGGAGCTGGCTGAAGTGGCTGGGGAGAGGGAAGTCTGGGCTTCCCTGCTAAAGCTGCTGCCCCCGCGACCCGACCCCGGATAAGCGGAATTGAAGACGGAACGGAAGAAGACGGAAAATTTTCGAATTCTATTTTTTTATATCCGTTTTTATTTTCACTTCTCGTCATTTATTTCTTTTGAATTTTGTCCGTTTCGGTCCTCCATGTGGGAGTGTCCGCCAAATGTGCTGAAACTACGCCGTCAATCAAATACCACTGCTCTGACCAGGAAAAATGGAAACTACTCATCTACTATCTTTCTTGTAACTACACATGACGACATATTTAAGCTGGAAAAAATATAGCCTTTTCCATGATGTGACAACGAGGCACTCTAAAGCGGCCAGGCCAGCACCAAGCCCCTTTTTCACAAGCTGGCATTTGTATCCGATTTTCCTCCCCGCTCCAGTCGCTCTTCCGCCTCTCCATGACATGCGTGCACTCGTGGCCAACAATGAGGCACTCTAAAGCACTCACGCCTGCCTGAAGCTCGGTCCACACACAAACTGTAAAGTCAGACTTTTTTTATTTTGACCTTTTCCCCCCTCCTTGTGCTTTCTTTGCATGATGTGTGCACACTCACAGCCGACAACGAGGCACTCTAAAATGGCTACACCAGTTTGAAGTCCCATTCCACACAGTGACTGTCCGACTTTTTTTTGTTTCACCTTGCTCTTCCAACTTCTCTCCAAGACAGTCACAATGAGGCGCTCTAAAGCGGTCCCCGCCAGGCATAGCTAGCTAGCTAGCCGCATATTGCAAATGTCTCGGATAACGGAGAAGCTCAAAGTTCTTAGTAGAATGTATTCTGAATTTTTTTTCTCAATTGACATCGGATCTTTCAATGTGAGGCTGATGTCATTTAATGCGACATAAGCTCTCTGACATAAAATCGAGATCCTGCTTCTTCAATTGCTCTCATGCAACAACATTAGAATGGAAACAACAAGAGAAAAAAAAATAAAAAATAATAGAAAAAATATATAAAAAAATGAAAGAAAAAAAATATAAAAAAATGAAAGATTTTTTTTTTTTAAAAAGAATAAAAAAAGAATGGAAACAACTGCGACAAGGATTCAACTGCTGACTTATTGACTAAAAAAGTACGTGTACTTGTTAAGGATGTCCTTACCTTGTTGAGCCACACGGCGATGGCGTCCTCGGTGTCATAAGGCTGCTCGTGGGCGCCCGCGTCGACGTGCGAGGGGCCTGCGGAGCAGTGCCTGTTGATGCAGGACGTGACCCGCTCCACACTCATCATCTCCACCGTGTACGCCATCATCAGCGTGTCAATCAGCGCCAAGTGGGACGTCTGCGGAGGCAGGTATCAAAAAGTGAGTCATGCTAATCAATCAATAATGTCTCATTATGTTGCGCGATTGCACATAACGACCGTGTAACTCATCTTCAATTGCATTTTTTTTCTTGAAACAATCGGACCAGTCTAAAGGCCTGTGTGATTAGCATTAAGCTAGCAGAATTTCCTAAATTCGGTGGTTTGATCAAATACGTTGTAAACAGCTTGAAGCACGCATTTGTCCTTTTTTAAAATGTTTTTAATTGTCTGACAGACAGCTCATATCTCGACAACGTATACGATACTGTACAACACAGACAACTCAGAAAACGGTTTAGCGGGCTTCCAGTGAATGCCGCTACAACTAGCATAACATAGGGTTGATTTTGATAACTCTTAAGACATTGTTAAATTATTAACATTGTTTTTCAGTTTCAATTTATATTTTAGCCGTTTTTGGAGTCATTTAGTTATAGCTGTGTAGCTCAATGAATAGTATTGTCTATTGTATTCTTATCTGTCTCACTCTCCTGAGAAAAGAAGGGAGTATAGCCTGGTACCGGTCTCAGTCGGAAGAGGGGAGGGACAGGCTGATGTATTATTGTTTTTCTCTAATCTGATTTATACCTATGGGAACTTGCTGAACTTGCTGATGGGAGGAGACTTTTCGTATTCACCCACTTTTCAATAAATAATGATGTGCAGAAGAAGGAGGGACACACAATCTGAACGGAACACGGTTTGAGTGTCGTCAGTTTTTGTCATCAGAAGCTTCTGTTTTAATGATACCTTTGCAAAGGGACTTCTTCACCAGAATCTCACCATTCAGTTAATTGAACACGCAAAGAGTAGAATACAAATATTGTCTACTCTAACAACATCTTATGCAAAACAAAAGATATTGTCGACCTTTAGCGTTCCTACGTGTGCTTTGTCCCAACCTCCTATAGGGTTCCGCCATTTATCCGTTTTGCTGAATCAGGAAGTTGGTCGCACATGAAATGATTTTAAACAAAAGCGTAGCTGTTCTGTTCTTTTTAAACTGGTTAAGACTGACTCGATCGCTGTGGTTACATCCAACTAGTGCATTTAATTTTTCATAAATTCGCCCCCAAAAAAAACTCCAAACAAAAAATTCCAAACACACACAACGCAACGCTTCATTTCCACAGCGTATTGTGCAGTAATTGCTTTTGCCTGTGACGAGCATCCAAACCAGGATGTCGTTGCAGTACTCCAAAAAACATCGGAGCACATTTTCAAATGGAAATAATCCTCACAAATCAAATGACAACGATCCAAAGTCCAACGCTTTTCAACGAGCGGCGAGCATCGCTTCACCCAGGAAAGATGCTGCATTCGAGGAAAGCGGGGAAATGAGATTGATCCCACTTGGATCGTGTCAGTTCTGCCCTCAAAGCGTTTGAGGCAAATGTAAATCTAAAAACATATGTTTAGGTGACACAACGCGATTTGGAACGACGGCGTTAACCAGAACGGCAAACAATTTGTCCCAATAGGCCAACTTCGCCGTTTACGTTTGCCTCAGACGCTTTGAGGGCACAACTGGGATACTCCGAGTGGGATCGATCCGACTTCAAACACGGCGTAAGGCCGCCATTTTGACTTTCCTTTCGGAAATTGCCAATCATCATTTATTATTACGTCCTCCTGCAATATATTATATTTCAGCATGGGCTTCTCTTCAGGCTTGGGGAGTAACGGAATACATGTTTTTTTTTTTTTTAAACTGTATTCCCTTACAGTTACAGGGAAAAACATGTCATCAGATTACAGGTACATTTATTTAAAAAATTATTACTTCGAGGGATTACAATTTCTATGATGAGAGCGAGGGCGAGAGAGAGAGAGAGAGAGAGAGAGAGAGTGGGACATGACGGGGAGGTGGGGACAAACGAACTGACTAGTCTTGTCCTCCAAACGCGGGAAAAAGCTTCACGGACGGGAGGAGGAAATGGCGACCGGTATTCACTGGAACTTACTCGGAGCGAAAGTTTGAGCTGAGAGTCCAGCGGCATGCTACGCGCTGTAGCTTCTTGCTAGCTAGCCCGCTAGCCTACAACCATAACGTGAGTTACACCTTCCAAACAAATCTTATCACTATTTAAACATCATACACGACATACACACGGCTACAATTGGGACTGGGATAAAAGTTCATCTATCTGTCCATCTGTCCATCTGTCCAACTGTGAGGTGTGGTTGCTTTCAGTGACAGTTCGAAAACAGCATTTGACCTTCAATCAATCAATAGCTTACATGCTTTTTAATTACACAAGGATTTGTCGGCTGTCCGGGTTCCTATCACCCGCAAATAGCAGGGGCACATTGTATAGAATATATATTGTGGTGATATTTATTTGGATTTTGTCTTCATGAGTATACTCAATATTGGAGTAATCCAAAAGTAATCCAGTTACATTACTTTAATATTATGGTACTTGGATTACATTACTAACTTCTTTTTTTTTAGCAGGTGACTTGTAACTGTAACGGATTACATTTGAAAAGTAACCCTGCTTCTCTCCGCTTTTTATGTGCTTCCTCAGCCTAAAGAAGGAAATGCGCTTACGCTCCTTGTGAGCTTCGATCCCACTCTGGCTCGTAATGTTGAAGAGGAGCTTTTGTAGAACGTCCTCAACCAGTCCAGACGCGCATCCCTTATGACATTCAAACCCGCTCTCCAAACGAGAGGCCTGCTTTTTTGCGCTGGACATATTTGAGCTCATTTGGAGCCACTCGCTTCGTGTGGACGCTTCCGCCAGCCATCAACACCCTCGGTACACAAAGCTTGACATTCTGCTGGCCTTTCTAATCTAACTCTGGGCCGGGCCGGGCCCATTTGACCTCTACTTCCCTTTCCTTTTTTTTCTATTTTTATTTTATTTTTTTTTCTATTAAGAGCTCAGTATTGTTCATTCGGAAATGTCATCATCATTGCTCTTTTTATTTTTTTAATTTTTTAATTTTTTATTATTATTATTATTTTTTGTGTGTGTGTGGGTGAGTATGTGTATGTGCGTGCGTGCGTGTATTTGTTAGCTCACCAAAAAAACTATTAGAAAAAATCTCATACCGTTCACCTAAACCGAACACCGACGTCAGGAGACCCGAGGAAGGACCAAAGAAAACCAAGGAAGGTGAAATCCACTTCCCTTTCCTGTCGCGCTGCGGGTCCACTTAGAAATATTGCAACTTAGCAAAGCATCCATCCCAACCGAACAAACATCTCAAGTCAGATGCTCCGCAACCTACAAGACCTGATCCCGCCGGCGACCGTTTTGTTGGCCAGCGCCGTGCGTTTCCCTGTAAGAAAAAAAAAAAAGGCAACGACTGGGCTGGTGCTTGGCGTCGTCGCCACACGCTCATCCTGCCAATCTAAGCAGACGGCATGCTAAGGAAGAAATATGCTCGTTGGAAGCAAACTACTCCAGAAGAAGAAGAAGAAGAAGAAGTACGACACATGACACCAAAACCTGACTCGAAAGGGCCCGATGTCAGCAGCAATTCTTTTCGTGATTTAATAACAAGAAAATCAAACACATTTGATCCGGGAGGAAAATGGCGAGACTCATTTTTTTTCTCATTTGGAAAAAGAAATCTGATACAGAAATCTTTCATTCAATTCATGACACCCACGTTTTCAAAAAGAACAAAACACAACTATGATGACACATGAAGTGGTTTCTGTTAACTTTAAGAAATATTGTTTTGTTACAAGCTGAACAAAAGTAATGGGACAGACACCCCTTTTCAACAGCTTGTGTCATTTTTTAATAATTATCGGCAATTATCGATCAATTTGACTTCATACAGATAAACCAGATAATAAAGAAATCCGCCGATAACAGACGTGCCACGTTGGTCCATCCGTTGTGATTGTGGCTCAAGTTGTGCCCAAGTCCTCAACCCCTCCCCTTTCCGATAGTAGTGTCGCATATTTGTGATGTCATAATGCGCGCGACCTCGTGTTCACAGAAGATGCATCATGGCAACATGGCAGTCGCCGGTGTGGGCTTTCTTTACAAAATGTTACGCTGGCAGTTTTTGGTTGCATTTTTTAAAACATGAATGTTTTGTTTTGGCAAACTTACGAGTTACTGGTTGTCTTTGAAGCAGAGATGTCAATCAAATTCTGCTTCATTGCGCTTCACACAATGTTTCACTCAAAAGTATATTTGTATTCAAGTTCATTTTGCAAACAATTATCGGCTTACTTATCGGTTATATCAACATCGTCACTTTCCAAATAATTGGTTTATCGGTTCAAAAAAAGCATTATCCTAGTCATTTTGTCCATCCATCCAGAATAACATGTGAGGTCAGCGGTGGTTGTTATTGGAGTCGGGGGATCTGTTCGAGCTCATCTGTGTGTTTGAGGGGGTTTCGGTCAGAGTGGAGTCAAAGTTCTTCCACGCCAAACTCACATGTGCCTTTACAGACCTTGCTTTGAGGACTGATAAAGGAAAAAGGCCTTCCCCAATGTCTTTCATTGGAAAATGACAAATGCAGTATATAGAGTACTATAAAATGTCTACACACCCCTGTAATGTAAGAAAATATGCCAAAGATCAATCAATTATTAAATAAATAAATAAGTCATTTTATTTATTTATCACAGTTACAAAGAGTGTCCACATTTTGGACAAAATACCCCATATGGGGTAAAAACTAATTTCATGCCCTGATAAATAAATAAATAAATAAGTCATTTTATTTATTTATCACAGTTACAAAGAGTGTCCACATTTTGGACAAAATACCCCATATGGGGTAAAAACTAATTTCATGCCCTGATAAATAAATAAATAAATAAGTCATTTTATTTATTTATCACAGTTACAAAGAGTGTCCACATTTTGGACAAAATACCCCATATGGGGTAAAAACTAATTTCATGCCCTGATAAATAAATAAATAAATAAGTCATTTTATTTATTTATCACAGTTACAAAGAGTGTCCACATTTTGGACAAAATACCCCATATGGGGTAAAAACTAATTTCATGCCCTGATAAATAAATAAATAATGTAACCTATCTTACCCAGTTATAAGAGGGTGTACACACTTCATCTCATGTGTTTATTTTGACTTCAAAGGTGTTATTTTTTCAATTGATTGATTAGTGGTGGGGAAGGTTTTGACATGACTTATCTTGGTCTCGGTTGATATATACATCACAAAACCTGGCATGCAGGGGAATGTCGACTTTTTATATGCAATGAATGAAAGACGTTCATTCGCAGGCGCAGTCAAAAACGTTTGAACATATACTATGTATAAAACCTAAATCCTGCGAGCGGCCAAGTTTTGTAACATATCAAACATGTTTTGGAATTCCAGCACTGTACAAACATTGGCCAATATTTGACACCGCAAACAGAGTTAATGCAGCACGACTGACTGACTGAGCTTTGGGCAAAGCAGCTTAAGACTCGAGATCCAGCCAAGATTTCCATCAAAATCGACCGCGCTTTTTTTTTTTTTTTTTTGTGATTGAAGCTTCCCTGAGCTTCTTTTAGCATAAAACTCCTCAATCGTTAAAGAGGGCAAGAAACGTATCCAAGTATGTGTGGGAGTTCCGTGCAGAGAGGCACCAAGAATTGAAGCATGGATGGTTTTGACAGCGACAAATTTAGCTTACTAAAATGGAAAGAGTTCATATGAAAGCACTTGATGATGCTGGAAGGTCAGGACATTTCGTACCAGGTCTCACGGACACTGAGCAAAAAATATTTTCACTTTGAAAACTAGGCGCCTCCGTCGATACCACTCTAAATATCGCAAACCATCTACAGAAGTTTTAGGTCTGGTAGCAAAACAAAAACAAAACAAGTACGCTCATAAGCTAGTAAAAATGCTCTTTGGAGCAGTTAATGCTCAACCGACAAGAAAGACAACATAGTCTTGTGCGAGTCAAAGATGACAAAAAGGAGCTGCCAGTGGGCGTGTCCTTGCACCTGCAGCACATTTGCAATCAGGGGACGACTTAAGGCTTGACAACAACTGTCGGATTATTCTTGCCCTCGCTCGCTGCGCATGCTTCAAGTTTGTCGTCAGTCTGCTTGTCTTTGAATCTTGAAGTTTGATATTCCGCGTGTATGTACTTACTACGTTTTGTTTTGTTGCGTACGAGTTTGTAAATTGTCCTACTTTTCTCCTTGCGCTTTTTGAAACTTATTTTACTCCTTGCTTTCTGCAAGTGATTTTTTTTTCTTTTCGGTTAGTCACTTTTATCCTGGCCTTTTTGTGTACTAGTGATTTTCGCAAATGAGTTTTTCTGTAAATAAACAAATTGTATTCGTCCTTATTTTGGTCTACGTTTGTGGGATCCCTTTTTTCTCTACCAGACATAACAGCTAACTTTGGATATTCTGATTGCTGCTAGTATTATTATTATTATTTTGGATATTCTTCATATCAATTAAAGATTTAGAAAAAAGAAAGATGCAAGTTCGATTTTTTAAAATTATTATTACATACAAATGTCCAAAAAAGTAACCATTATATGTCCAAAAAAAGAAGAGGAAAAGCAAATTTACCATAAAATGTCCATGAAATTGCCAAAAATGTCAGAGAATTGAATTTAAAAAAAGGCAAAAAAAGAAAATCTTCAAAAAAATAACCTAAAATGTCCACACACACAAAAAGGCAGAAATGACCATTAAATAGTTTTGGAATTGCCAAATGTTGTAATTCTTTTTCCTTTTTAAAGGCAGAAAAGAAAACATTCAAACTATGAAATTACTAAAAACAAAAGAAGAAATACCCAGAATTACCATAAAATGTCCAAAAAAGAAGAGGAAAAGCAGAAATTTCCCAAAAATGTCAGAGAATTGAATTTTAAAAAAAGGCAAAAAATAAAATCTTTAAAAAGTAACCTAAAATGTCCACACAAAAGGCAGAAAATGACCATAAAATAGTTTTGGAATTGCCAAAAAAAGGTGTGTGTGTTTGTTTTTTAAAGGCAGAAAAGAAAACGTTCAAACAATAAAATGACTAAAAACAAACAAAGAAATACCGAAATTTCCCATAAAATGTCCATGAAATTACCAAAAATGTCAGAGAATTGAATTAAAAAAAAAAAAGAAAATCTTCAAAAATTAACCTAAAATGTCCACACACAAAAACAACATAAAATAGTTTTGGAATTGCCAAAAAAGTCTGATTTGTTTTCTTTTCAAAAGGCAAAAAAACCTATAAAATGACTCAAAACAAAAAAAGAAATACCGAAAGTTGCCATAAAACTAGACAGTTGCTAGTAAAAAAATAAATAAAAAAATGTATGAAAAATGTAACTAATAATAAAAAAACGGAAAAGAAAGATTAAAGTTAATGTCAAAGTATATTGGATCATTTGGACACTGTATATTTTTTTGTTATAGTGCGGCTCTACTCAGTACGTTAGACTAACACTAACACACTATTCCATTCATCCCAAATTCACAATGTTCAAATGTTTTGCGGCTCCAGACAGACTTTTGGTTCTTTATTTGGCCTAAAATGGCTCTTTTGACAGGAAAGGTCGCTGACCGAAGGTCAAGCCGACGTACACCCGCAAACTCTGGTACAGTGCAGACTTAAAAGGCGTGCGCTATGTGGCGCGTGTGCGTGTGCAGAAGCCAGAAGGAAACCCCATCCACGGTGACAGACGCACCATATAAGGGGCGCGAATATGGCAGCGCCGTCACACGAAAAGGAGCGGCCATCGGTATTCATCCTCCACTATTGTGCATGCGTTTTTGTGTGACCTTGCTCAAAGGTATTTATAATAAACGTCAACGCAGCTGAGCAAACGCATACGTAGCCTCCTTGTCGCCAAACAAAAACAGTCTGAACATGGGAGCAAAACGAGAGTTTTGATGGCAGGATTTTGCGCCTACTCGCGAGGCTCGGCTGCAAACGGCAACACAAAAAAAACGAACAAAATACTCAACTGGAACCTCGTGGCAAACGGAGTGCTTTTATGAAGGTTCGTGCCCTTCTGCAGACAAATTCAATTATTGCGCCATCCTTCTGGTCTCCAACTCTTTTCGATATCAGTCTTTTAACACTCGGCAGATAATTAACTGATTCACTGCCATTGACGGCTATAGACGTCAAAAATTCATTTGAACTATTTCTATTAGTTTAAAAAAAATTCCCCACTTTTGTTAACAAGAGTATGAAAACCTAGAATTTTTTTTATTGTACATTTAGAACCGATATAAAATTTGTGATTAATCGTGAGTTAGCTAGTGAAGTCATGCGATTAATTACAATTAAAAAAATGAATCGCCTGAGGAGATGATTTGTTAAAAATTAGGGGCGTCGGGCGCAAATTTTTTTTTATCGTAATTAATCACATGACTAACTCACGATTAACTCATTCACTACCATTGACGGCTATAGACGTCAAAAATTCATTTGAACTATTTCTATTAGTTTTAAAAAAAAAATCACACTTTTGTTAACAAGAGTATGAAAACCTAGATTTTCTTTTTTGTACATTTAGAACAGATATAAAATTTGTGATTAATCGTGAGTTAAGTAGTCATGCGGTTAATTACAATTAAAAATTTTAATCGCCTAACTAGATGATTGTTAAAAATTACAGGCGTCAGGCGGTTAAAAGTTTTAACCGTAATTAATCGCATGACTTCAATAGTTAACTCACAAATCACTCATTCACTGCCATTGACGGCTATAGACGTCAAATTAATTTAAACTATTTACATTAGTTTCACATTTTTGAGTATGAAAACCTAGAAAAAAATTATTGTACATTTAGAACAGATCTAAAATTTGTGATTAATTGGGAGTTAACTAGTGAAGTCATGCGATTGATTACGAAAAAAATTAATCGCCTGATGCCCCTAATTTTTAATAATCGTTAATTTAAAAAAAAAATTTTTTTATTGCATCAGGCGATTTTTTTTTTTTAAATTGTAATTAATCGCAAGACTTCAATAGTTAACTCACGATTAATCACAAATGTAATATCTGTTCTAAATGTACAATAAAAAAAAATCTAGGTTTTCATACATTTGTTAACAAAAGTGGAAAAAATGTGAAACAGAGGTCGCGCGCACATTCGTGAGGGTCTGACAGACTTTGCCGTGAGCGCGTGTTCAACGGCAAGGGGGGGTGGGGGGCAGCCGTCCACGCGGCAGACGCTCTGTCGACTCACTGTGAGACCCCGCCCTCCACTCTGCTGCAGTACTGCACGTCATCTCCTCCTCCCTCGCGCGTGACCGCGCTTTTCCTTTACTCTTCATCTCCCGCCCTAATTAACGGCTTGGACTCGTCAGCGTCACACGAGCGTCCGTCCCCGCGTTTCTGCAACCATTTGTCCTCTGACTGACTGACTGACTTACTGCCGCACTCCTAACCCTCCTCCTCCTCCGCCTCCTCCGCCTCCTCGACATGAGTTATTCTTATTTTACAGTCGTCGGAAAAGCATGAGGTCATCGCTTTCCTCCGCTTGTAACTCAAGTGAAAAGCAAGAAGGATTTGAAGGCGGCAGATACTGTGGACTTTGTGTAACAAAAACTCATTGAGCAACTGCGAATATTCGTGACGGTTTTGGGCCGAGGTCCGACAGTGACAAAATGCAACCTTATCCGCAATTGAAAATAATCACTGGCTCGACGAACAGGACTTCCGTTTGATATTGGGTAGGAACTCGGTATTAAAAACTAAGATCAAGAAAAATTATCTGAAAGGTGATGTAGGAAATTGAACGGACAAAGAAATGGTAAAAAAATGCAAAGAAGCCAAGTCAAGAAAGGTAACTAATGTTCATGTGCTAATTTAACGAACAAATTGTGTCTGTTTTTGGGGTGGGAATCTTTGAACGTCTCACGATTCGATTGTGATTTTTTTAATTCAAAATGATTTGATTGACAATGATTTTTGCTTCAATCTATAGATGTGCAAGGAATCGTAATGATCTGCTCCAGTCTGACTCGTTAATGCTAATTAGCGCGCTACTCGCGGCACTTTTATCACTCAAAAGAACGGCTCCACGCTGCAAAAAAAAACAAACTTTTATTGGAATAACTTGATCGGGACTTTTTCCTTCTACTCTCTAATGCGGCTTAACAGTGTATCAGACCGCGTGGAACTATACTGCCCCTAAGTGGCCAAAACAGGTACAACATGAACGGCGCTCCAAATAAAGGCACGCACAGACAAAGGCAAGACAGTATAAAATAATTTAGAATCGATTTTGGGGCATTTAAAATTGATTCTGAATCGTACTAAATGAGAATCGATTTTTGGGCACACCCCTCGTCTGTTAAATCATCATGTCGTGAAAGCGACAACACCACTGGTCAGTAATGTTACTGACAGTAGCGCTAACTAGGGCTTTTTTGTTGTAATTGTTGTTGTAATAAATTTTTTGGTAGAAACAAGAAAATGTTTCAACGTAAAAAATATTAAGACAAATAAATAAATAAATACATTGTTTGAAAAACAGTATGTTCTGCAAGTTCCTTTTAAGACCAAACACAATTGATCAAATTCGTTAAGTAAAAAAAATAAAAATAATAAAAAAAAAGTGCAAGCTAGCTAGCTTTGAGAGAGTAGCATGGCGGAGGACCTTGTGTGCGCATGTCTAAAAACAACCCAAAATTTGTATGAATCGTGGGTTTTGTTTTTACGATTATGCCGATTCTGTAATCGTGGAGTGTAATCATCTCAATTGTAATTGAATTTCTACTGATTGCACAGCCCAAGCGCTAACACAAAACAAGTGTCCGATCCACCAATAGCATTAGCATATCCGGGATGTTTCAAAAATGTGGAAGCTATTTCGTAGTATAATAAAACTGCTGTTTCTCGCTCAAATGATCTCCAATTTGAACAAAATTCCTCCATTTTCTGAACAGCTCATCCACAATGTGTAACAATTTAAAGTTCAAAGTTGAATTAAGTTTAGGTTGAATGTTTTACTTTTTTTTTCAGGGTGAAGAATGACATTCGCTAGTAATGAAAAATTATTTGGTGCGTTAGAATATGCATGAAAAAAATAATAATAATATGCATGAATACAGTCAGCAAAAGTAGGAAACTATAAAAATTAGTGCTGTTAAAGCATCACAAAAAAATATTGCATTAGTCATGAATTAACGCAGATGATTAATTTTGACCATAGATGATCCTTTAGCGTGACAGCGGATGGCGACGTTTAAGGTAGCGCCGGTTGTTCGAGCAATAAACATAATTACATGCATTAAAGAAATGTTTGCGTATCACATTTAGAATATTTGTTCATGCCTAAATATTGGGCTCATGTTTTTCCCGTTTGAAATGATGCAAGAAAAAGAGGAGGATGAACATGTGCAGTGGATCAAAAGATGTTGAAGACGTCCTCGTAACATTAAATGTCAAAAGAATTAACACGAAACCTGGTGCACTTCAAATTGGGCGGGGAAAAAATATTGATTAAAAAAAAGCCGTTTTTATTAAGTGATTAATCGAGATTAATTTGAATTCTAAAATGTGATTAATCTGATTTTAAATATTTATCGTTTGACAAAAATACATAGAGTGGAAAGCAGATGTGGACATAAACAATTCAAAGAAGAAATCAAAAAGGAAAATGTTTGCTGTGTCGCAGGTGGTGAGCATATTTGTCGAGCTTTGTCAGCAAAGCTTAGCTCAAATCTGCCTTAATGGAATTTGGAATTGCCAGTTTAATTGAATTTGTAGGACATGAAGTTGCAAAGATGAACATTTACAATGTCAAACGTTTTTGAACTCACTGAAAAGCAATAGCAAAAGTAAACTGTTTTAACAATCAAATATGACGCCGCACTAAGTCGCAGCCCAGTTGATTTGGACTCCAACAAGCACAACCTAAACTTACTGCTAGCTCGTCTCCGCCTTCCTTTCTCAGTTGTGAAACAAAATGCTCTTATTGAGCATTTGAGCAGATCTCCAATCCTCCATGACATCATCAACATTCAAACGTCCTTGAACGATGATTTACAACTAAAAACCCCGAAGCTCTCGAACATGCGTTCGGTACAACGACAGGCCTCGTCATCCAGTAGTGGAAAGATTGATTCCGGCTGAAACTCGAGGTTTGTGATTGCAGAGGGAATCCTTCGAGAAAGGCTCGACGCGCGGGACGCGCGGAGGCGGGTGACCGAAGAAAGGAAGCGTGCGAAAGATGGCGGAGGGAGGAGTCGGGGAAGGGAGGGCACACTGCAATGCAGACACCTTTTGAAGCCATGGTCGCCAAGCGTGAGACGTTTCTGCCACGTCTCGTCATCAAGCCCCCCCGCCCACCCCCCCCCCCCCCCCCCAAAAAGACCCTCAACACATTAACTGCTCATTATTTACAGCCAGAAGTGCAATCGGTTTTAGCCTAATTTGCGTTATGACACACACACAAAAAATATGGCTGATTTATAAATAAATAAATAAATAAAAAATATATATATAAAAATTCTGACCAATTTTTTTTTTATCTGACCAATTTATTGAAAAAAAACTTATTAAAAGAAAATCTGCCCTATTTTTTAATTTTAAAATTGCCTGATTAATAAGAAAAAAAATCTTCCCATTTATTTAAAAAAATAATCTGCCCAATTTATATATATAAAAAGACCAATTTATTCAAAATCTGCCTGATTAATAAGAAAAAAAATCTTCCCATTTATTGAAAAAAAATCTGCCCAGTTTATATATAAAAAAAGACCAATTTATTCAAAATTTGCCTGATTAATAATTAAAAAAAACATCCCAATTATTAAAAAAAACATCTGCCTGATTTATTAAAAAAATAATAATCTGCCTGATTAATAAGTAAAAAATCTTCCCAATTATTAAAAAACAAACAATATCTGCCCGATGTATTAAAATAAAAAAAACTGAAAATTTTTATCCCTAAAAAATCAGACCAATTTATTCAAAATCTGCCTGATTAATATATTTTTTTTTAAAACATCCCAATTATATATATATATAAAAAACAAAATCTTCCCATTTATTGAAAAAAAATCTGCCCAGTTTATATATATAAAAAAGACCAATTTATTGAAGAAAATCTGCCCGATTTATTAAAAAAAAAATCTGACCAATTTATTCAAAATCTGTCTGATTAATAATTTAAAAAAAACATCCCAATTATTTAAAAAAAAATCTGCCTGATTTATTTAAAAAAATAATAATCTGCCTGATTAATAAGAAAAAAATCTTCCCAATTATTAAAAAACAAACAATATCTGCCTGATTTATTAAAATTAAAAAATCTGAATTTTTTTATCCCCAAAAAATCAGACCAATTTATTAATATATATTTTTTAAAACATCCCAGTTATATATAAAAAACAACAACATCTGCCCGATTTATTAAAAATAAATTCCCGATAAAAAATAACATTCTGGTCTTTTCATGACTAAAGAAAAAGATTTGAGCAGGCTTTAAAACGACAACTTATTCCTGCACTCTCACATGCAACTATTCTCTCGCCCTTTTGGCCTGTTCTCTCCCCCACACCCCACTTTGAGTGGGCTCGAGGGCGATGAAGGACGTGAGGCTTTATCTTTTGGGATTAGCTGCTACATGAATACACTTGACTTGGCATGAATTGATTGTTATGCCCATCATACCTAATAGCCTTTTTTTGAGGTGTTTCATTAAGAGAAGCTCACGTGAGAATGCGCCATTAAAACAATTAGCATTTTCGATTAAGAATGCTTGACTCAGTCTCAGCGTTCCAACAACTCTCCTCAGCATTTCGAGTAATCACATACGGTATTATGAAAACATGAACCCAGACGGTCTTCGTATCTTGGCCTCAAGCGAGGTGACGCGTGTTTACCCGGCGCTGAACAGTCGGTAATGAGTTGCTATAGGAAACCCGTCATTAGCGGCGGTTTTTCTTTGAGCATCGCACATCGTCATGGCCGCCTCATCGTAGAACACAAACGCACTCAGAACCCTTGAATTGATCAAAACCCGGGGATCACTCACCATGAGTATGGGCGCGCTGGTCAGGTCTCTCTCCGTGACCAGTCTGTCCTGATCGGTGACGTATAAACCTTTCTGGGCCAGAGCCTGGATGACGGCGTTGTGACCCAGTAAAGGTTTGACGGCATCGCTCCGAAGAATCAGGCTTCCCGCGCGGCAGTAGAGCTCCGCCGACTGGAGGAGGCTGGCCACCGGTGGCTTCAGGTGCTCCTGCTTGTACTGGTCCCTGTAGAACGGGTCCGCCAGCTCGTCCGGCACTTCATCTGATTGGTCAAGACAAAGAGGGGCAACAAGGGTCAGAGACGCGAAGAAATGATTCCGGGCAAATCAGATCAAATCTGAATTTGTCTTAACGAGTTTGCTCTTTGACTCGCTTGCTCCCAAAAACGTATAAATACGTTCTATTTTAAATGTTTTGAGTGTCCCAAAGACGTATTTATACGTTTTTAGTGTGTGTGTTTTTTAATGCTTGAGTATAGAAGGCTTGGAGAAACGGTTGAAGAAATGGTAGTTATTACAAAGACGGCCAGCAGGTGGTAGCAGAGCATAAGAAATGAACCAGGACCAGGTTGAAAAAAAAACCCTCAATTACCGTACTCAGAATTCTAAATCGATTTGTGAATAATGATGACACTTGGCTATATTCTAATGCTAATTGCTGCAAAACGGAAACAGATAGAAAGAAGAGACTTTCATCTTACTTTTGGTAGGTTTCATGTTTTTATAGCAATAGAACACAACACTTGCAAAATCTGTCAAAATCCAGTAAAACAGCCGGGAGTGAAGGGGATTGTTTTAGTCAACCCCCCAAAAACTTTGTGACAATAATATGTTTTTATCATGCAGCGTTTTTTTATCCATCTCAGGGGGCGGCCATTTTGCCACTTGCTGTCGACTGAAGATGACATCAATGTTGCTCAGGTGTGAGGTCACAACCAATCACAGCGCAGCTTCAGAAAACAGGTGAGCTGTGATTGGTCATTGCCTGGACTCTGAGCAACTGTGATGTCATTTTCAGTCGACAGCGAGTGGCAAAATGGCCGCCCCCTGAGATGGATAAAAACGGCTGCATTTTGCTGCATAACTCATATTCCACAAATGTAATATTCATCAGAATGTTATTATTGTCCCGGCGGATTTCGGCAACCTCATTGTTTACAGTCGTCCCGACTTCCGATATTATGCAGGTCCCATCCCATCGTCCCGTTTTTTTTTTGCCATTCATACGATAAACCCAATAAATTTAACCGTTAATTTAACCGTGAAATGAATTCCTATTTACTTCCAAATGTACGTTTGTGTTGCATTTTCATTCGCATCTGCATCTAATTGGTAGCAAGCTTTGACTGGAACGAGATCTACTTCCTGCTTCTAAGAATCATGGGAAATGTAGTCCTGCAAAGTACATTTGATAGGGTACATTTTACTCTTAAAAGACTAAAGTAGAGAGTAAAATATTCAGAGTAAAAGAATGTAAATGTAATGTAACAAATTTACATGTTTTAGACTGGGACCAAATATAGTCTTATTAGAGTAAAATAAATAAATAATAATAACTCAAATTGACTGTGTATCATCCACTGCAAGGTGAGTTTTCGAGCGGTACATTTTAAATTTTTTACAATGCGGCACAGCTGTCGGGACGGAGCAAATGAAAAAGGATGACGATGGCGAGAGTGCACCGGCTTGTTTAGCTCCGTTGGACTGTCGACCAAGTTAGCATTAAGCGCTAGCATGACGTCCGTCTTTCACAATTCTTTCAACGAAAATTGAAGTGTCCCATTTTAAAAAATTGTCAAATCTGGTCACCCGAGAAAAAAATGCCTGCGTGTGGATTTTTTTCTTCTCCAGATTCTCTCCAAAACAGCCATTTTAGCTGAATACAGCGAACTGTGTATGTCCCGTTAACGTCCGTTTATGTCTAAATTACCGCTGTGGGAAATAGTCAAAAGAACAATATAGTGGCCTAAGATGTTTTCAGAGCACCGTGTCCATGTTTTTTTTCTGCTTCCATACTGGTTTATACACTCAGACGTTCCACCAAACACTTCCACAAGTCCACAGATGAAATCTTCACATCTGCGGAATGTGCGACTATCGCTGCAAATCCAGTGGAAGCTTGTCACAGCCATTTAACTCATTCACTGCCATTGACGGTTATAGACGTCGTAAATTCATTGGAACTTTCTCTATTAGTTTAAAAAATGTTTCCCACTTTTGTTAAGAAGGGTATGAAAACCTGGAAATGTTTTTGTACATTTAGAACAAAATTTTGGTGATTAATCGTGAGTTAATTAGTGAAGTCATGTGATTAATTACGATTAAAATCCTGACGCCCCTCATTTTTAATAATCTTTTCTTTAAAAAATTTTTTTTTTTAAATACATAATTTGAAATCGCTTTTTTTATAATCTTTTTTTTAAGAAAAGGCATCAGGCGATTACAATTTGTAATCGTAATTAATCGCATGACTTCACTAGTTAACTCACGATTAATCACAAATGTTATATCTGTTCTAATACCATAAAAAAATTCTAGGTTTTCATAACTCTTGCCAACAAAAGTGGGAAAAAATGTTAAACTAATAGAAATAGATCAAATGACTTTTTGACGTCTTTTGCCGTCAATGGCAGTGAATGAGTGAATAAGTCTGACAACTTCACTGAATTAAATCAAAGTCAATTAGCCAGTTTGCAACGGAGTTCTCGATGAAAAGAGTCAGCCTTTGTGGAGACAAAATGTTACAACGAAGCGTTCACAATGTTCTTTTGTGTGGTGGCGTTTGCTCTAGAAAACAAAACATACATTTGAAAACATTTTCTGTTGGTATAAAAGAAATCACGAGAAAATCTGCCTGCACTGGAGGGAAAATATGTTTTGTGTTGGTCATCAAAGAGGAAAAAGACGGGAAGTAACTGCAACAGGAAGTCCAGGAACGCAGATGACTGCTGCCCGGGATCCCCCCAGGACGCAACTCACGACTCAGCAACGTTTATCTGCTAGCGTTGCAACTGCGCTTATAGTGAGAAAACACACCGATCCAAAACACGACAGTCCAGCCCGTGTTCTTGCTCAAATGGATACCATCTATTTGTTGATGGTTTTACACAAGCCCGTGAAATGAATTTGGTCATCCAAATTGACTGCGGCACTTTTGAACCCGCTGTCCCTTTTTTCTGTGCTTTGACGATAAAAGAGAAGAACATCGCTGGGCCATCTGGAAAGCGAGCGCCGGCAACGCTGGTTGCATCGACAGCCGGACTGTCCGGGTCATTGGCAGGGTCTGCTACCATTAACGCAAACGGCACGTGATCGTCTCGGTTCTGTCTGAACTTAATAACGTGGCGTGTCATTCATTCTTCCGCACGTTATGGCTACCCCGAAGCATAACCGTCATAAATCAAAAACCGCTTGAATAGCTTCTATAAAACATAAAGAAAAAGAAAGCACTCCGTGGCGTTCCTAAAGGGACCATCAAAATCTTGAATGCGTCTGGTGAATGACGAGAGCGCGACGCGGGGGGGGAGGGGTGACTTTCCCGATCGCATGTTGTTTCCTTAGGAACGAAACGAGGCGTTTCACATTGCCCGCCATTCTAAGTCACTGCGCACCGAATGCGGCGTACGTCCCAATAAAGTTTCTACAAAATGAAAATGATTTTTTTGAAAAATTAATCTCATAGTTACGTTAGTAACAACCAAATAAATAATAATAGAACAAACTTGTCATGACAAGTCGGTTTTCCTTTTTAAACGACTACCGACCACTTTGCAATGTGCATCACTGCCACTTACTGGACTGCAGTGGAACTGCAACCATGGAGGGAAAGGGAAATAAAATATCCACGCCAAAATACGATATTATCACGATATATGAACCTTACGATACGATAATTATTGTGGGGGGGGGGGGGGTTGGCAATATAAAAAAGGTCACAATAGTATTTAAAAAATCCTGATATTCTAATAAACAAAAGCTCATATTTAAAAAAAAAAACACACAATATTTTGTATTTATAAGTTCAGTTTGTCCATGAATAATAATCAGACCGGGTTTTGTCATTGTACTGGTTCATTTGCTTGTGTGGGTTTATAATAATAATAATAATAATAATAATAATAATAATAATAATAATAATAATCGGATTCAGGCTGCGTTCACACTGCAGCTCAATTCCAATTTTTTCACAAGTATCTGACAGCAGCCAACCAGGAGCGAGCGTGAAAACAGTCGACCAATCAGAAGCGCGGGCCTTCGCACTGCTGAATTTTACGCAATGTATGCAGACAAGACATATGAATCGAACTCCTCCCACGTCCGCGAAACGAGTCCACCTAGTCCACCAATCTGCAGCGCGCGTTGGCACAGCTAAATTTGCCTTGCCCAAGGGCACATGACTTGGGGAGGAGCGGGGATCGAACAGCTGACCTTCTGGTTACCGAACAACCGTCTACACCCTGAGCCACGGCCGCCATAACGGTTTCTGTAGAGCAAAAAAATACAAATACTGTCCAAATAAACAAGCAATTGCGTGTCCATGTTTCGTTGACGCAGTGCTCTTGAGCTGAGGTCATACTTGCACACAGGAAACATTAACCTCAATGTACAGTATACAGAAACACTTAACAACGGTGCACTCGCTAACGCACGCGCGCATTGTGAATTGCGTCCATTTGTGGAGGAATTCAAATGTGTCACGTTCAATTTCGTCTGGCCAAAACATGCCTAATTAAAATTAAACCATAAACTAAGCGCCAGATGTACTGCTTTTAATATCGTAACACGACGACGACAATGTCGTGTCGATTTTGATGTTGCGATATCACGATATCGCCCTTATCGTTATATCCGTGGACGGCGCAAAGCACGCAGAAGTGACGACGAGTTAAAGGAACCGTGACTGATAGCGGTACTAGGAAAAAGTATTTTTGTGACGTCGAGGGGCCCAAAGTGAGATTTTCTTTTTTATCAGCAGACAAGCTTGCAAACAGGTCGCTTGTCTTGAAGAAATCCACCCACGAGTCTCGGCAGATGTCGTCGCTCTGCTTCGAGTCGCTGCGCTTGTTCATAGTCACGAAACGGACAAATGAGTTATCTGCTTTTATTGCTCTTACTGGTTGCCGGCAGTTGTTACTTTTCTGCTTTTGATTTTTTGAATGTTTGAAGGCAGTCTTCCCTCCACAAGCATCACTTATTCCAATGCAGGCCGCGCGGCCTCTCGGTTATGGCTATGAATCGGGCCACAGTTCTTGGCAAAGCCCAAAGCGGAAAGTATGTCACCAGAGGGACAAGTGGGGGGGGGAACGAGGCAAAAAGGAGAATCTGAACGAGCAACAGTATGGCGTTCTCGCACGTCGCCTTCCCTGTCCAGCTCGCGCCTCCCGCCATCGGGTCGCGGCCGCTCGGCCGGCGCTTCAAAAGGATCCGCGTGTGGCTTGGTTTAACGCCGATTGTGCTTTTTCTCAGCAACAGCTCAAGTGGACACGCGGCGGTTTAAAGAGTCCGCGAGCTGTTGCGGTTTCGCAGCTGATCGGCGTTTCACATCCATGAGGATAAAAAAAAAAAAACATCACAACTCCACATCAAGTTGACTTGGCAGGTTACTTTCAATACGAGCGAAAGCGAAAGGCTGCGACACGCGCAGGAAACGGTTCCGATGGAAGTGGACCGCCAACTATTTGGACTGTTGGATAATCCGACAGACCGATTAAAAGTAGGGCCCAACCGATATGGATTTTTGTAGGCTGATGCCGATATTTGTCAGAAAAAAATACTGATTACAGAGTAATTGGACGCTTATAAATAAATAAATAAATAAATAAATATATATATATACATAAAATTAAGGGAGTTACAAAAAATCGACTCGGCAATATATCGCGATATTACAGCGCGCAATTCTCGAATCGATTCGATATGCGACCGAATCGATTTTTAAACACCAATTTTTTGGGGGAATATTCAACAAACGTCTTAGTTCGGGTTAGGATTTACACATTAAGCATGGAAGAATGTTCTATTAATGGAACATTAAGCCTTAATATTTTACGTTTGTGCTGTTCAAACATGAAACAGACTGCAACCTGTTTGCTAAATGCAGCGGCTCACAGTCATAAGCCTGAATTTTCAGATAAATAAATACATTTTCATACAAATCTTACAGTGTACAAGTTTACTGATTAGTATTTTCTAAATTTTAGTATATATTTTTTTTAATCGCAATAATCAATTTATAAAATCGTATCGGGATTAATCGGTATCGAATCGTGACCTATCAATCGTGATATGAATCGAATCGCCAGGTACTAGGCAATTCACATATATAATGCACCCCCCCCCAAACCCCCACCCCCCAGATGCATTTCAATGGGTGTGAATTATACGCGGATTTTCACTATTGGCGGATCTACTACTCCTTGCGATTGGAAGATGTCGACTGTAAATAAATTGTTGTTGTTGTTGTTGTTGTTTTTTAAACTTTCATTTTCGGTCTCCATTTTTTTTCTGTGAAAAGGGCTCTCTTGCATAAAAATGACCATTCAATGAAAGCACATAACTGTTTAACCAAAACCAACATTAAGAACTCAAGACTTCACAAAAATCAGCTCACTCAAAATGCATACATTTTCAAATCTGCAACAAAAAAAAAGATGCCTACTCACGTACCACCTTGCGTGCAACTAAGACATGACTGTCATCTAGTGGTGAATGGTGATATTACTAATCAAAACTACAGACAACAACGGCATATTTGCACCCACAGAGTTGCATATTCTTGGATTTTTTTCTTTCTTTTTTTATCAATATTTGTTTTTCATATTTTTTATTATCCTGGATTTTTATCCCCAATTCCTCCAGTTTTTCATAGGAATATTTGGGGTTTGCATTAAAAACAAAAAATTAAATCTGGCCAATTATTTTGGCCGACATTTGAAGGGCCATAATCCGCCGATATCGGCCGGCTAATTAATCGGTCTGGTCCTAATTAAAAGTCCTATGAAAAGTCAAAACTCTAAAGACTTCCTTGGTTGTGGACTCTCTGAATTGAGAGGATTTTAAAGCTGCAGCAATAACTTTTTATTAGTGGAATTAAGTGTAACACAACGAACATTATATCTGTGACTTTTGCACTACTTTGACACCCCGTGGGAAATGTCGCTATGGACATCTATCTGCGGCTGCGATGTATAGCGGCAGGCTGCCGGCACAACAATTAAGATGACATAAGGGTCGATCAACATGCGTATTTACCTGTTGCCATTTATAATACAACAACAACAACAACAACACAATAGCTTGGTTTAACTAAGAGTATCGTTATATTGGCGTCGATATAAATTTGCAAGGTGGTGTGCAGTGGCATTTTTCTCCCCTAAAATATGTGCCTTGGCACAAATAATGGTTGGAAGCGCTGACGTAACTCATCACGGATAATAACAATGACACTTGACAGGGTTTTTTTTTTTTTTTTGGTCCGTTGGGAAATAATATTTTGCAATAGATAAATGACAGTTGACTTATGAGTATACAGCCAAAAATACACAAAATGATGTCTCATGATGTGGAAAATGATGAGCAATTCTGTTTTACATCCAGTCCAACGGGAGACTTGAGGGAAAACACGTATTCAGAACCTGCCTGACATTAACAAATGGATGATTAATCCTCCGTCAATGTTTCAGAGAAAAAGGAAAGTTTTGTGTTTTCAGGTGCAAATCTCATGCCTGTCGGATTTTAAAAAGGCGCCCTCCTGAGCTCTTAAAAAAAGAAAAAAAAGAAAAAATAAAAAAATAAAAAATAATAATAAATAAATAAATAAATAAATAAATAATAAATAAAATAAAAAAATAAAAAAAAAGGCGCCCTCCGACCTTTGTATGACTTTTGACTGTTTTGAGATTCCTACAAGTGGCTGCATGTTTCTGTACAAACCTATTGCAAATGTGGTGGGAATACAGACAGTTCCGTGGAGCCTTTCAAACTCCCCCCGTGAACGCTGAGACCCATAAAAATAAAAACACGTCCATGACTTGCAAGTTGCACTGTTTGACTGTTTCGAGACTCCCCCCCCCCCCCCCCCCCCTCCCCGTAAGCCTTCAAAGATCAACAATTGAATGTTTCTGCGCGAATGTGGCGGAAACACAGACAGATCTCGGGACTGTTTTCAGCTGCCTCTTGTACACTGCAACCATTGTCCCATAAAAATACACACATTTGTGGTATGGACCGTTTCACCGTTTCAATATTGCGACCATTTCAACCCTTTTCCTTGACTTAGCTGGTAAATCTCAAATCGCATTCGACGCCAAATGAGTTCCGTGTGAGTTTGGCAATTTTTGTGTTTTATTTTGAAATGCTACATGCAATGGTTTCAATTGTGCAAATGGCGTCACACGTCAGTTACTGGTGTTGTTATGGAGAATTTGCGCCCGCTTGGAGGCGTGTCAATGTCGGGCGTGGGGTGCAGATTTTGGGGGGGTTGTAAATGTACAGTAAGTTACACTTATAAACATTGAGAAGAAATTGGGTACAAATTAGCAAAAGATGCAGGTACGAAGACAGCCTGAGTCGATAAGGCAATGTTATTTTTACGGTCGGGTCGGCCTGTGTGTGGTGGGCTGCGGGGTCTCACATTAGGAACGCTACAACTTTTGAGCACTCTTGAAATATGTTCATTCATACGAGTGGCAAAATGACCAAGGTTATTTTCCACGTCAAAACGTTTCAGGGTCAAAGAGTTGACAGTAATTCCGCCACGGGTGGGAAAATATGATGGGGGGGGGGGGGGGGGGGGTTGCGCCACCTACCCGAGCCAAACGCCTTGGCCACCAACCACGTCAGACTGGAGGAGATCTTCGCCCTGGTGAAGTCGTAGTGCTCGAAGCTCCTTATGGCAGGGACGATGAAGGTCCGCCGGACGCCGCCGTCGTCGTGCGCCGCATCTCCCATCGTCTCTGCTCCAACTGCGGCAGGGCCGAGGAGGAGGAGGAGGAGGAGGAGGAGGAACCCGAGCGAGTCAGGCGCAGGAATTCCTCCCGACGGCTGACATCGCGTCCGTTGGAACTCAAACGCAGCTTTGGAAAAAAAAAAAAAAAAAAAAAAAAAGGAGAGCTTTCGGGCGGTTGGACGATCACGATTCCAAACTCACATCACTTCTCGCGTCCTTGCTTGTGCTGCCGTTGAGTGGATTTTCTCGCCAGTGCCGGCAACTCAACGACATCCATGGAGATAACGGAGCTTGCAGGAGAAACTTTCACACTCGTAGGACGCTCGTGTCCACGTTGCTCCTTTTCTTTTCTGTTCTGTTCTTGCCTCGCAAATCCTCTTTCCTCGTCGAGCCGTCTCTGCGTTTTTTTCTAACCGAACCGAGCCCAGCAGTGAATGAAGTGAACTGCGCATGCGCGATCCACCCACCCAGCACATCTTAGTCACATTCATCTCGTTCACGCGTTGGACTGTGTTCGAAGTCTTGTTTGTGAACTCATAGCCGCAGTTCCTGAAAATTACCATTTCAATTGTAAAAATGATCAATATATGACGTACAGCACACGTTGTTCTTCTTGTCACTTGTCAAATTAAAGGAATTTATCCAATCAAAATCAATTGGGCCCATTTTTAAGCTCTCTGTCGCCCCCATTGGAAATGTCGCTGGTGGTTTTAAAAATACATATTTTGTGTCATAGCGAGTGAGGTCAAACTTAAAATCTGTCAATTATTTTCAATATTTTTAATTCTAATTTTCTATTCCTTACACGCTGTGGCGATAACTCCCTCTTGGAGTCCATGGCAGGATGCAGGAGCCAAAGAATTCCAAAAGATGGCAGTAAAGAGCCATAAAACGCCGTCGATTGAGGCTAGGCGGAAGTTAGCAACGGCGCGCTATTGAACAAGTAACTCTAAAGGAAGTCGTTTCACGTTTATTCCTTCCTAATTGTTCCCGTAAAAAAAACCGACAATAAAGCTGAAAAGTGCCAAATTAATTCTGGATTTCTGCAAGCTTCAAAGCACGAACATTCGTTTTCTGGTTACAAACGAAGCGAACCGGAAGTTAACTCTGCCGTGTCGTCCCAGCATATATTAATGAAAGGTACAGTAAATTGTTACACTTAAAGCATTAATTGTGGTGCAGTAAGACCTTGCTGCTAATGTGTGTAACTGAATTGACGCTGCTCGTCTCACAAAATCCCTCCTGAAAGTCCTTTTGGTGAATGAAGTGTAAAAAAAAAGTTGTTCAATTTATCACCCTAGTTGTGAAAAGAGCGTATACGGCCTAAAAACGTGGTCGTTGTTACCTAACCATGTATGTTTGTGTCCTCTCTCCCCTGCAGACGCCAACAGTTGCTGTTTGGATAAAAGAGGTGTTTTCTAATTGAGCTGACCCCCAAACGTCCAAAATCAAAAAGGAAAAATGAAGTATGTAGCCTCTTTTGAACCAATCCTGATGGACATAAGATTCAGTGGGTGGAGCAAGCTAATCTTTTTTTTAAGTGACATTGGGCTATTTGCTAGCATATAGTGATTTTTAGGTGAGGACATTGTCTGACTGGTGGGGGGGGGGCAGCAATAGTCTGCCGGAAATAATAATAATAATAATAATTAGAACAAGCTGGTTTCTCAATTTCCCATTGACATGAAAGTGTGAAATATTTTTCAAACATCACAGCAGACAGCAACTTAAGCAGGATGTAGAGTAGAGACGTATACATTTTGAACATAATTTTTTTTCATGTGAGAGCCTCCACACATGACGAGGAAAGTGCCAGCATGTGTGTGCTGCTTGCTATGATACTGACGCCGACAATCACCAGCCCCCGGGCACGCCCTACGCAGTCGCACCCAAACCAGAAGTTTGTCCTAGTATTGAGACTGACCTGACTGTTGATAAATACAAATATGAAAGAATCCGAGTAGAAGAAGCAAACTTCTCCGTATCCCTTTTTTTTTGGTGGCGATTGACATGTTAGACGTGTTATAAAACAATCAGCACAACAGTGAACTCTGTCTTGAACAAGTTAAAATGTCCGCTTGTCAAACCTCAGCTGTTTTCCAAATAGATCGGAGACATGTTCAGATTACGGGCATATCTGGCTTTCAGGTGGAAATTCACACAAACTTAATTTGAACCTTCTCACAACTTGCCCAAGTGGTCGATTCAAGGATCAAACATCTGTTGGGATTTTGCCATTTGCATTCTAAAGGTCAAATTAAGTTGACCTGTAAATTGCCATAGTTCATTTCATGTTCATCCTGAAATTTCACCCAATTGCCAAATATTCGTAACTTTATGTGACAGTGTATGCGTTCACAAAGGAGGGAAACGAGGGAATTTTGATCTTACAAATAAAATGTTTTCAGTCGTCGTTCAGTTTCAATTCGCATTAGAACACGGCCAGGGCGGTGACCGACTCTCGCACAGAAAGCTCAAGGGGGGAAACTTCCACCTGTGAAGCGCAATAAGCAGAATTTTGCATCCGAAAACACGCACCTTTTTTGCTCATTGTGCAACAAGGTTCGACGCTGATTGATTAGGGACAGTTGTTGAAAGAAAAGGGGAATATCACAGTACGATTATCATTTATTTAAAAAAAAAACTGTCGTAAAATGTCAAAAAAATAATTGACGGTAGATTTCTACACATATGGACCAAATTGTTGGTACCCCTCTGTTAACGAAAGAAAAACCCACAGCGGTCACAGAAATAACAAAAAAAGTAATGACAAGGAAAGAAAGAAATGACCAATTTAAAAAAAAGCAAACTCATGAAACAGGCCTGGACAAAAAAAATGTTGGTATTACTAGAAAAGATTGAAAAGAATTTGGCCATCGAGAAATCTTCAAATCTGTAATCAGTCAGGCTATTTAATATCCTGTTTGGTGAAATGGTGCATACTAAAAGGAAAGACAAATCACATGAAAAGTGAAAGGCGACTACAGGAAAATTGACGACGATGAAACCCAAACACCGTCAAGGTATTCTCTCGAGAGAGAAATATGCTGCCTCGAATCTGAAAGTTTGAATCATGACGAAAGGCAAACCATCGGACTGACTTGAATTGGTTATTTTCATGACAATTTTTATATTTGTACTTTTGTCAGATTCAAGTCATTTCTGTAACCACGATTACTGAGGTGTGCCAACCATTTTGTCTGTGTATATTCTTATTCGACACATAATAAACACTTTTCTTTTTTTTTCTTTTTCTTTTTTTTTTCTTTTTTCTTTTTTTCTTAAGAAAAAATAAACACTTTTCTAATCCCGGCTGAATGAAAGTTCACCAAACAAAGTCTTCAAATAACCTAAGATGGATGCTTTTAGTATTTGGAAAGAAAAAAAAAATAAACAAGGAAAAAAAAATAAAAAAATAAAGTATTTGGAAAGAAGATATTCAAACATGGGAAGAATATGCAAATTACACACAGAAAAACTGAGGATGACATTTGAACCCCCAACCTTCAACGAGTAAGGAGTCTAAAAGACAGGACTGTGAATCATACTTTGGCCAGTAGATGGTGGTCTTTGGCTAAACATTTATTGTGGTGACAATTCATTTGACTCCATTTCCTAGACAGTTTTATTGATCACCCCCCCTGCCCCCCCCCCCCCCCCCCTTTATAAACAGCTAGAAACACACCGATTCACGGGATGGTAATCATACCCAAGAGCATTTAAAACCTTTTAGTGTTTAAAAAAAACGGATAATGTCATTGCAAATACGATCATTTCAAGCCAGATCATCTTCCGATTTATTTCCTTTCTTCTCTGACAATCGGATCTTCCTCCGCCGCGCCGCGGTGATCCACGGTCATTCGCGAGCCATCGCCGATCATGACATAGCTGGCGTTTTCAATATGAATGTTTGGATGCCGCTGCAAACCCGACGGTGCGCTGGAGAAGTCCAGGAAGTTGAGATTTTCCAGCATGCGCGCCGCCTCGCACCCTTGGTGCAGCTTCCGCCGATGCGCCCGCCGCTCTTCCGACCAAACGCTCCTCTGCCGATAAATTTTCGCCGGCGATAAAGCCTGCTTTATTTTGCTCTCAAATCTTCTGTTCTCCTCGAGCGGCACGATGGTCGCCAGCACGATGGGAATGCGGTGCCGGGGCATGGGGTTGACCTTCGGCAGCAGCGGTATGACGGTGTTGTACTTGTGTCGCTTGCTTATGGAGTTGACCAGGGCCGAGTTTGTCTCCACCTCCAACATGCGCGTGTTGAAGTTCTGCGTGAGAAGCGGGAGAGTAAAAGCGGAGTTGTTGATGGCGTCCTCGATGCACCTTATGGTGCAACCGCCGGGTATTTCAAAGTCGCCGGAGAAAGTTGCGCCTTTGCTGCCGATGACAGTCTCCAGTTTTTCCTTCATGCTGTCCGCGACTTCGACATCTTCCGTAGCATGTAGGATGACGAAGGGATAAAATATGGGCTCGTCCTCTTCTTCTGCGCATTGATTTAAATGCGCCTCGGGCGGGAGCGATCTTTTGGGAGGAACGTGCGTTGTTGAAAACGGCAGGGAAGGTTTCGATCCTGCGGTCGGCGCGGCGCTCGGGTCGCACGGTTGTTTGGCGTCGACGCCGCCATCTTGACGCTCTCCGCGCTGTGTTCCAGATGCCGCGTCCGTCTTCGACTCTTCCGGTCCAGGAGCTTCGCTGGATGTCGGCTGCGATTCCACAGACGGAAGGTGAGATCGCTCCGGAGATTTGCCGTCATGGAGGCCGGCGAAGGGGCTTTGCTGCGGCGGCGTTCCTGACGCTCCCGGGGCGGCTTTATCCTCCTCGTACGGGATCGTTGCGGGCAGGCTGATCTCCAGATGTGTGGGATACGATAGCTCGGATTGAACGGACTGCGGCGTGCTGGCGAGGCTTCCGATCTGCGTTGTGACGTCTTGGACCCGGCCGTTCGGGCCGCCGTTGTGAAAGTGCGATTGGAGGTCGTCGCAGGAACTCAGCCACACGGCTAGCGGAGGCCCGCACACGTCTTTAGCTTCGTCCTCGAGTCGACGGTAGAAGAGGCGCTGGCGATCGTCTGTTTTCTCGCCGCTGCCGGAGAGGGCCCTCTTGTATGCCTGATTCCTTAAAAGTGGATCGCACAGCCTGCGGTCGGACAGAATTTTAAAAACGCGAGCCAACGCCGCTAAAGATTCTCCCGTCAAGTCCCGAGGTTTAGCGCAGCGCTCCGCAAAGTCTTCTAATTTGCAGCCACTCTCATTCCACATTTCGGCCAGAAGCTCGGCAAGGCCGCTGTCCCCCGACATGGACAGTTTGTCCAGGGCTTTCTCCTCTTTACGGAGAATAATCAGACACAAGGCGTGTACGACGTTATCTTCGGGAGACTCGGCGAGCTGGAATGTCAAGCTCAGCACTTGCTCCGGCGGGACGCCGGTGAGTATGTCCAGGACGTCCCTGAGGCCTGTCCCTTCACATTGTTGACTCATTTTGAGTTTTGTGGCGCTTTTCTCTCAAATGTTTAGCAGCAGCAAAATGCAACCCTCCGACATGATGAGCTTCCGTGTTTGGTCTTGACTTTTTGTGCACAGTTTCCTTAGAAGGCTCGTCCCTTAAAGGAGAAGATTGAGATTAAAAAAAATCGAGCCTGCTCATTTGTGCAGTGAGATCATTTTTTTCCCAGCCATAAAAGAAACAACCGCCTGTTGATAGACACTCACCGACACGGAGTTGACTTTAGCCTGTGTTTCCAGCTCAAAAGCAGGAAGTCACCTAGATTTCCTTCACTTTGCTTGGATAAGGCCCCTCCCCCTTTTCTGCACTGTAACTTGCTGATTCTTGTTGGAAATCAGGATATCTCTGTATGAGGCGGGAGTTTGATTGAAAGCTATCAGTAGCATTTAGCCGCACTTGTGAAACTATGTCGTGTGCTAGTCAGTCTAATGATGTCACAAGTGACGAGGTACGGCAGCTTAGGATGGACAAAAGACACAAACAGGAAGTAGTCTGCTGCATTTGCCTGCTTACTGAAACCTCTCCGAAACATGATCCCTCTTAACTTCCTCTCAACTGTTCAAACATGGCTGCCCTTTTTTGCTCCTTTTTGCGTACAACAGGCTCAGCAGAGGAATTCTGGCGCGACTCCCTGCTCGGCTGGGAGGCGAGTGTATTTTTATCCGCGGAGGAAAACCTCCAACCCTGTATTTACCAGGGGTGGGGTCACGCTAGGCAGAGTGCAAACCAACATCAGGTCCCTCGGCGCGGCGCGGCGCGGCGCGGCGCGGACAGAGAGCCTCTCTGTTCTCGCTGCAGTCCGATATGTTTGCCGCGTGACCACTTCTGAGACGTTGCCGTCATCCTATAGGGGGGCAGCGGGTTCCGGGCCTCCCGTAAATACAGCCAATTGTGGCGTTGCTATATATGTTCTTAGAGTACAGTATGACTATTCAGTGGCGCTATAAAGTGCACGCCTCCCAAGGCGCAGCTTTACAATAGCATAGCCGCGCCGCGCCGCGACAACCGCGCGTGCGCCCTTCGATAGGCACGCGCTTTCATTTTGTGACAGCGTTGCCGCAAATTTTGGGATCATCGCGTCTACTTGCGTAACAGAGTGCCAAACGTCCATCTTTATTGAGGTCAGCCGTTTTTTTTTAACGAGAGACGCGCTCGCTCTCCCCCCCCAGCGGCCGCGTTAGTCACCCTGGCAGTGCATCCGGGTTCGCCTCCGAGCGAAACGTGTCCGTTTGGCAAACCGCAACGTTGAGCGGAGTCGTTCTCATTGCGTGGATGGTGAGCAACGCATTCTGACCTTCACTCGTTTTTTTTTTTCCTTTTTATTTGAAAAGTGCTACAATAAGGCGGCGCGGTGGCTGACTGGTTAGCACGTCCGCCTCCCAGTGCAAAGGTTGTGAGATCAAGTCCGGGCTTCGGCCTTCCTGGGTGGAGTTTGCATGTTCTCCCCGTGCCTGCGTGGGTTTTCTCCGGGTACTCCGGTTTCCTCCCACATTCCAAAAACATGCATGGCAGGTGAATTGGACACTCCAAATTGTCCATAGGTGCGATTGTGAGTATGGTTGTTCGTCTCTGTGTGCCCTGCGATTGGCTGGCAACCAGTTCAGGGTGTACCCCGCCTACTGCCTGAAGCCAGCTGGGATAGGCTCCAGCAACCCCCGCGACCCTTGTGAGGACAAGCGGTACAGAAAATGGATGGATGGATGGATGGAAGTGCTACAATAAGATTGGTACCTCTTTCTGAATATCGGCGTACTCGGCCTCCAATAACAATGTTAAACAATCCAATTCTAAATCAATGTTATTGTGGACTGTGCTAAACTAGTCAACCAAAACCCATGTTTCACAATGGACCCTTTACTTTTGGCAACCTGGGAGCATCACGCAACTCGTAAAAAACATATCGAGGCTCCGATGAACTGCATAACTGTGTTGAAAGCGCTCTACACGCGTGTCAGTGTTAAAAATGAACTAAAACTCCATTTTACTTTGGTAGATGGTGCTTCATAAATCGGATGCATTATTATTCGTCCGTCCATTTTCTTAACCGCTTGTCCTCACAAGGGTCGCGGGGGTCGCTGGAGCCTATCCCAGCTGGCTTCGGGCAGTAGGCGGGGTACACCCTGAAATGGTTGCCAGCCAATCGCAGGCATTATTATTATTATTATTATTATTATTATTATTATTATTATTAACATTCATTTATATAAGCGCTTTACATTTTGACTATTGATGACACAGAATAAGGAGCAACTGGGGGTTCAGTATCTTGCTCAAAAATACTTTGGCATCGTTTTTATACTGGCCTGGGATCGAACCCAGAATGAGGGTGTGGTCAATTTAACACTCAAGGTAGTGCTATTCGGGTTACGCACATCCACCCCAACACTCAAGAGACATTTACTCTGACAGTAGTTGGGTTTCCATCCACCCATTTTATTAGAATTTTCAAAAAAAGGTCTCCCTGATTTTTTTTTTTTTTTTGGATTTGTTGGAATTGAGATGTTTCTTGGGTTGGGGAAGAATTCTGGTGGGTGGTGTCTGGTCGGTGCTGGATTTCACCTTCCTTGGTTTTCTTTGGTCCCCTCGGGTCTCCTGACGTCGGTGTTCGGTTTAGGTGAACGGTTTGGGATTTTTTCTAATAGGTTTTTGGTGAGCTAACAAATACACGCACGCACGCACGCACGCAAAAAAAAAAAAAGTATATATATATATATTTATATATATATGTATGTATATATATATATATATATATATATATATTTAAAAATAATAATAATAATAAATAAATAAATAAAGAGCAATGATGATGACATTTCCGAATGAACAATACTGAGCTCTTTATAAAAGAAAAAAGAGGGGGAAAAAAATGAATTTTCAAAAAAAACGAAAATAACACTGAATGGAAACGCTAGAAATTTGAAAAAAGGCCCGAAATTCGCAAAAAAAAAAACGTTTTACGCTTAGAGGGGGTGGATTTTGAAGCGAAAAAAAGAAAATGCACATTTTGCCTTTGGAATTTATTTTTGCGAATAACCGCTGGCATGACCAGATAAACGTTGCACGTTTTGACCGGATATTACGTCACACGTACGTTTGTAGTCCCAAAGCAATGTCGGACGATAAAGTAAGGTATGTTTGGGGGGGGGGGGGGGGGACGAAACAGAACTCTTTTTGGAATGAATTAAAGAAGCGAATGTTAATGCTATTTTAGATGGAAAACAGCAAAGAAACGCTACGGTTGATCACGAATTACAAAAGAAAACTCACACGACGTCATCGCACGGCGCAGTCGCTTCCTGGTCTCCTTTTTTGAAATTACAGGTGCATCACATCTCTATGGTGTATAGCGCCACCTACAGCGGTGGAGTCCCTTCTCAATATTTGCAAAAGAAGAACAGATGGAAACGGGCATAAATCGCATGTCCGTTTTGCGCATTTTCAGTCAATTTGCTTAAAAATTTCAAAACACTTTGACGGAAACCTAACAAGTGTCACTCTTTATCCTAACAGTGTTAAAATAACACTGCTTACCGCATATTTGGTCAAACACAGGGAATTTAACACTGACCGATTTGCTGTGTATAAAGAGTCACAAAATGAAGAAACATTTTGTTGAACTCAAAACTGTCAAACTTTAAGCAACCTGCGACAGGAATTCAGAGCGATTGTGCATCTTTAAGATAAGTTCCGATAACGTGCGAAGACTGAGCGTGTGTAATACCCATTTGTGCTGGTAGGTGGCGCTGTTTCACAGTGAGCACATGGCGTGGCGCAAATGCCCGCGGATGTTGATTTCCGTGTCGCCGCAAGGCTCTCTGCGCGTTTGCCAATTTGGCAGACCGTTCTCCGCAAAATTTGGCGGGCCGGCGTGACTGTGACCGAGGGACAATTTGGTGACAGAAAGTGGATCCAAACCTTACACCTGGTCAGACCGGGTCAAAGTGGCCAGCGTAGTTAAGATCGGTAGTCTCATGTGACGTATTTCGGTCATAAATATGCGTCTAAACCTATGAATCATTGTACTATATTTTTTTAAATCATCCCACTGGGCCCAGTGGCACGCTAGGACCCTAGCATGAGTTAGCCAAACTCGGCTAGCTAGCTTTGCTGATTCCGGGAAAATGCATCTTAACTGAATGCCACAATTTTCAGAACAGCTTTGTGATGTGATTATTGGGAGTGTCAAAATGTGTGTGTTAATCTTGAGTTGAGTTCCTTTAACGCCACAAAAATTGATTATGACCGCCCTTTACTTGGAATCTCCCATCAAAATTCAGCAGTAATAAATTGAATAATAATGCATATATTTGTGGAGACTGGGGTCAAGTTGGATTTGACATTTTTTTAAATGTGCAGAATTTCACAAGTTACTTCATGTTAAAGATTAGATAGCTCTTAATATGAAAAGCAAATGCACTGAGCTATCACCAATGACTTACAAATGCAATTTCGCCATCTGGTGGCAGAAAAATGACCTCAACACAAATCAGTATCACGCTTTTTAATTTTAACTCAATTTTATGAATTATTATGATATTCATCAATGACTAAAAGACGCAGCCATATTTCTATTAGATTCAAATGTTTCCACTTTTATGTTAACAAGAGTACGAAAACTTTTTTTGTACATGTCGAATAGATATAAAATTCACGATTAACTAAGTCATGCGAGCAATTACGATTAAAAAATGTGCAGAATTTCACAAGTTACTTCATGTTAAAGATGAGATAGCTCTTAATATGAAAAGCAAATGCACTGAGCTATCACCAATGACTTACAAATGCAATTTCGCCATCTAGTGGCAGAAAAATGACCTCAACACAAATCAGTATCACGCTTTTTAATTTTAACTCAATTTTATGAATTATTATGATATTCATCAATGACTAAAAGATGCAGCCATATTTCTATTAGATTCAAATGTTTCCACTTTTATGTTAACAAGAGTACGATTTTTTTTTTGTACATGTCGAACAGATATAAAATTTACGATTAACGAAGTCATGCGAGCAATTACGATTAAAAAAATGAATAAGTTATTATTTAAATTCCTAAATATGTATTTTGTGTTATTCAGGCTACAATAATATGTTGGAATGCAAAGCAAAAAAAAAAAAAGAAGAAGAATGTCATTCATTATAATTGTTACTTTTTATGGGTGTTAAAGGTTAAATATGCCCGCGCTATAACATAAAATGCACAGATGTGGTGTTTGTGTGCACGATTGTTGGCCGTGGGAGAAAGCCTAAAAGGGGGAAGAGACAGAGGGGTCACGTATAAGAGGCTTTGGGGCAGGCAAGTGAAAAGGAGGCCCTTTCTTGGACAGAGACCATGGATTAGGATGAAAGACACGGGGTGGGGGATACTCTCTCTCTCTCTCTCTCTTTTTTTTTATCTCCCTCATGCACTTGCTCCGTCTATCTCCTCCTAACGCCGCATCATAGCCATTTACGATGAGAATTTAAAAAGAGGATGCGAGTTAGGAATTGGCCCGACGTGCAACGGCAATTATTTGCAGAGCTCAAGATGAATTCACGTCCAAACAGATCGATCGCCTCTTTCAGAATTTCACTTTTGCGAGAGGCCATGAATTTGCGCCGCTCCTTTCCCAGCCGCCGCCGCATTCGTCACACATGCAAAGAGAATTTAACACACCCGCTTCCAGCGGGCGAATAAATACGCTCTGTGCGCGTGTACATGCGAACACATGCAAAAAACACATGCGCTCATTCCGATGGGCCTCCGTTGAAAGACGGACAAAAAAAGCACCTGCCCTTCAACTGCCACTCGTGGAGAAAGTTTCTCCCAAAATCCTTTCACATTGAACTTTTTTTCTTCTTTTTTTTTGTAGCCGTTTAGTTGCGAAAACACAACGCTTTGAATAGCTTTAACATTTTTTTACGCAACACTGCGCCTTGCTCCGATAAAGGTTACGTACGGGTGAGTGCGGCTTTGGGATGCCTCCGCGCATGCGGCCCAAGTCAATTCATGCGTGCGCTGCGAATCAAAAGCAAACACAACCGAGGTGAGTCGATGTTGTTGACAAACGAGGGCCGGCGGATCTGAGCTAACGTGACAGTTAACTAGCATTAATTCAGGAGCAAAAGGTAAATGAAGCGGGCCCCGCGGCGGACACGACACGGGGGGGGGGGGGGGGGGGGGGCGAGGGGGGCGGGGATGGGAAGACGTGTGTACTGTACCACACCGGACCACGCTCGGCTGAGCATGTAGGCCACGCCGGCAACAATGCATAATACAGCCGCCGGTGATGGGGGGGGGGGGGGGGTGGATGCGCGCACGCATGCGCTCGCACGCATGCACAGACATTGATGGTGATGGGGCGCCGAGCAGTTTATGCTCTTATCAAGAGACGGCCTTTGATCAGGCTGACAGGAAGAGCACTCGCCCCCGAGGAATTAGCCGAGTCTTGCCTCGCAAAAGCGCATCGGCCGTGAATCAGCCGCGTTGCGCTCGCGCACACGCTATCCGATACATAACTCAATTAATATGCTAAATGTAAGACTGAATGCGCGATTTGTTCCACTTCGGCGTCCTGTGTAGCATGTCCGAGGGTAGCGTGATAAGCATAAATGTGAAAAAAAGCATGTCAAATTGTCCTGTTTTAATTGGTTGAGAGTTTTCAACGGCATTTTGCCGCTGGACATTTTACAAGATGTTTTTTTTTGTTTGTTTTTTTACAGTGGATACTTTATATTTACATACATTAGAGTACAAAGTACAGCGGTGCCTTGAGGTGTGAGTTGAATACGTTCAAATCATCCTTTCCCATTGAAATGAATGAAATTGCCATTAATCCGTTCCAACCCCCCCAAAAAATTGACACAAGGTGGTAGTTTTAGAACCCAGACGCGGAGATAGAGGTTGAGGCTAAAACAGCTTTTATTAAACAAAACAAAAGCTCCTCATTGAGAGGGAAAAAAACCAAAGCTATTCAAGGTTAAACTAAAGGCGCTCCAAAAGGGAGGAAGTCTAAACTACAATCAAAACAAAATCACTCCTTAACTAAAACAATACTGTGGCTATTCAAAGTTACAAACCAAAGTTCTCTCAAGGGACCGGGCAACAAGGCTGTGGACGGCAACAAGGCTGTGGACGGCAACTGGCTTTAGTGGCTCTGACGAAAACACTTCGGCACAAGACAAGGGGAGACGCAGACCATTTAACACATGAGGGAAACATAATGGGAAACAGGTGGACACAATCAGGAATCAGGGTTGACACCGACACCACACGAGGAAGGGCAAGTGACCTGAAACGAAAGGAGTCAGAATTTTCAAAATAAAACAGGAAATGACGAGACAACCTCACCGCGGTGTGACAAAAATGTCATGTGTTGTTTTTTTTTAGAATACAAATAACATTGTACTGTACTTAAAAAAACAACAACAACTATGACATAATTAAATCAAATGTAAAAATGTAACCGTTTCTGCCACCTTGTTTGCTTCAGTTCAGTGGATATTGTACTTTTTCTAGTGTGCGCCACCTGGGAGCAATATGATGCAGACATACGGACATAAGCGAAGGAGACGGTCACAAATGCTCAGTAAACCGCAGTAACATTACTTGTTCTTCACAGCAGGAAAGATTGCTTGTGAGTATTTTTATAGTCGTTTTAAATACACATTGTCTTGATATTCAACTTTCAACTGGGAGTGGCAATAAACGGCCACTTTTTGAAGAACTGGGGTCCATTTCACAAAGAATGTTCATTCAAACACCGAGACGAACCCTGAGCAGCGAGTTGACATGCCGCGAAATAGGAACCTCCGCGTTTTCGGTTCCAGGACAGACGATTTGAGGTATAATCAAACATCAACGCGGAGTAGTTTCACGATTTGTCATGAATTCATTTCATTGAGGCGCAATCCTGCGGGGGGGGGAAGCGCACTTGACTTAAGAGGAAATATTAAAAACATTATTCAAACGGTGATGTGAGCGCGGGACGACGCCTGCTAATGTTGCAAATGTGAGGACGGATTAAGTTGTGTATGTCGGCGATGGACTGTGACGTGAAACGGTACCGCACAAAAAAGGGAACTGTCCGGAAATGCCAGTCTGATAACAATCTCACGGCCAATATTTAATTCTCTGCGCAATAATGCGGCACCTTCATCAATAAGGTCCTCCTCTAAAGGACATGCCATGTTCGCGACAAAAGTGGACTTTACGCTATCGGCGTATTTACGCAAAAACCCGCAGCAGCCGACTTTATGAATGAGGAAATGTGGCTGAAAAGAGGCGGGGACAGTAAACGTCGAGGTTCATTGTGAACAACCTGCAACCGAGCAGGTTTGGTTCATTGAACATGTCACTACGGTCACTGAAAAAAAAGTTATTTCACATTTCAGTCTTTGTTAAAAATTCACCATCATGCAGTTCTTTTGTTTGTTTAATGTTTAATCTACGACGACGTATTAGAGCCACGTATAAATATATATCTTTTGTAGAGAGGCAGGCACATTTCGAGAAAAAAACTCGAATATTTACGACATTAGAAGTGTCAAATGTGCAAGAAAGAAAACTCACACATTTATGAGAGAAAAAACGTGAATACTTGCAAAATAAAGTGGCAAATTTGTGAGGGAAAAAAAATCACAAATTTACTAGAAATAAACTCGCAGATTTGCAACACATTTACGAGAAAAATATTTGCGACAAATTAAAGTGGCAAATTCAAGAGAAAAAAAACTCACAAATTTACGAGAAATATACTCGCAGATTTGCAACATCAATGCTTAATATGATATGGATTCATCTCTGCTGAAGAAATGACGGTACGTGTATTTTTCGCAAGTTTCTGAGTTTTGTGTCTTGCAAATCTGCGAGTATATTTCTCGTAAAATTGTGAGTTTTTTTCTCTTGAATTTGCCACTTTAATTTGTCGCAAATATTCAAGTTTTTCTCGTAAATGAGTTTGTTTTTTTTTCTCAAAATATTACCACCCTCTCTAAAAATATATATATTTATACGTGGCTTACACTAATACTCCGTCGTATGAATCAAATGAAGCAAGAAAAATATTAATTGTGCATAACTTATAAATATAAATTGTTCCAACACAACAGTATGAGTTCTGGCCACACGGGTGACTGCTTCACCGGCAATATGGCAGATAGCAGACTGATGTGGTGTGTCCTTGCGCCAAGTCACCACCTTTGTTGAAATGAAGGTTCCTCAATAGCCTTTTTTGACTTGTAGGATGATAGAGTGTTTATAAAAGTATTCATTTACTTCACTAAAGGCCATATCATATTATATTTATAACAAATGAAACTTTCAGGCACTATATTTGTGGTGTATTAATATAAACAACTCACCTAAAAAAAAAAAAAATCTGCTTTGAACTTATGTATGAGCAGACGTTAACAATTAAAGACATGTATTGATTTGTGAAAACGGGTTAGCACTTTTTTCAAAGAAAAATAAATCGTCCAAATGATGGTTCGTTTCTTGAAAAATTTAACAGTTGGGTCACTTGTATCTAACGGCATTACTGTATATTAGGGGTGTCAGGTGATTAAAATGTTTACTTGTAATTAATCACAAAACTTCAATAGTTAACTCATGATTAATCGCACATTTTATATCTGTTGTAAATGTATAATAAAATGTGCAATAACATATTTTTTACCAAGTTTTCATACTCTTGTTAACATAGGTGAGAAAAAAAATGTTAAATAGAAATATGGCTGCATCTTTTAGTAATTGATACAGTAATTTCATAATAATTTGTAAAATTGAGTTAAAATGAAAAAGATGTACTGTAAAAAAAAAAGGTGTGATATTGATTTGTGTTGAGGTCATTTTCTGCCACTAGATGGCATTATTGCATTTGTAAGACGTTGGTGTCAGCTTAGTGCATTTTTATTTTCATATTAAGAAATATCACATATTTAACATGACGTAACTTGTGAAATTCTGCACATTTTTTAAATTGTAAAATACAACTTAACCCCAGTCTCCACAAATATGCATTATTATTACACTTGTCACTGCTAAATTTTGACGTGGATATGTCTGCTGTTTTGCGACTGCAATTCCCCCACTACAGGCTTTCCAAGTATTAATCGTGCGTTAAAAAATGTAAAGGCACTTTAAATTAACTCAAAATGAACGCACTAAATATATATATATATATATATGAAGATGTTTACACAGTTCAATCAGAATTCTAAACATGGAGGCGGGTGTGCTTTATTTATCAAATTGCTCAGACACAAACTGACAGATATGGCTTGTAATTCTGGCCAATGAATGAATAGGGTCTAAAGACTATAAAGATGTCCATCCAGTCGTACAGACGAGAGAAGACAGGAGTCCAAGAGGAACTGACTCAAATGGTTTCCAAAATGAACAAAAGTACAAAAATAAACGCACCCAATCTGGCTGCACTTGGCATTTGGAACGCGTGCCCATCCAGAATGGCGCGCCCGTTCCCTTTGTCACTTTTGTCCGTCTCCAACCACTGCGGATGCCGCGCTTGTATAGCAGATGCTTGTAACCAACGGAAGTGAGGCATGAAAGCAATGTGAAATCCGTTGCATATTCCTACCCCCCTCCTTCGCCATAATCACCACAATTAGCAGACATCTGCAGTGACTCCAACGCGAAGAGCGTATTCAAGTAATCAAAGCAGCTTCACCAACGGCGCCGACTGCGGCCCCCTCTGCGATGGGCCTCATCCTGTGGGGAAGCGTTCCATTAGAATTTCAGTGAGTAATTGAGATGGAGCATTTTGCTTCTGGCACCAAACAAGAACGAGAGCCAACGGGTGGTGGGCGAGATGGCACAACTGGTGGTGGCGCGGCGGTGGTGAACGGGCCGCCGCTCTGTTGATAAGGCCGCGCAAGGAGCGCACACTCTGGTTTGCAATTAGCTGAATGAGCGCATTTACATGAATATGAGGATTTTCTGGACCATCAAGTCAACATAAAACGGTTTGGGAGCCGCGTTTATTTGCATCCTTGCAGAAGTGGAGGACATGCTACAAGACATTTGGAAACATTTCTGCATTGCACGTGAATAGCTCAGATTACATTTTGAAGTTATTAAAAAAGTGTAGACTGGGGAGTAAAGCACGGCTTCGCTAAGACACAACAACATGCTAATATCTTGCCTTGTATTTGCAAATGTGTCATGAGGTAACGTGAGTGGATAAGGGACGGTGGACCCAAATGCAAGGAAACAGGAATCAAGTGCAATGTGTGGTACTTGAGTATACTGGTCGCCATGACTGGAACAAGCGTAACGTTACGGGACCTGATTTGGCTTGACTTGACTTGCTGTGGAGTGACTTGGTTGGCTGTGACGACGACGACTTGACTGTCTGTGACGAGGACGGCTTGGTTGTATGTGATGAGGATGACTTGTTTGGCTGTGACGACGACTTGCCGGTCTGTGATGAGGACGACTTGGTTGGCGGTGACGAGGACGACTTGGTTGGCTGTGGCGAGGACGACTTGGTTGGCTGCAGTGAGGATGACTTGGTTGTCAGTGATGAGGACAACTTGGTTGGCTGTGACGAGGACGACTTGACTGACTGTGACGAGGATGACTTGGTTGGCTGTGATGAGGATGACTTGGTTGTATGTGATGAGGACAACTTGGCTGGATGCGACGAGGACGACTTGGCTGGCTGTGACGAGGACGACTTGGTTGGCGGTGGCGAGGATGACTTGGTTGTCAGTGATGAGGACAACTTGGTTGGCTGTGACGACGACTTGGCTGGCTGTGACGAGGATGACTTGGCTGTCTGTGATGAGGACGACTTGGCTGGCTGTGACGAGGACGACTTGGTTGGCTGCGGCGAGGATGACTTGGTTGGCTGTGGCGAGGATGACTCGGCTGTCTGTGATGAGGACGACTTGGTTGGCTGTGACGAGGACGACTTGACTGACTGTGACGAGGACGACTTGGCTGGCTGTGACGAGGACGACGGCTGTGATGAAGACTTGACGCACGAACTTCCACACATCACATAGGCAATGCACCCACACCGACTGGACAAACACAACAGACTAAGGCCCCGTCCACACAAAAGCCAGTTTCAATGTATCCTAACGAGTTTCTTACCATTTAGGCCATTCGTCCGCACGATGGCGCCGTTTCGGAGCTTGAAACCGATCACTTTTGAAAGCGGGCTCCAGAGTGGAAAGATTTCAAAACATGTCCGTCTGGACGCCATATGCAGGATAGTCCTCTAGTGATGACGACATGGTCGCAGCTCGATGACGACGCATTGCTACTGCGCGCGAACCGTCAGTCTGTCAACAACAATGGCGGATAGCCGTGTCGTAGTCGTTTTGCGCAGGCTCAGCCTCTTTAGTTTGCTTATGCTGTTATGTGTTGTACTTGAATGACCCGCCATTGTCACGTCTCCTGTGTTCGTCTTCTTCATGTTCTTTCGATACATGCAAAGCCATGTTTGTTCTGGAGATTGCAATATGTTTGTCTTCTTTGCTGATTCTTCTTCTACACTTTCCGTCAACTCCCTGTGGCTGCGCTACAGCGCCACTCCAGACTTGGCATAGACATTACAGCCGTTAAACGTCTTGAAACGCTTCAGTGTGTACAAGATTTGTTTGTGGAACCAAGCTTTGCTTCCGTCTGGGCGGGGCCTCAATACACCAACACTAATGAGACTTACCTGGGGAAGGGAAGACACTCACCGGTGGGCGTGGTTAGGCACAACGAAACAAGGGAAGAAACCAGGAACACGACAAAAAACAACAACCTCAGACATGAACAAGAAGAACGCCCATAACAAACAAAAACCCAACCCCCACAGAACCGAAACATGACAAAATGTTGACATGACGGGGAATCTGCACAACCAATTAAAATTCTGCGCAAATCAATGAATAGTTTGGATCCTGAATACATGAAAGAAATGCTGATTGAATATAAACCCAGCGGGGTTCTGGGGTCTGCCGACTCGGGCCAATTAGTGGAGCCCAGAGTTCAAAGTAAACATGATGAAGCGTCATTGAGCTGTTGTGCTGCAGGTAAATGGAATAAGGTTCAAAACGTGGCTGTACACACTTGTACACACTGTACACAGCCAATCACATTCATGCTTACGGGTGTCAAGGGGAAAAATGCGAACCCTTTAGTAGACAAGAGAAACGGGACAAACCCTGAGAGCAACGAATGAGAGATACAATTTCATCAAAACTTGCATGTGAGGAGACGATTTAATTACAACCCGACGGCTGGTCGAGGCAGCAGCTGCCGGTTTCTCCTTCGGCGAGGTCGTATACAGTACACACACATGAACGGGGCAGTTCTCATCTGGCGCCCCACCGCAACCCCCAACTGTAGACATCTTGCTTTATCTCACAGCGGTGATAACATCAGACAGAAAGAGGCTAACATTTAGATTCACAGTCTGAATTAAGTGGATAATATTCATGTTTTGGGGATGTGGCGGGGCCGATTACCCGGAAAACGGCCTTGTAAGTATGAAGAGAACGTGCAAATGCCACACAGTAATGTCAGAGCCTAGAATCAAACCCAGGACCGCATGCCGAATAATAACTAGAGCTGTCAAACAATGATTACCAAAAAAAAAATCGAATGAATCACATTTGAGTATTTTGACTAATCACGCTTAATCACTTCATTAAAAAGGCTTTTTATCCAAAAATGTTGCCTGGCAAATTTGAAGAGCGCCTGTTATGTGTTCTTTTGACGTCTTTTTAGATTCACTGCACTCTCGTCCTCTTCTTTTTTGTAATCAGTTCATTACTTGCTTCATTTAAAATGAAATAAAAATGTTTCACATGAACAAATATTCTGAATGTCATACGCAAACATTTATTAAATGCTTGACTTTAACGCACGTCGTTATGTTTATTGCTCAAGCACAACCTTTAACGTAACCATCCGCTGTCAAGCTCAAGGGTCATCGGCGCTCAAAATTAATAGTGTATATTAATAATACATGATTAATGCCATCTTTTTTTGTGATGAATCAATTTGACAACACTCGAATAAAGACAAATTTGAAGAAAAGAAATTCCCTCGTACATGATTGTTTTTTGTTGTTTTTTTACAGTCTGCTTTACTTTTCACCATGACCAAGTAAACATATTCGTAACCTCTCGAAACTCAAATGATCATTCCCGTGATGTCAAGAGCCAAGTCGTATTCATCAACAAATCGTAACTCTCAAGAGGATTTACCAAAATATATCTGCCGCTATTTCTTTAAACCGCTTTTTATTTCCAACTGATCATTTGCATAAATTTTGAGTCGCCTGCTTGCGCCTTCCGTCGCCGATGACAAGATGTCTGACAGCTCATTACTGGCGCAGCTGGAGATGTCACTCTTGGAAGGCACGCGCCTTTAAAGCAACACTTAATAAGTTGGTCAGGAAGCGGCGCGTTGGACATTCTCCGTTGCCGTCGACTTGCACGCGCGCACACACTGTAGCGTGTCATTGTTCTTGAGAATAGATACGCATAGTATTACTCAGTCCAGCGTCAAACACGCGCGGCTTTTTGCTCAATGTTGTCATTTGCTGACAAACTGGTGGTCCTGCTGTATTTTGGGCGAACTCGTTCTTATGAATTTCAGTCACCGTGTGGGAATCGTTGCGAGACGAATAAAAAAACGGGCCTCTGAGAAATATGTAGTGATGACGAAATAGCACTTACAGTTTCCCTTGATTGTCTGACCCTTTCGTCTCCTTGGCCGCTGGCGCCCTGATTGAGTGGGCAAAGAGTGGAAACGAAAAAAAGGAAAAGGCAGACGTCGCTTAGTGAGGGAGCTGTACGAGCGCACTTTGTGACCTTCGTCGGGGAAAGCCTTGCTAAAATAACAAGGAGAGTAGTTACAGATGCAACTCGGTGATAGATGTTGATTGAAGCGGGGTGCAGGACGCGGGACGCAGGACGGAGGGCGCAGGACGCAGGGCGCAGGACAGAGGGCGCAGGACACAGGACAGAGGGCGCAGGACGGAGGACGCAGGACAGAGGACGCAGGGCGCAGGGCGCAGGACGCAGGACGCAGGGCGCAGGACACAGGACAGAGGGCGCAGGACGCAGGGCGCAGGACGCAGGGCGCAGGACGCAGGACACAGGACAGAGGATGCAGGGCGCAGGACAGAGGACGCAGGACGGAGGACGCAGGTGCAAATGGTGCGATTGATCATATCCACACTCACTCCTTAATTGCTGTTCTACCTCTTTCTTGACAATCGTGCCTTGTTTTTTTGGGTTCAATAAAGTAATACAGTTCAATATATTTTATGTGTAACCTCAAAACGCAATACAGAACAACACAGTTTTTCAGTTTCAGCTGGCAGAAAAGTGGTACTCAATCATTTTTGTCAAAAGCGACCAGCAACAAATCTAGCGACTTTTTCTGGTAGACAAAGCAATAAGTCACGAAGTTATGTTGAGAAGTTTGATCGGGAAAAAGAACAAAACCGAAAGAAAGTTCATTTGTAGTTCTAAACATATTTACGGTGTTTATTACTCACCTTTTGCCTCTCCCACAATGTTATTGCTCTCTCCTGCAGTGACTATTACAATTACATGCAAACTGCCAATCATGCAAATGAGGCGATGATGTCATTGAGCGACTTTTAGGACAGCCAATAGCTACTTTCCTTACTGGGGCGCAAGGTTATTTTAGCTAACGAAAAAAACTCAAACAAAAATTGAGAAAAGTATTTCGTAAATAAAAGCGAACATGCTTACTGAAACGACATTTTATTATAACAAAACTAACTAAAACTAACTATAATTATAGCGAAAATGTCCTTCGTTTTCGTCTTTAGTGATGAATTTAATGCATGAGCCTTTGGGGATGATTTTCAAAGTATATTCATGATAAGGACATTTGAAAGTGTTTCACATAGAAGTGATGTCATCTAGCAACAGCCAATAGAAAAGCACTTTCAGATCATGTCGCTCGGTGACAATTTTGCTTGATTTTTTGGCTCAGGCTAAATGCAACGCTAGGTAAGAAATGTGTTACTTTTTCCCTTTTATTAACTCATTCACTGCCATTGACGGCTATAGACGTCAAAAATTAATTTGAACTATTTCTATTAGTTTAACATTTTTTCCACTTTTGTTAACAAGAGTATGAAAACCTAGATTTTTTTTATTGTACATTTAGAACAGATATAACATTTGTGATTAATCGTGAGTTAACTCGTAAATGTCATGCAATGACGATTTTAATCGCCTGACGCTCCTAATTTTTAATTGTAATTAATCGCATGACTTCAATAGAAGATGATTAATCATAAATTTGATATCTTTTCTAAATGTACAATAAAAAAAATCAAGGTTTTTATACTCTTGTTAACAAAAGTGGGGGAAAAAATTAACTAATAAAAATAGTTCAAATGAATTTTTGACGTCAATGGCAGTGAATGAGTTAAATATTGCACACAAGTAACACACTTTTATTTAAAACAAAAACTAATACTGAAACTAACTAAAACTAATCATTTTTTTAAAATAACTATAAAAACTAACACAACCATCCTGAAAACTAATTAAAACTAACTAAATTCAAAAAAACAAAACTCAAAACAAAATAAAATAAAATTTCCGAAACTATAATAACCCTGCTGGGGACTTGGCAACACTGTGCGGCGGTCATATGTGTTTGTATGTGTGTCTATCCAAGCGAGAAAAAAAAAAATTCAACACGTGTGTGGTCGCTCACGTTTTGAAAAAAAAAGAAAAAAGGTTGAGATGTTAAAAATGTATATGTGTGCCTCGCTTAAACTAAAGAGGTCATGTTACCTGCGAATTAGACACGCATTCATGCAACTACAAAGTTGCATGACAAACAGAAAATGCGTCTTGCGTGCAGCGGTAAACTGAAACCAACCACCAATGGAATGTATAATGTGAACATAAACACAACGTTTGATGACGAGTGACAAGCATGTGGCAGCAAGCCGGCCGGCCGCGCAACGTAGCTCGTGGCTAGCCCAAGAAGCTAACGTAGCAGCCTTCAGCTTCACTCAGCGCTTCTCGTCAAACATAACACAACAGATGGACTCAAACTCTTAAAAGCATCCGTCAAAACGCATCCAAATCAAATGTCCTTTTCACTGTCGTCAAGCAAAGAGCGAAGCAAGAAGTCGCTACCAAAATACGCCGCGCTGTTAAATGAGAGCTGCGGGGCGGCCTCAAATTCACATCAGGGTATAAATTGAGCACATTCATGTTACAGCTATACAGAATATTGTCATATTAATTGAAAGGGAAAGTCAAGAAAAAAATAAATAAATAAAGCTTCTAACAGCTGGCAGGCAAATGAGCTCGTCTCCACCTGATGAGTCGAAGCACCTGAGGCCAAAGCTAAAGTGTTTCAGGGTTTTTACTTTCTGGATTCCACAACCTCACCTACGAATCTAAACACGGAATTTTGATTGATATTGTGTTTGTGGAACATGAATTAAGCAGCAAAATCAACCTTTTTTTTTTTTTATATCCCTTTCAAGGGGCGGCCATTTTGCCACTTGCTGTCAACTGAAAATGACATCACATGACAAAATGTCATCTTGGTATTGCTATTAGCCGCTAGTGACCTCGCGGGTTGGCCCGATCGGCGTTGCTTCCGTCGACTACGCCACACGCTCGCTCCATGCGCCATTTGAAGAGGCACATAAAAGAGACACTTAACTGATTACATTCACGAGCCCGTGAGCTAACGAGCTAGCTCTTTTTGCGCTGCCATGCCCGCGCGCGGCGTCTTCCAATGTGTCAAGAGCATAAATCGGTGTCGTTGAGTAAGGGTCCTGTTAGAGTAAACAATTTTAGTATTCTACTCTTTACGTGTTCAATTAACCGAATGGTGAGATTCTGGTGAAGAAGTCCCTTTGCAAAGGTATCATTATCAGAAGCTTCTGATCACACAATTGAAGTCACCCAAGCAGTGGTCTGTTCAAAAGTGTGCCCCTCCTTCTCCTGCACATCATTATTTATTGAAAAGTGGGTGAATACGAAAAGTCTCCTCCCATTCACAAAAAGGCAGAAGTTCTCAGGAATACAAATCAGATTAGACCTAAACAATAATAAATCAGCCTGTCTCACTTCGACCGGCTGAGACCGGTACTAGACTACACTCCCTTCTAGATAACATGGAAAAGAACTTGTTGCCCTTTTCTTCTCAGGCGAAAGAGACAGATAAGAATACAATAGACAATTCTATTCATTGAGCTACACAGCTATAACTAAATCCAAAACGGCTAAAATATAAATTGAAACTGAAAAACAATGTTAATAATTCAACATTAACAATATTATTTTCTCTGTTGTATCAATTTCACAAGACGCTTTTGTTCTTCTGTTCTTTTTTTTTTTTTACAGGGTCTTTAATCACTATTTCTGATGTTTCCCGACGCCACACCTCATGTTCGCTTAGCGGCTAGCGTGGCTTCTCTGTCTTCTCTTGTTCTCTCTTCTTGCTCGATGCGTCACGTGATTCACGACTCTTCGTCCTCCCTTCGCGTTAACGATACGAGTCAAAAAGCGTAGCTCGTTCGCTGTCATGAAGGCGAGCATTCGCGACTTAGGCCGCTCGTCCGCACGATGGCGCGCTTTCGGAGCTTGAAACCGATCACGGGCTCCAGAGTGGAAAGATTTCAAAACGCGTCCGTCTTGACGCCATATGCAGGACGCTCCTCCAGTGATGACGTTGCGGTCGCAGCGCGACGACGACGTAAACCGTCAGTCTGTCAACAACAATGGCGGATAGCCGCGTCGTCGTCGTTTTGCGCAGCCTCCTTAGCTTACTTCTGCTTTTGCAGCAAAATATTTTGCTTCTTTATTCCCAATTTCAACAAGCGCCGTTGTACTTGAACCGGCCGCCATTGTCCCGTCTCCTGTGTTCGTCTTCTTCATGTTGTTTCGATACACGCAAAGCCATGTTTGTTCTGAAGATTGCGATAAAGTGTTCTTGGCTGATTCTTCTTCTACGCTTTCCGTGAACTCCCTGTGCCTGCGCTACAGCGCCACTCCAGTCTTGGCATAGACATTACAGCCGTTAAACGTCCTCAGCGTCTTCTTTTGGACACGCGCGCGTCTTGAAACGCTTCTGTGCGGACGAGATTTGTTTTGAGGAACGTTGCCGGCTTTGCTTCCGTCCGGACGGAAGCCTTAGAGCACGGTTTCTCAGACCCGGGCCTGGAGTACCCCTATCCAGCCTGTTTGCTACGTCTCACCAGCTAACGCAGCTGAGGATCGTTATCAGGCTTCATGCAGAGCTTGCCGATTAGCTGATGGTTTGAAACACCCGTGTTGCCTGTGGGAGACATGGAAAACAGGCTGGATAGGGGTACTCGAGGACCGCTGACTTCGAGGATCAGTTGTGCCCTGGTTTAGCCGCACGAGCTAGCCAGCCGCCGCCGCTCATGGCTGGCGCGAAGAAAATTAGCTTAGCATTGGCCCGTTCTCAAACAACTTCCTTTTCTTTATTGAGACCGTGTCTAAAATAAGAATAGCGAGAGAGAGAGAGAGAGAGAGAGAGAGAGAGAAAAGGAGCTTGAAAGGTTGTTCCTCTCCTTTGGATGTTTGAAAATAGACTGCTGTTGCTATAGATGTGAGCGCATCATTCCCACCCGTTATGCAAATTGTCTGTCAAATTCCCCACAACGATACGCCCTTTTTTGTTGTGGCACTTTACCAAGCTTTCTTCCAAAAAAAAGACCTCATTGCGGTCCTCGGGGTTTCCACGTGCTTCCTTGCCCCGAAGGTTTGGCACAGGTGATGTTTGGCTCGTTGGCTTCCGTCACCATGGCGACGTGTTTCGAAAAGATGGGACGTCTCCTCGCACGGAGCCGCTTTTGTGCTGCTTCGTGAGGCCCGAAGGTGAAAGGTGACAGAAATTGGAATCACCCCCTCAACAGCAGGAGAGATGGAGCTGTTAATTCACAGCATTACAAAACAGGGGGAAAGAAATACCTTAAATGGGCTGGCCTGGGACCGCATACAGCTTCAGCACTGATGTGCGAAGAGGAACATGAAAAAAAAAAAGAAAAAAAAAAGAAGCTTAGAGCTTTTCTCTCACCAGAGGATCTGAAGAGAGAATTATCCATGCACCATTTCCTCCCTCAATTCTGCACTTCAAGCGTCCTCACAACCACTCACGCTTCATGTTTGTAACGCTTTTTATGCGGCTGTTTGATTTATTAATAGACGCGCGGTTAAGGGGTTAGTTAGTCCAGCACATTTTGAAAAGGGCATTTGGATTTTGAAAATGTCCGTTTGTTTTTGTACTTTTTCTGTATCATTCGACCACATCTTGGAAATGACTACACACAAGCTGTGTAACGCTTCTGACAGTAATGTTTGTGAACACACACACGAGAGAGACAAGCCATTGTCTGCAGACGTACACGAGCACGCCAACCGAGTGTCCTCCTTCTCTCCCCACCCGCTTTCCTGCTGAATAATACAGGAGATGACCCCGCCCCCCTCTTCCGGAGCGCCGGCCATCCAATGGGAAGCCCGCGTCTTGTCAAGCTATGTCCCCCCCGCCAGCCAATCGCGTTCGTCCCGGTGATCCGTGCGAACCGGATGCCCTCCCCCTTTTTTTCTTGAGCCGCCGAAGTAGACGTCATGCGTGGATTTCGGGCACCGGCGCTCATTCGGTGTGGAGTTGGACCCCGGACGGAGGAGAGCGAGAAGAGTCACTCGCGGAAACGTGGAGGAGATTGTGCTGGTTCGGAACCGTCGGCGTGAGTATGTGCACGTGACTCGAGCGGAATATGTCAAATGAGGTGTGGTCACATTGTCGTGGAATGTGGCGCGTGAACGTGGCATTTATTATTATTGTTGTTATTATTATTATTATTATTGTTATTATTATTATTTTTATTATTATTATTGTTATTATTATTATTGTTGTTGTTATCATTATTATTATTATTATTATTGTTATTATTATCATGGAACAAAGCAGCAAATGTCGCATGTAATAAGAGCGACCGCGTGACTGTCTGGAAAATATCGGACGTTTTAATAAGCCACGCTGCAACTTCTCCGATGCTTCCGGAAAAAAAAAAAAAAAAAAAAAGCGTCCACGCGTGGTGCATGTTGAAGAAGCGATGCATGCGTGTAAAAGTTTTTCCCGAAGACGGTTAACTTTGATTAATTTTCAACTCGCGTGTTTCCTCTTTTGAGTGTCAAAAGTGCGCGAACGGCTGATAAATGGAGGCTATTATTTTTCAGCTTGAACAATGCGCGCCGGCTTTGTGCCGGGACCATCTGTCATTGTATCGACATTACAGCAGCACCCCACTCTACTAAGGGGGGGGGGGGGGGTATATATATCTCTCAAACTACACACACATGAGAGAGAGAGAGAGAGAGAGAGAGAGAGAGAGAGAGAGAGAGAGAGAGAGAGAGAGAGAGAGAGAGAGAGAGAGAGAGAGAGAGAGAGAGCGACCATTCCGAGCCACCACCCGTCTGTGTCCACGCCATGACGCATGGCGTGTCTTGCTATAACCCTGCAACTACTACTGTAATCAAAATGTTCATAAATATTAACCACGGGATGAATTGTGTCATGCAAAAAAAAAAATAGAGCAGAACAAAGTGTCTTCCCACAAAAGACTGGAATGGCTCGACTGCATTTTTCTTTTTTTTTTTTTTTTCTTTTTTTACAGGGCGTCCACTCTTTAGTAGCTGAACTCGCCACCATCAGCAACACAGCTTCCTTTTTTTTTTTTTTTTAAATGTCTCTCAGCACTAATATGCCTTGCAGTTAATGAGGCAGTGTCCATAAATTCTTCTGCCATCTGGAATATAGAAGGTCTAGACGCTTAGTGCGGCATTGCATTAAACAGTGCATTGAACACAGCATGATTTAATGGAACGACACAATGCGCTGGCTTTTACTGAGAAAAAAAAAAAGCTCCTTCTCTTTAACTTTGTGCGCGTGTACCCGCACAGGAGGGAAAACACATCTGGGCGGAATTACAGCGGAAACTGCAAAATTGAACAAAATAGGTGACTTAAAAGTTGTTTGCATTTGAAAATATTTTTTTTTTTCATTTTTATGTCCACGCTCTCTTAAGCAGACTCATAATGCTATAATACAACGGCTTTTGTTTTGCAAAATGAATAGGTAGCAGGAATTTTTTCGGATCGTATTACCTTTTGGGGTTTTATAAGATGTGTAGATTATGTATGAACAAGTTGAAGTTCAATTTCTGCACTTTTCCTCCTTAGAACATCATCCATTCATAATTTCACTTAGTTGGTCCAAAAATTCTCCTTTACTCCAAAGATGACGTCTTTGGCCATCTATCTATGCAGGTGACCTATAGTGAGGAGCAGAACAATGAAATGTTCTTCCACTAGATGGCGTTCAGTCAACCTTTACTGTATGTACACTTTTCGTGACGTTTTGGTCACGTGCGCATTTTCCCAAACGTAAACTACAGCATGTGGCTTGGCTCTGAAAAGGTGGAGAAACACCGCCTGAGATGCGCACTTTGAGATGAACAATGGACGCCGCTTTCACGCCGTTTGACTTTGGATGTTCCACAGTACACAGACAGGGAAAAAGACCCCCGCAGGAGCACAGCGGATATCCCAGCGCAGCACATCTGTTTTGGTACAGTTTTGGGCTTGGTGGGCGGATGCCGGCGTATCCTGTCCCCCCCCCCCACCCCCACCCGCCGCAGCGATGATGCTAACCCCCGCGTAGGCCATTATCACGTGTGAGGGGTTCCATCCAGCTGAGAGGCTCTGAAGCGAGGGTTCGCCGCAGTTGTCTCCACAACCGTCTCCCGCCGCCGCGGCTCGTGAAAGCCTAATGTTGTTGTCATCGGGGAGTCTCATCGCGCGAGTCCCGGGAAAGATCCACTTCCCGCTGCAATTAAACACATGCTGCACGAGAAGGAAGAGAAAAATGGGTTTCCCTCACTCGCGTCCTTCGGTCGTCTCAGCCACTTCAACTTAAATGCGTCCTTTCGGAGTCAGCTGGAAGCGTTGAGCGGCGAAGCCATGTTTAGTGCGAGGGGATGCGTTCGCAAGCGGCGAAAATCTGTCATAAGGATGTCATATCAATTTTACACTCTAAAAACAGTTGGGTCGAAAAATAACCCAAATTGGATTTTAAAAAAAAGGGACTGACCCAAAAAGTTGGGTTAATCAGTTCAAGCAAAAAAATTGGGTCAAATGAATAACCCACAAAACAACTCAAAAATTGGGTTTTGGGTTATTCTTTTGACCCAACTTTTTGACTTGCTTGTTTCGGTCAAAAAAAAAAAAAGTTGGTTGGGTTCTTCATTAGACCAACTTTTTGGTCAAAGTAAGCAAATAACCCAAAATGTTGGGTTGATTCCCCCAAAATTGGTTGGTTTAAATAAATAAACCAAAATGTTGACTCGGCCCCTTTTATTTTTTACCCCGATTTTTGTTCTTCATGCACAACCCAAAACGTTGGGTCAGTCCCCAAAAATCTGGGGTGTTCGGTGGGTTATTCATTTGAACCAGCGTTTTGGTTTAAATCAAAAATGTTGGGTCCGTCCCTTTTTGACCCAACAATTTTTAGAGAGTGCAATAACCCCAATTGGGTCAAAAAGCGACTGACCGAACTGAAGGCTTATTCAATGTACCCAAAAAGTTGAAGTCAAATGAAATGAAATGTGTGTTAAGTGTGTGCCATGTGTTTATGTTCCCTGACATTCAATAAATGTCTAAAAAAAAGTTCATCGACGTGTTTGGCTCTCCTTTCCCACATGTGAGGACATTACAGTAAGAATTATGTAAAAAAAATAAAATATATATATATGTATATATTGATAAATAGACCTCAAAATGGTGTGTTTTTCTCCTTCTTTTTCATGGCAGACTTCATCCAGGGGCCCAAAGAGGCAGACGTCGGGGGTGGGGGCCGCCAGCACAGACCGCTCGGATGGCGCGAAGGCCCTCACAGGTAAATGACGTCAGACGGTCAACAAGTTCACAGGAATCCGTGTCCATATGTGTGTTTAGTGCTTCCCTGTGTAAATGGAAAAGTCAGGTCATGGAGAACCCCCCCGTCACCCCCCCCCCCCCCCCCCCTTCCTCCTCGCCTTAGGCGTCGTGGCATACTGCCCATCTAGATGAGTGGCTGACCTCCGACCTGATGTCTAGCCACAGGCTCAGGTCCGCCAGGGTCAAGCCAGGTGGCTTTCAAGAGCCTAACAGAGTTTGACATTTGAACTGGCGCTCCTTTTTTTGCTTCATGGAGAAACTCTTACGCCGCCGGTGTGTCGTTTCACCGCGACGCAAGGATCAAATCGGTGGGAAGGCGAGCGAGAGCCGCTCAAACTGGGAACATCTGCTCTCGGTTTTGGTTTCCGCCCGTGCCCAATAAAAGTCCCCGGCATTCTCAGCTCATTTACGAGACGCGGCGGGCCGCTTTAATCATGGCGCGGCGTACGTAACTGTGTACGCTGGCAGGCGGGCGCTCGCGGGCCCCGTCGCAACACGCTCGCCATTATGCGGTCACGCGAGAAACTCCCCGTGGAAATTTTGGAATCTTTCCCATTGTTCCTCAAGGGAAGGGGGCCTTTGGAATGGAAGTGGGGAACGCCAGGAAATGGCAGGCATTCTTTGTGGACTGTTTGAAAGCAAACGGATGGCTCCTCCTTCTCCTTCTGACAATCAGACACAGATTCCAAATGAGGAAAACAATCATTCACTGCCATTGACGGCTGTAGACGTCAACAATTCTTTTGAACTATTTCTATTAGTTTAACATTTTTTCCCACTTTTGTTAACAAGAGTATGAAAACGTAGAATTTTTTTTTATTGTACATTTCGAACAGATATCAAATTGGTGAATAATCGTGAGTTAACTAGTGAGGTCATGTGATTAATTATGATTAAAAATTAATCGCCTGACGCCCCTAATTTTTAATAATATTTTCTCTTTTTTTAAAGAAAAAATTAAAGTTTATTAAAAATTCAAATTACTTTTTTTTTTTAATAATAATAAAAGAAGAAAAGATTATTAAAAAATTAGGTGCGTCAGATGATTAACATTTTTGGTAAATAATCGCATGACTTCACGAGTTAACTCACGATTAATCACAAATTTTATATCTGTTCTAAATATACAATGATTTTTTTTTAGGTTTTCATACTCTTGTGTTAAACTAAAATAAAAAGTTCAAATGGATTTTTAACGTCGATAGCCGTCAATGGCAGTGAATGAGTTAAAAGCCTTAACCATGGAATTTCCTCGGACGTCTCGATATTTTCTTCCTTTTTAGTCCTGATTTTGCCTTATCTAACCCCAGCACCAAGAGCCCCCCCCGGGCCCCCGGGCCCCCCTCCTCCGGGTTCAAACAAGCCTGCTGCTTGAGCTCTGCTTTATGAGGTGTGACGGAGAAGTCTGTCTGGCCCAGACTGGAAACGTAAAGCTTTACATCGGGGCGGGCTGCGGTGGCTTTGGGGAGGACTTCGACTCACTTCACCCCCCCCCATACGGTCCCTCGTCTACAGGAAGTGGCGCTCTACTGCTGAGTTGGCATGAAAGTGTGTGGAGGGTTGGCGGGGGTGCGGGATCCTAATTACTCGCATGGTTTCTGCTTTTCTCAAATGACAGACAAAACGTAAAAAAGCAGATGTTGGTGGTGGTGATTATTATTTTTTTTTGTATTAGTAGTTTGGTTCCAGGTGCCTTTGGTTCCTCCTTCCTATTCCAGACGTAATAACAGCTTTGATTCTTTTTAACCGTCCAGTCTGGCCATATCACAGGGCAAAACTCACACCTTGCACCCCACCCCCTTCCGCGTCTCTTCTTCCTCCTCCACCTCCTCCTCCTCCCCCCACTGGGCGGATGCTAGTTCCCAGGTATTTGAGCAGTGCAGCGTCGCCGAGAGGTTGCTTGTTCATTCCTCCGGGAGACAAAGGCAGCGTGCCTCCAGTGGAGGGATGAAAGGAAAAGGGGCTGTGCGACCGCTCCTTTTTACAATGGGAGCCCTCCTTAGCGAGGCTTTCTCTCCTTTTTTTTTTTTTTAAAACAACTTCTCAGAGTAAAAAAGTGCGTCGGCGTGTATACGAGGTGGTGTGTGTGCTCGCGAAGAGAACCGGATGTTGTTTACGTCACTTACAGAGCGTTTTCCTGAACAAGGTTGAGTTGTTGCCAGTTTAATTAGGCAAAATGAAATGAATACAATCTGAAAATAGTGATCGTAATTGCGTGTGATTTTGAACTCATTCACTGCCATTGACGGCTATAGAAGTCATAAATTCATTTGAACTATTTCGATTAGTTTAACATTTTTTTCCCACTTTTGTTAACAAGAGTATGAAAACCTAGAATTTTTTTTGTACCTTTAAACAGATGTAAAATTTGCGATTAATCATGAGTTAACTAGTGAAGTCATGTGATTAATTAAGATTAATATTAATCACCTGACACCCCTAATTTTTAATAATCTTTTCTTTTTAAAAATAAATAAATAATTATTTTTAATAATCTTTTTTTTATTTTTTATAAAAGATTATTAAAAATTAGGGGCATGAAGGCGATTACCATTTTTAATCGTAATTAATCGAATGACTTCACTAGTTAACTCACGATTAATCAACATTTTTATATCTGTTCTAATACAATAAAAAAATCTAGGTTTTAAAATATTAAACTAACCGAAATAGTTCAAATGAATTTTTGACGTCAATAGCCGTCAATGGCAGTGAATGAGTTAAAATATATTTAAAAATAATTAAACACGCGGTCTTCAGAAAAGTCACCGTGCACTAATTTTTATTGACAGACATTTTTCAGAACAGAATTCAGTCATTTGTGAACTTTTTCGGAAAACAAGAAAAAAACACATGAAAAAGAGTTTGTGGATTTCTACGAGCTGCCCAGACAAGAAAAAACACAATATTTCGCAAGCACATTAGTATTTTTTTTGTAATGTTAATGTGTTTTGTTGTATTAGTCTAACGGTATGTATTCTACGTTGAAAAGATAACCGTCTTGAAGATACACATCGCTGGCGTCGGGCCAAAACCTTGTACCTCCAAAATCGCCATTTTTCATCAGACCCCAAAAATGACCAAAAGTATAGATTTTTTTTTAAATATGAACGTTGCCAAACTGACTTATTTGGCCCGACGCCGGCTATATGTTATATATTGAAACGTGTGTTAATATGGAAGTGCAGAGTGACTTTCCAAACATCTGTATAAGGATGATTTATTAATATGATCCTTTCATAGCAGTATTTTCTTTCAATGACTTCATATATAAAAACAGATGCCCCAAAAAAATCACAAGTGAACGCAACATAGGGGGACCCGATTCCTTTTATACACTTTGTGAACGTCACAATTATGACAGCAGGCTGAACCCAAACTAAAAGTTCTGTCTAAAATTGTTCTTTAAAAAAAAAAGGAAAAAAAGAAGCAAAGTAAGGCAACATCGAGCGAGCGAGAAAGAAGCTATCTTTAATGCGGGATTGGTCACGGTTACACAGTAACCATTAGGGGTGTGCCAAAAAATCGATTCTCATTTAGTACGATTCAGAATCGATTTTAAATGTCCCAAAACCAATTTTATTTCAATTATTTTATACTGTCTTGCCTTTGTCTGTGTGTGCGCCTTTATTGGGAGTGCTGTTTATGTTGTACCCGATTTGGGCACTTAGGGGCAGTGTGGTTCCACGTATTCTAATACACTGTGTGTACAAGTTGTAGCCACATTAGAGAGTAGAAGGAAAAAGTCACGATCAAGTTATTCCAATAAAAGTTGTTTTTTTGCAGTGTGGAGCCGTTCTTTTGAGTGATAAAAGTGCCGCGAGTAGCACGCTAATTAGCATTAGCAAGTCAGACTGGAGTAGATCATTACAATTCCTTGCACATCTATAGATTGAAGCAAAAATCATTTTGAATCAAAAAGCGTTCGTAATCGGGAATCGATTCTGAATCGAATCGCAGGCCCAAAAATCGGAATCGAATCGAATCGTGGGACATTCAAAGATTCCCACCCCTAGTAACCATGCAAAGTTGAAAAATATATATATTTATCATCGGTCAAATTGGCCATTAAAATCTGAAATAATTCTGAAATAAAGGGGGGGGGGGGAGAATCTGAAATAATTTCAAGAGATTATGCTATATACAGCGTATAGTATGTTTTGAAATAGTTTTTTTTTTAATTATTAATTGTTATGGTTCATCTCCCAAACGTTGTTAATTGGATGACTGAAAATGCATTCAAATGAAGTTGGCAAGAAATTGCGGAAAATTTGGCACATCTTGGATCTGAATAAGGTTTTGCCTTTTTCCTATTTGATAATACCCGAATCTTAATCGCAGAATTCAAGCGTGGGGGCGTGCGTGAAAGTGAGGCGAATGTTTGCGCTACGCACGCCACCGCCGTCGATTTTGTGATCGACGATCGAAGATTTGAGTGTTACGACTCTCGATCAATGCACGCCCTTCATTATCACATGCTCCATCCCAGTTGAATTATGCGCTCGGCTACTGGCGCTCGGTGGACTGTTATCATCTCATGTGGTGGTCGGGGGGGGGGGGGGGCGGAAACCGCAGGAGTCTTTTTATGGCTCCGGTCCCAGAGACAACCTGTTCTCCGGCACCTCTCTGCCGGCACTTTTTTATGACATCATAAATTCTTCCATTTCCTCTGACCAGCCCTCGACGGGTGGACATACCTGGTCAGTAATTGTCTGTCTGCCGCTCGCATCTGTCAGCCGCCCCATCTCGCGCCGCCGACTTCCTCTGGCAACACATCATGGCGCCTGAAGAAGAAAAAAAAGGGAAAAAAAAAAAGAAAGAAGGTCAGCGACCTTTCTGCATGTACGTGCACACTCGCAGACTTGTTGATAACTTTTGTTTGTCCAAATCTGGGCGTGAAGAGCAGAAAAGAAAGGATGATGAGAAAGAAGGAGCTGCTTTTTGCGGGGTGCGTGGCGGGGGGGGGAGCGGGGGGGGGGGGGGTTAAAGAAGAAGAAGAAGAAGCTCTCAGAAACAGCCAATGTTCACGTCCATCTGACGCATGGCCGAGTCTCCTCGGGGAGGCGGGAACAATACGCGCACCAGCACGACAACATTCCTCAGAGGTTAAAAAGGTCGGGGGTCACCTGGTGACCCCGCCCTGTCAATCAGTCCCAAGGCACCGGCGAGTCGTCTTTTGTATTTTGTTGGCGCGGTCGCACTTGTTGAGCACGCTTCGCACCTTGTGTTACAAAGTGCGCGTTGCTCTTTCTTGCCGCTTTTTACGGCCTCCTCGTTTTCATTTTGCGCTTTCAGCAGGATAAACATTTGGAACGTCGCGGCTGGTTTTTTAAAACGTGAGCGACTTGCACACGGAGCGAGGAGAAGAAAGTCCTGGCTGACACGGCACGCATTGTCTGCTTGTAGTACCACGGCTGACCTTTGAGAGGCAGCGCGGCGAAGAGTAATACAAGTAGAAGAAGAATGACACGTAGTTAAGCTAACTATGATCTTTTCTGGTGGCAAAACTTTTCTTTGAGCTCTTTTCAACCGGGACTGACCTGCGAGAGACAGAAATAGAAGAAGCTAGGCTAACTGTTAGCTTGTCTCGTAGTGTAATAAAAACACAGCCGAGTTAGCAGTTAGCGCGCCACACCACAAACAAAAAAATTAATGTTCAGACTTTAAAAAAAAATCTTAAATGTTTTTCTTTTTATCGAGTACATTACATTTGCTAAATGCAGTTCGGTAGTATATCACTTTAAAGTATAAAACATTTGCATTTCATTGATTTGAGCTTTTTTTTGCAATTGTTTACAATATCAATATTTCTTTATTGATATAGAATATTTTGTAAACACAACCTCAGGCTTGTTTTCAATGAACACTTTCGCCTTTAGTTTTTTTTTTTTTTTATGGTAAATTCTACTTGGAGAGTTAAGATTTTTTTTTCGGTGTCACTTTGTGTAAATAAGATAAAGAACGTCATTTCGACAGCCGACAATCGGACTTCTGCTGACTGACTGGAAGAGCGGAAAAATTCTTAAACGAGACCAGTTAAACAGTATGTGTGCGCTAAAGATGCTTGATACCACTTTTTTTTCAGTGGTAGTCACAGATACCGATACTGATACGAACATTTTCCCACAACAATTAATGACAGATCATTTTCAAGCAAGACCTCTATTTCCCAATTTTGCATTTCCCCTTCAAATGCATGGATTGCAATTTTCTATTCTTCTCATTTTTAATTTCTAGTTCCTGATCATAAAACGGCCACAAGAGAGCATCGCGAGTACAGATACCTTGAAATTCCCGATTCCGTACCCGCCCATCCTTAACCCATTCACTGCCATTGACGGCTATAGACGTCAAAAATCCATCCAACTATTTCTATTAGTTTCACTTTTTTTCTCCCACTTTTGTTAACAAGAGTATGAAAACCTAGATTTTTTTCATTGTACATTTAGAACAGATATAGAATTTGTGATTAATCGTGCGTTAACTAGTGAAGTCATTCGATTAATTACAATTAAAACTTTTCATGTCCTGACGCCCCTAATTTTTAATCATCTTTTCTTTTCTTATTTTTAAATGAAGGACAACAGAAATCAGTCACAGTTGATATGCTGAAATCAGAGGATTTGGACAGTTTTACATTAAAAAAAATGGCTCCAAATGATTACTTGATTATTATATATATATATATATATATATATATAAAAAAGATTATTAAAAAATTAGGGGTGTCAGGCCATTCAAATGACTTCACTAGTTTTTTTTTCTAGGTTTTCATACTCCTGATAAAAGTGGAAAAAAAATGTAAACTATTAGAAATAGCTCAAAATGATTTTTGACGTCTATAGCCGTCAATGGCAGTCAACATGAACTTTTTTGTTTTACAATTTGATTGATTGAACCTTTTTGGGGGTCCTTTTCGTACTGCACTTGTACTGCAGTCACCAACTGGATACTTCAAATGAGAGCACAGCAAGTCTTTGTGCAGCCAGAACTACATATGGATGAAAAGAACCACAGACTGTAATTACTGCACATACTTCGAATATTTAGGTCGTCTTTTATGAAAACTGCGGCTTATGTTCTATTTTCACTGGGAGCAGCAGCACAGCACTTTTAGCCAACGAGCCGCCTTTAAAGTGAAGCATATGCATGTGTAGGCATTTTGAGAGGGCGGGTGAGGGGGCCGAATGAGGCCCCCAGAGGCAACCTGAGGTCTGCTAGTCATTAAGTGCAAACGTACAGTATATGCTGGACATGCCGCTACATTAAAACCATCGGCCGCTACCGCATCAGACCACCCCAGAGACAAACCACGGACCCCGCCCCTGCCCCCGCCCCCGCCCCCGCGTCTATGGCTCACCCTCCTTGTGGATTTCCGGAAGATATTCCAGATATTAATCACCTTGTGATTCGGGCAAAATCATGAATTGACATATGTAAGCTCGAAAGTCAAAATGCCCCAAAGTGGTACGAGAACGAAAAACGTTGTCAATATTCGTCAACTGAAACCTCAGGATTTTTTTTTAACGCTCCAAAAACTCAATTAGATTTCAAAAAAATCCAAATTGAGACTTCAGGATTTCACCACAATAAACATTCCACTGATGACTAAGAAAAAAAGCCATATTTTAGATCCATTTTCTTTTTTTTACAGTTACTCCCCTGCGTGTAATTGACACGCCTCCCTTAAAAAGAGTTCACGGTGGCCTCAATATGGCGCCTAAGCGCTACTTTTGTGTCAGTGGCTTACTTGTATCGAGTTAGTTCGTGTTTCAATGCTACTTGAAACATTGCTAGTTCGTAAAGGCTTCACTTTATTTCTTCTTGGCAAATATACGTAGTTGAAATGAGAACAACTTTGAAGCAAAGCGGTGCCGCAGCACGGATTGTTTCCCGCCGCATGCGGAAGGATTTGCCTACTTTCGCATCGTTTTCATTCCACTCCCGCAGTCCTGCAAACGCTTGATTTGGCTCATTCTCACTTGTGTCCCCGTTTTCTTGCTGGAAGACGACGCTAATCTCCCTTTGAATTTGATCACCCACTTTAAATCTCCTGCCGGTCGAAGGAAAGGAGACGTCGTGAATGAAAGCTGGCTGCAGCTGCGGAAGCGCTCCGAAGATCGCTTATTGTCGGGAACAAAAAAGAGCCTTTTTTTTTATTTGGTCCAGCGGCCGACGCCTCTTCCCGCCCACTTCTTCCGGAAGCGCTTTTGTCGCTCGCCTGGGGAAGAGGGGGGGAAAAGTTTCCCGGTGCCGCGCTCGATAAGACGAGTGTTGCGCGAGGAAGCCGCGTGGTGGTCTGCCGGTGGTCTGCCGGTGGTCGGCTGAGGCGGGAGTGGCCCCGCCCACTCGCCATATGGGGCAATTATCTGCTATTTCCAAAGATGATCTCCCTCCATCATAGCATTTTATTTTAGTGTGTGCGCATGTGTGAGTATGTGACATGAATTCTGGATTGTAGCCCTGTGGTAAGACTGTGATTGCCCCCCCCCCCCTAACCTCTGCCCCTCCCCCTCTTCGCCTCTTACACATGCACACATAATGTACAGCACATACATGCGTGCACATACAGATTCTCACGGCACAAAAGAAATATTCAGTTGTCCCCCTCAGAGGCGGAGACATTGAGCCGGTTGGAGGGAGGGGAGTGGATTGGGAGGAAAAATGGCTGTCTGGCACGAGGGTTGCCATGGCAAAAAGACCCCATTTCTCCTCTCCTCCATTGACCTTCTGCCCATTTTTCATCGGAGGTCTCATTGCGGGGTTGAGGGTGCGTCTCTCTTATCTGCTGTTTAGATTCCAAATAAACAAGGTGGGAATTGACACCAAGGATTTGGGGTTTAAAACCACACGAGCACAGATAATATGTAGAATATATTTAAAAAAAATTATTTAATAATTTTCATTTCTAATTGGTAATATTTATAATTAATTGATTTCTGGTGTAATTAATTAAAATAAAAATGGATACTTTTATTTGCATCATTTCACAATATTTTTTAAAATTATACTTTTACAATAAATCATCTAACCAGTTTTTTTGTGAGATAATTAATAAAAAAAATAAATACATATGTTGGGGGGGAATGGCTAAATTATTCTAATTAATATTACGTGACTCTTGATTATTTGCAGTAAATGTTAAGTGGGCCAAATTACATAACAGAGCAGGCCGAATGTGGCCCAGGGGCCATACTTTGCCTATGCTTAAGGATTATAATGAATCATGTAGAATCAAAAGTATTATCAATAATTTCATATTGTATATGACACAACGAAAGTAATACCAAATTAAAACAAATTGAAGTTTGAGGGGGGGAAGAAATTCTACTGTGCTGTCAATACTTCCTTTCCTCCTAATTGGGTTGCTGGTTGGGAAATGAATGATACAAAACTTTGAACAAATTGGATCTGAACGTTTTCTTAAAGGAAAATTAATTTAACAAATGTTGTCAAAAATGAGGGATGAACAAAGGAAAGCAAATAAAAACTAAGTTTGGGGAAAGAGCTGGTGTCTCTTTCTCTTATAATAATGTAACGCCTCTTGTAAGAAGTCCGTTTTTGGACTGGAACGCTACTGGATACTCCACTTTCATCCGCCTGACGAAGCACCGCCCCCCAACCCCGACATCACTTGTGGTACAAAAACCAGTAGCTTTGAGTTCTTTTGCTTTTTCAAACACACCCTCGCACCCTGGCATCCATCGGAATGGAACCTCGGAATCATTCAAATCTGGTAGCGGTGCGACCACATAGGAAAATGCTCTATAGCAGGGGTGGGCACACCCGGTCCTCGAGGGTTGGATGTTTCCCTTTTCCAACACAGCTGATATACGATCAGCTCATCAGCAAGCTCTGCATAAGCTTGGTAACGATCCTGTTGATTGGAATCAGCTGCGTTGCAGCAGGGAAACCTCCAAAACCTGCAGGACGCCGGCCCTCGAGGACCCGGGTTTGCCCACCACTGCTCTATAGTCTTCAGCGCTCCCCAAGAACTGTTTGAGTTTGCTGCGAATGGCGGGAACAGGAAGCGCTTTCAAATTTTCTTAGAACTTGACCCTTCCGTTCCGTTCCGTCTTCAATTCCGCTTATCCGGGGTCGGGTCGCGGGGGCAGCAGCTTTAGCAGGGAAGCCCAGACTTTCTCTCTCCCCAGCCACTTCAGCCAGCTCCTCCGATGGGATCCCAAGGCGTTCCCAAGCCAGCCCGTGAGACGTAGTCTCTCCAGCGTGTCCTGGGTCGTCCCCGGGGCCTCCTGCCTTGACCCTGTCCCAACAAGTTTGGCTAATCTCAGATTTGCCCAGATTGGCTCTTTAAAGACTGTCCTCACAATCTCTCGCTGTTCTCGGCGGACCACGGGTCCTCATCGGCATTGTAAAAGATGTTAACGACCCCCGCCCACCGTCATTGATGAAGGGTCGCCAGTCCGGTGAAATCGGGACCTCCGATCTCAGCTCTTGAAGATGTCAGACATTCCAAAAACAAAAAGCCACGGACGTCAACTCTCTGCGGTCGTCACAGTTTGACGAGTCAACTGCAGAAGTCTTACAAACGGTGGCGTAGCATTTGATTCTTCCTACGCTCGGCGGTTGTGTGGCAACGTCATCTCAGTCCTCCAACCGGTCTCTCACTATGTCCAGAAAACCTTGCTTCGAGTGGAGATCCAACAACTGATCTTGAATTGGCCTTTCGGACATACCAAACCTTTTGTTTTAATTTCTCGTCGCAGTCTGTAGCGAAACGCACATCCAAGCTCCCAACAGGCAACAGAATTCTCTTCCACAAGTTTGTCTTTCAACAAAGCCGTAGGACCAAGAACTTGCAGCCCCATTGGGACAGACACCGAGAGACTCTTGCATCATCTCTCCAGCTCCAAACAACACAAGAGGATCTCCTTCATCCCGATCTCTCTTCAGCTCATAACAGCAGGCTCTTATTATCGATTTCAAGTCCGAATAAAAGTTGCTCCAAAGGCCCTTGGATTATCTGGATGATCTCTGCCCGAGGGACGGCGAAGGTTCCCGAACTGCCGCATCGCCCGCTAGAACGCTTTCGACACGAAGTTGGAACTTTGATCTGAACAACTTTTGGAAAGCCAAACAGAACTTAACGCAATTCTTTCCCGAGATTGTGGACTAGCCTCGAGGAAAAACAATTGGATGAGCGCATCACTCCTGGTTTTGGATAAAGGTCTCACACTTTTGCCGAACGGCACATCCGAAGCAAGAACGGGTGACGGAGGTGTGCGACCAGCACCGCTTGCTTGGGTTTACCTGTTAACTAACAAACCTGATCTCGCAAAAAACGTCCTCACAATCCTGCCTTCAAACCCAAATACATTTTGCAGAACACGACAAGAGATGAACATGAGGCGGCACGGTGGCTGACTGGTTAGCACGTCCGCCTCCCAGTGCAAAGGTTGTGAGATCAAGTCCGGGCTTCGGCCTTCCTGGGTGGAGTTTGCATGTTCTCCCCGTGCCTGCCTGGGTTTTCTCCGGGTACTCCGGTTTCCTCCCACATTCCAAAAACATGCATGGCAGGTGAATTGGACACTCCAAATTGTCCATAGGTGCGATTGTGAGTATGGTTGTTCGCCTCTGCGTGCCCTGCGATTGGCTGGCAACCAGTTCAGGGTGTGCCCCGCCTACTGCCCGAAGCCAGCTGGGATAGGCTCCAGCAACCCCCGCGACCCTTGTGAGGACAAGCGGTACAGAAACTGGATGGATGGACTACAAGAGACATTTCCTGCCATCTCTCGAGACCGCTTCACCTTTCACATGCTCAGGAAAAAAAAAGTCAACTCAAGGTTTTTCCATGGAAAATTGGAATCATACAAAATTGTCTCCGACAGATCTCCAACTTTCTCATCGGCGTCGTGTTCCACGGTCTCACTCGGATCTGGAGGCATAACAGTCAGTATCACACAAAAATGGTTTCAGACATATCGACCCAAACGTGTTCCACGACATCCCCAGAACACTTCTTTATGTTAGCACAAGATCTTTGGGAACATCCATAACAATTGGACAAAGCCAATCCATTCTTCAACAGAAAGCGCCTCAAGAGTAACCTCACTGGGACCGCTGACCAACTAACCTTTTCACTTTGGGTGAACCAACTGTATTCTTATTTGCTCTCGCTTGAGTTTCCCGGTTGCTTCAATTGCACCCGAGCGTTGGTTTGCGACTCCTCAATGCTCTATTCAACCCAATTTGATTCTTTAACTTCATATCCATCCATTCCCTGCCGCTTTTCCAGAGTCGGGTCAAGGGGGGCAGCAGCTTTAGCAGGGAAGCCCAGACTGCCCTCTCCCCAGCCACTTCAACCAGCTCCTCTGGCGGGATCTCGAGGCGTTCCCAGGCCGGCCGAGAAGACACAGTCTCTCCCGCGTGTCCTGGGTCGTACCCGGGGCCTCTCACCAGTGGGACGTGATCGGAACACCTCTCCGGAGAGGCGTCCGGGAGGCATCTGGTCCAGATGCCCGAGCCACCTCAACTGGTTCCTCAATGTAGAGGAACAGCGGCTCTACTCCGAGCCCCTCCCGGATGACCGATCTTCTCACCCGATCTCGAAGGGAGAGCCCGGACAACAACAACTCTGCTTGTATTGGGGATCTTGTTCTGTTGATCACGAGCTGCGGATCGTGAAGGGTTGCAACGTAGATGGACTGGTAGATCGAGAACACAACAGACCGATACCACGGACGCCGCAGCGATCCGCCTGTCGATCTCCCGCTCCCTCCTGACCTCACTCGTCAACAAGACCCCAAGGTACTTGAAACTCCCCCACTTGGGACGTGATCTCATCCCAGACCCAGAGGGGGCGCTCCACCCTTTTCCGACTGAAGACCACGGTCTCGGATTTGGAGGTGCTGATTTTCATCCGTCTGCGAAGCGCTGCGGCGGCAACACATCATCTGCAACTTCGTAATCATCAGGAATAATTGTCTTGTCCAAGTTCAGAGAATCAACTGACGGTGTTGACTCCCTAAAGACAAACAAACACTGAGGAGGAAGCGATCCACTACAATTTATCCTCAGCTCGTCTGATTGTCACCAAGGGGGGGGGGGGGGGGGGGTGAACCCGGACGTGCTCAATAGCTCCTGATTAGTTGTGCAAAGCAAGATAGGGTTTACAATTCGTCAATGTAATATCCGTAAGGAGCCGCGAGAAGGTAGCAAATGGCCGTGAAAAAAATATTCAAGTTGTCTGCCAAGTCTCAGGGGGAGGTTAAGAAATTTCACACTAAAAGATAAGATACAAAAATCCGTGATGACATTTTTGCATAATTCTGCTCATTGATACAAAAAACCTACCAACGATGGAAAGCGCCTTTGTGCCTTCGTGCTTGGCGGAGGTAATGAAAAAACCTTCTTTTAGCCGGCGGGCAGTTAGTGTTTTACACTAATGTTTTATTTACTACCAATGCAGCTTCCTGCCGGCTAATGTATTTCTTTCTCATATTAACAGAAGGTTGGAAAGTGCACAAGCAGTAACTCAAAGAGCCAATTGTCTCTCCTTTATGGCTTTCTGAATTATAGCCGCAATAACGTGATGCGTTTCTCATCCGTGGCGCTCGGAGAGCGCGTTGGCGCTGCGGTCTGACATTTGCCTCCCGCCCCAGCACAGTAATGGATTCAGCCCCCCCCCCCTTCCGCAACCCCGCCCTCTGCACATTGACATCAGCAACCTAAGCCGATAAAAAAAAAAAAAAACGGGGGGGGGGGGGGGGTTGGGGGGGGGGGTAACAAATGTTCATAGATGCGCGTTGGGCACCCTGACGTCAGCCCCGGCCGGCGCAACGCTGTGGGGTGACACTGCCGATGGTTGTTCCCCTCGGAGCAAAAAGCCCACTTGTGACAATAGGAGCTCTCAACGGATGAAAGGCCGAGCGCCGCAGCGGGGGGGCATGGCGTCATGGCGGCATTGTTCCCTGGCTTACGCGGTCGTAAGAACCATGACAGTCTTGTCATATTATTCTGACCAATGTTGCGTCTGACGGAGTTTATTACAACCGAGCATGTGTTGGGGCTTTTCCAAAGACTTTCCGATGACAAAAACTGACGTATGGCGGTTTTGTGACGTATGGCGGTTTTGATCATTTCTACACTCCAGACAAACATTTACTATTTTCCACCTGGTCATTTAGACATTTAGCCAATTCTGACAGTATGATACCTGTGAGCAGAAATATTGCGATATCACGGTATTAAAATGTGTGCTCTAAAATGACCTCTTTTTTTTTATTTTTTATGTTTAGCTAAACAAAAAAAAAATCCCCATGGAACACAATCTATTTAATTTTCAAACAAAATATTGAATTTTTAGTACAAAAGAAATGTGTACCATGTCAAGTTTTAATAAATAAATGTTACAAGGAAAAGAGCCTTACCTCTTCCTTCAGGGTGCGTAACTGCTCACCCCTCCCCTCTTTGCTGTGACAGAGAGGGGAAGGGGGGGGGGGGGGTAATTGGAGGCAATTACCTTAAAACAGGAGGTTTGTTTACTCAACTCGCAAGCGGCCAATCATATTCTGCCTTTTTGTGCTCAATATGAGCAGTTATTGAAACCTTGACTGTCAAACTGGCAATACAGCAGGCGAGAATTTCTCACTTTCTCGCTGAATGTTCGGCTCAGGGTATTGAAGCAAAAACACAATTTTGCCGCATCGAAGATGGATTTGACGGTCTCGCCGTTCACGGTCGCTCATCACATCGTTTTGAGTGTTGTAAAATATTTGAAATGAACTGTTTTGGGATTATAGTTTGTGTCATGTTTATGGTCCGCGCTCCCACAAATGTAAATCAAATGAACAATTATAACAATTCAGGGTACAAACAAACGTCTTTCTTTTGTGTTTTTCAGATGTCAACCAGTTTTTTTCCTGAAGATGAAGACTTCTCAGAGTTCTGATCCAGGTGGTAACGTCGAACCCCCGTTTATCGCGAGGGATGCTTCATCAAACACATTTGAACTTATTCAAACACACTTTTTTAAAAGTTGTTACGCTTGAACTCACACCGTTCCCCAAAAAAGAGGCTCAGCGTTGACTTGCTTCAAACGATTTATAACAAAAGTTTACCGTCAAACTGACACATAATACAAACGCATTAAACATTGTATATTTATTTTTTTAATTTTTTTTAATTTTATTTTTATTTTTATTTTTTTTTAAAAATAAAAATAAATAAATAAATAAATAAAAAATAACTAAATAAAAAAAATAAAAATAAAATAAAAACATTGTATATTTAAACACCACATTGTTCAATCCAACCATCACTTCGCCTTATACAAAGTCCGCTAGCTTATTGCTAACATGTCATCCGAAAACTCCATTGACGGGCTAGCCAAAATTAGCATTGTTGTTACGGTAATTCCAAATCTTGAAACAACTGCTTCTTTTAACACATACGGAGCAGGAAAATATACAAACAGACCACAACAATACTGGCAGACATATATTCTCATAGCAACTATTACGGGAGCTCAACTGGCAACCTTTTCGTCCTCTTCTTCTTGCTCTTAATCACATCGCATTTGCAGTGCGGCGTAGCATGTTGTGGCCAAAAAGTGGTACTACACTGCAGCCGTGCAACTCGAAATGAAAGGGGAATTTAACCCCTCCCCAAAATGTGATGGCAATAATATATTCTATGCAGCCCACTCGTCTAAATACGGTTAATACTGTGTTAGTGGAATATGAGTTAATCAGAAGGCGGCCATTTTGCCACTTGCTCTCGAGTGAAAAATTGTATCACGGTTGCTCGGGTAACAACGCGTCGCAGCTCCGCTTCCAGAAAACAGGTGAGCTGCGATTGGTCGTCGCCTTGAGCCCTGAGCAACTGTGATGTCATCTTCGGTCGACAGGAAGTGGCAAAATGGCCGCCCCCTGAGATGGACGAACACTGCAGGCATTTTGCTGCGTAACTCACATTCCACAAAGGTAATATTAATCAGAATGTCATGTTTAGACGAGTGAGGTCGCATTATTGGCCAAAAAATGTTTAACATTGACTTCCCTTTTAAGACTAGCCTAAACAGTATACTGTTAAAATAATAATAATAATAATAATAATACAACAGTTCAAAAACTGCACTAAAATGGGGGAACACTGTAATGCAATAAAGCGCCTTAGTTTGTATTCCTGTTTAAGCGCACTTGAGTCATGAGTACGACCCCCCCCCCCCCTCCCGTGGCTGGAGCCACATCCTGTCCAGCGCCGCCGTCCCGCTTGCCTCGGAGAACATTCAACGCTGTCGGTGAGTTTGGTATGGATCGCATAGAAACCATCGACCGTTGACTGTGCCCCGAGGTTCGCCCCGACAACGTCAGCAAAGACCCGAAGAATGCCCCCCACCCCCCCCCCCCCCCACCCACCCACACACACCTCCCCCCGCCCATGAGTGGGCGCACGCAAAACCCGAAGGCACGCATCCCCGCCGCACACAAGAGTTACACTGTGGTTCCGACCCAAAAGGTCACAATCAACATTCATTGCTGTCGCTGGGTTGGACTGTGTAGAAAAGCTCACTGAACAATGAGTGCAACTGTGGCCCAGATCTGCCTTGACGGCCGTCTCGGCCCGTCAGCCCAAGCGGATGTGAAAAGTCGTGCTTTCTTTCTTTTTATTTCCTTCTTGTTTTTCACTTCTATATTCTTTGGCCCGGGAACCGAGATAGCGCCGCGAATAGACTTCTGGCTGCTCGCCCGTCCTCGTCCGCCTCTCGTCTCTAATTGGCGGTTGCGCGTGCAGCGAGGGGGGGGAAGGAAGCGGCGTGAATGTGTAATCATGTGGAGCCTCGTCTCCTTCAGATGTCGCATCCCTCTCTTTTTTGGTACGCCTAATTATACAGCGCGGCTCGCTCGACTCCATGCTAACGTCCCGTCTTGCGTTGGCAGTAATGGACCGGAGGAACAATTAAACGCTAGAATTAGTCCAGTTTGTAAGACAGGCTTTCCGGTGTTGCTTTTAACGGGGGGATGTTTTGGACTTCGCAATTGAGGACGTCCCATTGTGTGCGCTTGACTTTTCGTGACGTGGTTTCCTCTGTGCGTGTGTGCGTAAGCTCGGGTTTCTCAAACGTGTTCGGCTCATTAGCTTAACATTGTGCGTGATCTTACTATTTATATGTAATATATGTCAATATGATGTCAATACAACACATAGCATTGAAAAGTTGGTGGTCATCCGGACAAATGCACGTTTTCCATCAAAACACACCATTGTGGATGTACGGGGACACTTAGTCATGTTCGTTTGGACAGAAAAGCACTATATATTATGTATAGCTAGCTAGCGCGTGAGATTGCTCGCTAGATAGCTAGCTGGCGAGCTAGCATGTGAGATAGGTAGATTATAGCCAGATAGCTAGCTAGCTAGCTAGCGAGCTAGCGCGTGAGATAGGTAGATTATAGCCAGATAGCTAGCTACATATTTTTAGCCTAAATTTGGGGAAAACAAGGGTAAAAAAAACCCACAGATTTAACTAACAGAAAAAGTCTAGTTGCCTCAAACGAGAATCTGCACTGGCATAAAGAAAAATCGAAATTTTTAGCAAGCACATTGGCTTTTTTTTTTTCATTATTATTTGAAATTGTGACAGCAAGTTAAAAATGACTTTGGCAATTTTGCTAACGGGCTAAAAATATAACACTGTTGAAAAGTGTGGAGCTACTTAGGAATGTCCTTCATTTATAAGGAAAAGCACTGTTTTTCAATAAAGACGGCGTTCAAATGATTCAGAAAGGACATTGTGAATGTGATTTTAAATAAAGTTTTTTTTCCGATAAAATAGATAAGCAGAAAGGACATTGTGAATGTGATTTTAAATAAAGTTTTTTTTTCGATAAAATAGATAAGATATTTAGATAGATAGAGCCCTGATACAAAGTTTGAGAATGTAGTGTCTGTGTTTTGAAATAAAAATAAAGTCACACCTACAACACTCCGTTGTGAGTATTTTTATTTATTTTTATTTGTACATAACTTCTCTAATGCCACCAAGCGAGCCATAACGTCCTCTCTCGCCAGTCGCTCTGTATTATTCATCAAAAAGCACTCTGTGCGCTGGTGCAGAAGAGTGGACGTGACGTAACCGCGGCTGTGAGCGAGCCTCAGGAGTCCCGACTGTCATTTGGGATGGATTCATGCGACAGGCCAACAACGTTTGCTCAGCTTTGATGGCGTCGCCAGCAGCAAAGCGTGGAACCAGAAGGAGGAAGAGGAGGAGGATGACGATGATGATGGTGGCGTGATTTGGCATATTCATAACAGCAGATACAAATTCGCATGACACGTGTTCAAGTTCTCGCACCAAGTTGTGGATGATGAAAGGAAAATGCAGCTCCATTTGAAAGCAAAGTCACGTGGCTATTTTCTCGGATGCAAACAAAAGATGTGGCGCTCCAGCGCCATCTAGTGTTAACTTTCTTGCACAAGCGCAACGAGAATTATGCGATAAGGTCAAATTGGGTCGTTTTTCCCCTTTCTTTTCTTTTTATTGTGCCAATGGACATATTTTATACTGGAAAGGTCCAACAGCACACCACCAGACATAAATGTCTCAAACAGTGCATATACTGAAATAATGATGTCGAAAACTGGCCCTGTTGAACACAGTGCTAAGATTAAATTGTATTCATGTCAACAGAATAGATGCATACACAGGTTTACACATTTATTTATAAAAACTACAATGTTAACTGAATATATATGCATTGTGGAAAGTCAAAAAAACAAAGTGGGTGGCATTATGAATATATTAGAGCTGTTATTATTTATGACAGTAAATACATTCACGTTATCTCTGTTTGAGTATTTTCAAATTTTTTCTAAAGACTTTTTCATTTAACTAACAGATAACACATATATACTTACTTTGTCGAAATAGGCTCATTAGTTTATTCAACCTCCTAAAATGGTGAATCAGCATGAAAAAAGAAAAGAAAAGTAAAGTTCTTAATTGACTGAGATTTGGGCTTTTGAAGACGCAAGATTTTCCCCATCCGTGGCTAAGAGAATTGTCAGTTGTTATCGATTGCTGATTTGTAGCAGTAATGAATGAGGAAATTGTTGTATTTATTTATACTGATACAGTACATAATAATATATGCAATTTTTATATTTTTATAGTACTGTATTTTATTGTGTGCAGAAGTTTTTTATTTGTTAATTTTTTTATGTGTGCAGTAATGCAAAAGTATTGCATTTGTAATTGACACAAAATCTTAAAAGTCTGTACTTTAAAATATATGTATTTAAGTACAAATATATGAATATAATGAGCACTTTTATTTCTACCTGACTTTTTTTTTTTTTTTATCAATTCCGACCCAGTGTAAATGCTTTTGTCACCACCGGTTAGCGTGTGTTAGTGATACACTACCGCACTTTCCAATTTGCGTACACATTCGGAACAGAATTCCGTCGCAACTCGATTACCCTTTCCTTGTTGGGAAATGAACATGTCATGCAGTGCACGAACAGTAGGTGGCAGCACCGGCACAGGAAGGATGCACTTTATGAATGAACTGTCCTACCGGAAGTGATCTTATTTTCACACATTTTATTCACACTCAGCGATGTGACTCGGCGCTCTTATTTTTTTTAAGACATATTCACGCTTTGGTGTACAATCTTGTGAATGATAACAGCTCCTAAATCACAACAACATGAGTTTGTGTGGACATCGTGATGAATCATCTCCAGCGTATAGGCTAACGCTAGTTAGCCGCTATGATATGACGACGAGGGAAAAGATGCTCGAAGCAGGTGAGAGCGTTAACAAGCTTTGCTCTACTGCGCATGGCTAACAGACATGTCACCGAAATCGTTTGAACCGCGTTGCAAGGGTCCTCGGCTTACGACGGTTGGGAAACACTTATGGCAGGGCTCTCCAAGTTTGGTCCTCGAAAGCCCCGATCCAGCGTGTTTTCTATATCTGCCTCTGAATCACTGAATCAGGATCGTTGTCGGGCTTTTGCAGAGCTTGCTGACGAGCTAATCATTTGATTCAGCTGTGTTGGAGGAGGGAGACATAGATGGGGGGGAAAACAGGCTTGGATAAAGGCTTTCGAGGACCAAACTTGGAGATGCCTGGTCTAGGGACTATATTTGCAAGGCAGGGGTTGTAACCACTTGTTTATTTGCTTCTACTTTACAAGTGGAATGGCCTTGAAGGCGGGCGGCGATGGCGGTCAAACCTGGCTGGTAGGACTCACCAAACAGCAGGTTGGAGCCATGAAGGCAAGCAAAAGGACAGGTTGCGGCGATGGCGATGGTCTCTTCGAGGACCTGGACTTCCCCTCTGATGACTCGTCCCTGTTCTGTGACAACTCCACACCCATCTCCAGACTGCACATCACTTGGCTGCGCCCACAGGTCAGGTCCAGGGCAGGGGTGCAACGGGACTTGGTATTAGATACTAATGGTATGATAAATAATCATAAGAAAAAATATTGTGGTATTATGAGTAGAGCTCTAAATTATTATTATTATTATTATTATTTAATATTTAGGAAATAAAAACCTGTTTTCCCCTAGTGAACACATTATATTTTTTAAATGGACCAAAATTCATGATATTTATATTTATTTATTTATTTGTTACCAGGAAATCTGCCAGTCACCAGTCGCCTTCCCCGACAACATCCACCTGAGTCATGCCAAGCAAGGCTTGCTGGGAGACTGTTGGTTTCTGTGTGCGTGCTCTGTGCTGCTCAAGAACAAACACCTTCTGGACAAGGTACAGGAAACAATCTTTGATGATAATAATGAGGGAGTTTCTTTGCTAGATTATTATTTAAATGTCTTAGTCTGACTTTTTTTTTTTTTGTAGGTGTTTCCTCCCCACCAGCCCTTGTGGGGTGACAGCAACTACAGAGGATCTTTTGGCTTTCACTTTTGGGAGAAGGGACATTGGACCGAGGTGACCATCGATGACCGCCTGCCTTGTGTTGATTCGGCTCTCTGTTTCTCGCACTGCCACGCCCCCTCTGCATTCTGGGTGGCTCTGCTGGAAAAGGCGTATGCCAAGTAAGTATAGCCAGACAATAGTGTTGCACGGGATACCGGTACCAGTACCGTACCTTGATGTTTTGGCGTCAAAAACGGCTCGGTGTCATTTTTTTCTTAGTACCGGTACTTAACTGTTACTTAAAGTGAATACTTTTTTTTTTTTTTTTGTAATCAATCGCATGACTTCACTAGTTAACTCGCGATTAATCACAACTTTCACATCTGTTCTAAATGAAAAAATAAAAAAATTCTAGGTTTTCAAACTCTTGTTAACAAAAGTGGGGGAAAAAAGTTAAACAAATAGACATAGTTAAAATGAGGTACCGTTTCCGTACCGGTATCGGGGTATTTTATGCAGGTATAGTATCAAAGTCAAAATGTTGGTATCGTGACAACACTACCAGACAATCCGATTGTGTTTATGAAGCCATCCAGACAGGAATGGCCAAATATGGTCAGTTCTATGACATAAAAAAAAATGAAGCAATTCCAGGATTGACCAATCAGAGAAAAGGGATGGCCACAAAATGGAGTGCACAACAAGGTGCTGTTGATTTGGTCATATATCGTATATGCACGTCAAATGGATGATGCAATCAAATGTCGAACCTCGTTTTGTACCTTCTTCTCGCTTTTCAGACTCCACGGCTCATACGAGCGGCTGTGGGCCGGGCAGGTGTCCGAGGCCTTAGTGGACCTGACCGGGGGTCTTGCAGAGTGCTGGGGCCTGTCCCGCTTTGGTTCAGAGGAGGAGCAGCAGCACGCAGCCAAGGAGAACCACAACCAGGCCTCGAGGAAAAAGCTGCAACTGGACATCATCTATCCACTGAGAGCATCTTGTGCGCTGAGTTGCTCCACCCAAAGCATTCCGGGAGGTGCGTTTTTGTCTTCCTTGAACACAATTTCCAGGCGGCGCAATCATCTGATAATCATTTTACGCAGGAGACAGCGAGCTGGGTCAGCACCACGCCATGGCCGTGATGGAGTGGCTGGACGTGAAGACGGTAGCAGGAAGTCGTGTGCGACTGTTCAGGATCAGGAACCCCTGGGGGAGGTGCTGCTGGGGCGGAGCCTGGACGGAGGGGTGAGGCTTTTTTATTTTGCCACAAAAACAAACTGGTACGGCGGCAGGGCTGAAAGATGACTTTATTTTATTTAAGAAAACATGCGTGAAATATATGCAGCACTTAAATCGACTCTCATTAGAGCCTGGAAAGTTTGTGTCTGAGAATCCAATATGCTCAACGCTAAATGGTTTTGTACACGGTTTAGGTCAGCTCAATAAAATAGAATAGAATCAAAATGTATTTGTCGGTTTCAAGATAAAAACAGAAATGTATCCTTAAACACAGCTTTCAGACAAGCATCCAATAAATACTCTCTCCTTCACATACCACAATTCTAAAGATATAAAATTTGATACGAAATAAAAAATGTCTCCATCTTGCTCTTCCCTTGCAGTGGAGCGGGATGGCGCTCGCTTGATTCAGTTGATGCTTTGGATATCCAAGCCAGGGCGGCACAGGGCGACTTCTGGTTGGATGAGAATGAATTCTTGTCCCAGTTTGATGATGTCACTGTAGGCTACCCAATCAGTGAGGAGGGACACCTACAAAGTATCTACACCGGTAATTCTATTGTTTAATAGTTCATATTTGTTCTTTACAGTAGTGGCTTGATTTATTAGTGCCTAGGACTAGGGGGGAAAAAAAGTACACCAAGTTGTGGGTAAGTCGACTTTAAAAATAGGTTGACTAAAATTTTCTCCGCGCCGGAACTTTGTTTGGACCATCCATGTTTTATATACAGACTTTTTTTTTTTTTTTTGCAATGGCAGCTGTGATCTTGATTTCTTCTGTTAGTGCACCTGGCGGATGTTATTTGTCTGCTTGAAAACGCACACTGACTTTAGTACTTAGTGGGTTTTTATTAAAGGCAATACAGCACAAAACATAGGAAAGGAAGTCCGCCACTCCGTTTTAGATGTTCGTCACTTAACCAGTAGAGGGCAGTCATGCACTAAACGTGCCCAGAAGAAGACAAGAACAGGAAGTTACCGATCTCATGTAGCTAACAGCTAGCTCTAGCCTTGTTTACTCATGGGATAATGTTGAAGCATCGTCTGTATGTGACCTTTAAGACACTATTTCATGTGTAATGTTTGTAGCTATAATAAATTATGTATGTGTGGACTAAATGGTAGTTAGTGTCCGTTTACCTAATCGCTAGCGCGCTAATGCTAATCGTGATTTAGCATAGGCTCATTTTGTTGATGTATAATAATTCTTATGTATAGAAGATACATATGTATGTATAGAGTACTTATGTCCACTCAATTCAACTTAACGTCCAAGCTTAGTGGATTACAAAAAAAATATACAATTTAGAGAGTTTATAGTGTTACGTTACGAGCAGTAGGTTGGTTGTGATTTTGTCGCCCCTTTTTTGTTGCAAGCAAATTAGCACATTGTCGCTTGAGTGAAGGGAAAAACAATTGAGCAATCAATGTACTGTAATGCCTTGTGGGCAAGGAGAGCCGCAGTGGCTAATACAGCTTTAGCAGTTTATTGAACAGTTCAAATAGTCAAACACAAAAGTATGAAATAAGAATATTCGTAAGGAAGTGGTGTTGGCCAAAACTCACATCCAGATCCTTACACGCTGACCAACTTGACTCCAACTCTTAATGTCACGTGCTTGGCCACACCCCTTGAAGGCACAACATTTAACAAATCTGTTTTATTAAATTTTTGGGGTCAGGTGTTTCTAATCTTTACAATGAGGGAAATTGATGTGTACTGTATACTGATGTCTTGAGTTAAGAACGTGATCAGTCAACAAATTAAAGTCACAAGTCAAGGTAGCAGACTGTTTCCCTTTCGGGCCTTCTCAATGATGTCAGGAAACCCGCTGCCTCACTGCCACCACCTCGCCGGACGCTGGGTCAAGGGCCTCTCATCCGGTGGAAGTCGAAACAGCAGCAGCTACGGCACTAACCCGAAGTTCTGGCTCAAGATGTGCGAGAAAGGCGAGGTCCTCGTATCCCTGCTGCAGCACAGCAAGCCGAGGCAATTTGCGGGAACGCCCGTCAAGGACGACGGGAGGCGCCAGCGCTACCGGGCCATTGCGTTACACATGTGGAAGGTTTGTTCCGTCGGTGCGTTTGAAAAATGATGCGTGCGTAGCTTTTGTGCCATCGCTTTGTTTTTCTCGCCAAGGTGGAGAAGAAAGGTTTGAATCTGAGCCGTACTTTGAACCAGTCGCCGTGTGCCTCCACTCACTGCCACGCACACCAGAGGGAAGTGGTGCTTCACGGGCTGCTGGAACCCGGACGCTACCTTGTCATCCCCAGCACCTACCAGCCGGGAGCAGAGGCCCGCTTCCTCATCAGGGTCTTCTCCTCCTCCTCGACCTCGTCCGTCAGGTAAGCGCGACGCAGATGCTAAGATGCTGTCACTGGATCTCATTTGACATAAAGTAGCGTTTAGAAGTTTGGGAGTACTTTTGAAAAAACTTCTTTTTTTTTTAACCACGTTAACTAAATAACTAGATCAGGGATGGGCAACTGTCAGCTCATGGGCCTCATGTGACCCTCACGCACACTCGATAAGTGGTTGTTGTTTTTCTCAAAATGATTTTTTTTTGAGGGGGCAATTATGAACATGTACCTTTACTACAATACGCCCCCTCCAACCCGCACACTCGCAGTTTGGTACTCTGATTAACCTGTTCCAAGATTTTTTGTGGGGCGTTTTTAGTGGACAACTGATATTGGAGGTTTATCAGCAATTTATCATTTTTTGTTTTGTTTACAAACGCGCCACCCCCGCAATTAAAAAAAAATCCCAATGCATTTAAATGGCCGTCAGTTATATGTGGGTTTTCGATAGGAGTGTGACGATATCGCAATAAATCGTGATACGTTGTCTCCCGATAGATTATCGCTACGCCTACGCAAGTATCGCGATATTTATAGTTAATAGACACCCACGATAACGGCTCCATTACATTGTTCATGACTTATTGAGCAATTACCTTGGCAAGCCGCTAGGGGGAGTGCTTCATAAGAGTGGCGGGAAAATGTGTGGAAGTCTTCAGGCGAAGAAGACTCATGAGCTTACTTGTGTAAGACATTTATTATCTGTCCAGCAACTGACTCCGTTTTTAAAACGTATTTTATGGTTTGACTTTTTGAAGCACACAATTTCTGAGGAATATTAATATTGATTGAATTGGATTTGATATTTAAGTCATTTTATTTATTTACTTTTGCAATGTTACATGTTCTTTTTTTTTTAAGATGCACTTTGTAACAATTTGCCCCAAAATATCTTTACAATAGCCTTTTTATTTGACCATTTATGACGGAATCATTTTTTAATGAGTAGATTAACGCCTTAGCGGTTCAGAATGGGAACTCCTGCAAGCGTCTGGCCAATAGGTTTCAGACAGGATTGGGGTTCGAATTTCCCGCCTGCCATCTGCGGATGTAGGCGCGTTTCCATGACAGTTTTTCGCAAAAATAAAAGCGCTATTGTACTATTTTGATCAAGTACAATTTCGACCTACCGGCGTTTATCTTCTGAGGCGCAATTCTCGTAATGTCCCGTCTCGCGGGATCTCGTCGTTCCGTAGGACGCGCTCATGATGTTTACGGAAGACAAGACGTGCGGGAGGTCTTAGTATTGCTTTCAAAACATCTCGCTTATGACTTGTGTTACGGTGCGGACTGATGGATTTCAGCGACGACGTGTGCCGTATGTCGCTCGTTGCTAGCGGCAACGGCCATTTCTCATGCAACGATATGGGACGTGCATTTAACGGCGGCAGATTGGCTCCAAAGCTGAATCGCTTTGTGCTTAAAAACACTTGTTATCCCCTCACGAAAGTGAGCGGGCGCCCCCGTACTTCCTACTTCCTTTCCTCCGTGCTGGGCGCGGGTCACATGACTACAGGGAATGCGCAAAAAGTGTTTCCATGACACTTTTGTCAAATACTATTTCGACACGTCTCAAAAACCACCTCATGAGAGCGTAAAAACTTTTTGGGGCGATATTTGAGTTTTTGTTTTGTTAGTTTTTTTAAATCACGTGTTTTCATTACTAGCTTGTTTTTGCTCAACGTGCCTTTTGCGCAAAACTGAGGGTAATGGAAACTCACCTGGCAACGTCGTGTGCACATTCTGTATGTGAAGAAGGGAAAATGCAGTTTCACTTTTTGGCGACAGGTGGCAGTAGCGATTCGAGATTCTATTTCTAACAGGTTCACTTATTGCAGCCTCGCTGTTTTGAGGATGATTTTTTTTGGGGGGTGCAAATTTGCATGGATTTTTATTTTAATTTTTTCATGAAGGTTTGAACAAGGAGAGAGTTTAAACAAGAGAGTGTGACAAGAGGTAAATGCCTCTATGAGAAAAGTGTGTGATCAAGTGTTTTAAGACCTTTATAGTAAATGTTAAAAAAAATAAAGATGACGGATTTCACTTTTTTTGCAAGGTAAACCCAGCTCTAAACGGGGGAACACAATTTTTAATTGAATCATCATTTCAGTACAGTTTTTATTTTTATTTTCAATGTTTAAGCATAGTGTTAAAAGTTCAAACTATGTATAATGTTATCGTGTCTTATAAATGGTATTAAATATACAAAAGAAACATTTTCTTATGCTATTGAAGAAAGAAATGTGTTGGCGGATTACCGTCCTGTGTGCCCTATTTGTATCTCTTATCTTTATTGCGCTGTGCCAGGTTCAAGCAATTAGGCAGCCCCGGGAACGAGTTCATGGGCGGCCTCGTGATGATGGAAATAGTGTGCTGCTAAGAATTTGTTTATGGTGCTGTTGAATTGACCCCGTCACGAAACATGCCCCTCCTTAGCGCCCCGAAGAGCCCAGCACCTCTCCTGCCGTTGACAGACGGCGAGTGGGAGACCAATCACTTGCGGGGCTCGTGGGCGGAGGGAAGGTCAGCCGGAGGAAGCAGGAACTTCCCGTCCCACGCGCAGAACCCTCGCTTCCCGCTGACGCTGCGCGACCAGCCAATTTTGCCGGGCCTCAACGTCAAGGTGAACCTGCGCCAGAGCCGCGCCGACGCTGATCTGCTCGCCATCGGCTTCCATATTTATAAGGTGGGAATCCATCGCATCATCGCAAATGACGTTGACGTTTGGATGACGTTTCTTTGCTTCTGTCCAGATATCAGCCGGCGAGCAAAGTCATTGCATCCCCAGCGAGGACCCGGTCGCCAGTTGCGTTCCCCACTGCCACACCCGGGATGTAAGCTTGGCGTGCTCTCTCGCGCCCGGAGCTTACCTCGTCGTACCGTCCACGTACCAGCCTGACTGCGCCGCCGACTTCACCATCAGCCTTGCTCGGAAAATACACAGGTTAGCTTGGATAGCGTAGCTTTGATAGCGTAGCTTTGCCGGCGGTTTTGATTTTGTGATGAGTTACGAGTCTTCGAGATTCGGATGAATTGAACTCACAAGTCGAGGCGCCGCTGTAGGAATAGTAGAAAGAGTCAAGCTGTGTGTGTTTGTGTCTGCTTTAGGAGAGTTGTGAAAAGCCAAGAGAAGCTGGGAAGACCCATTCAGGAGGTTAGTAAATAATAGCATCTTTAAATGGCAAAGCAGGGAACCAAACGGACATGTTTTTAACTTTACAGATTTTTCAAATGTGAATGATGCTGAAGTGCATCACTGGACAGTTTTAGCCACACCTTAAAAAAAACAAAAAAAAACAGCAATACCTGTACTGAAAATGGTGAACTTTGCACATTTTCAGCCACTATCTTCAAATATGTGGAATGTGAAAAAAAGTCAGTTAAGTCGATTTTTTCAAAATAGGTCAACCAAAATGTTCTGCTTCAAAACTCCAATCTTTATTTCTTCTGTTAGTGCACCATCTAGTAGCCGAATGTTGGATGTTATTTGTACGCTTAAAAACTAGGGGTGGGAATCTTTGTATGTCTCACGGTTCGATTCGATTCCGATTTTTGGGCCTGCGATTCGATTCGGAATCGATTTTCGATTAGGAAGGCTCTTTGATTGACAGTGATTTGATGGACAACGATTTTTGCTTCAATTTGTAGATGTTCAAGGAACCGTAATGACTTCAGTCTGACTCGCTAATGCTAATTAGCGCGCTACTCGCGGCACGTTTATCACTCAAAAGAACGGCTCCACGCTGAAAAAAAAAACTTTTATTGGAATAACTTGACCGTGACTTTTTCCTTCTACTCTCTAATGTGGCTACAACTTAACAGTGTATCAGACCGCGTGGAACCACACTGCCCCTCAGTGGCCAAACCGGGTACAACACAAACAGCGCTCCAAATAAAGGCACACACAGACAAAGACAAGGCAGTATAAAATAATTTAAATAAAATCGCTTTTGGGACATTTAAAATCGATTCTGAATCGTACTAAATGAGAATCGCGATTCTTATGAGAGTTTATTTTTTTGGCACACCCCGATTAAAAACGTTCACTGACTTAGTGTTTTTTTATTAAAGACAATACAGCACATTGAGCTTCACAAAAACACAGGGGGAAAAGTTCTGAACGTCCTTAAAAGCACTTGGACTGTAATTATTCCATAATATAACCTGCCACTCGCTTTTAGGGGTTCGTCACACAACCAGTAGAGGGCAGTCAAGCACAAAAAACGTGCCCAGAAGAAGACGGGAACAGGACGTTATTGACCTCATGTCGTAAGCCACGCAAGGTCAACATTCAATACGATTCTTAAAAGGTGCGATAGTGACAGCACTAATAAGAGCTGTCAAAATTAATCGATTAATCGACAAGTAACTATTTTAATAATTGGGTCATCGTTTGGAGCCATTTTTTTTAATTCAAAATTGTCCAAATCCTCAGATTTCAGCATTGTTCACTGTTTTCTGCCAATACATACGAGTACAAAGTATGAAATAACCACCGACTAATAAACAAGGATAAACATTTTTTTAATACACTTTAATGCAAAATTAACTCATTCACTGCCATTGACGCATATTCATTTGAACTATTTCTATTAGTTTAACATTTTTTCCCCACTTAAGTTAACGCAGTTTTTGTACATTTAAAACGGATATAAAATGTGTGGTTAATCTTGAGTTAAATAGTAAAGTCATGCGATTAATTACGATTAAAACTTTATCACCTGACGCACCTAATTTTTAAATAAGTTTTCCTTTAAAAAAGAAAAGAATATTAAAAAATCAAGGGGCGTCGGGCGATAAAAATTTGTCGTTGTAATTAATCGCATGACTTCACTAATTAACTCACGCTTTTATATCTGTTCTAAATATACAATAAAAAAATTATAGGTTTTCATACTCTTGTTGACAAAAGTGGAAAACAATGTTAAGCTAATAGAAATAGTTCAAATGAATCATCTATAGCCGTCGATGGTAGTGAACGAGTTCAAATGAATCCGATTAATCGATTGAATGATGGCTAGATTAATCAATTCCAAAAATATTCGATAGTGACAGCACTACGAATAATGTATGTAGAAACAAATCCATTAAGTCACTTTATGTTTTAAAAAAATGTTTACAGTTCAGCAAAGAGTCTCTCACTGTCACTAACAACCCGAGGCCAAACTTCTTTGTCAAGATATATCACTGACATACTTCCTTGACACCAATTACTGCTTTCACATGAGCCAGGGCTTCGATGCCGTCGTCGGGGAAAAGGTGCCGAAAGGTGAATTTCAACATGTTTACAGAGTGGAACACGGCACGCTGTAGTTTGTGGTTGACCCAGAAGATGGCAGCAGAGCGTAACGCGCGTGCGCGTGTTGTGTTTGTGGGCGGCAGGTGTCTCACATCTCCGCGATGCAAAGATGGCCGTCTTCGCCGCTTCCCTGACGTCGGCCGTATGACGAAAAGGACTCCGCCGCCGCCCTCGCCGCGCAGACATTTGCGTATGTGTGACTTAGCGGGAATGTGCGAGTCGCCCGGGGCGGGGCGGGGGGGCTTCCCTTCATCCCCAAATGCGGAGGCTCGGGGCCGATGGGCAGCGAGGCCCTCATTGGCCATTAGGACATCAGAGGTTGTCGGTGGGCCGGGCCGCTAATGAACTCTGACGGGACTGGCCGGTGTAAACAAACAGCCGCCATTGAAGAACGCCGCCGCCGCCGCTGTCGCTCATTCGGTCCCGCCGGACCCGAACAAAGGCTCCTCTCATGAAGGTCCTCACAGAAGCGCTGCGGGCGAAGGGGCGAGGGCTTGGCCTGCGACGGCCGAGCCAACCAAACGGCACCGCGACACCACCGGGCCGTACCCGGCCAGAGTTGTCTACCGATCCGCCGGTACGAGAGCGGCCGTGTCCGCAATCGCTCCCGAGCCGCTATTGAGTGAATTTGCTGTTTTGGAGCGCTGTTGGAATGCGTCGCAGTCGAGGTTGTCACCGATCGTGCTGTCGGGTTTCCTTCCAAATGTTTGGGAATTTTCATGCACATTTTGTGAAAATGCGCAAAACGCGCGTTTGCATCCGCTCTTCTTTTGCGAATATGCGCCGCGAGATGACGACGAAGTGGCGGAACTTTGGGACGATGGCGAGTTCCGGGTGGGAATGTTGCCTTTTGACGGACCGAACGGAAGTTTTTCTCGTTACATTGAGAGCTGATGTTAATAAAGCATCTCAATTCATTATAAAAATAATCGTGTTTCTTCCTCTCCCCAAACGTGTCTTACTTTATCATCCGCCATTTGTTGCGACTACAAACGTGCGTGCGACGTAGTATCGGTCAAAACGTATATCCGGTCTTGTAGTCGCTTGTTCCATCGGCAAAATGCGCATTTTCTTGTTTTCGATATGCTTCAAAAACACGCCCTCCAAGTGTAAAACCTTTTTTTTTTTGCCAATTTTTGGCCTTTTTTTTTTTTAATTTCTGGCGTTTCCATTCAGTTTCTTTTTCGCAATTCTTGAAAATTCCAATCAAAAAAGGTGGATGGAAACCCACCCCGGGGGTCCCACAATGTTCTTGTCAGGGTTCAACATTCAGCTTTTTGGGGTTGATGGCCCTCTGGGGCCACCGCGATTTAAAGAATTGGCCCTGATTTAAAACAATACTTCACAAAATTCATATTTTTATGTAAACCTGGATGAAATAGTGAAGCGTGTAATCTAGGGATAGACCGATTATCAGCCGGGCCGATTATCGGTGCCGATATTTGGCATTTTGGCAAATACTGGCATCTGCCTTTTTAGGAATCTGAAGGCCGACGCAGCTGGAGTCTCACTGAGCGGCGAATGCTTGCGAACGTAGCAAATTTAGGGTTTTCATCAGGATGCTCACAGTTTGCACTTGTCGCAAAGACATTTCAACGTTGGCTCAAAAATAACCCAACTCTGGGTCAAAAATGGACCGATCCTCTACTTGGGTCGATTTGACCCAACTTTGAGTCAAGAAATTGATCTTTCAGCGTGAAAAAAACTCATAAATATTGGTCACATTCTTTACTTGGGTCAAAAAATTGGGCCATTTTGTATCAAACAACCCAAAAAGTTGGGTCAAATTGACCCATAAAGTGGATCGGTCCATTTTTGATCCATAATTGGCTTACTTTTGAGCCAACTGTTTTTCGAGGCAAATGGTCACCGTCTGCGAAGATCTTTTGAAACCTTTTCTAAACCCTGACGAAAACCCCAAATTAGCGACATTCACATGCATTTGTCGCTCAGTGAGATACGGGGAACTTTTCATTTATGGATTTATTTAAATTTCCACTTTATAAAAAAAACAAATGATGCTGACACTGGGAACTCCTTACACTTTTTATAATACTTTTGAAAATAAATTAATAATAATAATAAAAGTAAGTGAGCTGTGATTGGTCGTTATCTGAGCTATGAGCGCCTGTGATGTCATTTCAGTCCACAGCAAGTGGCGGCAAAATGTGTTTTTAAACGTACTAATTGTACATGAAAAATAATAAAAGTTATCACATTAACTCATTCACTGCCATTGACGACTATAGACGTCAGAAATTCATTTGAACTATTTCTATTCATTTAACATTTTTTCCACTTTTGTTAAAAGTATGAAAATCTAGATTTTTTTTTTTTGTGCATTTAGAACAGATATCAAATTTGTGATAAAAAATTAGGGGTGTCAGGCGATTACAATTTTTAATCTTAGTTAATCGCATGACTTCACGAGTTAACTCACGATTAATCACAAATTTTATATCTGTTCTAAATGTAAAATTTAAAAAATTCTAGGTTTTCATACTCTTGTAAACAAAAGTGGGGAAAAAAATTAACTAATAGAAATAGTTCAAATTAATTTTTGACGTCTACAGCCGTCGATGGCAGTGAATGAGTTAATTGTGGACAAAATATTAACTTTTTACTGCTGAAAATGGCTCAATGACCACTGGGATAGGTTATCTATTATTTATTATTATTATATATGATCTGTAATTAATTTATTAAATTCATTCTTTTTCTTGTATAATTGCATTTTGCACTTGCTGCCGACTAAAAATGACATCACGTGCGCTCGGGTAACGACCAATCATGGCTCAGTTTGCGAACGTCACGTGACCAGACCCAGAAATCAGGTGAGCTGTGATTGGTCGTTATCTGAGCTATGAGCACCTGTGATGCCGTTTCAGTCGACAGCAAGTGGCGGCAAAATGTGTTTTTGAACGTACTATCTGCGCATGAAAATTAATAAACGTTACCACATTAATTCTGGGCCAAATATGAACTTTTTACTGCTAAAAAATGTCTCAATGGGCCTCGTCTTGTTCATGCTCATGTTTGCGCTTTGGCCACCAGGGAAAAGTATAAGTACAAACATACCATGTGTTGATTTGATGATGAAACGGAAAACCAAGAGAAAAGGTCGATGTCACCATTTTCCCCATTTTGCCATTTCAAAGAAATTCAAAGGGAGCAGGAAAACTCCCTAATGGCCACATAGGGATTTTCTGTACACGGCTACCAAAGTCATCCGCAGTCCCTTTTCCGTCCCCCCTCGGACCACCGCTCTGACCCGAGCGCAGCCTCCAAAGCGGCGCGGAGAGCGGATGACGAGCGGCGGGATGCGCGGGATGAAACCGGGGACGCGGCACATGAGAGGAGGTCGGCCCGTGTGAAGCGGGTGCCAATTGGTTTTGTGTTGCGGCTGTGCGCGTTTGCCAGCGTGTTGGCCTCCTGCTCATCCACCAGATCTGTCTTTGAAAGGCCTGCTCATGGATTGACTCATCGGGAGACGGTGCCAAGCTAAAAAAAAAAAAAAAAACATGAAAGAAGAAGAGGAGTTTTGTTGTACTGTTGATGTTGGTTTTTTTTATGTTTGAGATCCACGTGAAAAAAAAAAAAAGTTCATGAGAATTTGTGTGTGAAATAAAATAAAATAAAAAGCAGCATTTACTCATTCGCTGCCATTGACGGCTATAAACGTCAAAAATTCATTTCAACTATTTATTTTAATTTAACTTTTGTTAAGAGTATGAAAACCTACATTTAGAACCGATATAAAATTCATGATTAATTGCGAGTTAACTAGTGAAGTCATGCGATTAATTACAATTTAAAAAAATAATCGCCTCGTGCCCCTAATTTTTAATAATCTTTTTTTTTTTTAATGAATTTATGGAAGAGAATGAGTTAATAGTTTTTTAAAAAATTACAAATTTTCCTACCGATATTCTCTAAGAAGAAGAAGCAACTTGGCCAGGTTTGCCCTGACGTCTCAAGTCAGCATGGCGTCAGCATGGCGTCAGCATGGCGTCAGCATGGCGTCAGCATGGCGTCAGCATGGCGTCAGCATGGCGTCAGCATGGCGTCAGCATGGCGTCAGCATGGCGTCAGCATGGCGTCAGCATGGCGTCAGCATGGCGTCAGCATGGCGTCAGCATGGCGTCAGCATGGCGTCCGCATGGCGTCCGCATGGCGTCCGCATGGCGTCCGCATGGCGTCCGCATGGCGTCCGCATGGCGTCCGCATGGCGTCAGCCGCCCAAATCCAAAATGCAACCCAACCTAATGGGTAAACGTGATGAACCCAACCTTGAGCGAAAGTAAACCAGTCTGCCACCCAGCGAGTGTGTTAGGAAAACAAGTCAGCACTTTTGTTTGTTTGTGTGTAAATGGACTTTACAACGTTAATAAAACATTTGAATGGGTTATAATTACAGCAACAACAGATGATAATGTAAAACTTGTTTATAGCAAATAATGCCTCTTGTTTTCAGGCAGAATAATTCAATGATCTGCCATGAGATGGCAGAATGTTGTTTATTCATTTATTATCAATACAGCTTATCCTTATGTTAGGTGTTTTATAATATGAAGATAAAGTATATGTGAATAGACAATAGTGCACAATATGCGCTTAATAAATATGATGTTTTTTAATAGCCGCTAGGGCTGGGTAAAAAAAAAGAAAAAGGAATCATCAATATTGAATCGATTTTCTTTTTTTAGCTCAATATTGCTTCATAAAATCATGAATCAATTATTTAAATATCTCTTTTTTCCCCATAAATTCTTAAGAAAATAGGATTTTAAAGGATGATTTTTTTTTGTATCTTACTGTTTTCTTGAAATTTACTCTTCACATGAATTTCTTACATTTAGGAAAGACTTTAAGACAATTCAGAATCTTTTTTTTTTTTTTTACAAATATTTAATTAGATTATGAACATATATTTGTATAACACTTCAGTGATTATAATTACTTTTACTAATAAACTAAATCATTTGACCTCTTACTGCCTCCGCAAAATGTACTTTATTATTAAATTAAATATTTGTGGAGTTTTTATCATGTCCTTCACATTCAAGAATTGATGTTCCATAAATGATCGATATCGGCTTGAACTGAAGTGAATTGAATTGAATCAGGAAAAATCCAATCAAATTAACTGAAAATTAATCAAATGAGTTGAAATAAACTCTTGTGAATCGAAATCGAATCGATTGAGGAAATTAGAATCGATACCCACTTCTATTTTTTTTAACTGTTTTTCCATTTTCAAGTCAATGGTGTTTTTTTTTAATGTATTTGAGTAACCAGCGGGCTTCAGATATGCTGACGCTTGAGTGAAGTGGATTTTTTTTGCAATTTAATAACAACCATAGCCGCAGATGCATTTTCAATCATTCATTGAACAGAATGGCGACAAAATGAGAGCAATCTCAAGAAATGACTCCGACTTCCAACGGATGAGCTATCAAGTAATTACTGTACACTTGATAAAGCCAGTGTATTTCTTTTCTTTATGTTTTAATTGTTTAATTGCTATTTTATTTTTTTATTTAAAAAAATAAAAGTGGCTGGAGAGATGGAACGGATTAAGAGCATTTGAATTCATTTCAACGAGAAGATTTATTTCACATACGAGTCGATTGAGTTACGAGCGTGGTCACGGAATGAGTTCAACTCTCAAAAAGGTACCACTGTGACTAAACCTGATTCAGTTCCAAATCTCGCAACAATACAATAGTTCAAAAATGACAAACGCTGACTTTATTTATACGGCATTTAATCCAAGCTTGCGCAATCACGACCGGCAAAGCCGACGACCGCACGCCGTGCGCGTCCACGTCCGCTCGCCGTGCGTGCGTGCGCGCCACCCTTCCTGCGGAATTCACTCCAGGAGGAGGCTCAGGTCGCCCTACGAGAGACTCCCACTTTCCCACTCGGAAAAGAATGAACAACAAATTCGACGCGTGAGTACACGACCATCAAGTGTATCGTCTGCATCCGCGGAGGTTCCCACTCGGGCGTTGGAAGGAACTTTTGATGCGTGTTGCGTGTCAAAACGAGAGGCGTGTCTGTGGAAAAAAAAAAAAAAGCACGCTTTTTGCGTTCAACGGTCACCAATAAAAGCCTCGCGAGTGAGACGTTTACTTTCACGCCACTGTTGAGAAGAAATGGTGACAACGAGTGCGACTCCGCGTCAGTTTATTACGGGGAACTTTGCATGTTGTTGTTAGCTTTAGCATAGCCGAAGAGGAAGCTGTAGGCCGCAAATCCACGGCGTGGTAGTTGTTGAGTGGCTGGAGAAAGCGCGCCGTGGCTCGGTTTAAACTGACGCCCACTGCGGCCTCAACGGAACTGACGTGGGCTCCCTATGGGGACTCTTTTAACAGTATTTTTACGTATTTAGTCCTTTACTGCTTAAAACTACAGTTTTGTACCATGTGTTTGATGAGGAGGACGGTATTTTGTTTATGCAGTTAGCTACTGTATGTTGAATGGATGCATACAAGTCTCGAATTGTCAATGCATGACGTCACGACGTGTGAGCTTCTCGCCTTATTCCACTTTGGGATATAATCGCTCCTTTTCATTATTCAGTTATTTTGTTTTAATTACTATTTTATGTGGCAATTCCACAAATGCAGAGTAAGTGCGGATCTTATGAAAGCCATCATTTAATATTATACACCGTTTTAAGTTTAAAAAATAATAATAACAAAACAGTGATTGTCAATTTGTAACGTGTAAGAATCACAGTTCAGTGTAGCATTTCAATGTCATCTTTAAGGACTATTTGTTTAAAAAAATATATATTTCGCTCCATTTTTAGATTTTTTATTGCTTTATGAATTTTAATTGTCTAATATTGTAAGAATGCAAGTACAGTTTTACCCCTATTTTTAACTCTTTGACTGCCAGACGTTTTCAGAAAAGGGATGCCGCCAGTGCCAGCCGATTTAAGCATTTTGACTGATTTTCAAGGTCCACAGAAAATGTTCTGTTTGGACTATGGAAACACACGTACTACCAAATGAAAGATTGGACTTTCATCTTTCATCAGAAAAAAAGAGTTTGTTTCTACCTTATTCCGTTCTTTAGTAATCAACAATAGAAAATGGTTAGTTTGACCCAATTTCGCCTGTGTTGGACCAAAATACGGAGAAATCAAGCTTTTAGTGAAACGATATTATTTCATGCATTCTAGTGAATTTGACACTTCTTTTTGTCCATGAATGATGCCACAAACACCTAAATAGTGCTTTACTTCTATAAAACACTACCACCAAGAATGAAAAAGTGTTTTTTGATAGCAAAATACGTTTATTTACATTCAACAGTGTAACAATTTGACAACAATTTGGCAAACTATAAACAAATGTGTGCAACTGTGGTGCTATTTACAAATATGTGGATGTTTCAACGACAGTTTTTCTTTGTGTAACACTCTCCTGCGTGCAAGAAGACGCAACAGCATTTGCATGATCCATTTTATCCACTCCATTCATGGTGGCATCGTAGTCCAGAAACAGTGTCTTCTCCGTGATCAGACTGTACCCGCTCCTCCGATGAATATGCATTGGACTCGGGGTACTCTTCATTGTCCGATCGAATGTCCGCTTGTGCAGCTCCGCGTTTTCCGGCCTTAGCAGCGCTAGCCGCGCTAGCCGCGCGTAGCCGGTGAGGCTTACTACGTGATAGTAACAGGCCAAAGCTTCCAACTTTGGCGTAGAGCTCGTTGTCATCATCATCGTTGACATCAATCTGCATTGGTCGATGCCAACTCTCCATCGCCCGATCGAATGTCCGCTTGTGCAGAAGTACCCGGCCGGCTATTGTGCGCGTTTTCCGGCCTTAGCAGCGCTAGCCGCGCTAGCCGCGCGTAGCCGGTGAGGCTTACTACGTGATAGTAACAGGCCAAAGCTTCCAACTTTGGCGTAGAGCTCGTTGTCATCATCATCGTTGACATCAATCTGCATTGGTCGATGCCAACTCTCCATCGCCCGATCGAATGTCCGCTTGTGCAGAAGTACCCGGCCGGCTATTGTGCGCGTTTTCCGGCCTTAGCAGCGCTAGCCGCGCTAGCCGCGCGTAGCCGGTGAGGCTTACTACGTGATAGTAACAGGCCAAAGCTTCCAACTTTGGCGTAGAGCTCGTTGTCATCATCATCGTTGACATCAATCTGCATTGGTCGATGCCAACTCTCCATCGCCCGATCGAATGTCCGCTTGTGCAGAAGTACCCGGCCGGCTATTGTGCGCGTTTTCCGGCCTTAGCAGCGCTAGCCGCGCTAGCCGCGCGTAGCCGGTGAGGCTTACTACGTGATAGTAACAGGCCAAAGCTTCCAACTTTGGCGTAGAGCTCGTTGTCATCATCATCGTTGACATCAATGCGCTTTTTAGTATTGATTGATGCTTTCCGTCTTTGAAAAAAATGCTCAAGCTGAGCTGCTTGTAACCGGTTGCTTGGTCAAGCCATTGTGGCTTGGATCAGCCATTGTCTCCTCAACACTCTAGCTCCGCCTCACGTCTTCTACTGACGCCCACGGTGGGCGGCCCATCCAACCTTGTGCAAAGAGAGTCATCGCTGCCCTCTAGGGGCCAAAACGAGTCTTTGACTAATCAGATCAGCCTGATTCTTTCAGCACAGCTGCCCAAGGCTTTCCTGCACCCGTTTTTGAAAAAAAAAAAAAAAAACATAGGGGACGTCTTTTAACGTCCTCGGCGCCCTTCCCTAGGTTTATGCTAAACGTTTTATAACGTTTATGGCAGTCAAAGAGTTAAGCAGCTAACCATAAAAACTGTGTTTTACAAAAATGGGAAATGTTTGACACAATACAAGTCTTGGTGAGTTTTGTAAACGCACCTTGAAGGTGGTTATGCAAATCTGGACCTGTAGAACCAGTAGTCAGACTTCTTAACTCATTTACTGCCATTAAAAAAAAAAGATTCTAGGTTGTTATACTATTGTTAACAAAAGTGGAAAAAATGTTAAACTAATATAAATAGCTCAAATTAATTTTTGACGTTTATAGCCCGAATCGATTAATCCCAATACAAATCTATAAATTGATTATTGTGATTTTTTTTTTTTTACTCAAATTTAGAAAATACTAATCAGTAAACTTGTACATGTTCACTGTACGATTTGTATGAAAATGTATTTATTTATCTGAAAATTCAGGTTGTAGTTCTTTTTCATGTTTGAACAGCACTGAAATCAAATATTAAGGCTTAATGTTCCATTAATAGAACATTCTTCCATGCTTAATGTGTGAATCCTAACCCTAAGTAAGACGTTTGTTGAATAGTTCCATAAAAAAAGATATATATATATATATATATATATATATATTAGGGGTGTTAGAAAAAATAGATTCGGCGATATAACGCGATATTACAGCGCACAATTTTCAAATCGATTCAATATGCGGCCGAATCGATTTTTAAACATCAATTTTTTATGGATATAAAAAATATAATTGAAAAATGTAATACAAAAAATAAATGGAAATGGAAATAAAAACAACTATATATATATATATATATATATATATATATATATAGTTGTTGTTGTTTGTTTTTTTTGTATTACATTTTTCAATTATATTTTTTATATCCGTTTTATTCCCACTTTTAGTCATTTATCAATTTATTTTTAATGTTGGCAGTTTTGGCCCTCCATATAAGGAAGGCCTCACTATGTCAAGTTGTTCATGTCGACTCTGAAGTTGTTAAGCAAGACAAAATGACATCAGCCTTACAAATGTAGACATGAAATGAACGTGGAGAGCGAAAGCAGTCACGTATGCGTTCCTATCAACTGCAGTTTGAAAGATGACGACAGCGGTGACCACGAGCAGGACCAAGGCTCACCGAAAGACGGTGAGAAGGAAAAAATTGAAGACGAGGACAAGGAGCAGAACTCCACGAGGAGAAAGGTAAACTCGCAGTGTTCGACTGTTGCCTCTTTTAGGCCGAAATTTGCATACATATAGCATATGCAAATGCTACAGCAATAATTCAACAATTACTGTTGATATGGTGAAATCGGAGGATTTTGACCATTTGGAATAAAAAAATGGCTCCAAACAATGACTAGATTATTAACTCATTCACTGCCATTGTTGAATATAAACGTAAATCATGTGAACTATTTCTATTAGTTTAAAACAATTTCATTTCATTTCATTTTTTATGAAAACTTTTATTGTACATTTATGACATATCAAATTTGTGATTAATCGTGAGTCAACTAATGAAGTCATGTGATTAATTACGATAAAAAAAATTAATCGTCTGACGCCCCTTATTTTTAATCATTATTTTTTATTAGGGGCGTCAGCCGATTACATTTTTTTAATTGTAATTAATCACATGACTTCACTAGTTAACTAACGATTAATCAAAAATTTTACATCTGTTCTAAATTTACACAAAAAAAATTCTAGGTTTTCATACTCTTGATAGCAAAAGCGGAAAAAAATGTTAAACTAATAGAAATAGTAAAAATGACATTTTGACTTCTATAGCCGTCAATGGCAGTGAATGAGTTAAAGGGTTACTTTTGACTCATTGAGCCGTTTTCAGCAGTAAAAAGTTCATATTTTGTCCAGAATGAATTTGATAACTTCATTATTTTTATGTACAATGAATACCTTTTAAAAAGAAATGTTTCCACTTGCTGTCGACTGAAGATGACATCACCTGTGCTGAGGAAGTAGGTAACGACCAATCATGGTTCACCTGTTTTCTGAGTTTGGTCAGCAAACTGAGCCATGATTGGTCGCTACCTACTTCCTAACTTGGAGCACCAATTGGATAAAAACAGGACATTTATTCAGTCTCATTTTTAATTGTAAGGCGACCGACCCCCTTCTGTTCACAACCACTTTTATCTTTTTATACTCTTTTCTTTTCTTTTTTTTCATAGATGGTGATCCCGGGTCCCGGTGAGCACCCTCTGCAGTACAACTACACATTTTGGTACTCCAGAAGGAACCCGGGCAGGCCGGCCAGCACTCAGAGCTACGAGCAGAACATCAAGCAGATCGGCAGCTTCGCCTCGGTCTGTCAAGTCGCGTCTTCTTGTCTGATGCCCCCCCCCCCTCCCTTCCCACCCCAAAAGTGGCCTTGGGGAGAGGTGGGGGGCGAGCCATGAGGGGTGGGAATCTTTGACCGTCTCACGATTTGATTCGATTAAGATTTCTGGGCCTGCGATTCGATTCAGAATCCATTTTCGGCTCAGAATAAATTTTCGGTTCAAAAATGAGTTCATTGGCAACGATCAATTTATTGATACGCAAAGAATCGTCACAATCGACTCCAGTCTGACTCGCTAATGCTAATTAGCGTGCTACTCGCGGCACTTTGATCACGCAAAAGAACGGCTATTCACACAAAACGCTTCAGGAACGTATACAGAGAAGCATGTCAACATTACTCACCGGCATGTGCTCTTCCCACGCTACTTTTATTGGCATAACGTTTTCATTTGACTCTCTAATATGGCCACAACTTAACAGTGTATCAGAACGAACAGAACCACACTGCCCCTCAGTGGCCAAAGCAGGAACTACATGTACAGCGCTCCCAATAAAGGCACACACAAACAAGGGCAAGACAGTATCAAATAATTTAAATAAAATTGATTTTGGGACATTTAAAATCGGTTCTGAATTCTTTTGAGAATTGATTTTTTGTAGTTAGTGTCCGTTTACCTAATCGCTAGCGCGCTAATGCTAATCGTGATTGCTACCCGTTTAGCATAGGCAAATTTTGTTGATGTATAATAATTCATATGTATAGAAGATAATAAATTATGAGAATATATTTTTTTTGGTGCACCCCTAGTGGCCATGGCCATTGTTGGTGACGGTTTTCTCCTTCTTGACTTTCCAGGTGGAGCAGTTCTGGCGGTTCTACAGTCACATGATTCGACCGGGCGACCTCACGGGCCACAGTGACTTCCATCTCTTCAAAGAGGGCATCAAACCCATGTGGGAGGTGAGAAGGTCTCGTGTTTGCGGCGTGCCGGGAGCACTTTTCGAAGACGTGTAATCTGGCCGCGTTTGCGTGTGAAGGATGACGCCAACAAGATGGGCGGCAAGTGGATCATCCGTTTGCGCAAAGGCCTGGCGTCCCGCTGCTGGGAAAACCTGATCCTGGCCATGCTGGGCGAGCAGTTCATGGTTGGCGAGGAGATCTGCGGCGCCGTCGTGTCCGTGCGCTTTCAGGTACAGCGCTTTGCAAAAGTATAAGCCCCCCCCCCTCTTTTTTTGCTACATTTCAGGCATCAAACATAAAGATGTTAAATTAGAAAAAAAAATTCTGAAGAATCAACACCAAGTTGTGAAATGGAATATTTTAAACTTTTATTTTTGCTAGGGGTTTTAATCGTATTTAATTGCGTGAGTTTAATAATTAACTCACGATTAATCGCAAATTTTATATCTATTCTAAATGTACAATAAAATATTTTTCCCTAAGTTTTCTTAGTCTTATAAACAGAAAAGTGGAAAAAATGTTAAATAGAAATATTTAGTTAGTTTGACAGCACTTTCATAAATTCATCAAATTGAGGGGCAAAAATATGTACTGCACTGTAAAAGTTTGAGTTTGATATTGTTTGTGTTTTTAATTGTAATTGATCACATCACAACTAGTTAACTCAAGATTAATCACAAATTTTATATCTGTTCTAAAGGTACAACACATTTTGTTCTAGGTTTTCATACTCTTGTTAAAAGTGGAAAAAATAGTTCAAATGAATTTTTGACGTCTATAGCCGTCAATGGCAGTGAATGAGTTAAAGAAGGATGTGTGAAATTATTCACTCCCTTTTTGCAGCCGACGGACTCCAGAAGTTTTTAATGATTGCTGAATGATCCGATGTTGACCGTATACGGCAGAGCTGTCAAAATGAATCGACAAATCATCGAAATAAGCACCAATCACTGGTTAATACACTTTAATGCAAAATTAAAATGATTAATCTATTGAATAATTGACAGATGAATCGATTCCCAAAATATTCCATCGTGACAGCACTACTAATCCAGGGGGTCTTAAAAAGTCTTAAATCCAATCATGTGAATTTAAAATCTCATATTGGCTCTTCAATACAATTTTGAAATTACTTTGATTTAAAACATGCATAAACTCGCTTTGAAATGTTTCGATTTTCGTGAACTGTGAAGTTGAACTCAATGTGAGCGTTTGAGACCGTAAGATGACCGCTTTTCTTCTTTTCATTTTTGGCCCTGTTCTCCATCCAGGAGGACATCATCTCCATCTGGAACAAAACGGCGAGCGACCAGGCCACCACGGCCCGCATCCGAGATACGCTGCGGCGCGTCCTCAACCTGCCCCCCAACACCATCATGGAGTACAAGACGCACACGGACAGCATCAAGTATGTACGTCTCCCATCGCTTTTTATTACCTTTTACACACGCACGCACGCACGCACACTTTTGTACAACTTTTGCTCGTTTGCGATTGGTGCAGTGCAAATGCTCAGCTTTTAATCACCGATTCATTTTTTTTCAAATCGATCAATAATATCTCGAAAAATGTAAGTTGAGATATACGATCCCTTTCCCTCAACTTGACAGTTGTCAGGCGTGTTAACTCCTTCCCTGCCGTCGACGGCCATCGACGTCACAAATTCATTTGCACTATTTCTATTCGCTTCACATTTTTTCCACTTTTCTTAACAAGAGTATGAAAAACTAGAACAATTAGTCATGCGATTAATTACAATAAAAAATGTTAATCACCTGATGCAATTAGAAAAAAAAGAAAAGAAAAGATTAAAAATTAGGGGCGTCAGGCGCAAACATTTTTTTTAATCGTAATTAATCGCATGACTTCACTAGTTAACTCACGATTAATCACAAAATCTGTTCTTAATGTACAATTTAAAAAAATTCTAGGTTTTTATACTCTTGTTAACAAAAGTGGGAAAAAGGTTCAAATGAATTTTTGACGTCCCCAGCCGTCATTGGCAGCGAATGAGTTAATAAAAATGTTACTTACATGTTTTTGTCACGGTTACCTGAAAGATTTACAGGATAATTTTAAGCCCCTTTTCTTTTTCTTTTTTGTGCCTCCCTATAGCCTGTTTTGCGGGGGCAGACCTCCATGCAGAAGCAATGGCGAGCACGTTTTTTTATTTATTTTTTATTTTTTGCAATGACAACCGGGGGTAAATTCGGGGAGTTGCAACTCGGTGAGCACATTTGCCCGTAAAAGTAATAAGACATTTTCACTCGTGGAGGCAGCACTTCACACAATCAGGCAAAAGTCGGAACACCTCGCTTGCAGGTACGTTTTCAGGCAGACAAACAACAAAAGATTCACTTAGTTTGTTTAATTCCGTACTTTTGAATACTAGCAATTCAAAAGTCACGTTTCAATCATATTTTGTCCTTCATATTTAAATGTCATACCTGGAACAACACTTTAAAGAAGGAGAACTGATCTGTCGTGTACATTTGGGAGGTGATATTTATTGCTAATTGTTTGTTCATGATTGCTGACTGATTCATTTTGAATAACACCCCCAAAAAAAGTCCTATACAAATTAGATTAAAGGGGAAGTCAACCTCAAAAAATTGTATTCTAGTAGTAGAATATTGTATTCTGGTTCATATTGTGTTAGTGGCATACGAGTTAAGCAGCCGTCTTTAATCCATCTCAGGGGGCGGCCATTTTGCCAATTGCTGTCGATTGTAGATGACATCACAGTTGCCGAGGTCTCAGGTAACAACCAATCACAGCGCCGCTTCAGAAAACAGGTGAGCTGTGATTGGTTGTTGTCATCTTCAGCCGACAGCAAGTGGCAAAATGGCCGCCCAATGAGACGGATAAAAGTGGCCTTTGGATTTTGCTGCATAATGTAATATTAATCAGAATGTCGCGTTTAGATGAATGAAATCAAATATAACATATTATTGTCAAGAAATATTTAAGGTTGACTTACCCTTTAATTAATAATTTATTTCCAAATTCTTGGATTTTTTTTGGTGGGGGGGTTTGGATACATTTTCTCAGTCATGTTTTGTTGCATGTGGATATTTGTGTGTGTTGCATATATATCAGTGTTTCCCAACCTTAGGCACATATTTTCCATTAGAAAACTGTCATGGCAGACGACTACACAAAAATGCTAAAAATTATATACGGTAGTACCTTGACATCTGGTGATTTATTTATTTTTTTTATGAGCCTTAGAGATGGAGAAAAGTAGAAAAAAATGCCACTGTTAATGCCCTGGCACGTGGGCAAGGAGAGCGACAGTCATCAATACACTCGACTCTCTCCTTCGCTGCCTCCCACGTCACTCACCAGACCAGGCTCCGCCTTTTTAAAGCCACAAATGTCGGAGATTGGATAATTAGTAGAACAACTGATTCAAAAAAATATTTGATTGCTGCCCTTAAGTCAAGGTACTACCAATTGGAAGAATTTCTGTTTCCCAACTTGGCCGCTGGAGACTTTTCACACTGCACTTGTCGTGGGACGGCTGCTTGTGTTGAGGTCAACTGTCAGGAATGTGGAATGATCTGCTGCTGCTTTGCAGAGCCTGGGAAGACTTCCATGGTCTGGTGAATGCTAGCGGCGGACGTTAGCCCTCCTGCCGCCACAGACCTCTGCAAGGGTACGAAGCTTTTTCCTTTTTCTTTTTCTCTCCATCCTCTCTCACATTTCTGTAATTGTGGCCTCCTTGTTTTGCAGGTGTGTTTTTAAGCTGACGTTGCTGTGGTGGATGGAGAAGGGCGTGTAACGTGTCCGGGTGCGAAGGAGGAAACCCTCTGCGTGGATTGACCGAGCCAAGGCCGGGAACAAGAGACGGGCGCGAAAGAGCATTTCTTCTTTGTGTCCGCTTGGGAGTGACCAGAAAAGCCCTGTGAGCACAACAGAGAATCTTGCCTTTTTTTTTTTTAACAACCACAGAGGGCCGAAGCCTCAAGATTATTATTATTATCATTTTTTTAATCTTACTTTTGTAACACGAATGAATTGAAACAGACCCGTGTTCGGCTATTTGGTCAAAAGTTGTTGACAAAAAGTGTTGTTGGCCAATTTCTTGGACTTTTCCAATTTCGGAACTCGCTACTGCTCTCGGGACTCAAACGGGGTTTGCGGTCGAAGTTCTTTTAATGCCGTGCTGTGTTTTAACGACGATTCCTCTGTTCGTTTGCGACACGACTTTCTACTGTTACTGTATATCTGTAAAAGGCGAGTGCATTGAAGACGACATCCGCCACCGTTCTCCTCCTCCGACCTGGAAGCGGAATTCCAAAGGGGAGGGAGGGGGCCGATACATGCTGACTCGGCGTCCGATACGTGCTGACTCGGCGTCTTACGGACGGACCGCCACCGCGTCCAATGAATGGACTGCGCTTTCATGTCGTCACCGATCTGCGAAAGGGACATTCGCTGCTTTTGTCGTTTTGTAATCCATGAAATGAAGCCGAGCGTGGGAAGTCCATTGGATTATTTTTGGGGTGGATTCCTCTATCGGCGAACTGTAACGCCACCTTTGTTGGGTGGCGCGGTGACGGGGGCTGTTGCGTAACCTTTCGGAACGGTTGCGGTCGGATGTACGCTTGGTGGATAAAAAGCAATAAATGAAAAATATGCAGCTGGTGATCGTAAGTGTCTGGATTTGACAATGACATCATTTAACCTTATAAATCCTGAAACATGAAATATGTGAGAGGATGTTTTGTTTTGGAAAATCAACGTTCCATATATGACTTTTGATTTGTGTCATATTTGATACATCCAGTCACAGTGCTTTAATTTAGTACATTTATAACCAGTAGGGCCCGACCGATTAATCATCGGCCAATTAGGCCAAATGGCCGATGATTTTCCCTTTAAAACATTATCATCAAAGAAAACCGACGTTTCCGACACTGTGAAAGTACTCTGAATGCACCATTTTGTTTGCGCCGCATTAGCAACTAGCAAGTGTGTAGCATATGTTATTCTGGTTATTCTGTTGTCTTAAAGCGTTCTTTAAGATGTTTAATGAAATCCCAGTTGGAGTTAACTGTAAAACGAAACACACGACAATAAGAATTACGTTCACTGTATATTTAAATGCAAAAGATGTTGTGTTTGAAAACATTGCTAGTCTAGCGCTAATGCTACAAGCAAAGGGAGGATCCCATTCAAATGCTAACGGGAATTAGCAGCGACTTTGGGAGTGTTTTTCCTTCAAATAACGAATATTCACACACAAATACATTCAAAGCAGAGAATCTTAACTCATTCACTGCCGTAGACTGTTATTGACGTCAAATATTCATTTGAACTATTTCTATTTAACATTTTTTTCCACTTTTGTTAAGAGTATGAAAACCAATATTTTTTTTATTGTACATTTAGAACAGATATAACATTTGTGATTAATTGTGAGTTAACTCGTAAAGTCATGCAATTATAATTTAAAAAAATAATCGCCTGACGCTCCTTATCTTTAAAAATCTTTTCTTCTTTTTTTTAAATCGATTAACATTTTTAATTGTAATTAATCGCATGATTTTAATAGTTAACTCGCGATTAAGCTGTTCTAAATGTACAATCTTTTTTTTTTTGTTTTTGGTTTTCATACGCTTGTTAACAAAAGTGGAAAAAATTTTAAACTAATAAAAATAGTTCAAATGAATTTTTGACGTCAATAGCCGTCAATGGCATTGAATGAGATAATAGCAAAAGGTTGTGCGTAAGTGACACCAATTGAAAAGGAATTCGGTTGGGTGGGAGATAATTTTATGCATTAAATATATATATTTTTAAATAATCCGCAGATTAATAAGTAATCTGTATTTTTTTTTTCTTCATCTGCCTAAAAAAAATGCATATCGGTCGGGCCCTAATAAACAGACATATCAAACATGAGTATTTTCAAAAATCACTAAGAACTTTTCCCACTTTTAAGTATCGGTGCGTGCTTTCTCAATTAGGGCCATCTCGCAAGGTCGCTGGAAAAGCCATCATCTGGGTGATACTGCCCTCTAATGGATTATTCGTGCAATGCATGTCAGATCATATACGTCAGGGTTTTGATGGGAAGAAAAAATGATACTCATGAAATAGAGGGCTGGAAATGTCTTGTTTTTAGTTTTGCTTAATAGGGTAATAATAAGGCTATTTTTTAATGGCTGTTGCCAGACACGCAATATTGGACAAAAAAATGGAACATGTTCACTTTGTAAAAAAACACAACTGGTGGCTACTGTCAAATGAATGTTGACATTTTACCTGTAGGTTGCAGTTCTTCAGCTCATCTCAAAGAACATGTAATTCTGCAAACAGATAAAGACAACAGGAGTGTTAGTCTTCCTTCAGAGTCTGATATTATTTTATCCTGTTCTAAAATGATTAATCAGTTAATTATCACAAAAAAATGACAAATGACCACCCCTTTATTTTTTTTTTATTTTTTTTTTTAAACATGCTTACCAGTAAGAATGTGGCCGCGAGAAGCAGCAGTTTGGATTGTGAATCCATCTCAAGTGGCACTGAAACATTTCAACAAAAGCATAAATTATATAGATTGAAATTGTGTGCAAATATATCCAATATTTACAACCTCACCTTCCATCCCAAAATATTCATGGTCCATGTTATGCTCTTGGTGGAAGCCAGGCCATTTCTTCCATATGGTACCGATGGTCTCGCCCATATTGGAGACAATCTAGTTTAAAAAAAAATAATGTGGCTTTTCTTCATGAACTCGAGTGAACCGATGTTCAAAATTAAAAAGCGGCATACTACAATTTTGCTGAAAATCAAACGAATGATTACAAATGTAATTGCTAGTCAATCTGCTTGTGTTATTACTTTAGCTAATGCTAAATGCTATCCTGGTTGACGGTACCTGCCGACCAGCGACGGCAGCATTAGGCTCGTACAAGGGTCAGCAACCTTTGCTGTCAAAAGAGCCATTTTACGGCAAATAAATAACAAAATAATCTGTCTGGAGCCGCAAAACATTTGGGGCATTGTGATCAACGGAACGGTGAGTTAGTCGAGGGCCGAAGAGCTAATTCGAGCTAATTCAAGCTAATTGGAGCTAATTGGAGCTAGTTGGAGCTGCACCATAACAGACAAATATGCAGCATCCAATACTTCTTTTTCTTTTATTGTTGTATTTTTCATACTTAATTTATCATACATTTTTTGATATTTCTGCCTATCTGTCAAATTTCTGACATTTTTGGCAATTTTATGGACATTTTTTTCTGCCTTTTTTGCTAACAATTTTCTGACATTTATGGCAATTTTGTGGACATTTTTGGATGGTTTAGATTTCTTATTTAGATTTTGGCCATTTTATAGTTGCTTTTAGAATGTTTTCTGCCTTTTTTAAATTCATTTCTCTGACATATGTTGGCAATTTCATGGACGTTTATTGTAATTTTCTGCTTTGCTTCGTTCCTTTTGGACATTTTAAATTTAAATGTAATTTAAAAAAAAACCTTTTCATCGAGGCTGCCTTTTGTTTCCCTTTTTCCTGACAACTTAAAATTTTGGACTGACATTTTTTTTTATATTAAAATTTTCATTTAGTATTTAATAATTAATTTAAAGAATATTTGTATCTAAAAATAAATATGTACAAAAATATGAATTTCTACAATTTTTTTTATAGATCCACGAATCCACAGGAAAATGACAAAAGAGCCACATGTGGTTCCAGAGCCGCAGGTTGCAGACCCCTGGGCTATTAGGACCGCATTTCCCATGATCGACACAGAAGCAGGAAATAATTCTACTTCCGGTATGACAAAAAACACGCCTGCTAGTAATTTAACCGGTAAATTCTTTTAAAGCTGCAATATGGAACTTTCTTTCCACAAATAACTTTACAGTAAGCTTTTTATTTGACCATTTATGACTGAAATGCCTTCTAATTAGTAGATTAACACCTTAGCTGTTCACAATGGGTACTCCTGCAAGCCTCTGGCCAATCGTTTTCAGGCTGGATTCGGGTTCGAATTTCCCGCGCCCTGTCTGCGGATGTGACGTCATGAGCGTGTTGTGTATGTGAAGAACGGTATGTGCAGTTTGATTTTTCGTCAGCAGGTGGCAGTAGCGATTCAAAATGGAATATTTATATTTATATATATATATAACTTTAAATTGGCTTAGCGTACGTATCGCTATGACAACAGTGACTTGCTGACTGGGCAAAAAAAAAAAAAAAACGGGACGCCAGGACGGGACTTGCGTCAAAGTGAGACAAAACAATGTGGGGCGCATTTCTTTACCTGGAATTGCTGATTTGACAAGCAGCGAATTGGGCAGCACGGGCCCTGAATTCGGACCACGCACGTTCCTTGGGAGTCTTTGACTTCAAAGAGAGGCGTGAACATGCTCCACCTGACACACACACACGCACACACACACACAGTAGAGTAGACAGTACTGATGGGCCGTGCACGTTCATGTAAAATGGAAGTAGCGCGACCAAGAGAGAAAAGATTATTGGGAGCAAAGTAACACAATATCATGAAGGAGATTTTAGAATTGAGTTTGGCAACGTCGGCCAGCAGAGACGCCACCGGAACAACATCTCCTTGCGGAACCCTGCAGCGAGCGACCTGGCAACCCCGGAGCCGGCCTTGATGCTTGGTTGCTCCCATTTTCAGCTGTCATGATTCCGCAGCACCAGAAGCGTTGCATGCCCGCCGTCACACGGGTTCAAGCTGGGACAGGCTTTATTGTGGCACAACGGAGGGAATATTTACACCGAGTAGATCATCCAAATGTCCGCCAGCTCGCTCCTAATTAGACATCCGGCGTTGCTTCTGGAAAACTCTAAAATTGACGTCCAAAGGCCGGTGGGCCGGCGATGCGGCAAATGAGCGCCCGTGGCCAATAGGGGGCTCCCAAGAGCAATTGCAACTTAGTAAAAACAAAAGTTTGGATGAATGTCGTTTTTTTTGTTCATTTTGTTCAACTCATTTTTGTCACCTTGTTTCAGTTTATTGACATGCTTATCAAACTATTTTCTTGCAGTTTTATCTGTTTTTGTACATTTTTTTGTTATTTTTATATCTATGTGATTTCATTTGTTGTTGCGCTTTATTGTTCTTGCTCTGCGGATTCACTCGTGGGTTCTCATTGTGGCAAACTATCTCCCTCTAGTGGTATGCAAAAGAATCACAGCTTGATGTCGGCTACAATGCATTTCGTTGCTGATTTGAAATTTGGTCAATTTCATATTTATTTATTTTTACAAGTCGATACTGTTGGTTGGTAATATGTGTCTGTTATTTTCGTTTATATTTAATGTTTAATCATTCAAAAATCTGATTCCCCCTTTCTGATATTGATTTGTATTAATTTCTTCATTCACACAAATCAGTCATGAAAAATGGAAAAAAAATAAGAGGGCCTCCAAATGCAATTTGGAGGCGTGAGCCAGCTTTGCCTGGACCTCAAATCTAATTTAGGAGAGATGAAGGATGAATTCTTTTGGCGTTGCCATCTTCCCGTTGGCGTGGAAAACCTTCCCATTCAAAGGCCGCTGCATTCCTTCCCTGTCGTGTTGCTTCAAGTGCTGTCAATTGTGGCCCCGAGCAAACAGCTGCTTGCTTTCGAAACTCTGCGAGCGGCGCGACGACCGGCGCTATTTCCTGCTGTGGGAGCAACGCGGAAAAAGGCTCACGTGACAATCTGACAAAGTCGAGATAAGCGTCTCACAATCAGCACAAAAGGCTTAAAAGCTCAATTCCTGCTCGTGATAAACGAAGTCACGAAAGAGAAAAAGGACGCAGCTGAGGTGGAGAAAATCCAATGACAGAAAATATGCTGTCATGTTATTTAGCTGTTGTTAATTAAACATATGCTGTAACTCAATTTACTCAATAAAAAATACTATTATAATACTATAATATTATTGCGTATAAACAGGCTTGGGGAGTAACGGAATACGTGTACCGCTGTTACGTAATCAGATTACTTTTTTTTTTTAACTATTCCATTACAGTTACAGGAAAAAACTGATTACAGGTACATTTATTAAAAATGGGGATTACAATTTCTACAAGTAGAGAGAGTGCGAAAGAGAGAGAGAGAGCGAGAGAGATGGAGAGAGAGATAGAGAGAGAGATGAAGAGAGAGAGGGAGAGAAAGAGAGAGAGAGAGAAAGAGAGAGAGAAGGAGAGAGAGAAAGAGAGAGAGAGAGAAAGAGAGAGAGATAGAGATTACAGGTACATTTATTAAAAATGGGGATTACAATTTCTACAAGTAGAGAGAGAGAGATGGAGAGAGAGATAGAGAGAGAGATGAAGAGAAAGAGCGGAGAGAGCGAGAGAGCGCGCGAGTGAGACCTGTTGCTACATGTCGGGGAGGTGGGGACGAACGAACTGACGAGTCGCGTCGTCCACACGCGGGCAGTTTGAAAAAGCGTCACGGACGGGAAGAGAAAATGGCGACCGGTATTCACTGGAACTTACTCGTCTTGCTGAAAGAGCGAAAGTTTGAGCTGAGAGTCCAGCGGCATGCTACGCGCTGTAGCTTCTTGCTAGCTAGCCCGCTAGCCTACAAGCATAACGTGAGTTACAGCTTCCAAACAAATCTTCCTCCCGCCAATTCACTATTTAAACATCATACACAACAAATACACGGCGAAAATTGGGACTGGGATAAAAGTTCATCTATCTGTCTTAAGCATACTCAATATTGGAGTAATCCAAAAGTCATCCAGTTACATTACTTTAATAGTATGGTACTTGGATTACGTTACTAACTCCATTTTTTTTTTTAGCAGGTAATTTGTAACTGTAACAGATTACATTTTAAAAGTAACCCTCCCAACCCTGCATATAAAGCAGTACTGCATTTATATAAAAACACTATACTGTGATTTGACAAATGTATCCATCTAACAATAGAATGTAACACTGTTATTGTGAACATTATAACGGAACAATAATTTTGTTTTTATTTTTTATTTTTTTGAGCGAGCTCAGTATTGTTCATTCGGTAATTTTACCGATGCGACATGTCATCATCATTGCTCTCTCTTTTATTTATTTGTATTTATTTTTTCGTGAGGTTGTTAGGAGACCCGAGGAAGGATCAAAGAAAAGAAAGGAAACCAGACATCGCCTACTCCCCACCGGGTTAACGTAACAATTCAATCTGATAAGTCAGTTCAACTCGTAGCCGCTCCGGCGCGTCCTACCTTTGGCACACGGTGCCGATGAGCTGCTTCTGGCCCGTGTAGGCGCTTATTTCCATGAGGCAGCAACCGAGGCAGCAGGCGTCCATCCTGAGCGGCCTGTCCAAGTAGAAAACTTGGTGGCCTTCGTGGTCGAAACCCTGCAAGGAGCAAGAGCGAGCTGGACCGCAACACTGAAGGCACGCGCACGAACTCTCTGCAAGATGGAGGACGTTTGGAGGAATGCGTGGGAATGCCAAAAGGTCAGTTCAATGACTTCCGATTGTTTGGGAAAAGTGCTGCTGCGCAATTGGTTTGCCCACGAGTGATGATGTCACATCAGTATGTGCTAGATTTTCCTCACAAGGGTTGCTGGAGCCTATCCCAGCTGGCTTCGGGCAGTAGGCGGGGTACACCCTGAACTGGTTGCCAGCCAATCGCAGGGCACGCAGAGACAAACTCAAAAAAATTGATTCTCATGAGAATTGCGATTCTCATTTAGTACGATTCAGAATCGATTTTTAATGTCCCAAAATCGATTTTATTTCAATTATTTTATACTGTCTTGCCTTTGTCTGTGTGTGCGAAGCGCTGTTCATGTTGTAACCCGGTTTGGCCACTGAGGGGCAGTGTGGTTCCACGCGGTCTAATGCACTGTGTGTACAAGTTGTAGCCACATTAGAGGGTAGAAGGAAAAAGTCACGATCAAGTTATTCCAATAAAATTTCAGCGTGGAGCCGTTCTTTTGAGTGATAAAAGGGCTGCGAGTAGCGCGCTAATTAGCAATAGCGATCAGACTGGAGTAGATCATTACAATTCCTTGCACATCTATAGATTGAAGCGAAAATCATTGTCAATCAAATCATTTTGAATCGAAAAGCGGTCTTAATCGAAAATCGATTCTGAATCGAATCGCAAATCGAAATAGAATCGTGAGACATTCAAAGATTCCCACCCCTAATATATATATATATATATATAGAGCTGTCAAACTATTCAAATTTTAAATCAGATTAATCACATCTTAGAATTTTGATTAATCACGATTAATCGCTTAATTAAAAAGGCTTTTTATCAAAAAAAAATGTGCCCGCCAAATTTGAAGAGCACCTGTTATGTGTTAATTCTTTCAACATTTAATGTTATGAAGACGTCTTCAACATTTTTTTGATCCACTACACGCGCTCACCTTCCTCTTTTTCTAATAAGTTAATTACTTGATCATTCAAAGTGGGGAATAAATGACCCCGATTGTTTGACATGAATAAATATTCTGAATGTCATACATAAACATTTATGAAATGCTTTTACTTGAATGCATGTCGTTATATTTATTTGCTCAACCTGTGCGACCTTTAACGCGGTCAACTGAAGGATCATCTGTGGTCAAAATTAATAGTGCGATCAATCTGCGTTAATAAATTTACATTTTTTGTGATTAATTAATTAGTTAACGCTTTAACTTTGACAGTCCTAAATTATATATATATTTATTTATTTAAAAAAAAATGTTTAAAATTTTTTTAAATGACATTTTCTTGAAAACTTCTTGGGTGGTGGCCTTTTTACTGGCGTGGCCCGCCTAAGCAGTAACGTGGTCTCATCTGATGATCTTTTTGGGGGGGAGGAGCAACTTCTGCGGTTCATTTGTCGCGGCGCGTTCTACGTTTGGTGGATGCGCTTTGTGTTCACTTCAGCCATTTTTGTCGTTCCGATGTGCGACGGTACCTTCCACGGCCACAAACAGTTGTGACCCGCCGGCTCCCGCGGCAATGCCGTAGATCCTCTGCGGAACACACTGCGGACCTACAATCCCGAGGCCGTCACTTGACATCTCATCCACAAACGTACGCTTGCCGCCAGGAGCACGCCACTAACCCTGGAGTTGCGGCCTTGCTGTGATTTGAAACCGGCCGACTTCATCCAGCGCGCTCAAAGAGCCGGAGGAGCCTCCCGCGCCGTCCTCGCTCCTCGGCGGCGGCCCGCCGCACATTTGGAGAGGATTGCATGCGGCCGGGTGAGGGTGGCACTCGCACGCGGGACCGCATTTGTTGTGGAAGGCTCGGAAGATCATGCGGATGTGATTTTCTCGCTCCAGTCGGCCGTAGGGAAGAGGTTGACTGGTCACGGCGGACATTTTGGCGATGTCTACACATGTTGGAAGACTCTCATGATATTCCGCCAAGTAAAAATGTCACAACAACAAAACGTACTGAGGTTAATAATAGTCTCAATTGGCTTGGCCAGGCAGAAATATTTGTTTACTTGAAAACAAGGCTATTATTCTGATGTATAAAGGGCAAAGTACGGCTCGGGGGCCACAGCTGGCCCGCCCACACTTTCTGACCGGCCTTCACAGTGACCATGAAGTACAACGTAAAATATGCAGTGCTTTCATTTTGAAAGTTGTCTTTTTATTTTATGTGCACACAATGTGGATGCTAGCGTTAGTCAGTGGTCCCCCAACCACCGGGCCGGGGACCGGTATCGGGCCGTGGGCCACTTTGGACTTTACTATACTTCCGGTTAATTGATTAGCTGAGGCTTCCAAATATTTTATTTTGAAAAGTGACCGGATTCTCTCTGTTCACGACGGACAATTGACGCACGTCAAGATGCTAATTATCTCAGTCGCGTAGCCCTGATGCTAATCGACAAGTTAGCAAAATCAGTAAAAAAACAGACCCGTTTGGAAAGTTTCTTTGCAGCGGAGAAAAGGCCCAGTGATGAGACAACACAAATGAGCCTATGACATTGACCGAAAAGGAAAAAAAAGGTGTAAGAAAAAGCAAAGGTGATTCCCACACTTGATGGACTCTGCGGCGATTGGCTCTTAATTTAGCATTATGATGACTCATAGACTTTATATTTGTTCTGTGGTGCTTTGTTATGTTGGCGCCCTCCTTAAATCTATCTCTTAAATGCGCCAAGCTGCTTAATATAGTGACAGAAAAATGTAGCTTCACATTTATTGTTATATCTACAAAATACCCCAATTTTCGTGTTGCTCGCATCATTCATAATAGGGGTGTGCCAAAAAATCGATTGTCGTAAGAATTGCGATTCTCATTTAGTACGATTCAGAATCGATTTTAAATGTCCCAAAATCGATTTTATTTAAATTATTTTATACTGCCTTGCCTTTGTCTGTGTGTGCCTTTTTATTGGGAGCGCTGTTCATGTTGTACTCTATTTGGCCACTGTGGGGCAGTGTGGTTCCACGCAGTCTGATACACTGTTAAGTTGTAGCCACATTAGCGAGTCGAAGGAAAAAGTCACGATCAAATTATTCCAATAAAAGTTGCTTTTTTTGCAGCGTGGTGATAAAAGTGCCGCGAGTAGCGCGCTAATTAGCATTAGCGAGTCAGACTGGAGCAGATCATTACAATTCCTTGCACATCTATAGATTGAAGCAAAAATCATTGTCAATGAAATCATTTTGAATCAAAAAGCGTTCTCAACCGAAAATCGATTCTGGATCCGCACGTGTGGTCGACGATGACGAAACTGCGGCTTAATAACCAAAGGTGGGCATTCGGTCAATATTGACGGACGGTCCATCAATCCGTCAACGACGACTCCCATTTTGTTGACAATTGACGGGAAACTTCAAAAAAGTTGACAAATTTAGCATTGAGGGAAGTGAGTTTTCGTCCGTCAATGTAATCGTCAATCCATCAATAAATTCGGCAATCCGTCAATGACTTGCGTCCCATTTTGGTGACGATTACCGGAACCTTGACGGATGACAAAACCACTGACGGATGCTCATTCTGCTGCGCAATCGACGAATGACGACTTGCCGGTTTGGCTCGAATATTGACGATGACGATGACGGAAGTGTGTCCCGACTGTTGCCGAATGACGGACACTCACAATTCATTGACGCGCCCACCTTTGTTTATAAGTACATTCACGTTTTTCTTTTTAAAATGGTTGACCTTAACAAGAAACTTGGTTAAAAATGTCACAAATGAAAATCCGCGATCGAGCGCAAGTGAACCCACAAGAACCGAAGCACAAAGTAGCCAGAGGACACAATTTATTGTGATCCACGCTATTTTCACAACTTTCTGAATTTCTTCAAATAATTTCCTTTCGTTTCACCTTTTAGGTAATGGCACTTTTTTTTTTTTTTTTTTTTTTTTAGCTCAGGTCGTCAGTTTAAATCACGAGTGGCTGACGATATGCTGCAGAAGCAAAATAATGTCACGATTGATTGGAGGTAAAATTTCAACAACAAAAAAGTGACGTATAGACTTCGAAATGACATCTTACACATTTTTATTGCTTGAACTTGATAATTATCTTGAAATGTAACTTGCTACATTACGTCTTTGTTGTCATAACTTTACAATGTTTTTCTTGTAACATTGCACATTTCTCCACATATAATACATTATTATTTTTGCAAAGTGCATATTTATGATGTCCAATAAATTCATTTTTGATTTCAAATTTCAAATCATTTCCTGGCTTCCTATGGCCGAATTTGATCTTGTAAGTGTTGCCAAATCACGAGCAAAAAGAATCACAAAAACCCGTCAAGTTCATCTCCACTCATCGTTTGTTGACATTACAGCTCTCGTTAATAATGTTTATGGCATCCGGACATTAAGCTGCTACATGATCATTAAACATTTGAAGTAGTGTAGTCAAAAAAAAAGGACGAGTTTTTGGAAGTTCCTTACGTACCTTCAGTTGTCCGTCCCCATCCTTGTCCGGACATCAAATGTAAATGTGAGCTGAGCCGAACAAGCTGTGCGCGTCCATGATGTCAAGAGCGGCTTGGGTTTGCTTAACGCCGACCTTCTCGTCCCTCCGTGTGCGAATATTCACCTCGTAATGTTTGGCTTAGCGACTGTGTGTCTCAAGATCGCCTCTGTTGCCATGGCAACCGGCCGGATCTGTTTTGAAAGGCACCGCTCAGCCGTGTAATTGAAGTCCTGCTTTCGCAAGCGGGGGGGGGGGGGGGGGGGGCTCCAAGTCTGTGTTTGTCGGCGGTGGACCGGGTAGGACTTGGTGGCGGGTTGAAGACCAAAATAAGTTGGTGTCTGTTTGCACCACTGAGATTCCCTTGAGCAAGGCAGAGATCAGGCTAGCTCGCTGGCGTGACTAAAAAAAAATCCCCCAAAAAATCAACAAAATAAAATAAAATTGACCAAAGGAATGCAATTTGTTACAAACTCACAATCATAGAATCTTTATTAAAACAGTCCAGGCAATTTTGAAGGTACATTTTAACATCGTTAGCTAAGTGTAACACTCATGTAAAATATAAATCACTAAGAACACACACACAAAAAAAAAATTGGTATGAAAAGTAATGGTGTCAAATGACAGTAAAATATTTTTATTTTTGACATTTTAGCAAAGAGGTCCATGTCCAAAATGATACTTCATTCAATATCAAAGCATAGCCAAGGCTGTAAATGCCAAATCTACGCACACCATTTCTTCTACTGTCGTTGCCACTTTGTGTCCAGTCAGTCAAAATATACCCAATCAAAAAATAGAAACATCATTTTAACAAAATGTGTCTCGTGGTCTGACAATTTTGGGCCGTAGGCTACCTGTAGCAGCTAACCATCAGATAGTGTTAGCGCTCAGTGTTAGCATAATCACGCACGGCTCCATCTTGGAGTCTTAAATGAACCAACACGAGTCACGGGACACCCAAAATAATACAAATTCTTTCTTGACAAAAATGTGGTGGATACCACGTGAAATTTAAGGTGTTCGAGAGATGAGCTAACACTGTAAGTTCAAACTTCCCATCGGGGAAAAGAAATCCGAGAGTACACTTCTCATGAACATTTTGAGACATTAAGCTGACGAATGAGATTGATAGTTTTATAAAAGTCTGAACGTTTACTTATAAATGCACGATGAGGACCTTAACAGATTGTAAGTGGTTCTCGGTTTACAACTGTACTAACATATGCAGTTTCAATAAAGTAATAAACAATACAGAGATTGGTTTTTGAAACATTAAACTCGACGTGATTGTGGATGTGTTAATTAATCATTCAAAAGCATCATTTTAGCCAAGAATTAATAACCCTATTGAGACCAAAGTCTCTTTTTAAAGGGTGGTCTTAATTCACATCAATGTGTATTTAAAAAAAATAATCAAAATACAGTACACATAAACGTAAACAAAGAATATTCTGCAATTACAAACCATCAAATAGACTGACCAAATGTACAAAATGGAGAAAAGTGGCATCAAGAAATTCAGCAGCTTCCAATGCAAAGAGACTGACGAGGTCGGTTTGAGTTCCAGGACCAAGAGCCAAAGTAAAGTTTGGCTCCTCTCAGTCAGCACAGACGGCAAAACAGATACAGATTGTAATATTACGCAAGATTGTCTGCTTTGACTTATGACTTGCTTATTAACTCTTTGACTGCCATAAACGTTATAAAACGTTTAGCATAAACCTAGGGAAGGGCGCCGAGGACGTTAAAAGACGTCCCCTATGTTTTTTTTTTTTTTTTTCAAAAACGGGTGCAGGAAAGCCTTGGGCAGCTGTGCTGAAAGAATCAGGCTGATCTGATTAGTCAAAGACTCGTTTTGGCCCCTAGAGGGCAGCGATGACTCTCTTTGCACAAGGTTGGATGGGCCGCCCACCGTGGGCGTCAGTAGAAGACGTGAGGCGGAGCTAGAGTGTTGAGGAGACAATGGCTGATCCAAGCCACAATGGCTTGACCAAGCAACCGGTTACAAGCAGCTCAGCTTGAGCATTTTTTTCAAAGACGGAAAGCATCAATCAATACTAAAAAGCGCATTGATGTCAACGATGATGATGACAACGAGCTCTACGCCAAAGTTGGAAGCTTTGGCGTTATGAACACGTAGTAAGCCTCACGGCTAAGCGCGGCTAGCGCGGCTAGCGCTGCTAAGGCCGGAAAACGCGCACAATAGCCGGCCGGGTACTTCTACACAATCGGACATTCGATCGGGCGATGGAGAGTTGGCATCGACCAATGCAGATTGATGATGATGATGAAGATGACAACGAGCTCTACGCCAAAGTTGGAAGCTTTGGCGTGACTGTTATGAACAAGTAGTAAGCCTCATCGGCAAAGCGCGGCTAGCGCGGCTAGCGCTGCTAAGGCCGGAAAACGCGCACAATAGCCGGCCGGGTACTTCTACACAATCGGACATTCGATCGGGCGATGGAGAGTTGGCATCGACCAATGCAGATTGATGATGATGATGAAGATGACAACGAGCTCTACGCCAAAGTTGGAAGCTTTGGCGTGACTGTTATGAACAAGTAGTAAGCCTCATCGGCAAAGCGCGGCTAGCGCGGCTAGCGCTGCTAAGGCCGGAAAACGCGGAGCTGCACAAGCGGACATTCGATCGGACAATGAAGAGTACCCCGAGTCCAATGCATATTCATCGGAGGAGCGGGTACAGTCTGATCACGGAGAAGACACTGTTTCTGGACTACGATGCCACCATGAATGGAGTGGATAAAATGGATCTCCTACCACCCGGTATAGCAACTGAAGGACACGGGGAAGCGAGACGTAACACCACCGTAACGTAACCGTAGCATGATCCTGATATTAGACTTGACACACACTGCAGTATATACTTGCTATTCCCCGGAAAAAAACGGCCTGCAAGAAAGTGGCACACGCGAAGAGGCAATCTGTTGTGCAAATGCTGTTACGTCTCTTTGCACGCAGGAGAGTGTTACAAAAAGAAAAACTGTCGTTGAAACATCCACATATTTGTAAATAGCACCACAGTTGCACACATTTGTAAATAGTTTGCCAAATTGTTGTCAAATTGTTACACTGTTGAATGTAAATAAACGTATTTTGCTATCAAAAAACACTTTTTCATTCTTGGTGGTAGTGTTTTATAGAAGTAAAGCACTATTTAGGTGTTTGTGGCATCATTCATGGACAAAAAGAAGTGTCAAATTCACTAGAATGCATGAAATAATATCGTTTCACTAAAAGCTTGATTTCTCCGTATTTTGGTCCAACACGGGCGAAATTGGGTCAAACTAACCATTTTCTATTGTTGATTACTAAAGAACGGAATAAGGTAGAAACAAACTCTTTTTTTCTGATGAAAGATGAAAGTCCAATCTTTCATTTGGTAGTACGTGTGTTTCCATAGTCCAAACAGAACATTTTCTGTGGACCTTGAAAATCAGTCAAAATGCTTAAATCGGCTGGCACTGGCGGCATCCCTTTTCTGAAAACGTCTGGCAGTCAAAGAGTTAACCCGACAAATGACTTGACTTGACTTGACTTGCTTGATTTTTGCCACTTTTGGGACTTGCTCGAAACTCGACAGCAAAGACCTGAGACTTGCACATGTGACTTACTCCCGCCTCTGATATTTTCTGTACTGTTATGTCTTAACAACGGCGTTGATGTGTGTTGGCGGTTCTGATCTACGTACCTGCATTCCTACCTACAGGACCCTGGTGCAAACCAAGGAACCCCAGGACAGTTCGACACTAAATGTCGCCAAACATTCGACAACTGCGGACTTTAGAGCTGACACCGTCATTTACTTTTATGATTCATATGGATGGATCTATGGATCTTTTCCTCACCAGGAAGTACCAGACTTTTTTTTTCAGCCAGTGATGTGTCAGTCATCCTTGGTTTTTGCTGACCAAAACTGATGCATAGGCTTCAACCTTGAAAGGATTGACATGAGGTGACCCGCTTCAACCTAGCAGGTCCACTCCTGGCCTGCTATCAAGTAGCCCCGTGAGATTTCCTGTCATGGGAAGATACTTTTTGGGATCCCCCAGGAAGGGAGAAGAAGGCGGCTGGTTGAAGTGACCCAACAGGAAGATGGCGATGGTGCCCACGAAAAACAGCAGAGCCATGACAATGAAGCAGACCCGGTCGATGACCCGGGCAACCCGGATCCACTCGTCATTCTCCTGATCGGAACAACAACATCATCACTTGCAAAATATTGGGCGTTCAACTTCACACCCGTTTCCCACATAGTTGTCTTGGATGGGTTTGGTTGTGGAAGACCTTGACTAACCCTGACATCAACCCCATCAAACACCTTAGGAACAAAGTCCAACAGAGATTTTGAGTGAAAGGTCAACTTACGGTTTGAAAGTTGTTCTGCTGCCTTGTCGTCTCTGCGATGTGTTTACACGAAGCGATGCATTGCTTGAGTTCTGGGGCAGCTTTTGCCAAACTTAGACTAAGTCGCTCGGCCGTTCCCTCTTCCAGGCCTTTGTCTGGGTGCAAAGTAAACCTGAAATCAATGTCTTCATCACGGGACATTGCCTCCAACCATCTCGTCAATATGCTTACCCAATGTATCAAACACCGACTTCAGCAGTCCATTTCTCTCTTTGAGCCGGGCAAACATCAGTTCAGTCCGAGCTGTTTTCAGGATGTATTCCTCCGCCTTGTTGATTAGCGTCATGGAGCTGCGGCGCCGACACGGGACCAGATGTACTTGGTTCCTGTCGTCGACTCCGGCGTCACCTTTGTCGGGTTCAGCGGAGGCGTCATTATCGGGTGTCCAGGGCTGCATTTGCATTCTCAGCAGCCGAGGCAGAATGTTCAAAAATATCTGAAGGCCAGAGACAAACATGGTGACCGGAATCCATCAACGGGTGCATCCTTTATCTTGTTACTTACTCCAACTGACAGTCATCCATTTCCATGCTATCTAAGATTTTCACCAAAATAATAGTACATCACCTGTGCCACAACTTAGAGCAACCAGTCTAAAGTCGAGTCTAGAGCGGCATGACTCAGTGCTAGAATTGTCATCTCCCAACCCAGAGGTTGTGAGTTTGATCTGTAGCCCTTGTGACCATGTCGTGTCCTTGTGAATGCGCCCGTCTACAAAAATCGAGCCTGTGACGCACGGCCGCACCTTTCTGACTTTGTCCGACATGACATGAGTGCTTGGTGTCCTCAGTGAAACATTGAGAACGATCACGCAGTTCATCACGACTACGGTAGTCACGGACATCACAAACATCAGATACCTGCGGTGGAAGAAGAACGTCATCATAAAGTGGAAATTAAAATCTTTCTTCTGACGCATACCAAGACGTACTTTCCAATAAGAGGAACCGCCTTGGATGTCTCTGGAACTTTTCTGGCGATGAGGAAAAGGAACACGGTCTGGCCCAAAAGAGTAGCAATGGACATGGTACACTTCTGGCCACCAGCTGTCAAAGACATAATCCCAAAATTTGTGCGCGTTTGCTGCAAGATAATCTGAAGCGAACCTTGATTACATACAGCAAACTTCCTGAACATTTTTGGTGTCTGAGCATTTACATTTTGAAAAAGGGGAGAGAATGAATGACCTTTGGCTGGTAGGTAGTAAACAAGCAGGCAGAGGGAGGAAAAGAGCACGCAGGGAGCGATGATATTGATGATGTAGAAGAGGGGCTTCCTCTGGATGACGAGGAAAAAGACCAACTCCTGATATTCCAGGTCGTCTTTTGTGTACTGGCCGTTGATCACCTTCTTCGCTGGCCTGTGTCTGATAGCCCATTCTCCATTTTCTAGTGAAGGCACAAAAAAAGAAGAAGAAGAAGCAAACATGTTACTTTGAACATTGACGCGGACCACATCAAGATCGCTGTGATGATGGAGCTGTCCATGAAGTGTGGCAAAAAAAGTCTGGCTTGGTTTGATTGTTCAAAAGGGCACACTTAGTTTGATTTGAAATATATCTTTTGTCCTGGAAAAATTTTTTCCGACACACATCATAGTCGTCCAAGAACGACTTGTGATCAATTTTGGAGGTTCCACTGTTTTATTTAATTTTTTTGGCGACAAATTTAGAGTAAAACTGAGGACCTACCAAGCTGTGCTTTGCTGACCACGTTGCCACGGCAATGCCAAGTGAATGTGTGGAAACAAAACTTAAAAATGAGCTAAAACAACCGCATATATTTTGGCTGTTGGTGATATGCGCAAACGTGTCGTACCTGTGAACGCCTCGGGGTCAATATCAACCCACTCCAGAGTTTGGTTGTCCTCCTCTTTCAGAACGAGTTCAATCTCATTGGCGCTGTAGGTCTGGGAGCTGCACACAAGGACAAGAGCGATGGTCTGCCAGCACAATGAAAAACAAACATTTATTTCCTTTCACAAGACAGCAACGTGAAAAGCGACCTTCAATGGAACTTTTGTCTGCGCTTTGGACACTGCAAGGTCTATTTCAGCACAAAGACAAGCTGACGTGGGAACGTGCTGCCTGGAGCCAGGGTCCTAGAAAAACTGGAGTCAGAAGTCTAGAATTTATTTATTTTTCTTCAGGAGCCTAACCCAGTATCTCACAAAAGTGAGTACACCCCTCACATTTCTGCAGATACTTAATTATCTTTTCATGGGACAACATTGAAGAAATGTCCCTTTGACACAATGAAGAGTCACTGGACAGCTTATATAACAGTGCAAATGTATTGGTCCCTCAAAATAACTCGAAATACAGCCATCAATAGCTAAACCTTTGGCAAAAGAAAAGTGAGTACACCCCAAAGCAGACTAAGGACAGGATTACTGGAACCATGTCCTGTGGTCTGATGAGACAAAGATAAACTTGTTTGGTTCGGATGATGTCAAACGTATGTGGAGGCAACCAAGTGAGTAGTACAAAACCAAGTGTCTTGCCTGCAGTCAAGCACGATGGTGGGCGTCTCGTGGTCTGGAGCTACATTAGAGCTGCCGGCATTGGGGGGGGGGGCAACAAATCATTGAGGGAACCATGAATGCCAACATGTTCTGCACTCACCGGAACACCATGGTGCAGTTCTGCCAGTCGAATGGGAAATAGTTGACAGTGATGGCACAGGCGCTGCGGTAGATGGCGGGAGGCAACCAGTACACGCATCCGTCGGGAGACACCAGCGCGTTGCAGTACAGCGCCACTTCGAATTGTCCGTCCACACTGCGCACATATGTGGGGGGAGCTTGTAAAATGGACGGCGAACACACTTGAGCAAGATTTGCTTGAATGACTGACTTGTTCTCCAGGATGACATCAGGGAGCCAAATCTTCTTGGAGGGGACGCGTAGTTTCGAAGTGATATTTTTGTATAAAGCGGATCGAGGCGGTTGGTCCCAGCTGAGCCTGTAGTCACACCATTGCTACGAGCAGAAATAATGGTCTCGGCAGGGTCTCAAGTCAAGTTTAGGAGTCATCAGTGTGATGCAGATTATTACCATTTCGATCCAAACACAAGTCGTCAGGGCCTCCTCCTTTTCATTCTGAGAAGAGAAGTTCTCGATCATTCTCCTATCATCTGTAACTATGGCCATCGGCATCCTAATGGAAAGCCTTCTCACCAGGGAGATGAGGTTGGTGAGGGTCATCTTAACCGTCACTCGAGTGACATCCCCGCTGTTCTCCACGGGTCGCACTTTCTTGTTGTAGCCATTCATTAAGTCCTTGAAAAGTTCCCCTTCCAGGTTGAGGGCCGATACTGCGCACAAACACAGAGCGCAGACTGAGAAAATACTTGTGAGACGTTAAGATGACACATGATGTCTTGTGCAGGATGACCGAGGAGTTAGGGTGGTCCAAAGTCTTCCCAAGATTGTGTCAAAGCGGTTTCATCATGCATCCTTGATTTGTGTTACTGAAATACTGAACAATTTTTTTGGTGACTCATGGGACTGTATAGGATTGGCAAATAAGCTTGGAGCTTCAGCCTATACCTTTTTGTGTTAATTGATTTGTTTGAATGGATGTTTGTTGTTTCTTTTTTGTGTTGTGTATGGAGCCGAAAACAAACCGTTTATTCCTTCATAATAGCGCCGTGTGTCTGTCTTATACTGTCCCCAAAGTGACGGAGGTGGGCACACCAGAAGGAGCAGCAGTCATTTGGTGCAATGTGACATTAATTGTTTAATTCTATTTAATGATGTGATTACGGTTTGATTTTATAGCATAAATAATCTGAGTGATTCCCCGTACCCCCATTAAAATACACACTACAAAAAGTTTTAACATTTTGAGGGACAATACTGGAACCGATTAATGGCATTTCCATTCATTTCAATGGGAAATGATTATTTGAGATCCAAGTATGTTTACTTAGCGAGTTAAACCACTGTACGATTTTAGATTGGGGCATTTATTTGATTCTCTGAAACAAAGACTCATGTCATTAATATTAAAATAGGAAGCAAGTGGATAGTTTGAAGATCTTGTGCTTTAAAAATAAATAAATTGGAGTCCAATAATACTTCCGTGCTGCAATGCCAAAATAACAGCAAAAGGTATCCCTTTAAGACTTAAATCTAATTTGATAAACCTGATTCACCTCATCAGATATTTTGCATGGTGGAAATATAGGCCGTTGCTAGTAAATATCATTGAATTATATCATTATAATTATAATGTGGAGGTATAACAAGTTTTTGTCGCACAAGTGGGCAAGGCAAAATAAGTTTAGATTTTAATTATAGGAGTCTTATTTTTTTCTGTGGTGACTGCCTTATGAATTGGGCTAAAATAATATAATAAAACTATAATTATAGAATCATTGATAATGGGCATAGTTCAAATACAGTGCCTACACTAAGCGGTGTTAATGAGATATTTATGATTGCTATAGAGATATTAGTGAGATTAAGTAAGTATATAGAAGGGATTCGCATGAGTAATATTGAAGTCAAATATCAATGTATACCGACAATACTCAAGGACACATCTGTCGAGGAAGGACGCATCTGTACTCGCTCTTGCATTCGCTCGTGACTTCTAACTATTTTGTTGATTTTTACATTGGGATTTTTTAACTGCATTGTTGTAATATGCCTGGCGGTAAAAGAGCTGACGAGATTGAGGAGATAACATCTTCTCTTGCAAAACTAAAAGAAATGGTCACCGAAATGAAAAAGAGCATCGAGCCACTTCTGCAGGAAATTCAGCAGTTGGAGAGAGACACACGAGAAAAAGATCAAAAAAGTGGATGATTTGGAACAGAATCTTCGTATCAATGATGGGATAGTTACAGGTATCAAAATTGCGCCGCGGCTTCCACCAGCGAGAGCTGCAGCCAGCACAAGCGCAGATGATTCTGACCACACTTTAGTGAACAAGACTGAAACAGCAAGTGATAGATTCAACTCATAGATTTGGGATTCATTTTGGATCCAGCGCACATTCAGATTTGCTTTTGGCTTCCAACTGGAGGGACACGACCACCGGCAGTTCTGATCAGGTTTGTTGACAGGAAGAAAAAGATTGCTCTTTTGCGAGACGCTACAAGCTTAAAGGTAAACATGTCTACGTCAACGAAAATCTCACGAAACGAAATGCTGACATTGCCAAAAGGGCGCGACAATTGAGAAAGAAGGGACTTATCGAGAAGACATGGACAAAAGACTGTTGGATCTTCATCCAAACAAAAGAAGACTCAGCTTTTCAGAAGTAAATAAGAATCCTGAAAAGAGTGGAAGAATTGGCGGAGTTTGAGAGACAATAACTGCTATCAGTAACTCACATCATTAAATTGTTGATTATGTCTTACCCAAATGAAATGATTGTAACATATTACCAATGAACCCAGAACTGGAGTTGCTATGATTTTAATCATGTAAATGTGGCGTATGAATACTTGCTGACACTGCCAAGGTTAACTCTTGTTTATACACCTGCATTGCTAACACGTATTGCTCTTCCTGTAAGAATGTAAACATTGTTTGGCTCTATTTGTGTTTGGACATTTGTTGTAACACGCAAGGCTGTCGCGATAAGGTTGTATTGTGGCTGCAATGTATCTGCTGTCAATTTTCACAATGGGGTTGGTGAATTTGGTTCCTGGATGCGGCTGGCGGGGAGCCAATCTGCTGGTGGCCTTGGTGAGCGCTAAGGAGTATCAAGATCTAAGCATCATCGGATGCTGGCAACAGTGGTGGCTGAGCTGACCAGAATGGAGTGAACATTGCTGTGGACGCAATGGGCAGAATGCAAGCCCATCTACTCTTCTGGAAGCCACAAAATGTGTGGAAGCTGATCCAAGGTCAGCGAAGACGCTCAATACCAGACATGTGAATTTATGGACCAGTTGATTTACTTGTACTTGCATTGTTATCACAGAAAGGTTGTAAGACCCATGTTCGGAAAATTATCATAAAAAAAAAAAAACCTGAAGAAGAGATCAAATCTTATCATTATGGAAAGCAAAATCACTTGATCATTCCACAATTGATCTATTTGGACATCGCGCCACAGTGAAGTACAATAGCCTCTGTGTTGGAAACAAACATGCACAGACAGAAGATTATCAGCAAATCTGCACTTACCTGAGGAAGAAATGAGAAAGATCTTCACCAGGAATGACACAGAGGGAAGAGAATCCATCAGCGCGTGTGTTTATGTGCGGTTGTCTGAGCAAAGTACGATCACAGACACTCGTGCAAACTACTTAATGGACCTGCTGGCATTCTGCCTTTGTGTGTGCAGTGTGTGTGTGTTTCCCAACACTGTCATTCCAGTACTGCATTGTCAGCTGTCACAGCAATACACACACACACACACACACACAGAGCCTTTTGCCAGTCAAGCATCTATCTTAAGAGAATAAAAAAGGTAACAGGCAAAATTAGCACAGAAGCCAGCATGGAGCCTTTAGTAACCCAAACAAGAAAGACTGAAAGGAAAGAGCAGGAGAAGACGAACGATAGCAACCGTAAAAGAAAAGAACAAAACGGGGGACAGTCGACTGAACGGGCGATAAGTCGGGCTCATTTGAAGGCTGATCAGGCTTTGTGAAGATTGGGTTCTGTTGCTGGCACATTTGTGACTCGCTGTCAGCTATCATCAGCCCGTGCGTCACAAACATGCTCGGCACGCTTTCCAGACATCTCCAGACTTGAGGTGGGAATGTTTCCACAGTGTTGGGAGTGTTTGTTGTGTCTGTTTCGGCACTTATACTTATATCCTTGACGAAACAATTTTTAAGGTTTGGAGCTGGGCCATTTAGATGAGTGGAAAAATTGCTTTGGTCGATTGATGAAGTAGCAACACGAATCCTTTGAAACCGCAGTTTTACAATTTGCCTGATCATGACGGACAATGATTGGCCTTCCTTTTACAATTCCCCATCGTGGATGGAGGAGACAGGAGAAACGTTTACAGCAGCTGCTCTGTTGATGTTCAGGCTTACTCTTAATGATTGGCGGGATGAGTTCAATGTGGGGTCACAGTACCAACCAATCAGCGCTCATGTGCAGGGTGCAAGCCACCCCCGCCATTTAGCCCTCAGCTGTAAAATAGCGCCGGATTAGCAGCAGCGCTGGCGACGAATGTGAACATCTCCCATCAAACATTTGCTCTGGAGTGCCATAGTTTTAATAAGAGTTTCATACACGCCTCATTCATATATATTTTGCTTTTACAAAAATACAAATGATTTTCTCTATAAAAATAAATAAGATATGAACAATATAGACAGTCTGTGTCCTTCACAAGAGGCTCAACCTTTGCAAAAGACTTTGTGCCAAATAGAAGAATAGAATAACTTATCGTTTGTACAGATTCATAAGTTAGACAAGGCCGTTGTGAGGGCTGCTTGATGGCTGGACGGATACATTCATTGTTTTTCGGTAGAGCCACGATCTGGCTCTCAAACGGTGACTGAATCCTCCTCGAGGATACTCTCCACCGTAAGAAACAACAGTGGGCGCTCGACCAAGTTCCTCTGATTCTTCAGTGTCTTTCTTCTTGTGGTTCCACTGACGTTAAGTCTTCAGGGCCTCCAATGCTACGGAGATGATCCTTGGCACACTGCGGTAGAACGAGTCATTTTCCAGGCCCACAAGACTATAGAAAGTTAGAGGTCGGCCTCCTACGACAGCTCTGACCCTGCCTTGGTAAAGTCCTCGATCGTTCTTGGAGCTCAGATCCACTAAGACCTGAAACAAACAAATGGAGGATATAATCATCCATCAATAAAGTCCCTCGACACTAACACCTCTAAACTTTGTCATTGTGAAGAATGAATTACCTCCTGGAAGCTCATCTGCAGGTTCTTGTTTGGGATACTTAGCACCCAGTGGTAAGAGTCTCTCACTTGACTGACTTGCTGTGAAGTCTCCCGAACACCAGGACAAACTACGAGGACAATCCAAGCATTTTAGAGGATTGACATTTTGCCATAACAATACAAGCTGTCAGAGCAGGCTTACCTTTACCACCTGGGCCCGGTGTCTGCCTCTTATGAAGAATGCTTCTTTGTTTTCTGTGACTTAAAGGATTGTTAGTATGCACAATGTGAGTCTGAGCTGTCGTCTTTGCGAGATCTCTCACAACTGCAGTTGACGCTGAAGCTGGTAATCCTCGAAGTTCATCCAATTGGTCCCACATGTCATCAGGTGAAGGAGCAAATGTTCCACGTTGTGTCTCATCACTGGCCAAGGTTTCACTTGTTGTCCTTAATTTCTCAATTTCAGTCATTAGGGCCGTTAGAAGTGACCAAGGCCTCTGAGATTTTGGCGAAGAGGAAAGATCAGTGTCGATTTGCAGCCCTTTGGAAGATGTTGGAAGAAGAGGCGGATTGGAAGAATGTTCCTGGAGATAGGATGGATCCAAGTGGAGGGTGGGCGGAGGAGCTTTGGAGTCTAGTTTTGAGCGTAACGCTGAGATAATATTTCGGTATTCCTTCTCAAGATGAAGAACTGAGTGGTCCCCTGCCTGGAAGCAATATGTAGAAATATGGATTACAGATTAGCTCCACTTGAATGCTCTGCAGTGATTACATGTTATTTTGAAGGATCACCCTACTGTTTTACTGTTTGTTAATTTAGGTATTTGATTTAGAATATTTCAAAATATATATATTTTTTGTGTTACAATGTTTTGCTGTCTTCCAAAGAAGTGAGGGCCAACATTGTGCTGCCGTGCAAGGAATTGTGAGCTACTGACATCAGAGAGTTCTGTCGCCTTGCGTATTTGCATGCATACACATTGGGAATGCCACGCCGTGTTACCAGAACAGAAAACAAAACCGCTCAGCAATGAAATGCTGGCAAAGCTACCAAAACGTGTCTGATTGCCTGTATCGGAATTTGAAAGCTACAAAATGAAGTACCCTGTCATAGTAAATGTGATCCTTCATCATGACTCTTAGATTGGAGGCTGTTGGTACCTGTAAGAAAAGTTTTTCTTCCTGTCTGGACGATTCAAAGGAGTTATCTGTGGAAGTGTTGTTCTGCTGTGTCTCCATGTCATCAGCGATGGTCACCAAGTAATTCTCCCAGTCTTCTACCGAGGGGCCCAACGCCTTGAACAAAGTTGGAGAAACTGAAGAGGAACTTTGCTCCATTGGTGTCACAGCGCCACCTTGCTGCTCTGCAATGAACAACAGCTATTTTAGTTTTGTAGCGACTATTACACAATGGCTCTGAATTGTCAGTTTTTAGAGACAATGGAAGCGCATTATCAGGTGGTTGAACTGTATGCACCTTTATGATTCCCGCCCACGTCCCTCTTGTCTCTGCTGTGAAGAAAAGCAGTGCTGTAGATGTGTTCGACCAGTTGAGGAAGAGTCTGGGTGAAGAAGGTTAAATCCACTTTGTCCCTGATGTAGTCTTCGGCGCTCTGGAGCAAGTCCAGCAGAGTCTGCAGGAAGGAGCGCAGCTCTACATGCAAGATAATGAGGGGAGGAAAGAATTAAAAATGAACCAAAAACTTTGAAGATGATAGTCTTGGCTGATTGCACATCGTACAAGATCGTTTTTTTTTTAAAGAATGCTACGTACGGCATTTTTTGAATCGGGTGAGACATTTGTCCTCGGCCATCCGGCTGCAAGCGCTGCTCGACTGGTCTGGAGGGCAGCTGAGGGTGTAGAAACGACACAGAGTGCTGAACTCTGACCTTTGCTCTTCCTCTGTCATTTCTGTTGTTTTTAGAAGCTCTGTACATGTTGGTTCCCTGCTGCCAAATGACTCTGAATAGTCACAGACAAACATTGTTGGTGATTGTACAAATTTGCCAAAACAGCATTTTTTAAATTAGAGGTCAGTCTCAAGTTGCAAATATCATTACCCCAAACTTACTCTGTATTTCAACCTGAATCCAGTCAGAAAAAGCAGTCACACGGGTATAAACTCCAGGCTTGCCCTTCTCCCCACATCCATCTCCCCAGGACGTGATACCGTGTAGCTGAAAGCGGCCGGAAATTCTGTCTTGGTAGATCAGTGGGCCTCCTGAGTCACCCTAAACAGGAGTCACAACGTCAAAAAAAGGTTCACAAGAGAGCACGGATACTTAAGTACTATGGTGAAGTCAAAATCAGTGAAGTCTCAGTTGTGGTGCCCACCTGACAAGAGTCGACCCCTCCTGATAGATAGCCGGCACACAGCATGGTGTTGGTGACCAGCTCTTTGCCCAGAGCATTCTTGCACGTGTTCTGAGGCAATAGAGGCACTTTGGCCTCCATTACAGTGTCAGCGGATGGGCCATCTGCATAAATAACACATTATTGCTCTCTGGAAGAGACTTGAAACTCTGGACCTTAGCATCAACGTAATATTCATTGTTTGCTCACCTTCATAGAGGGAACCCCAGCCTGCCACCAGACATGGACTGCCAGTAGGGGGCTCCATCCCAGAGGGCAGACACACGGGGGTGACACGGTCAGACAGAACCACTGGAGATGTCAACTCCACCAGGGCGATATCGTTGTTAAACGTCTTTGGGTTGAACTGGAAGACATGGGAGACGTTTTACTCTTAATTGAGAGTTGCTTGTCGATCTTCTCATTCTCAGGGCACTGAATCAATGGCAGCTGGACTGTTCTTTGTCTTGCAATATATTTTGCCTCTCATCTGAGTGGGCTTGATCAGTTCATGCAACAAGGTTTGATTCCTAACCGAATCTGAAGATGTTATAGCCAATGGATTAGGAATGGAATCTCACTTGAGTCAAGGCAGGTGTGCTAATACTTTTGGCAATGAAATTTATATTCGCCCTTCGTAGGCTACCTTAGGGTGAGGGATGATGCGGTTGACTTTGAGAACCTGCTCATCAGGGTCAGTCTTGGTGATGTCAAACTCGCCCACCACGGCCCTCCAGTAGCTTTCACTGCGGCTCCTGGTGGACCAAGAATCAGGGTGACTATTTCTAATAGGAGTCAATTCTGAGCCAACACACAGGCTGAAGACATCGAATGCAAAAATCCAGAATTTACAAAGATTATGAACCATTGTCCCAGTAGATCAGTCAAAGTCCTTGTGTGTTTCTATATACTTGGCCAATAAAGATGATTGTGATTGTGTAAAATCTGTGAGTTGGGTCAATAAAGTTTGGCAAACACTGCTAGGTTTACCAACTGAAGTGTCAGCTGAGTGTATTGTATATTTGGGCCATGGAAGACGAGTTCCGCACAGCCTTACCCGGCAAAGCAGTGCGCTGCAGTGACCACCCAGGAACTCTCCACCAGGACTCCTCCACACATCAGGCCACCATCCAGCTGCAGATTGACTAACCAGGGCCAGCTGCCCGGGGGAGCAGGGGACCCGCCCACGATCCTGGATCGAGGCTGGGTTACGTTGTGCGCCGAGGATGACCTCTGGCCACACACGGCTGCAGGTGTAGACGCAGACCGATAATCAGGAAGAGAAGCCATTGTTGAGCAAAATGAGATTTGAGTCGCAAACAGCAGAAAGCAGATCATCTAAATTGAATGTACAGTGCGTGAATGATTTTCAGAAGTGTGTATTCCCTCACCCTGCACATGCGTCTGAGTGGCGGGTTCCAGGTTCTGCATTGTGTTAAGCAAGCTGCACTGGAGTACGCGGGCGCTGCAACTCTCACCCATGATTCTGATGCAGCTCTCTTTGTCCAAGTTGCCCGCTTGACAGCGGCGCTGGTAGAAAGCGCAGGCCTGGCTCAGGGCCCAACTCCGCTCTGCTTCGTCTTGAAGCTTCTGGGCTTTGCTGATGACATCGCAGCTGGGTTCTGCCAAGGCGTTGGTGGGAGAAGCTGTTGGGGCGGACAATGGGGAGTCGGCGTTAAAGAGTGAGATTTAAGATGAATGCGGATCTTACAGCAGGATCCGGAGGGCTGCCCGCAGTCCTGAAACAAGCAGGGAGCGCAGCCCCTGCAGCCCGCCTCCGCCCGACTCCTCTCAGATGATGCTCGGTCCAGAGCAGACAGGGCGCTGGTCATGGCTGCCTCGAGAACCACTGTGCCACGATCGGACAGAGCTGCAGTGGACGTGAAGACCAAAATGGAAAGTTAAGAAAAACGATTCTGCAGACAGATTTGTGATATGGGCCGCTATTTTCGTAGACGGGCACATGTGCACATCTGGGTTTTCATGCCGGCGAGTCTAGTTTAGTCCATCCAACCATCCATTATCTACAGCTTATCCTGGGTTGGGTGGCGGGGGGGCAGCCGCTTTAGCAGGGAAGCCCAGACTTCCCTCTCCCCAGCCACTTCAACCAGCTCCTCCGGCGGGATCCCAAGGCATTCCCAGACCGGCCGAGAGACATAGTCTCTCCCGCGTGTCCTGGGTCGTGCCCGGGGCCTCCCGCCGGTGGGACATGCCCAGAACACCTCTCCAGAAAGAGGCGTCCAGGAGGCATCCGAACCAGATGCCCGAGCCACCGAAACTGGTTCCACTCAACGCGGAGGAGCAGCTGCTCGACTCGTGAGTTCCTCCCGGTTGACTGAGATTCTCACCTGATCTCTAAGGGAGAGCCCAGACACCCTGCGGAGGAAACACATTTCGGCCGCTAGTTTAGTATGATCTGGTTCAATCTAGTTTAGTTTGTTTGGGAATTCCAGGTGAAACAGGTTAGGTTATGGCGCAGGTGGTTTAACGCAATTTTGGTGGGTGTGATAAAGCAGATTCGGGCAGACAGATTATGCAGTCCGCTGATGTGTGCCCACTTGCAGTGGCCAACTTTACATCATCTGCAAGTAGAGATCTTGCAGTTCATTATAAACATACTTTGTGTGTGTCAATCTCCTGCACGGACTCCAGCAAATCAGTTTCAGCTTCTGCCTTCTTGAATTTAAAGGGAATGATGGGAGCTACTTCGAGTGGCAGGAATCAATCCCACAATGGCACAAAGACCTACTCCTAACTGCGCCTGTCTACGAAAATACTGCACTAAAGAAAACTTTGCTCTAGAATTGAGCTGGACACAAAAATGGGGCCCATACAGTACTCGTAAAAGTCTTCATCGTTCCTGCAACTACATTATCGTACAATTTGTTGTCCATATTTGGTTGCCTCGAATGTTTTTAAACACAACAGGTATCTTTGTCCTGCACAACCTTATGAATTGTTCTTTGGTACATCTCACTGCATGTGAAGAAAGTATAACAAATAAATAGATGTTTGTTTCTTTGCGATTTTCTGAAAAGAACGTATATACCATGAAAAAATGTCACTTTAACGTGACCTCAGACACTTAATCTCACTCTCAAGTTTTTGTACTTTTTGGTCCACTTTTGAATGTAGCAAGTTTTGTCTGTCATTGGCTGAAAGTTTTTAAAAGTTTGAGTCAAAACTAAAGTCGATTTGTGAGTGGGTAGCCCCCTTTTTTTTTTCTTCCCATGCCGCTCTTTGAGCTGGTTGGCAGCGTGTCGGGGAGGCTAGCTCACGCTCAATGCGCCGCCGAGGCTTTCTACAGACACACTTCAATCAGGCCGCCGACCCTGCTGCTCCCCCCTCTGTGCCCGACAACATCACAGGAAGGACACTAACAACAGAGATGCTGATTGAAGTGCTTAATTAGAGAGCCGGCCGGCGCTGAGCGGGCAGAGGCTGGCAGGCATGGATGGACGGACCCAGGGGGGCACGGACAGGCGGCCACAGGGAGGCTTGGACCACGCAGTTTTTGTTTGAAACTCTCACAGCTTTGCCCGTCATGTATGCTCTTCAAACCTTCGCATCATGTTTTAAATTGGGTTGGACGTCATTGCTTTTACCAGAGCTTGAACAGAAAGTGAAGTGCAGCATGAAGTGCCCCTGGAGAACATTCACTTTCTCGTAATTGCTAGAACTACAAATAATGAATCTTTGCTCATCTATCGGCGATGTATAGTGGCAGGAAGATCAATTAATTGCTCTTCCACGAGATGGCAGAAGGTACATCACATACACATACTTCAGTTGATTATGGCGGCACCATATGGACAAAAGTGGTATTGTTATGCCTGAAGGAAGACCACATTTCCCATGAGGGAAATGTGGCCAAAGTTGCCGAGTGCCAGTAAAAATGATACGGAGCCCCTCGTCATACCATTCGACTAGTTTTAAGTCAATGTTTCATCAGAAGAGTTCTGAAAATATTTTATTAATGTTGAAAAGTTCCTTAGTGATACTTAAAAAAAAAAAAAATCTTACATCTTTTACTCTCTAAAAGCTACTTTCTTTCAACCCTTTCAAGGCTATCGTCCCTTTCAAGGCAGACGCCTGTCAACTCTCTTCCGTCCCTTCAAGGTACGACAGGTTCCTGGCGAAAGTCTCTGCCCTTGTGTGTCACCCGGGATCATTGTGCTTATTTATATCCTTGTCTTACTTTGGGGAGATTTTCCTATTGTAAATTTCACTGGGAACACAATTTTTGTTGAGTTAGGTCTTACTGCTGCTTTTTTTTTAACTATAGCTCCCCTTTTTCTTAAAAAAAAAAAAGTACTAGACAGATATGTACTTGTTTTATAAAAAAAATTCAAATGTTGACATAAAATTAAATATGAAAGAAACAGGCATGATTGAAATGATTACTTAACACTATTACGTTTTTACAAGCTTCCTCGTAATTGCTACTAAGCTAGCTTTTCTGTTTGCACATACAGTTGCTACGCTGTCGATGGAACTCGGATCTCAACTTAAGTCAGATTTCACCGTTAACGTCGATATTTACATCAAAATACTTTGTACAATATTTCGTGTTTCTGCACAGACATTCATTGCTGACGGACGGCAGAGCGCCGCTAATGAAAATTTAAACACGGAAATGTGACGCGCCTGATGGCAAGCGGACCTGCTCGATGGACGTCCGTTGCTGGAGGTAACAACACAACTTTAAATAACTTTAAAATGGCATGATTACTGTGGGAAATGAACGAAAAAGAAGGTGCTACGGACGAGGCACGAGCATCGTAAAGTCCAAACGACCTAACTTGAGGATTCCCTGTATTGCAAGTTCTGCCATATTGTCTCAATTGTGACTGCACAAACAAGTTGCCATGTAGCTGCAGGTGAGTTCAATCGGATAATTAGCTCTTCTTACTACAGTCTTTCTACAGCTAGTAGCGGAATTTCACTTATCTGGAGTGTAAACTTGATGCGGTAGAAAAAAACGGACTGCAATTTTGGAACCAGCATGCCAATTATAGTTCGAATCAACATCAAAATTGAACTCAACGGAATAAAAAATACTAATTATTGCCCGGTGCTATCTGTACTTTGCAGCGGTCCGAGCTGAGTGTTTACCTTTGAGTGCACTCTGTGGCATCCTGTAGACTTCTCTGCCTGCCGGAGCCGCCAGCAAGCACCCCGAGGTTGCGAAGAGCAGCGATACGAGTACGAGCATGCTGTCAGAACATGTGACGTCCGGTGACGACGGCCGGGAGACGCTTGGCAACACCGGAGCGGACGGCGAGATGATGCCGGCCTGCCGTGACTTGAGCGCGCGCAGGTTGGTGTTTCTGCAAAAAGGTTTTCTGCCTCTTCCTGATTGTCCGTCACGCTGGGCATCGGTCTGTAAATTGAGGTAGAGGAACAATAAGTGGCTCCTGATTGCTGCCCGGTATATATAGAGTCTCCAGGGGAAGACCAGCATGGGGGAGGAGAGGGACGGGGCAAGGGAGGGGAGGGGGGAGGAGGGGGGAGATGCTCCCATCCCATGCGGGGCCAATACACAAACAGATGAATTCATTAAGACTTGTGACAGCAAATCGGGCGCAACTTGCCAAGCTGGACATCACAAAGAGGTTCGGTTGTGTGAAAGGAGACGCACGGGGAGGGATGGGCTGGTGGGGGGGTGGGGGGGGGGCAGAGGTGGACCAATTGTCTGGGCGGCAGGCAAGGGGGTGTCGTTTGAATGAATTAATGGGAGAGGAAGAGGGAGAAAGTTAGCGCGAAAAAGATATGGGCTGATGTGAAAATGGATTGAAGGAATGCAGCAGCAGCAGCAAGTGACGGGACGCGGCGTGAGCCGGCCTATCGGCGTGGGGGGGGGGGCCGAGGGGGGGCCGGGCGGGTGAAACAGCCAGAGAGGGAAGTGTCTGCCATTCTCCGTGTCTCTCAAACGGGGCATTGTACCCCGCCGTCCCTTTGAGGACGCCCGCTTCAAAGGCGTCCCCCGGGCATCACTTGGCCGCCGCCTCCATTGATCACTTACACTCTTTTATCCCGCCCATTAAAATATTGTCAGTTCACATCACTTTTGTCTTTCTCTCATGAACTCTGCCTTTGTTACATAAAGATACATGCAGTACAGAAGTGCTCGGGAACGTCAAGTCGTACGTCGCATGCAATCAACAGTAGCTGTGACTTACTTTGGAATTTTTCAAAATATGAGTTACAAGTAAAACATTTGAGGGGCGGGGTGCGAGTGTTGGAACGCAGCCATCAGTGGCCGCAAACAACGCTGATGTGTGGAACCCAGAAGTCGGAAGTCCGTAGCATCTACCCCGTTAACTCATTCGCTCCCAGCCATTTTCACTGAAGCAACCCTCTTCGCTCCCGGATTTTGGACTGGATTTTGATTGATTTTGCAAGGTCCATAAACATGGAACGTACCAAAATAAAGTTTAGTCTCTTCTTTCATCAGGAAAAAAAAGTATAGTAATATATTTTTCCGTTTTGCAGCAATTAGCATTAGAATAGCTAAGTTTCATCATTATTCACAAATCTGTTTAAAACAGTGAGGAAAAGAGCTTGTTGCAACATGGCTCAGGTTGATCTCTTATACCCTGCTGCCACCTGCTGGCCATTGCACTACCATTGCTTTAAGCGACCTCTTTAGGTCAGAAGCTGCATCAAAGCCTTCTGTATGCTCTAGCATAACAAATAAAAAAACATTCAAAAAATGTATAAATACGTTTTTGGGACCATGGCAATATTTAAAATAGAACGTGTTTATACGTTTTTGGGAGCAAACGAGTTAAACAGCCAGACATTATTAGTTCTCAACTGTTAAAAAAATATATAAACATATTAATGCATAACAACATAAGACAACGATAATGACATTCAAGCATTTGCCCCTCCCACAAAAAAAGTCACCCAAAATCGGCCGATTTTTGTCGATTTTCTACTTGTAAAGTGAAACGTGCTGTACGTATTGTAAAACAGTTCAATGTTCTGCTTGTAATTCATATCTTTATTGTTGTAAGCATTAATGGACCAAAAAAGGACTTATTTTATTCATTACGTATTTTTTTAATTAATTGGCCAATTAATTGGTTATTGGAATTTTATTCTGCCAAATATTACATTTTGAATGTGTGGCAATGGTGAGCCACAGTCACCGATGCATTTTTCAGCTTTTTAGGAAATAAACATTAACACAACGTCCACAACTCAAGCAGAAGCTGCTGTCAGCCACAGCTCATGCCCAGAAACTCACATACACACTCGCCAATTTCACAACCCTCCACCAAGCCCCGCCTCTTAAAGAAACATGTTCAGTATTTTGGCTAGATTTGATGTTTTTCATCAATTCTGTTTAAAAAATGTATTTTAATAAGTTTTTCACGTGATGCATTTTTTTCCTTTCTTATATGTTCTCTTTCTCTACTGCGGGTTTTCACCCGTCTTCGGTCGACCATGATGAGAAACTGGCAGGTGCCAAACCGAAGCAGTGGACAAATAGGTGTACATAATCATAATCAATTGTATTTTTGAAGAGAAATTAAACAATTACTCCGTCAGACATTCTCTATTAATACATTAGGAATTTATGAATTTGTAATATTCCTCGTCTGAATCTCTAAAAACAAAATTCGCTTCCTTGCTTTGACTTTGGAGTAAACAAGCGTGCAAAGCGAAGTGACGTAGCTGCAGTTTGATTTGGAAAGACGAAACAAATAAACATTTCTTCCCCACCCGAGGTTTGTGGTGTGTGGCCCAGCCCCCTTCGTGCACCCGGGGAGCACAATGGCCCCCGAGATGTGAGAGCGGGGCCGAGGCGGGGCCAAGCGGGAACGCCGCGGGACAAACAGGCGGCACCCTTTCTTTTCCTCTCTCCTCTCCGGCCAATTGCTTTGATGTCCTGTGATTCTGCCGCTCGCGGGAATCGAACCCGGACACTCTTTTCACGCTGTTATCTATTACACTGCTGCCTTGCGAGTTTTTTTTTTTTTTTCGAGATGCGGGCCGTCATTCAGGCGATTAATTTGTATTTTTTTGCTTTGAGTCATGTTCATGAGAATCAATTTGTGTTTTTCAAGATTTTTTTTTTCCAGGGGTGTCAAAATGAGTGCGTTCATTTTGAGTTAATTTAAAGTTCCTTTAACGCCATACATTTTTTGAACGTGCGATTAATAACCCCCCCTTACTTGGAACGCGACGCAGCAGAATTATTATTATTTTTTGCAGTAATACATTTAATTAGTTGAGTTGAGTTTATTTGCGCATGATACATTTAAAACAAACATTTATATGCAGTATTTAGTACATTGTGTTGAAGCATAAAAGGAGAAGGCTGTTAAGATTATTTTCACTCTAATAATGCATATATTTGTGGAAACGATTACAATTTTAAAAATGTTCAGAATTTCACAAGTTACTTCATGTTAAAGATTAGAGAGCTCTTAATGTGAAACCAAAAATGCACTGAGCTGGCTTACAAATGCAATGATGCCATCTAGTGGCAGAAAAATGACCAACACAAATCAATGTCACACTTTTACAGTACAGTACATCTTTTTAATTTGAACTCAGTTTTATGAATCATTATGAAATTACTTTATCAATGACTAAAAGATGCAGCCATATTTTTATTAGTTTAAATTTGTTTCCACTTTTATGTGAACAACTTATTATTTCGAACAAATATAAAATTTGCGATTAATCGTGAGTTAACAATTGAAGTCATGCGACGATTAAAATAAAAAAAAATGTAATCGCCTGACAATTCACATATTACACCTTGTCTCATCGGGCACCCATGGCAATCACAGCCGGTTATGTTGCCCCGCAAGCATCCCTGTTTTGCCTGAACGGGAGCTGCTGTGTAAACGCAGCCTGAGCAACTGCTGAAATTCAGCCATTGACGGCGCCGTTTCTCATACAGTCGGATCTCAGCCGATTCTTTGGCCGCACCAAATAAAAAGTCTGCCGCATGTAAATCGTCTGAAAGCACCCATAAATGTCACTTGCGAGCTTTGGTGTCACCTCCTGTTGTTTGAACGGAAGGACAACACTAAAATGAAATACAATTTGCAGTCTCGACTTCCCCAATTTTGACTAATAAGGACCCTTTTTTTCCTCATGTCTAATGAAGTGTTGCGCTCTTTAGATAACGTATTCGTGCAGTGATGCAAATTTGTTCGGGGGATGTCGAATGTATGTGATCGTACGTCACAATCGTACCTGCGCATAAAGAAAATACAAATGAAGTATATATGAGGTCTGTAGACTTGGGTCAATCAGTGGAGGGCCAGCTTTCAATGCAAACATGGTGAAGCGGCATTTAGATGTTATGCTGCACACAAATGGAATAAATTAGCAACAGAAGTCAAGTCAAGCCCAATTATAAATGCTTTTAAATCCAGATTAAAATCTTTTTGGTTTCCTTATTCCTTTGATTAGAGTCTTTTAAGTCTTTTTTAAAATCAATTTATTTCACATTTTCTCGAGTTATTCTGTTTGTTCATGCTTTTTTTTAAATGTTGTGTTTTTAATTATATAAAGCACAACGACTCGCCTTATGTATGACGTGTGCTATCTAAATGTACGTGCCTTGCCTTAATCCTAACTTTGAATTCCAAAAAACATTTGGCAAAGAATTCACTAAAATGCTCATTTACGCTCAAGTTTAACATTCGCATCTCCGGCATTGAAGGTGAAAAATTTGACAGACCGCTCTCGGATTTCGGATGATAAACATCTGCTCGTCGGTGAACTCAAATGTTCCGCTTGACGCTCATCTGGCTTGCTCAGATCCTAAGGAGCGTTTTTTTTGCCACAAAGAGAGAAGAAACAACACAATGCGGCCTTGACAACAATCGTGTTGAATAACACCCGATATTGTCTTCGGTTATGAAACCATTTTCTGCCATTGTCTCAGGCGGAAAACAATTGAAAAGTAGGTCAGTGGGCTACGCCAGGGAGAAGACGTGGTTCCCAACATGCGAGCGCAGACAGACACTTGAAGCCCCCCCACTTGCCCCCCCCCCCCCCCCCCCCAGCATATCGTCTGCACTGGCCTCGGTTGGCTCTTTGTTAGCTACGGTGCTAATGACATCGATTATGGCACAAATCTGAAAGTGCACGAACCTTCGGTTCATCATGAAATGTTCAAACGACCACAACCAGGGTTGAAGTCGTTTTTTGATTTTTCATTTTATTTTATTTTATATTATATTTTATTTTTCATTTTCATTATTTAGTTTTGACTTGTTTTTCTTTCAGTTAGTTTTAATTGTTTTTTTTTGAGCAAATTGTTAGTTTTTAACTTTTTTGAAAATGCCTCATTTTAGTAAAAAAAATAAAAATTGTTTTAGTATTGGATTTGTTTTTTTGTATATATGAAGTATTCGTCAAATGCAAGATTTAAAAAAGGTCACTCTTCTGTACCAACATTTTAAATGCACTCATCAGGTCATGTATAATGTTAATTGACAAAGACAAAAACAAAGGACATTTTTGCTATAGCTAGTTTTAGTTAGCCTTGTAAGGCTTTATTTATTTTATTTTCGGTTAAAGTAGCACTAAGGAACTTTTCAACCTTAAATCAAATATTTTTTTTTACATTACTTCTTTCCTGGCAGAAGCTACAAAACAACTGAAAAGTTTTCTCTTAGGAGACAAAAAAGAAAAAGGATGCTACCCGGATAAAAGGACAGTCAAGGACTCACCCACATACAAAAAAAATAATTATAATATATATATATATTAAAAAATAATAATAATAAAATAAAAAATAAAGAGCAATGATGATGACATTTCCGAATGAACAATACTGAGCTCTTAAAAAAAAAGAAAAAAAGGGATCAACATTGGTCTGGCTTTCGCTCGCTGGCGTGAGCTCAAAAACGACGCAATGCGCTTGTCCTCATGGGAAATATGGTCTTCCTTCAGGCATAACATTACCGCTTTTGTCCACATGGCGCCGCCATAATCAATGTGAACTGAAAGTTCCTTCGTGTTGCTTTAAGTCACCATTCGTTTTGTTTGTTTGTTTGGTCAGGTATGAAATTTTATGAAAGATTTATGTTTTAGAAAAAAAGATTCCAGATTATGGACGATGTTTTTCAGGTAAAGTCTAATCTGGCTCTCCTGCACTTGAATGTGTTTTATATTTGGTTCTTTTTAAATACTTGTTGGTGATGTACTTTATTATCATTAAATGGATTTGCTTCTTTTTTTTTTAAAAGGGGTAGGGTGTGAAGAATCGGGTCGGAAATGGAGTAAGGTTTGAAGAATCAACAAGCGAATGGACTAATAATCATCCCGAAAGTGAAAGGAAGGAGTTCAATGTTTTGAATGTCACTTTGAAATGATGTCAACGTGAAATGTAGAATCTCCCATTAAAGAATAAATAGGGTACAAAATCGGCAATTGTGGGTAAGGCGTGAATATTTGGAAAAAAAATAAAAAATGCAAGCACCCATGGCATGAATTTTGGGAATATGTTCAAATTGGAATGAGGAGAATCGGATGAATTATGTGGAAGTCGATAGATGCCGAAAAGGTGGGAAGTTTGAAGTGCGCAAGCCTTCACACAATCAAATATTTATATATTTACGAGGCTCAGAGCGTCTCTGCCGTTGCTGCAGCTGATAAAGAGAAGACTGCCATCTAGTGTCGCAACATCGGAACGCGCTGAACTCCTCACATTTTAAAGCAGTATTTTTCAGTGCTGTTTTTAACGACTGCTTTGATTTAGAAAAAACTCGATTCTCTTGATCGATATTTCCCCAAGCCGGGGCTCACCGTCTTTCAAAGTGTTTTTTTTTTTTTTTTTTTACAATGTACTCTCCTCCGCTCTCGCACCTGCAGCATCTCTGGCAAACAATGAAGCTATTCAGTCAAACCAACAGGAAGTCGTGCGCAAATCAAATGCAGAATCTCAATCAATCAGGCACGTTTTTGCTGCTGTTTGTTTGTTTTTTTGGACATTCTGCTTTGGTCATTAATTGAACCTTAAATTGGGTAAACGAGGAAGCCAATTTTGGGGTCAAATGATCATCATTCCCTTTTTGGACTTTTTAAAAACCCGAATAAGAGCCTTGGGTTAATTCATGCTCATGTGAACGCATTCGGAATATCTCGATTAATCGTGACACTGTTTTTTGCTGTCATTTCTTCTCCGTCTTCTTTTCTTCTTCTTCTTCGCCAATTTGATTGGCGAGGAATCGAGTGGCGACTTGCATGGCGGCGCCGTCCTACTCGCGAAAGGAGCCTCCCTTGAAGACAATGTTTTCTGTTTTCACGTTATTTTCTGCCTCTACAGCGAAAATGTCGTAGTTAACGGTAAATACAAGTAGATAAATCGGCGCTCCCGGCGCGCAACCCACCGGAAACACTCGCGCCGATGTCAACAAACAAGAACTTCTGAAGCGAAGAGGACACCGACTACTTTCTTTGGCGCGGTGAAGTGACATAAATATGTCTTTTATTGAAAAGCGGAAATGATATTTTATGTTTTTTGGATTTGTTGGGGTCTGGATGTTTCTTGGGCTGGGGAGGAGTTCTGGTGGGGGGTGTCTGGTCGGTGCTGGATTTCACCTTCCTTGGTTTCCTTTGGTCCTTCCTCGGGTCTCCTGACGGCGGCGTTCGGTTTAGGTGAACGGTATGAGATTTTTTCTAATAGGTTTTTTGGTGAGCTAACAAATACACGCACCCACGCACGCACACACGCACGCACGCACGCACATACACATACTCACCCACACACACCAAAAAAAATTATATATATATATATATATATAAAAAAATATATATATAAAAAAATAAATAAAATAAAGAGCAATGATGATGACATTTCCGAATGAACAATACTGAGCTCTTAAAAAAAAAAAAAAAAAAAAGACAAAGAAAAAAAAAAAGCGGAAATGACGCTATTTACGTAATAACGTTGTCCGCGCGTCACGGTCCGAACGGGTTTTTCCAATCAAGCGCAAATGAGCATGTAAACAAACGGGAGTCACTCTTTCCGCCACGCACGTAAACGTGTTACCGCCATTGTTTTTAGAAAGCGGAATTCGGACCTTAACCCTGTAAACGAAGTCGGTATTTTGTAGGGCTGCGTATCGATTCTAATTTCCTAAACGGTTCCATTTCCATTCACAAGAGTCCCGTTTTAGAACGTGTATATTATCTTTTAAGTGTTTCAAACATTGAAACCAGCAAGGATGAGATGAAACTTGAATTCAATAATTATAAATCTAAATGACAAATATTCCGAATTGTCTCAAAGTGCAATAAGTCAGGTCGTTCATAAATGTAAGAAAGTTCATGTAAACAGTCAAGAAAACTAAGATTTAAGAAAATTCAGCCTTTAAAATTCTATTTTCTAAAGAATTGATGGGAAAAAAGAGATATTCAAATAATCGATTCATGGCTTTATGAATTGATATCGGAAAAATCGATTTTATATCAATTATTAAAATATTAGAGCTGGGTTAAAAAAAAGATTTAAGAAAATTCAGCCTTTAAAATTCTATTTTCTTAAGAATTGATGGGGAAAAAAGAGATATTCAAATAATCGATTCATGGCTTTATGAATTGATATCGGAAAAATCGATTTTATATCAATTATTAAAAAAACTTTTTTTTTAACCCAGCTCTAATATTTTTGTCATAAGAACTACGCTCACCTTAAAAAAAAATTCTGCCAAGTTGACATTTTTGAAAATGTTTTCTAAACTTCGATTCCGTGCGATGAAAACACAACACAAAGCAGTCGTGCGGAACTTCGCTGTTTGTTCCGCAGCTTCTTTGCTCACCTACGTTTGCCTGCAGCGTCTCCCTGACTGCCTCCGACTGCACCCTCGCTCGCTCGCCCCCCCCTCTCTCTCTCCCCCGCTCCCTCTCCGACCAGGCCATTAGCTGTGAATTATGGCGCTGCTGCCATCGCAGCCAATCGTCTGGACGAGAGGCAGGCCGTGCCTCGCTCTGCGTTCTGCCGTTCGTGCGTTCGCCTCTGGCCAAGCGTCGGGCCGGCTCGCCGTCCAGCAGCTGCTGATCATCATCTCGCCGTCTTGCGGTTGTTGAGCCCGACCCGGCAGGTAAGCGGAGGAAGATGTCGTGCTGCCCGCTGCTCGCCGAGCAGGAATTTTCATCACATGTTGGGAGAAAGCGCTCAAACTTTCATGCATGTCGGTTTGTTTATCAAAAGTAGCGATTTGGTGTTATTTTGGTGACGTTTGCGCGGTAAAAGGCACTTTGAAGGCAGAGACGGTGTTGAGACGTCGACACTTATCAGCAGCGTATTGTCATACTCGATATTGAACGGTACAGTATGGATAATTCATTTGACTTAACTCATTCACTGCCATCGACGGCTTTAGACGTCAAAAATTAATTTGAACTATTTCCATTAGTTTCACTTTTTTTTCCACTTTTGTTAACAAGAGTATGAAAACCTAGATTTTTTTTTTTTATATTTAGAACAGATATAAAATGTATGATTAATCGTGAGTTAACTATTGAAGTCATGCGATTAATTACAATTACAAATTTTAATTGCCCGATGCCCCTAAAGAAAAAAAAAAAGATTATTAAAAAATTAGGGCCGTCAGACGCATGACTTCAAAAGTTAACTCACGATTAATCACAAATTTTATATATGTTCTAAATGTACAATAAAAAAATTCTAGGTTTTTATACTCTTGTTAACAAAAGTGGGAAAAAAAAGTGAAACTAATGGAAATAGTTTAAATGAATTTTTGACGTCTATACCCGTCGATGGCAGTGAATGAGTTAAATACTTTGTTTTGTATTGTAATGCATTTGAATTGTTCCTCCTGTTTTTAGTATTTTCTGTGCTACTTTTTGCAGGGCGCAATAGGAGCGGGGTCAGGGGTCATCATCGGATGTTTTAGAGGCCTTAACTATGAAAAATATAAATTTATGTAAATGTGTGCCTCATCATCATCATGACATAGTCTGTGTGGTGTCGAAAAAGACACTCATGCAAACATCTACCGTATCGCACTGCTCCGGTGATTCTCAAATTGTGCTACGCGGGCTCCCTCTAGTGGTGCGCGAAAGAATCACTGTTGTAAATTGTTTGTTTTTATTCATTCGTTTTTACTTTCAACACAACAGCTTACTATACATAATCGTCCCTGGAATTAATCGTTATGTACTATTTATTATTGACAACAAATGGAATGTGAAATTAGGAGTCGTGCAAAATTGAACTCGCTTCACGACAAGCAGCAATTTGTCAAAAAACGGGCTTCAAGCTGTTAAATGCCACTCGCGGATGAAGTTGACTCTCAAACAAAACATAGAATAAAGAGAAATACACATCATGTATTTAAAACAACATAACTTAGCTTTCTGCTAGCTTAACGCTAACACATAATGCTAAACATTGTAGACTGGCTAATGAATAGCGTTGTTTGTTTATATATATATATATATATATATATATAAATAACAATAAATATATATATATATTTATATATATATATATATATATATATATATATATATATAACACTATAAACCTTTAAGCGATGAATATTAGATCACACAATATAAAGACAATATAGCGACACAAAAGTGAAACTCTTCTTCGTTTGTCCGCATGACTTCATTATATTGCCTCCTGGTGGCCAAATAACACACACCAGAGGGAGCTGCAATGAATTCATCTATGATGCACAAACTATTTCATTCTTTATATTCCATTTAGTTATGTTTCTACTATATGTTTTTTTTTTTTTATAAAGTACAAATACAATATTGTAGAGTGCTATTTTACTTATTAGTTTTAACATGTTACTTGACAAAAACGTTTATTGTTATTGGGTGAGGCTGGAACGGATTAATGGCATTTTCATTCATTCCAATGGGGTTAGATGATTTGAGATATCCGCGTTTTGCGCTACGGAACAAATTCAACTCTCAGGTATTGCTCCTTTTGAAGAAAAAAAAACTTGTAGGTTTAAGGTGAAGAAATATTTGAATTTTAGAACATATTTTATATTCTTTTCAAATGAAAACAAACAAGCCACAGAAAGCGATTGGATTCTTTCCGAGCGTGTGCGAGTCCGTTTTCCTTCCTTGACCTAAGCTGGCATTTATTTATTTGCTCGTGATGAGGTGAGAGAACAGCAGCCAGATGGAGGCTGTTGATCTAGTTTGAAAAGTAGAAGCCATTACTTGGACCTCAGCAAACACACGCTCACACGATCCTGGTGCGCGCACACACATTCGCATCAATTTGCGTTTCCGACGTCCTGCACTAAAAGTCCGTCAGTCGCCATCTTGATGTGAGGCATGAGTGCGTACGCGGCTGCGGGTGCGCGTACATGTTACACGCGAGGCGTGATGCATCGATTAATGAGTGTTGACCTGCGCTGTTAATGATCGACGGAGCCTCTCACACAAAAACCGCCGGTTGCTAAGCGCCCGAGGAAAAGCAGTTGCGTGTCTAAGAGCTGCCGTAAGCGGGGCCGATTGTGAGATTGGAAGTTTCAATGATAATTGATAATGCTGGCCATCTGGCCAGTTAGCTAGTAGCGCCAGGTTTTCATGCTAACGCGTTAGCATGCCAAAAGTAGCTTTCTCTCATTGACAAGCGGGCCTGTCTGAGCACACGTAATGTTTCCTAGCTTGAAAAAAATGTTAGCTAACTCGTAGCTAGCAACATAAACAGTGACCTATGATCAAATGCAGCATCATTTCTTCTTCTTTTTTTGTATTTTGCTTGACTAGCGCATTTTGCTCCATTCTGTGCTTTTGTGGGATGGAATGCAACCGACACTTGGCCAAATTGAAACGGCTCCCCTCGTTCTTTTTCAAATCAAATTGACTCACCGGAGTCAGTGCATGAGTCTTGTGCTGCTCAGTCAGTGGGATGCTATAAATATTGTACTGTTAAAATATTATTAATTAATTCCAAGCCATTTTCACTGAAGCAACCCCCTTCGCTCTCGGCTATTTTACTGGATTTTGACTGATTTTGCAAGGCCGACAGAATATTCTGTTCTATTGCTATAAAAAAAAAAAGCATGGAACCTACCAAAAGAAAGATTAGAGTCTCTTCTTTCATTGCAAAAAAGGATATTTGTATCTGTTTCTGTTTTGCAACAATTAGCATTAGAATATAGCTAAGTGTTATCATTATTCACAAATCTCTTAAAATGAGTGGGGAATACAGCTTGTTGCAACATGGCCCTGGTTGATCTCTTGTACTTTGCTGCCACCTGCTGGTCGTTTTTGTAATAACTGCCATTCCTCAAGCGTCCCTCTTCAGTTCAGAGGCTGCATCAAAGCCTTCTATATGCGCTAGCATTAAAAAACGTATAAATACGTCTTTGGGAGCAAGTTAATATTTAAAAAAGAACGTATTTATACGTTTTTGGGAGCAAACGAGTTAAGATGATAATGACAATCATTTGCTCAACTAATTGAATTCTACAATGATTCATTCAATGGGATTGTCCAACCACACCGAATCTGTCTGCCTGTGCCTCCATCAAATCCGCCAAAATTGCATTACATCACCTCCACCACAAGTTAGACCTGGTTTAACCGAGTCTAAAACCGAGTCCACTTTTTCCTTGCCAAATTCCCAGATGCGTTGGGGGCGTATCAGCCCCGCATACCTACCAAATACAAAAACGCGCTAAATTAGACCCGGCACAAACTTGGAGACGTGGCCGGCGCTCAACGTGAAAATGATGACCGCAAAAATCCATTGTTTGCTTTTTTTTCCCGCCAAGTCGGGTTGATAGCGCGAATGGAAACGCGAACCGACAGGCTGACGTGCGCTTTCAGAGTTGTCGGTGGCCTGACCTGAGAAGATGGTGGGACTGAGGAACCGGTCCACGTGGGATCCGCTGCTGCTCAAGTCGTCTTGCATCAAATCGTGCGCCGTCGGCTGCTCCTTGGCCATCACCGCGCACCTCACCTACGCCAATGCGGACAAAGAGCCCGTTGAAGGCGAGGCCATGCGGACACATTTGCATAAAAACTCCGACAAATCCGTTTTCTCTCTCCATCTACAATTGGCCGCTCTCTGTCTATACAAATAAAATGGACTCGGCTAACGTCTTGTTGTGAACGACCCAGGTGTGTTCGTGTACCCGCTCGGCGAAAAGGAGGTCGTGGTTGCCTTTGAGGCGGCCATTGCGGGACGCCTGATGGCCGTCCAGATCCAGAACCGAGGCAAGCTGAAGGACTGCTGCCTGGAATGCTGCCGTCCTGCTGCCGCTGACAGCCGGGAATGGAACTGCTGCGGCGGCGCCAGCTTGGACGTGCAATGCGCCAACGGTGAGCCGGGATTGGCTGAGGCACGCCGAGCAATGAGGCCAAAAGCGACTGGGATGTAAATAGCGGAGAAATATAGTTGGTGACTGCAACGCATCCTGTATAACTAACTTGTTGCTATGGAAAAATTCTCCTTATTGAAATGACTGACAATTATTCTGTCCCAGCGCCCACCAAAAAACATCCCAAATTGTTTTTGTTAACATGTTTTTTTTTCATATTAAAAACGAATTTTGTCGTATTCTGCAGCCTCTCAGCATGGATAAAAATGTAATTTCAAAATGGGCCTTCACGGTTCTGCTTTAGCCTCACCGAGGACAACAAGGGCAGACTACAGATTGTAATCAACTTGGCTGCTGTTCTTAATGTGAAGTGCTGCACCTGTATGGACTGCCAAAACGGACAAAATACAAATAAATGAATACAAGTGAAAATAAAAACGGATATAAAAAAAAAAAAATATTCAAATATTAAATACTAAAAAAGAAAATAAATGGAAATAGCATCTGCAACATGAAATAAATAAATATGAGAGCGTTTTTATTTATTTATTGATATTTGATTCTGTTTATATATTGGTTTTGGATTTATTTTTACACTTTTTTATTTTTTGAATCTTGTTTTAGAATTTTTTTAATAATTGAATTCCCTTATTTTTTATAATTTTTTAAAATATATTTGAATTATACAAAAATAATATAAATGGAAATGTTTGTTTTGTATTTATTTGTACCCTTTTTTATTTATGTTTATCTTGTTTTTTTTTTTTTGTATCATATATATTTCCCCCATTTTTATTATTTTTTTTAAAAATACATTTTTGAATTATACAAAAATAATAGAAATAGCATCTGCAACATGAAATAAATAAATATGAGAGTAGATCGTTTTTTTAAATTAATATTTAATTATATTTGTTTTGAATTTATTTATTTATTAATCTTTTTTATTTTTGTATAGTATATATTTCCCCCCATTTTTTAAATTATATATTTTATAGTTGTTTTCAATGTAACTTGCTAATTAATTATTTTATTTATTATACAATTTATTTTGTTATTTTACAATGTTTTTTTTTGGGGGGGGGGGCAGTTTTGGTCCTCCATACCGCTGTCCCGTTTTATCCAAAGTTTGAAACTATATTTCCACTGCATGCTACATTGATGCCGTTTTTTACTGTTCAAATTTCAAAGTGTGATGAAACTGTGAAGGTATGAAAAGCTGTCTTCCTCTCTCAGGACATCTCATCCTGGATGAAGACTTGGAAAGAAACACCTTCATCGTGTGCACGGGGGTCATCGGGCCCATGGATGTCGTGTCCATCGTCGTGAAGACCTCACTGGAACTGCCCACGTTGGAAAATGGAGCAATCCACATCGTCTACCCGACGATCCTGACGCCCATCGTCACGCACGTGACCGCAAGCAAGAGTGAAAACGGCGGCAAAAGGTTGGAGACCGCGTAACCCAAATTGACAAATCAGGATGGAATTAGTTGAACTCATTTTTAGTCATATTCATTGGCCATCACTTTACATGTCAATCAATGTTAGCTTTGTCATTTTAAGAGTTCAATAGTAATAGTAGGCTTTGATATACAGTCATTATAATGAAGGTGATTTTTTTTCATCATTTGTCTAATTGAAAGAAAAAAAAGAAAAAATAATAGACATGATATCTGCCAATTGCATTTCATTTTTCTCAATTCCTCCAATTTCCATCTTCAGTTGTTTTAGCGCCACCTCAGGAAAACAGGAGCGGGTTCTCGATTCTGCGCAGCAGTACTGCGCACACGCCATCTTCAGCAGCCCGGCTGCCAGTTTGGCACCGTATGAACTCAACTTCCAACTGCTGGTTCGAGGGGCTTGTCTGCTGGCAGGTACAGTCTCGTATTTTGCTTGAACTAAGTTCTTTGAGATACGAATGACTCAACTTTTTGAGGTAGGTTGCGTTCTCGCAGGCTTGGGATTTATGAAAGGACGAAAAACTGAACCAAACAATGATTATATTATTTTTATTAACAATTTCACTTCACAGGTAGAATTGAATAATCTGTTTAATTAAGGATCTAGCCGATTATAGCAGAGGTGGCCAGGATCGCGAGGAGATGTTGATAGCCCAAAATATTTTGTTGTCAAAATATGGCCTAAGAGGATGAGGATATTATTTATCCTCTGCGTAGACTAATATTAGTCTTTTATTATATTCTATTGGGATTTGTAATAATACCGCAATGAAGAGTTAATCCGTCCATTTTCTACTGCCCCCAGATGGGAGCTGTATGTTTTTATAAACGTGCAATATTATGGAGTACTATTTTTCCTTATTAAAGCACATGTTAATGTCATTTTTGTTGTTTTTAGGAATAGATTAAGGGCATTTCCATTCATTTTAATGTGAAAAGTGATTTGTGTTACAAGCATGCTAGAGAGGTTTAGTATTTACTTCTCGCCAAGCTTTTTGACAGGTGTGATGTCACTTCCTGTCCCGCCCCTTTATTTTCAGACACGTTGGGACAAGTTCTCAGCCACTGAAAGTATGACGTCATATGAAGTCCATATTTGGGCATAGGAGGAGGGCAGGAAGTATGACGCAGGAAGTATGTGCCCATATTTGGGTGTAGGGACGGGACTGGCAGTAAAGGGACTTCTCGTCAAACGTTTTGACAGGTGTGACGTCACTTCCCGCCCCGCCCCTTCACTTCCAGTCTAAGTCCCACCCCTTTACCTCCGGACATGTTGGGACAAGTTCTCAGCCACCAGAAGTAGGAAGTCCATATTTGGGCCTAGGGGGCAGGGCCGGAAGTATGACATTATAGGAAACGTGCCCATATAGGGGCGGAACTGGAAGTAACAGACTGGAAATGAAGGGGCGGGACTTAGACCAGAAGTGACATCACACCTGTAAAAAAAAAAAGTTTGACGAGAAGTAGATACTAAATCTCTCTCATGGTCATGAAACAACGATGCTTAAAAAAAAAGAAAGTTTTTCTGAACCTATTTTGTTTTGTTTTGTAATCGTGAACTGAACTCAGGACTGGAGAGCCCGACCCACGCCCTGAGAGCGGATGCCGACCCCGGCGCCCAAAGTGCCTCCGCCACCTACATCACCTTAGCCCAGGAGCATCCCTACGACAGGCACATCGAGATCATCCTGCACCTCAGCGGTGAGGACGGAAGAGCTTCGTTCGTCCTCGTCCCGCATTGTTGTCTTTTGTGACTACCGAACGTGATTTGGTCTCAGAACCCCACAGTCCGCTGGTCATCATCGAGAAAGGAAGGCTCTCCTTCAGCCAGTACGAGCGGCACGTCCGCTCTCGACGCGACTTCGTCCGCAGCACCCGCAAGGATCCGGATCCCGAGAGGAAGGTTAGCGGGCAGCTCTTGTCTGACCGTTCCCACCTTTTTCTTGCCCAAACTGCTTTTGAATTTGCGCGCGCGCGTGCAGGTGGAGTTTGTGCGGAAGCGCCACCACAAGGACATCCTCAACAACCCGGTCTTGATGCTCAACTTCTGTCCCAACTTCTTGGGGGAACCTCTGGAGCTCAACAAAGCCACCAGAGAAATATTCTTCCTTGTGGACTTGAGCGGCGGCATGAGTGGGAACAACATTCGCCGTGCGAAAGTGAGTTTGGGGCCCCCCCCCCAAAAAAAAAACGTTCGGGGGTTACCTCTCACCCACACACACTACTGAAACACTCTCTCACGCTATACTGAAATTTTGTTTGCTCACACACACGCACTCTCCTTTTTTTTCTCTCCTACACACTATAGAATGCGTATTTCAGTATAAATTTCAGTTTAATATATGAGATTGTTTTGGTAGTGTCTGCAAGGAAAAATGTTGTGTGTTTGTGAGAGAACGTTTCTGCAGTGTAGGGGAGTAAGAAAACATAGTCAGAAGTGTGTATGAGGTCATTTGTGAGAATTCTTTAACAGTGTGTGTGAGAGAGAGAGTGTTCCAGTATTATGTGTGAGAGGGTTTCAGTAGTGTTTTTTAACACCGTTTCAGTAGTGTGTAAGCGCTTTTTACTTGTGTGGATAAGAGTTTCATAAGTGTGAGTGAGAGTGCCTCAGTAGGCGTGAGAGGGTTTCAGTAGTTTTTATTACACCGTTTCGGTGGTGTGTGAGCGCATTTTAGTTGTGTGGAGAAGAGTTTCATTAGTATGTGAAAGTGCTTCAGTAGTGAGAATCAGAGTGTTTCAGTAGTATGTGTGAGAGGGTTTCCTTAGTGTTTATTCCACCATTTCGGTAGTGTGTGAGCGCATTTTACTTGTGTGGATAAGAGTTTCATTAGGCTGAGAGTGCTTCAGTATTAGGAGTGAGAAAGTTACAGTAATATGTGTGAGAGGGTTACAGTAGTGTTTATTACACTGTTTTGGTCGTGTGTGTATGAGCAGATTTTAGTTGTGCGGATATAAATGTCATTAGTGTGTGTGAGAGTGCTTCAGTAGTGACTGTGAGAGGGTTTCTGTAGTGTTTATTACACTGTTTCGGTAGCATGAGCACATTTTACTTGTGTGGATATAAATTTCATTAGTGTGTGTGAGAGTGCTTCAGTAGTGACTGTGAGAGGGTTTCTGTATTGTTTATTACACTGTTTCGGTAGCATGAGCACATTTTACTTGTGTGGATATAAATTTCATTAGTGTGTGTGAGAGTGCTTCAGTAGTGACTGTGAGAGGGTTTCTGTCGTGTTTATTACACTGTTTTGGTAGCATGAGCACATTTTAGTTGTGTGGATATAAATTTCATTAGTGTGTGAAAGTGCTTCAGTATTGAGTGTGAGAGTGTTTCAGTAGTCCGTGTGAGAGGATTTCAAAAGTGTCTATCACACCGCTATCGTAGTGTGAGCGCATTTTAGTTGTGGGAATAAAAGTTTCAAACTTGATTTCTATAGCTCCTTATATACATTAAAACGCACCTCGAGGTGCTGGACAATTAAAACATCCAAAGTACAATAAAAAACGTAACCCGCCCCTCCACATTCTCATTTCTCTCTTTTTGGGAAGACCAGCGAGCAGGAAACGACAGTAATGTAAGCGACAGGAAATAAAAGCACCTCCGCGTTGGCCTGCGAGAGAAACGGGCGGACTCCGGCAATACTTTTAAGATGGTAATGACCGATCTTGGCTACATTTTTAGTATGAGGAATAAAACTAAACTCAGAGTCAAAAATGACGGCCAAGTTCTGCACACATTGCGAGGGTTTAGCGTAACTGTGGAAGTTGATGCTGTGTCGCATGAGGACTTCCATCGAGGGGAAGCGTGTAAAGATTTAAAAGTAATGGGCTTAAAATTGAACCTTGGGGAACCCCACATTAAATTCCATGGGAACATGTATCCATACTTACAAAGAAATATCAATCTGTGAGATAGGAATAAAAAACAGTTAAAAGCAGTACCAGGGATGCCCACCAGGCTTCTAAGTCCTTTTAATAAAATGTGGCGCTCTACCGTATCAAAAGCAGCATTTAAATACAGTCGGTTTTTTTCAGGTCTCCATTGCACCTGATATCATTTAAAATCTTTAAAAGGGCAATCTGGGTACGATGATTCATCCTAAAACCAGACTGATATTTCTCTAAAATATTATTTGTATCTAAAAAATAATTTAAAAAAATTATGCTAAAATCTTACTTAAAAACGGTAAGCTGGATGCAGGTCGGTAATTATTCGAACTGCTGGGGTCCAAATTGCTTTTCTTCAGATCGGGTTTCACCATTGCCGTTTTAAAGGCGGCACGAAAGACACCCGTCTGAAAGAGAGCAATGGACGATATTGAAAATGTGTTCCTCAAAAAAAATCCATAAAAGTGATGTGGCAATTGGACCGAAAAGGCAGATTGTTGGGTTGACCTGGCAGAAAACATAAATACAATTAAATAATAAAAATTAAATAATCAGGATCAGTTTCATTGTGTGAAAGTAGTAGATTCAGTAGTGAGTGTGAGAGTGTTTCAGTCGTGTGAGAGCGCATTTAAGGCATGTGGAGTGTTTGTGTGAGTGTTTAACTGCTGTGGGAGCATTTTTGTACTATTCTATCGACGTTGCAGGAAGCCCTGGCGGTGGCGCTGAAGAGTCTCCCTTCCGGCACGCTGCTCAACATCCTCGGCTTCAGCAGCCCCATCAAACCTCTCTTCGCAGCCAGCAAGCTCTGCACCGACGTTAGTTTCAATTGTTTCAAGGCTTGGGGGGGGGGGGGGGGGCGTGGGGGGGTCGTCATTGCGATCATGTTTCCTGAAGGCGGCAGATGTTTTCCAGTCGTGCAGGACGCCCCGTTTGACTTAAGCAGGCAATAGGTCGATTCATTGGGTTGCCTTAGCAGCAGAGTATCAGGTTCAGTGGAGATGAGGACAAACCCTTTTTTCGCTCTCACCCGAGCATATGGTGACCTTTCATGCATTCTCAGATCGCCACGAAGGTTGTCCTTTTTCCGAAGCTCTCATCAAGCCAGTTTGTCCACATTGGAAGGCTGCTGCTGCTGCTGATGCGTTTTGCCTTGGCTTAATTACCAAAATACTTTTTAACCTCACTGCGTAATTCAGGCATCTGATATCAAACTGTCAATTTAGCTTCGAGGTCGGCCGAGGCGTTGCCATTGTTGGGTTTTGGTTGCTTTCTTCTATCGTCCTGAACACATTTGTCCTTCAGGTCACGCTGATGCAGGCCGACGAGTACGTCCAGAGGATGAGAGCCAACGTGCGAGGCATCCACCTGCTGGGGGCGCTGTCCTGGTTGTACCAGCAGCCAATGCAGCGCGCGTACCCTCGGCAGATCTTCGTCATCACCGACGGCTCCAAAAACAACGTGGCCAAAGTTTTGGAGCTGGTGCACAGGAACACGTGTGCCGGCAGGTATTCATTATTAGTCCAGAAGAACGCGAAGCACATCACAATATTATGATTACCGTCAGCTTAGCATTTGAGCTGCCGTCCTTGCTAAGTGTTAGCATGGCTAGCACAGAGGGAAGAAGAAAAAAAGGCTTCGGCAGACTGAAAAGACTAAAAAGCAATAAAAAGGTGATAAAAGACTAGAAAAGACTTCAGAAGACTAAAAAAGACAACAAAAGACTAAAAAAGACAACAATATGTCTAATAGGCAATATTAGAAAAGACATCAAAAAGACTCAAAGACGCAAATAAAAGACAACTTCGTTTAAAAAAGAGTATAAAAGACCTCAAAAATACAAAGACAACAAAAAGGTCAAAGAATACAAAAGATTAAGAACACTAGAAAAGACAACAAAAAGACTAATAAGACTAGAAAAAAACTAAAGGATTCCAAAGATTAAAAAAAAAGATTTTGAAACTAAAGACAACAAAAAGTCAACAAAGCCTTCAAAAGACTAAAAACACTGTAAAAGCCTATAAAGACGACGTTAGAAAAGACAGCAAAAGCATTTAAAAGACTAAGTTGAAAAAGACTATAAAACACAAGAATACAAAGACCAAAAAGACAACAAAAAGTCAACAAAGCCTACAAAAGATTAAAAACACAACAAAAGACAAAAAAAAAGATTGTCTTTTATTGTGTTTTTTTAAAGAGAAAAGAAAAGGCATATAAAAGTCAAGTACGTTGAAAAAGACCACAAAACACAGTAAGAATCCAAAGACAAAAGTTGGACAACAGTTAATACTCGCACTGGTCTGAAAAACATTGTATCGAACATCCCTCCTAAAGTTAATACAAAAAGCCTATAAAAGACAACAAATAGACTACAAACGATGAAAAGACTGAAAAAAGCCCACAAAATGACTCAAAAGACTAAAAACACCGCAAAAGGTCAATTAAAAGATTGCAAAAGAGTAGCGTATGAATGGTTATTGATTTATTTTTATTGATTGATGTATTATTTGACCCAATATTTATGCAAGTGCGGCAGTTGAGAACAGATTGTGATTTGCAATTCTGTCATGGCTGACAACAGTTTAAATCAAACATAAATAACTCATTCACTGACATTGACGTCAAAAATTCATTTGAACTATTTCTATTCGTTGAAATGTTTTTACTTTTTTGTTAACAAGAGTATCTAAACCTAGAATTGTTTTAAATTGTATTAGAACAGATATAAAATTTGTGATTAATTAAAGTGAAGTCATGCGATTAATTACAATTACAAAAATTAATCGCCTGACGCCCCTAATTTGTATTGTTTTCTTAAATTAAAAAAAGTTTATTAAAAATAAAAAATATATATACTAAAATTAATTATTTTTATTTTTATTTTATAAAAAAAAACATTATTAAAAATTAGGGGCGTCAGGCAATTAATTTAATCATAATTAATTTCATGACTTCACTAGTTAACTCACAATTAATCACAAATTTGATATCTGTTCTAAATGTGTTATAATCTTTTTTCTAGGTTTTCACACTCTTGTTAACAAAAGTGGGAAAAATGTTAAACCAATAGAAATAGATACAATTTTTGACGTCTATAGCCGTTAATGGCAATGAATGAGTTAATAATAAAAAGGTTGCATTGCTGACATGTACTTTCAATCAATCAATCAATCAATCAATCAAGCAATCAATCAATCAATCCTGCATGTATAGAACGTTGCACTTTGCCTCCGATGCACAAACGTAAAGCAAAGGAAACGTAGCGGAACGTGCGTGCGGGATGAGATGAATTCGCCACATGGGGGAGGAAAGAGGAAGATTTCAGCCCCGCCCATTAATCCTGTTAAGTGCTCTCCTATGCAATAAAAGCCCCCCCCCCCCCCCCCACACACACACACACACCTCAGCTATGTACAATAACAACGTTTAGCCCTCATTAGTATTCTGCGCTTGCACTGACATTCCTCACAGAATCTGCAAAGACTCTTTGAAATCAACTTAACATAATATCATGTTTATCTTTCATTTTTGAAAAGCACTTTTTGAGTGGAATTTTGGGGGTCAAATTTTGTGGGTTTTCACACACACACAAAAAATCTTCCTGCCCAACGCATTTCAGTGGGCAGCATTTATACGTGGAATTTTGCTCAGCTTGCAAATACTGGAGTGTGGTTTCACGGTATAGTTTTAAACTGTAATATCACCATTATCCACTAGATGGCAGCTTATACTTGTACAGTACAAGTGCGGTGCCGTCATTGTCAGATTTATTAAACGTTGGAGCTTTATTTGTATTTATTTGGTCTCTTGAACTATATTTGGAAGTAAAAAGATATAACAAAATAAATAAATAAATAATGTCATTATAAATAAAGATGTGTTATCAACATAAAGTGTCATCTTTTGGGATCATAGTAAAGCTGTGTTCTCAAAAATAAATAATGAACTGAGTTGTAAATAAAGTTTTCAAGTGATTGACAGCTGATTCGAGGGGGCAGATGACAAATTGGGTCAAACCATTCTGGTATGGGGGAGATGCTGGGTTTTTAGGACACTGAAATTGAATAGCCTACTGAATATAAAATTCATTTTATGAACTTATATATATATATATATATATATATATATATAATTATTATTTTTTTATATTTACATGTACTTTTAAAATATATTTTAAAATCACACGTACCCCCGAGAGTGCCTTCATGAAACCCCATTTGAGAACTCTATACTACAACTTGAGTAGGCGTAAAAAAAAAATTGTTGCGGGTTCGGAGTGACCTCAATAATGTTCCAATTTTGTGTGTTGAGTGGTTTGATTTTTGTGAAAAATGCACAAAGTTAGTTCTTGATCTTGTTTTTTCTGTTCAGCATTTTTGTGAAGTCATTGAAAGATCATTTGTATGCACGAGAGCCCTTTGCACTAAAGGAGGGGGGCGGGGGGGGGGCGGATCACAAGCTTACAAACCCAATTCTAAAACAAATAGTGTAAATCGTACCTCTCTGGCTGTACTCTTGAAAACTGAGCATTTTTATACTCTGCATTTTTTGACTCCTATGTTGTGACGAGACGCTTGCGTTTACTCGTCATCGTCCCCGCAGATGCTTTGGCTTGGGTCTCGGCCCCCGAGCGTGCAGGCGACTCCTGCAGGGCGTCGCCAAGCTGACAGGAGGCACGACGGAGTTTCTGGAAGATGACGAAAGACTTCAGCCCAAGGTCTGCAACACTGCCACCTAGTGGAGAAATTCCACGTTTGTATTTCATTCATTTACTTGTCGTATTCGATATTGATCCTTTCTTAGCTCATCAAGTCTCTAAAAAAAGCCCTGGAACCCGTGCTGACCGACGTGCGGATCGACTGGTACCTGCCCGAAAACATGGAGGCCCTTCTTTCGCCCAATGAAATCCCTGCGCTCTACCCAGGCAATCGCCTGATTGGATATTGCACGCTCTATGACATGACAACTTTTAAAGGCAAAAAGACGGAGGTGAAAAGTAGTCCGAAATGTGGTAATAGTAATAGAAGTAGTACTTGTAGTAATAGAAGTTGTAGTAGTAGTCGTAGTAATGTAGTAGTAGCAGTAACTAGTAACTAGTAGTTGTAGTAGTACATACTTTAGGTTGGGTGATAATGTGCTGAAGAAATGTTAAAAAAAAAGAAGTAGTGCTGAAGCGAAATGAAGCTCTGCAACCCACTTCAACTGAGTTCCTCGGCAACAAGATATTATAGGATGGCAGCAAATCACAATTCAATTCAACATAGTGCTTTAACCTCAGGGTTGAGAAAATGTTTTCTTCTTGCTCCGTCTGTCATGTTGTAAGGTCAATGTCATAATCTGAGTCAAGTTCTAGGAGAGAGAGAGAGAGAGCGAGAGAGAGCGCGAGAGAGAGAGAGCGAGGGCGAGAGAGCTAGAGATAGGGAGAGAGAGTGCGAGAGAGAGAGCGAGTGCGAGAGAGCGAGTGCGAGAGTGCGGGTTCGAGAGAGCGAGTGAGAGAGAGAGAGTGCGAGAGAGAGAGAGAGCGCGAGAGTGCGAGAGAGCGGGTGCGCGAGCGAGAGAGAGAGAGCGAGTGTGAGAGAGCGAGAGAGAGAGAGTGCGAGAGAGCGGGTGTGCGAGAGCGAGCGAGCGAGAGAGTGCGAGAGAGCGAGCGAGAGAGAGCGAGAGAGTGCAAGAGAGTGCGAGCGAGAGAGTGCGAGAGAGCGCGAGAGAGAGTGAGAGAGAGCGAGCGAGCGCGTTTTCGCCAAGCCCAGTTCAAATGGATTTTTGACGTCCATAGTCGTCAATGGCACTGAATCAGTTTAAAAGTTCAAGCTAGCAAGCTAGCAAACAACGGTTTTATTATTGCTTAACAATTTTCATTGTGAAACGCGCACGTGTGTTTCAGTGTCAAGAGCGCGACTACAAAGACGCCTCCGTGGGTTCAGTTTTTTGCCCGTCCAATGACGACGTCTCACCCCCGACGTCGGAGCTCATGCCGGCGGCGACTTGTCCGGAAGGGAACGACCTGGAGATGGCGCTGAGGGAAATTTCCAGAGAAATCTCCTCCGAGTTCTCCTGCGCCAAAGACGTGGACGCCGACGCCAGCGCAGGCCAGTCATCGTCAATAACTCTGCATATCATCGAGGGATGAAGAAAAATAAAGTGGCCATTTGTAATCATTTTAGAAATATTTCAAATCTGACAAAATTCTATTTGGTAAATTCTTAATTTATTCCCATCAATTGCAATTCAATCTAAAGGAACATTTCCATTGAATGGTTAAAAGGGACGTCAGTCTAAATATGGTATTCTGATTAATATTGTGTTAGTGGAATATGAGTTGAGCAGGAAAATCCCGCTGTTTTTTCTCCATATCAGAAGGCGGCCATTTTGCAGGAGATGACATCACAGTTGCTCAGGTCTCGGGTAACAACCAATCACAACTCAGCGTCAGAAAACAGGTGAGCTGTGATTGGTCGTTGCCTGAGCCCCGAGTAACTGTGATGTCATCTTCAGTCGACGGCAAGTGACAAAATGGCCGCCCCCCTGAGATGAATAAAAACGGCTGCATTTTGGTTTGGTTTGGTTTATTGGACGTATAAACATAGAAAAACATCAAAGACATTACAAGTATAAAATATCAGTTGAAGTAAAAAAGAAAAAAACAGAATAGGAAGAAAGAAAAGAAACGAGTTGACATGTTCTAAAGGGAGCAGCATAAGTGCATGTAATTCATCGGCACACAACATAAGAATTCATCCTCAAATTCACATTTATTGTCATTTTCATGACACTCGTACGTTTGCATGGAAAGAAATGACACCATTTCTGCTGTTTTGCCAGCTCAAGTCTGATCGAAATCATTTTCTTCAACTTTGCTTTGAAACATTTTTTTAAACTCAGCGAGTGACTTGCATCTTTTTTGCATCACTTCCAAAAGCATTCCACAAATTGCTTAATATTTCTTCTTGTTTACATTTTTTTTGTAGAAACTTGTCTTATGTTATAAGGACTCGCTCTCATTTCAAATCGCTTCTGAGCCGATTGTTGAATACTTTATACATTATTTCGTGTACCCTAAAAATCAACTCGGTCATTAAATGTCATTGTATTTAATTGAATAAATAGTGAATGTGTTGCTTCCGCCTATTTTGATCGATTAATAATTCTTATGGCTCTTTTTTGCAGTTTAGTCGGTATTTGTTTTATATGCGTTTCCCCCGATTTCCGCACAATAAGTCAGATATGGTAATAATAATGAACAGTGTAATGATTTCTTATTCAGGACATCCTTGGTTTTATCATTTTTGACATTTTCTCTGTGTGACTTCCAACATAATTTATCGTCAATATCTGCTCCAAGAAATTTCTTTTCATGCACTCTTTCTATTTCAATTGAGTTTACCATCATTTTGACTTGATGAGCGATTTGTCTCGTACCAAAAACGATGAACTTGGTTTCGTTTTAAGTTGAATGATCATTTGTTTAAGTCAAAGTCGTTTTTTAATATGTTCAATTCATTCTCCACAGTCGGCAGAATGTTATGTACAATTTAAATAGTTTTGGGCTTAGCACAGACCCTTGTGGAACTCCATGAGTAATCTTCAAGTGTTTTGACTGAAAATTATTGTCCAAATAACTTTTCATCCATTTATATGCTAAACCTCTTATCCCATATCTCTCTAATTTATTCATTAATATAGAATGATCTATGATATCAAATGCTTTTTTTTTTTTAGATCTATAAAAATCCCAACAGTAATTTTTTCAAATGATCTATGTTAGTAGATATTGTTTCTACGAGGTCCGTTTTTCTCTAAATCCATCTGGAATTTCACTTAAAAACTAATGTTTCTCAATCAAATTATCCAGTCGATATGAAAATGATTTTTCTAGAATTTTCGAGAACTGGCAGCAGCGACGTTGGTCTATAATTAGTGAATGTGTGTCTTTTTCATTTTTTATGAATAGGAATAACGTTTGCTATTTTCATTTTTGATGGAAATATACCGGCTTTAAACGAAAGATTACATGCATACGTAAAAGGTTGCGCAACATATTCTATAATACTTTTTACTAATGTCATATCAATGTTGAAGCAGTCAGTGGATTTTTTTATCTTTTAATGTTTTAACAACATTTAATACTTCTGTGTCATTAACAGCATTAAGCCACATCGTGGATGAATTGTTTTTAATGTGTTTATCTATTTCATGTTTGTTTCTTGGCTCAGGGATTTTTTTTTGCCAAATTACTGCCGACATTGACAAAATATTCAGTAAAATCATTAACTATGTCTGAAAATGTTTCAATAACAATATTTTTATCATTAATAAAATATTCTGGATAATCGATTTTTTTTTGCTATTTTTAATTCGATGATTTAGTATCTTCCATATTTCTTGTGTGTTGCTTTTATTCTGCTCTCATAATACTTGATAAATGATCTTTCTTACTTGTTCGTATAATATTTAATAGTTTATTTTTGTAGGTCTTGTAACTTAATTTCAGCTTCCATAGGAATTTAATAAATCTTTTGTATAAAATGTTGTCGTTTTTTTACATCCCGTCATCCATGCCTTATTTAGACCTTATATATTTCCTTGTGACTTTTATTACTAGACTACGTTTATTGTATCGTGAAATAATGGTAGACGTAAATGTATGCGATATTGGGCTCATCGTTTGAACAGACCTCAGACTAATCGTGTTTTTCTAAATCCAACTTAAAAGGCGGCCATGGAGCTTTGTGTTCTTAGTTATTGTTGTTTTTATTTGATTTTTTTTTATCAAAATAGTCTGGGAAAATTGCAAAGACCGGAAGATGATCACTTATATCATTGATAAGAAGTCCACTTTCTATTTGATGGTTCATTTGATTTATGAATATGTTATCTATTAGCGTAGCCGTATCAGTTATTATTCTACTCGGTTTCATAATAACTGTTTTCTGATGCCCATTCGGATTTAACTGCATAACTCATATTCCACAAATGTAACATTAATCAGAATGTCATGTTTCGACTCGTGAGGTCAAGAAATGTTGACCTTTGACTTCCCCTTTCGCACTCACCTCCTACGTGCCGTCGCGCAGGTGCGGATGCCGAGCGCTCCAGCGACGTGAGGACGCGGATCCGGCAGAGCTCGTACATCCGGGAGCAGTACCGTCTCACCCGCTGCTCCATCGGCAGCGAGCGCAGCCTCCACCCTCGCTTACAGGCCTCGTCGAGCGCTGACGCCCCGAGCCGGGCCCGTCCGCCGGACCCGATGCCGCCCGCGCCTCTGCTGGACACGGGATCGTTACCTCAAGGCCTTGAGAAGATACCCGGTCCGGAGCAGCAGCAGTCGTCGTTGTCACGTTGGGCTGACTCGGAATGGCAGCAGAACCTCGCGGGTGGCGCTGCTGACAATGGCGGGAAAAAGGTCAGAATTTTTTATATATATATAGCGACTGCGTATTAGGGCCACATATATATATATATATATATATATAAATAAATTAATAAATTAAAAAAAATATATATATATATATATATATATATATATATATATATATATATATATTTATTATTATTTTTTTTAATCTTTTATCTTAAACTCGTAAATTTGCGAGTTTATAAAGTGGCAAATTTTCCGATTTTTTTTCTTGGAATATTTTGCCCGCCCTAAAAAAATAAATTAATTAATTAAAAAAATAATAATAATAATAATATATATATTTATTTATTTATTCATGTATTTATTTATTAATAAATAAATATATATTTATTTATTTATTTATTTATTTATTTATTTTAATTTCCTTATTTATTTTTTTAGGGCGGGCAAAATATTCCAAGAAAAAAAATCGGAAAATTTGCCACTTTATAAACTCGCAAATTTACGAGTTTTTTTCTGGCAAATTTGCGAGTTTATAAAGTGGCAAAATCTGCGAGAGGGGGAAAAAACTAAAAAGTACTACTCGACTGTTTGTGTCAATACTTTTCGGTCGGGTTTCCAAATAAGGAAATAGTAAATGCTTCAGCTTCGACGAACCATATCATGTTAAGCATTCGCTCTTTGAAGCGTCGTGTACCGTCACTGGCCAGCGCCAAAGACGCCTCGCTTTGCGAAGGTCCGCCCCCGGACGATCAAGCATTTAAGTTAATTCGCTCAAATGTATTTGGAATTATGATTGACACATTCATCCATTTTGTTATTTTTTTGTACAAGTATCTAAATTGATGTGTCGAATCTGCTGCTCTCCGTCATTCACATTTACCTAAAGTATGCGAGCTTCTGATTGGTTCGTGTTAGTCAGCTGAGAGGGGATCAGGAAGTGTTGTCGGTCTGGCTGCGGTGAATGACAAGTAAAGTTTTGATTAAAAAAATGAATCAGTCTACATTCTGCTTTTTCATTTTATAAACAGTGACCAATAAATCCTTACATGATTAGACTATAGCTCGGCTACGTGTATTTCTTGAGTTTTTTTATAAACTCGTAAATCTGCCACTTTATAAAGTCGTAAATTTGCGAGTTTTTTTCCTCGCACTATTGCCCCCAATTTTCATGGTAAATTTTGCCTCGCCTTTCATTTCAACGCATGAAAATTCCCCAGAATGCAAACTTGGCTTGTGGCGACGACTCACATCGGAGACAAAAAAGTCTGGCCCGCTCGACCATGGCGGCGAGAAGCTTCTCGTCGCCGCAGGGCGAGCTGGAGATGCATCGCCTGCGGAGAGCTCTGGAAAGGGTCTCTTTCGACCAAACTCTGGGAGGAAAGCTGGATGAAAGTGACGGCGAGACAAAAGCGCCGGAGACGCCGTCCCACAGGAGCTTGAATGACTCCAGTGAGTTGAGCAAAAAAAGTCTCCTTTTCATTCATTTCGCCCCTGCGCTTACAGACGCCGCCACTAGAGGGCAGCAGCACATTTCACATCCGGCCAATTGCTTCAAATATGCCTGTTGTTTTTGTTTGTTTGTTTTTACAGATATTATGACACGTAATTGTTCTACCTAAGAAAGTGAATGCTGAAAACGGATGATGGTGTCCATTAAATTCAAACTTGAAATGATAAGAAAATGAAGTCAGCGTGACGTTGCGCACTTGATCAAATACGTAAATCGATTATTTTTGCTATTAATAACCCATTTTCCTTCTTTTTGTTTGTTTTTTGAGACGTCAGTTAAAAAAAAGGCTCATTTTCAAAGTGTGATTACAAATGAATAAGGTAGAATCGTCGTTTTTTTTTCTAATGAAAGGATGGAATCCAATCTTTAATATGGATTTACATGAATCATAGCGCACAATATTCCGTCCGTCAGCCTTGAAGCACGAGTGGAAATGCTTGAAACGGGTCAACGCTCTTGATAATGAATCAAATCAAATAATAAATAAATCTTTTTCTGTAAGAGCTCAGTATTGTTCATTCGGAAATATCATCATCATTGCTCTTTTATTTTTTATTTTTATTTTTTTTATTTTTTATTTTTTATTTTTTTGTGTGTGTGTGCGTGCGTGTATTACAGAAAAATAAAAGAAAAAAAAAATAATAATAAATAAATCAAGTCACAGATCTTGCAAATGTCCGTGTGACCCGCAGGCGGACTCCTTTTCCCCGCCTCTCCTCTGGACTGGGACAACTTCGCCGACCCCGAGTACGCGTTCGCCGCAGCCCCCCCGGACGACCCTCAGCCGGGCCAATGCCGCTCCCTCGTTCACGGCCTCCTGGGCGGCAGACCCGTGTCCTGGGAGGCCAGCGTCGACCTGGCCCGCCTCTTGGACCCCGAGGACCGGAAGGCACCGGCGGGGGAGGGGCGCGGGAGCAGAGGAGGGGGGCGAGAACGGGAGTCTCGGGAGGAGGTCGTCCACCAGCTGACGGCTCGCTCCGTCATACGAGACTTCGAGAAAATGGCCGAGCGGGACGACCAAGCAGGACACGGTTACGTTTCAGCCTTTCAGTCATCGTCAATGTTTGCACGAGAGCCACCAGGAGTGTCGAAATGAGCGCGTTCATCTTCAGTTCATTTAAAGTTCCTTTAACGCCACTAAAAAAAATGGAACGCGCGATTAATGATCGCCCCCAACTTGGAAAGTCTGTACTGCGGGAATTCCACTCGCAACGCAGCAGACACGTCCATGTCAAAATTGAGCAGTAATAATTAATAATGCATATATTTGTGGAGACTTGAGGTCAAGTTTTTAAAATGTGCAGAATTTCACAAGTAACTTTATGTTAAAGATTAGAAAGCTTTTAATATGAAAAGAAAAATGCACTGAGCTGCCGTCAATGACTTACAAATGCAATTATGCCATCTCGTGGCAGAAAAATGACCTCAACACAAATCAATATCACACTTGAATTTTACAACACAGGACATCTTTTAAATTGTATCTAAATTTTTTGAATTATAAAATTACCGTATCAATGACTAAAAGTTGCAGCCATATTTCTTTTAGTTTAACTTTAGTATGAGTATGATATATAATACGTATACATATTATATTGTACATTTTATTGTACATTTTGGAGCAAATATAAAATTTGCAATTAATCACGAGTTAACTATTGAAGTCACATGATTAATTATGATGGAAAAAATGTAACACCCCTAATAATAATGCATATATTTGTGGAGACTGGGTCAAGTTGTATTTTACTTTTTTTTTTTTAAATGTGCAGAAGTTCACGTTAATTGATGTGTAAGATGAGATCGCTCTTAATATGAAAAGAAAAATGCACTGAGCTCTCACCAATGTCTTACAACTGCAATTATGCCATCTAGTGGCAGAAAAAAGGACCTCAACACAAATCAATATCATATTTTACAGAACAGTACATCTTTTAAATGTAACTCAAGTTTATGAATGATTATGAAATTACTGTCATGACTAAAAGATGCAGCCATATTTATATTAGTTGAACATTTTTGTCCACTTTCATATTAAGAGTATGAAAACGTAGAAAAAACATTTTATTGTACATTTTGGAGCAAATATAAAATTTGCAATTAATCACGAGTTAACTATTGAAGTCACATGATTAATTATGATGGAAAAAAATAACACCCCTAATAATAATGCATATATTTGTGGAGACTGGGGTCAAGTTGTAGTTTACTTTTTTTTTTCAGAATTTCACATTAATTGATGTGTAAGATGAGATCGCTCTTAATATGAAAAGAAAAATGCACTGAGCTCTCACCAATGTCTTACAACTGCAATTATGCCATCTAGTGGCAGAAAAAATTACCTCAACACAAATCAATATCATATTTTACAGAACAGTACATCTTTTAAATGTAACTCAAGTTTATGAATGATTATGAAATTACTGTCATGACTAAAAGATGCAGCCATATTTATATTAGTTGAACATTTTTGTCCACTTTCATATTAACAAGAGAATGAAAACGTAGAAAAAACATTTTATTGTACATGTTGAAGAGATATAAAATTTGCCATTAATTGTGAGTCAACTATTGAAGTCATGCGATGAATTACGATTAAGAATCGTAATCGCCTGACATTCCTCATTTCCATCCACAATGTGCGTCTTCAGCTTCCGCCAAACGTTACCGCGCGAAGGCCATCCAGACCAGCAAGCACTGCAACATCGTCTGCATGTACACGACCTTCGCCGTCATCGACGGCAACCCCAACAAAAGCTCGCAAGATGGCGCCGAGGTCACAAATGCAGGTGGGACGGCGGTGCGCTCGCAGGTCACAACATTAGGTACACCAAATGCAGGCACCTTTATTGACTTGTGTGTGTTTTTAGGGATGCTTTTGGGAAGCGGTCGGCGTTCCCGCTCAGGCAGTCGCAAGCGGAAAACATATTCCGCAGGTTTTGGCAGAAGAGCCGGCGGCGGAGATTGCGAAGACGGCGAAGACGCGCGCAACTGCGCCGGTAGTCGGAATGAAGTCGCGTGAGGACTTTGGTTTGGCAAAACAGCAACCCTGTTTTTTGTCTCTCAGACAGAGAGGACGCTCCGACCTCGCCGTGCAGCCTGACGTCGTGCGACTCCAGTAAGTGCTTGACGAAAACTCGAACCCCAAAATACAAAAGTGCATTTAGAAAAATAATCTGGAATCTTTGAAGTCAGTCCGAGACCTGATTTTTAGTCCAGAACCTTGAACTCAGTCTTAAAGCTACACCTGACCTCAGTCCAGAACCAGGTTTTTAATGTGGTTCAAAGCACCAACCTAATTGAAGTCAGACCCAAACCAAGGTTGGAACTTTTTCTGAAGGTGTGAAAGGTGACAAATGGTGAGTTTAGAAATCGGAGCAGAAAGGTGTCGAGTACTCGTGGGGGCTGCAGATACCAGCTCCAACAATGAATACCTTTCAAAACTATTTTTACACTTGCTGTCGACTGAAGATGACATCATCTGTGCTGAGGAAGTAGATAACGACCAATCACAGGTCACCTGTTTTCTGGGTTTGGTCAACAAACTGAGCCGCGATTGGTCGTTACCCGTTTCCTCAGCACAGATGATGTCAAACCCTCGTAAAGGAAAGTCCAATGTTTGGCTTTTTGCTTTTTTATTCATATTAATATCAAATATAAAGCATATGGAAAAAAAGTCACGAGTGAGCTGAAATTGCACCCAATTGTCCAAAACGTGTTGAAGTTCAAAATGGCGCCGTCCATCGTATTAATGTCATTATTATATGTGGGAAACACATTTTTATAGTATACATGAGTAAAAATGTCCACATTTTGGCCCATTGACGACCATTAGAAATCGTAATTTGTCATGTTTTTTGACGCACTGCACACCTGATGTGTTATCGTGCATTTCTCGTGATTACCCAATTTATCCCTTCACTGGGGCGCGTAGATATTTTTTTGGGGAGGGGGGGGGGGGCTTAAGAGATATAAAAGCCATAATACACCAGATGGCGCTCAAAAGCTAATTATCTTTAATTAATTTTTTGAGCTGACATGCTGACTTATGTGCTTCCTATGTGCGCATTCATATACCAAAAGAAGAAAGCACGGTTGGGATCGTGAGCATTTTGAGTGGTCGCAAGTAAAAAAATATAAAGAAATGACTTTGGTATCACACTTCCAATCGTGAGCCAAATTTGGGCTCATTTTACTTTTGTGTCGTAAAAAAAAAGTATTCATTGTTCATGACAAGTAATAAAAGGATCACATTTATTAGAGACAAAATATGATCTTCTTACTGTTGAAAATGGCTCAATGAGTCAAGTATCCCTTTTTAAGTGTGTGTGTGTGTGGGTGGGGGGGGGGGTGACTATTGAGTGCCTCCTCCTGGGCAGTAGTTGGCGCTATACTGCAGTAGTTTGACACATCAGCATCATAAAGAAAGGTCTTTGTTCACAACATTTTCTCCCTGTGTTAAATGAAATGTTATATTTCACAATAGAGGAATGTTTATTGAGCAAAAAAGAATGACACAATATGTATTAAAGGACATTAACTTTGCTTTAGAAATGTCCGCAGAGCTTCATGCTAACACACAATGCTAAACGCATTAGACAGGCTAACGAAACTAGCATCAATGTTTTAATCATTTAATTACGTTATCACTATGTGTTCTTATAAAGTAAAATACTGTCGTGCTATTTTTAGACTCGCATAATGAATGAATTCAATTTGTAAATCAAGGCGCGACCATTCTGCACCATTTCACCTTGTTTTGTCCAAACTGCTGTCTTTGTTCAGACGCCCTCGGCGCCGCTGCCGCAGTAACGACGGGCCCGTCGTCCACTCGTTGCCAGCGATCCATCGAGAGCAAATCCATGGAGAGCTTCTTTGGCAACAGGTAAACTCACAAAGACAATCGTGGCATGGGAATGTCCAACCGGAAATTGAAAAAGATCCCCCAACGATGCATACTGGATTTCATTAGATGGGCGGAGCTTGAGTGGGATGCGACTCCCAATAACCCGCAAAAGTCGTTGTGCCTCCTGCAGGTTTCCCCTTGGCAGACTCCGATCCTCCATTTCATCAGGACGACAAGTTCCTCTCAAGTCCCACTGTCTGTCTGCGGAGACTGACAAACAACCTGAAAATGAAGCTCCGGACTACCTGCCCCTGGTCAGTCGGCATGAACACGCAGATAAGACATCTGCGGAAGCGTATTGCATTCACATGGGGAAAAAAACTATTATAGAATTATTATTATTTTTTTTCTGTTTTTACTGGATCCTTTTTTTCTGTCATAAATATTCCCCAAAAATGAACATATCCAGAAAAACAGGAAGAAAAATTCGCTGAAAAACAGAAAAAAATATTCAGAAAAGCAGGGGGGAGTAATTAAAAGTAATTGAATAATTTTTCCGTTTTTTCGGGGGGAAATGATGACAAAAAAATATGCAGTAAAACAGAATTATATATTTTTTTAAAGCAGAAGGGAATTTTTTTTTTTTATAATTGAATAATTTGTTCCCATTTTTTTTTAAATAATTGAATAATTTGTTCCCATTTTTTTTCCCAAATATATATATATAAAAAAAAGAAGTTGTTTATGCCAGAAAAAGATGCAGTAAAACAGAAAAAAATCAGAAATGATGGGGGACTACAAATAATTGAATAATTTCCCCCGTTTTTTTGAAAAAAACAACACATGACAGAAAAAAATATGCAGTAAAACAGAAAAGATATATTTTAAAAAGCAGGAGGGAAAAATAATTAAAAATAATTGAATATTTTCCCCCATTTTTCGAAAAGCAGGGGGGGAATAACTTTCCCCCTGTTTTTCAATTGAATAATTGTCCCCATTTTTCGAAATATTATTTATGACAGAAAAATATGCAGTGAAAAAGAAAAATATTCAGAATAGCAGGGGAGGAATAATTGTTCCTGTTTTTCTCAACAACAAAAAAAATTATGACAGAAACAAATATGCAATAAAACAGGAGGGGGGGGTTGTTAAAAATAATTGAATCATTTAATTTCCCCCTTTTTCGAAACCTTTTTTTTATGACAGAAAAAAATATACAGAAAAGCAGAAAGGAAAAATAATTTTAAATGATTGAATATTTTTTCCTGTTTTGAAAAATATTGTTTATAACAGAAAAAAATCAGAAAAACAAATAAATCTGAAAAGCAGGGGGGGATGGGGGACTACAAATAATTGAATAATTTCGCCCATTTTTTTAAAAAAAACAACACATGACAGAAAAAAATATGCAGTAAAACAGAAAAAATATATTTTAAAAAGCAGGAGGGAAAAATAATTAAAATAATTGAATAATTGTCCCCATTTTTCGAAATATTATTTATGACAGAAAAATATGCAGTGAAAAAGAAAAATATTCAGAATAGCAGGGGAGGAATAATTGTTCACGTTTTTCTCAACCCAAAAAAAATTATGACAGAAACAAATATGCAATAAAACAGGAGGGGGAGTTGTTAAAAATAATTGAATAATTTAATTTCCCCCTTTTTCAAAACCTTTTTTTTATGACAGAAAAAAATATTCAGAAAAGCAGAAAGGAAAAATAATTTTAAATAATTGAATATTTTTTCCTGTTTTGAAAAATATTGTTTATGCCAGAAAAAAATACAGTAAAACAGAAAAAAATCTGAAAAGCAGGGAGGGATGGGGGACTACAAATAATTGAATAATTTCCCCCGTTTTTTCGAAAAAAAACAACACATGACAGAAAAAAATATGCAGTAAAACAGAAAAATTATATTTTAAAAAGCAGGAGGGAAAAATAATTTAAAAATAATTGAATAATTTTCCCCATTTTTCGAAAAGCAGGGGGGGGATAACTTTCGAGAAAAAAACAACACATGACAGAAAAAAATATGCAGTAAAACAGAAAAAATATATTTTAAAAAGCAGGAGGGAAAAATAATTAAAAATAATTGAATAAATTCCCCCGTTTTTTCGGGGAAAAAACAACACATGACGGAAAAAAATATGCAGTAAAACAAAAAATATATATTTTAAAAAGCAGCAGGGAAAAATAATTAAAAATAATTGAATAATTTTCCCCATTTTTCGAAAAGCAGGGGGGGAATAACTTTCCGTTTTTCAAAAAAAAAAAAAATGATGACAGAAGCAAATATGCAATAAAACGGGGGGATAGTTAAAAATATTTGAATAATTTCCCCCTTTTTCGAAACCTTTTTTTTATGACAGAAAAAAATATTCAGAAAAGCAGAAAGGAAAAATAATTTTAAATAATTGAATATTTTTTCATGTTTTGAAAAATATTGTTTATGCCAGAAAAAAATACAGTAAAACAGAAAAAAATCTGAAAAGCAGGGGGGATTACAAATAATTGAATAATTTCCCCCGGTTTTTTCGAAAAAAAAACAACACATGACAGAAAAAAATATGCAGTAAAACAGAAAAAATATATTTTAAAAAGCAGGAGGGAAAAATAATTTAAAATAATTGAATTGTCCCCATTTTTCGAAATATTATTTATGACAGAAAAATATGCAGTGAAAAAGAAAATATTCAGAATAGCAGGGGAGGAATAATTTTTCCTGTTTTTCTCAACAAAAAAAAAATTATGACAGAAACAAATATGCAATAAAACAGGGGGGGTTGTTAAAAATAATTGAATCATTTAATTTCCCCCTTTTTCGAAACCTTTTTTATGACAGAAAAAAATATTCAGAAAAGCAGAAAGGAAAAATAATTTTAAATAATTGAATATTTTTTCCTGTTTTGAAAAATATTGTTTATGCCAGAAAAAAATACAGTAAAACAGAAAAAAATCTGAAAAGCAGGGAGGGATGGGGGACTACAAATAATTGAATAATTTCCCCCGTTTTTTCGAAAAAAACAACACATGACAGAAAAAAATATGCAGTAAAACAGAAAAATTATATTTTAAAAAGCAGGAGGGAAAAATAATTTAAAAATAATTGAATAATTTTCCCCATTTTTCGAAAAGCAGGGGGGGAATAACTTTCCGTTTTTCAAAAAAAAAAAAAAATGATGACAGAAGCAAATATGCAATAAAACGGGGGGATAGTTAAAAATATTTGAATAATTTCCCCCTTTTTCGAAACCTTTTTTTTATGACAGAAAAAAATATTCAGAAAAGCAGAAAGGAAAAATAATTTTAAATAATTGAATATTTTTTCATGTTTTGAAAAATATTGTTTATGCCAGAAAAAAATACAGTAAAACAGAAAAAAATCTGAAAAGCAGGGGGGATTACAAATAATTGAATAATTTCCCCCGTTTTTTTCAAAAAAAAAACAACACATGACAGAAAAAAATATGCAGTAAAACAGAAAAAATATATTTTAAAAAGCAGGAGGGAAAAATAATTTAAAATAATTGAATTGTCCCCATTTTTCGAAATATTATTTATGACAGAAAAATATGCAGTGAAAAATAAAATATTCAGAATAGCAGGGGAGGAATAATTTTTCCTGTTTTTCTCAAAAAAAAAAAATTATGACAGAAACAAATATGCAATAAAACAGTGGGGGGGGGGTTGTTAAAAATAATTGAATCATTTAATTTCCCCCTTTTTCGAAACCTTTTTTTATGACAGAAAAAAATATTCAGAAAAGCAGAAAGGAGAAATAATTTTAAATGATTGAATATTTTTTCCTGTTTTGAAAAATATTGTTTATAACAGAAAAAAATCAGAAAAACAGAAACAAATCAGAAAAGAAGGGGGGTATGGGGGACTACAAATAATTGAATAATTTCCCTCGTTTTTTTGAGAAAAAAAACAACACATGACAGAAAAAAATATGCAGTAAAACAGAAAAAATATATTTTAAAAAGCAGGAGGGGAAAATAATTTAAAATAATTGAATAATTTTCCCCATTTTTCGAAAAGCAGGGGGGGGAATAACTTTCCGTTTTTCAAAAAAAATAAAAAATGATGACAGAAGCAAATATGCAATAAAACGGGGGGATAGTTAAAAATATTTGAATAATTTCCCCCTTTTTCGAAACCTTTTTTTTATGACAGAAAAAAATATTCAGAAAAGCAGAAAGGAAAAATAATTTTAAATAATTAAATATTTTTTTTCATGTTTTGAAAAATATTGTTTATGCCAGAAAAAAATACAGTAAAACAGAAAAAAATCAGAAAAGCAGGGAGGATGGGGGACTACAAATAATTGAATAATTTCCCCCGTTTTTTCGAAAAAAACAACACATGACAGAAATAAATATGCAGTAAAACAGAAAAAAATTATTTTAAAAAGCAGGATGAAAAAATAATTAAAAATAATTGAATAAATTCCCCCGTTTTTTCGGGGAAAAAACAACACATGACGGAAAAAAATATGCAGTAAAACAAAAAATATATATTTTAAAAAGCAGCAGGGAAAAATAATTTAAAATAATTGAATTGTCCCCATTTTTCGAAATATTATTTATGACAGAAAAATATGCAGTGAAAAAGAAAATATTCAGAATAGCAGGGGAGGAATAATTTTTCCTGTTTTTCTCAACAAAAAAAAATTTATGACAGAAACAAATATGCAATAAAACAGGGGGGGTTGTTAAAAATAATTGAATCATTTAATTTCCCCCTTTTTCGAAACCTTTTTTATGACAGAAAAAAATATTCAGAAAAGCAGAAAGGAAAAATAATTTTAAATAATTGAATATTTTTTCCTGTTTTGAAAAATATTGTTTATGCCAGAAAAAAATACAGTAAAACAGAAAAAAATCTGAAAAGCAGGGAGGGATGGGGGACTACAAATAATTGAATAATTTCCCCCGTTTTTTCGAAAAAAACAACACATGACAGAAAAAAATATGCAGTAAAACAGAAAAATTATATTTTAAAAAGCAGGAGGGAAAAATAATTTAAAAATAATTGAATAATTTTCCCCATTTTTCGAAAAGCAGGGGGGGAATAACTTTCCGTTTTTCAAAAAAAAAAAAAAATGATGACAGAAGCAAATATGCAATAAAACGGGGGGATAGTTAAAAATATTTGAATAATTTCCCCCTTTTTCGAAACCTTTTTTTTATGACAGAAAAAAATATTCAGAAAAGCAGAAAGGAAAAATAATTTTAAATAATTGAATATTTTTTCATGTTTTGAAAAATATTGTTTATGCCAGAAAAAAATACAGTAAAACAGAAAAAAATCTGAAAAGCAGGGGGGATTACAAATAATTGAATAATTTCCCCCGTTTTTTTCAAAAAAAAAACAACACATGACAGAAAAAAATATGCAGTAAAACAGAAAAAATATATTTTAAAAAGCAGGAGGGAAAAATAATTTAAAATAATTGAATTGTCCCCATTTTTCGAAATATTATTTATGACAGAAAAATATGCAGTGAAAAATAAAATATTCAGAATAGCAGGGGAGGAATAATTTTTCCTGTTTTTCTCAAAAAAAAAAAATTATGACAGAAACAAATATGCAATAAAACAGTGGGGGGGGGTTGTTAAAAATAATTGAATCATTTAATTTCCCCCTTTTTCGAAACCTTTTTTTATGACAGAAAAAAATATTCAGAAAAGCAGAAAGGAGAAATAATTTTAAATGATTGAATATTTTTTCCTGTTTTGAAAAATATTGTTTATAACAGAAAAAAATCAGAAAAACAGAAAAAAATCAGAAAAGAAGGGGGGTATGGGGGACTACAAATAATTGAATAATTTCCCTCGTTTTTTTGAGAAAAAAAACAACACATGACAGAAAAAAATATGCAGTAAAACAGAAAAAATATATTTTAAAAAGCAGGAGGGGAAAATAATTTAAAATAATTGAATAATTTTCCCCATTTTTCGAAAAGCAGGGGGGGGAATAACTTTCCGTTTTTCAAAAAAAATAAAAAATGATGACAGAAGCAAATATGCAATAAAACGGGGGGATAGTTAAAAATATTTGAATAATTTCCCCCTTTTTCGAAACCTTTTTTTTATGACAGAAAAAAATATTCAGAAAAGCAGAAAGGAAAAATAATTTTAAATAATTAAATATTTTTTTTCATGTTTTGAAAAATATTGTTTATGCCAGAAAAAAATACAGTAAAACAGAAAAAAATCAGAAAAGCAGGGAGGATGGGGGACTACAAATAATTGAATAATTTCCCCCGTTTTTTCGAAAAAAACAACACATGACAGAAATAAATATGCAGTAAAACAGAAAAAAATTATTTTAAAAAGCAGGATGAAAAAATAATTAAAAATAATTGAATAAATTCCCCCGTTTTTTCGGGGAAAAAACAACACATGACGGAAAAAAATATGCAGTAAAACAAAAAATATATATTTTAAAAAGCAGCAGGGAAAAATAATTTAAAATAATTGAATAATTTTCCCCATTTTTCGAAAAGCAGTGAGGGAATAACTTTCCGTTTTTCAAAAAAAAAAAAAATGATGACAGAAGCAAATATGCAATAAAACGGGGGGATAGTTAAAAATATTTGAATAATTTCCCCCTTTTTCGAAACCTTTTTTTTATGACAGAAAAAAATATTCAGAAAAGCAGAAAGGAAAAATAATTTTAAATAATTGAATATTTTTTCATGTTTTGAAAAATATTGTTTATGCCAGAAAAAAATACAGTAAAACAGAAAAAAATCAGAAAAGCAGGGGGGATTACAAATAATTGAATAATTCCCCCCGGTTTTTTCAAAAAAAAACCCAACACATGACAGAAAAAAATATGCAGTAAAACAGAAAAAATATATTTTAAAAAGCAGGAGGGAAAAATAATTTAAAATAATTGAATTGTCCCCATTTTTCGAAATATTATTTATGACAGAAAAATATGCAGTGAAAAAGAAAATATTCAGAATAGCAGGGGAGGAATAATTTTTCCTGTTTTTCTCAACAACAAAAAAAATTATGACAGAAACAAATATGCAATAAAACAGGGGGGGGGGGACTAAAAATAATTGAATCATTTAATTTCCCCCTTTTTCAAAACCTTTTTTTTATGACAGAAAAAAATATTCAGAAAAGCAGAAAGGAAAAATAATTTTAAATAAATAAAATATAATATGCAGTAAAACAGAAAAAATATATTTTAAAAAGCAGGAGGGAAAAATAATTAAAAAGATTTGAATATTCCCCCCATTTTTCGAAAAGCAGGGGGGAATAACTTTCCCCCTGTTTTTCAATTGAATAATTGTCCCCATTTTTCGAAATATTATTTATGACAGAAAAATATGCAGTGAAAAGAAAAATATTCAGAATAGCAGGAATAATTTTTCTTTTTTTCTCAAAAAAAAGTTATGACAGAAACAAATATGCAATAAAACAGTTAAAAATGTGTTTGTTAAAAATAATTGAATCATTTAATTTCCCCCTTTTTCGAAACCTTTTTTTTATGACAGAAAAAAATATTCAGAAAAGCAGACAGGAAAAATAATTTTAAATGATTGAATATTTTTTCCTGTTTTGAAAAATATTGTTTATAACAGAAAAAAATGAGAAAAACAGAAAAAAATCAGAAAAGCAGGGGGGGGACTAAAAATAATTGAATAATTTCCCCCGTTTTTTCGGAAAAAAAACAACACATGACAGAAAAAAATATGCAGTAAAACAGAAAAAAAGTATTTTAAAAAGCAGGAGGGAAAAATTATTTAAAATAATTGAATTGTCCCCATTTTTCGAAATATTATTTATGACAGAAAAATATGCAGTGAAAAAGAAAAATATTCAGAATAGCAGGAATAATTTTTCTTTTTTTCTCAAAAAAAAGTTATGACAGAAACAAATATGCAATAAAACAGTTAAAAATGTGTTTGTTAAAAATAATTGAATCATTTAATTTCCCCCTTTTTCGAAACCTTTTTTTTATGACAGAAAAAAATATTCAGAAAAGCAGACAGGAAAAATAATTTTAAATGATTGAATATTTTTTCCTGTTTTGAAAAATATTGTTTATAACAGAAAAAAATGAGAAAAACAGAAAAAAATCAGAAAAGCAGGGGGGGGACTAAAAATAATTGAATAATTTCCCCCGTTTTTTCGGGAAAAAAACAACACATGACAGAAAAAAATATGCAGTAAAACAGAAAAAAAGTATTTTAAAAAGCAGGAGGGAAAAATTATTTAAAATAATTGAATTGTCCCCATTTTTCGAAATATTATTTATGACAGAAAAATATGCAGTGAAAAAGAAAAATATTCAGAATAGCAGGAATAATTTTTCTTTTTTTCTCAAAAAAAAGTTATGACAGAAACAAATATGCAATAAAACAGTTAAAAATGTGTTTGTTAAAAATAATTGAATCATTTAATTTCCCCCTTTTTCGAAACCTTTTTTTTATGACAGAAAAAAATATTCAGAAAAGCAGACAGGAAAAATAATTTTAAATGATTGAATATTTTTTCCTGTTTTGAAAAATATTGTTTATAACAGAAAAAAATGAGAAAAACAGAAAAAAATCAGAAAAGCAGGGGGGGGGACTAAAAATAATTGAATAATTTCCCCCGTTTTTTCGGGAAAAAAACAACACATGACAGAAAAAATATGCAGTAAAACAGAAAAAAAGTATTTTAAAAAGCAGGAGGGAAAAATTATTTAAAATAATTGAATTGTCCCCATTTTTCGAAATATTATTTATGACAGAAAAATATGCAGTGAAAAAGAAAATATTCAGAATAGCAGGGGAGGAATAATTTTTCCTGTTTTTCTCAACAACAAAAAAATATTATGACAGAAACAAATATGCAATAAAACAGGGGGGGATTCTTAAAAATAATTGAATCATTTAATTTCCCCCTTTTTCAAAACCTTTTTTTTATGACAGAAAAAAATATTCAGAAAAGCAGAAAGGAAAAATAATTTTAAATAATTGAATATTTTTTCCTGTTTTGAAAAATATTGTTTATGCCAGAAAAAAATACAGCAAAACAGAAAAAAATCAGAAAAGCGGGGGGGGGGGACTAAAAATAATTGAATCATTTAATTTCCCCCTTTTTCAAAACCTTTTTTTTATGACAGAAAAAAATATTCAGAAAAGCAGAAAGGAAAAATAATTAAAAATAATTGAATATTTCCCCCCATTTTTCGAAAAGCAGGGGGGGAATAACTTTCCCCCTGTTTTTCAATTGAATAATTGTCCCCATTTTTCGAAATATTATTTATGACAGAAAAATATGCAGTGAAAAGAAAAATATTCAGAATAGCAGGAATAATTTTTCTTTTTTTCTCAAAAAAAAGTTATGACAGAAACAAATATGCAATAAAACAGTTAAAAATGTGTTTGTTAAAAATAATTGAATCATTTAATTTCCCCCTTTTTCGAAACCTTTTTTTTATGACAGAAAAAAATATTCAGAAAAGCAGACAGGAAAAATAATTTTAAATGATTGAATAATTTTTCCTGTTTTGAAAAATATTGTTTATGCCAGAAAAAAATACAGTAAAACAGAAAAAAATCAGAAAAGCAGGGGGGGAACTAAAAATAATTGAATAGTTTCCCCCGTTTTTTCGAAAAAAAACAAACACAGAAAAAAATATGCAGTAAAACAGAAAAAAATATTTTAAAAAGCAGGAGGGAAAAATAATTAAAAATAATTGAATATTTCCCCCCATTTTTCGAAAAGCAGGGGGGGGAATAACTTTCCCCCTGTTTTTCAATTGAATAATTGTCCCCATTTTTCAAAATATTATTTATGACAGAAAAATAGGCAGTGAAAAAGAAAAATATTCAGAATAGCAGGGGAGGAATAATTTTTCCTGTTTTTCTCAACAACAAAAAAAATTATGACAGAAACAAATATGCAATAAAACAGGAGGGGGGGGGGTTGTTAAAAATAATTGAATCATTTAATTTCCCCCTTTTTCGAAACCTTTTTTTTATGACAGAAAAAAATATTCAGAAAAGCAGAAAGGAAAAATAATTTTAAATGATTGAATATTTTTTCCTGTTTTGAAAAATATTGTTTATGCAAGAAAAAAATGCAGTAAAACAGTAAAAAAAAAGAATCTGAAAAGCAGGGGGGGGGGATAACAATTTTTTTTTAATAATGTTACCTGTTTTTCGAGAAAAATAAAAAATTTAAAATTTAAAAAAAAAAATGCAGTAAAACAGAAAAAAAAATGCAGTAAAACAGTAAAAAAAAAGAATCTGAAAAGCAGGGGGGAGGGAAATAACTAAAAATAATTGAATAATGTTCCCCGTTTTTTGAGAAAAATAAAAACACGACAGAAAAAAAATGCAGTAAAACTGAAAAATTCCACACAAAAAACAAAGCGCCCTAAAAAAACAAGTCCAAAAACCTCGAGTTTTATTTTTTGAAGTGAATGCAATACACTTCCATAACAATGGAAGCAAAAATTCCTAAAGAACTGATCTGTGGTCTTAGATCCGCCTCCAGCTGGCCTCGGGAGCTTTTCTGCTCACCGAGATGTACGCCGACTGCGTCCAGATCTCCTTGGACCGCCTGAAGAGGGCGTCGCCCTACAGCCTGCATCGTCGCAGCCTCAGCCCGCCTTTCCGCTGCGCGTCTCCCAGCGCTCCGTCCTTGTCCTCCTCCGCCAAAACTCCCGCTCACCACCACGTCACCTTCTCGCCCTCCTCCTGCTCCCTCGCCAAAACCAGCGCGCCGCCCTTCCACCACACGCCCGACGACACCCCTTTGATGCTGGAACCCAGACTTCGCCGAAGACGCCCGTCGGACCGAGAACCCGTCACCTTGTCCCCGGACCCCCCCAGTTCCGAGGAAGGCTCCCCGGAGCTGCCGGGCGGCAACTCTCCAGGTCAGAGTCGCGGACAGGCGGACAGCGGTCGCGGGTCGGAGACGGACGTGTGCGAGGGGTCTTCACTGGAGACCCCCTACCTCCAGTTGGCTCAAGACGACCCGGAGGGTTCGAGCTGGGCGACCGCGGTGGCTCTGGCCTGGCTGGAGCACCGCTGCGCCGGATATTTCATGGAGTGGGAGCTGGTGGCGGCAAAAGCCGACTTCTGGCTGCGCGGCCTGGAGCTGCCCGAGGGGGCGGACCTGGCCGGCTTGAGGGGGGCCGCCAGGCAGCTGTTCCTGTTGCTGCGTCACTGGGATGAGAACATCAAGTTCAACATGCTGTGTTATAATCCCAATAATATGTGAGGCAATCTCATCCGGGGGCGGAGTCACGGGGAGTCGACTCGGGTCACCTGTTTCGAGGACTTGAGACTTGGGAGTTGAAGATTCTGGAGTGAGACGGAATTGTTCATTTTCAGGAAAAACTCATTTGTAAATGTCGCGGGTTCTAATTTCCCTGAGGAAAGCAGGCAAAAAAAAAAATCATATACAGTACAACAGTGCCTTGAGATAAGAGCCATCAGTTGAAATTTACTGTCAAGGAAAACAGATAATTACATTGTTTATTTAGAACAATCAAACATCGCCTTAATCATATCAAATGTGGAATTGTGGCAAAAAGTCAAATTCTGTGAATGTGGGGAAATGGTTCCCATGATGTCATGAATTTTGTGAATAATAAGATGAGAAATGTGGAATTACTTGTGCGTCGAAAAACTAAGAATGGCCCCCGCTAGCTTAATGCTAACATATAATGGAAGATGCCATTGACATGCTAACGGTTAGCATGGGCAAGTTGCTGTTTTGCAACCCTTCGAGCAACCAATATTTGAACACAGATAGCAGAGCGATACGTGGAGGTCGGAGGTCGCCAACATGGACCACGAGGAGCCTGCAGGTCTGTTCCAAAAATAGCTCGCCAGTGATGAGCCATTGTGATTTTCTAGGAATGTTGTTTAAGTGATCTTTTGAAAATGTAAACAATGGAAGAGATTTATAGAAATAAAGTGTTGCTTACTGGTATTGATCTGTTTGTTAATTATTGTTAGAAATTATTCAGATGATGAAAAGTCTTCTGTCACAAATCTCTTTAGAATTGATTATCCTGGATTATTCCATCGATTACTCTACTTGGGTAATCGCACCGTCCCGTTTTGGGGGGAAATTTTTATCGATCAATTTTTGTTGTTGAGCCAATTTTTTTCACCAGGCCTAATAACTTATAATTAAAAGTAATTTGAGCACATTTGTTATTTCAGAAGTAGCTGCTAAAAACAGTCCTACTAATTAGCGGCCAAATAGCAACTCGGTTTGGAAAAGGTTGTCGACGCTGTCCCGACGTGGATCGATAACTCACAAGCATTTCCAGCTAGGAAAAAAAAAGCCCCTAATATTTCAGCCATTTTCTATATTACTGTAGTAGTAGAAGAAGTGGTAGTCTAGTTGCCTGCGGTTGTGACAAGTACTGCCACCCGGTGGCCAAGGCAAGCACACCGAGAAGAATGAACAGAGAGGCCCCCGGGCCTCGAGTTTGACATCCGTGTCTTACACGTTCGATATGTTCTGTTACTGACTCAGATGTTCTGCAAACAGACAGATCTTGCCATCAGTGTTAAAAAAACAAAACAGCTAACAGTATATATATTTTAAAAAACTGACACTGACTAAAATTAAGCTAAATGGTCATTTTTGAAGTTGTGTTATGAAATGGTTTTGAATATGACTGCATTATTTTGAGAGGTTTTAAAAAATTCCCCAGTTTAATGATTTGACCTTGGTCGTCTTTTGGGTTTCCAGTCTGGACATAAAATAAGGGGGAGTCGCCTTATGATTTGATTTGTTTTGTAAATCTAGTTGTATTAGAAAATAGACATCTAAATATTTGAAATATTAAAATAAAACCTTGATTTGCAGTCATGGAAAACAACAACAAAAACACATTTTGAATTTGTTTTACATTTATTTGACAAACTACTCATTTTTGTTGTAATGTTGATATTTTTCGTAATGTGAAGGACACGACTGGACCTTTTTTTTTTTTTTTTTAATGGATGAATGGAATTATGATCATAGAAAAATATTTCTGGGCATAATGCAAATGCAAAGCTGACCTTTTTTTCCCCTTCATGGTTTCCGACTTGTGCGGGCATGCAAAAAACAAACTAACAAATAAATGCTACATGCTAATGCTAATGGGTGATGATTTGCGTGGACATACTGTCGGCGGTTAAGTTTGCGACGGCAGACGCGAGTGAGCACCTGATTGTCTCGTGCGGGAAAGAATCTGACCGCAGTTCGGCTTCAATGAAATACTTCACAGGGACGAACAATAAGACGGGGACTGTACAGAAACATAAAAAAAGGAAAGGCGTACATTCTCAGGGCGTTCCGGTTAGGTCCACGTCGCAGGGCGGACCAACTTGTCGTGAAATACATTCAAGCTTCGTCTTAGATCTTCACAAACACTCCCAGAGATGGCTTCGAATCCAGTGCACCGCTTCTGCATTTTATTTCACTTATATATATATATATATATAATTTTATATTTTTACATCTTTGTGATTAAATCTTGTTTTCTTGCGTAATCTCTGGAGGCTACAAGCTGCTTCTTCTGCCAACACACACAAAATGTACATCCAGTCAATGCATGTGGTGATTGAGGAGTAAAGCTTTAGCGATGAAATCAACCCCCCCCCCCCAAAAAAAAAAAAAACAGGCACTGAGCACCGGGTGCAAGAAAAAAAAAGAAGTTTTTAAAAAAAGGGCATCTGGTGCATCTGTTGAATTCAGCGAGGTCCGTACGAAAGTCTTTGGCGCTACATGACGCCCGCCACCGGGGGCGCCGAAGGGGTCTCGGGTCTCGGCTCCGGTTTGGCGTTTTCAGGAGATGATCTCCAGGATGTAGAAGACCAACTCCATGACCGCGGGGCCCTCGCCGAGCTGGCAGGCGCCGCCGTGGATGACGGGAATTAGCGCGCTGTCCAAGTCGCTCAGGTAGGCGGCAGGAAGAGGCTGCCCGTTGCTTCCCGCCAGGTAGCCCACCTGAAAAGGGGGCAAAAAAACAAACAAACGAGGGATACGTTTGCATCGGTTATCATGAAGTGACATCATATCAATGTTTTTGTCCTAAACTCATTCCTCTTAAAACTCCATTGACGCGATGTCGCTGACCTCTTCGTCTGCGTTTTTTCACCGTCAGCATTAAGCTAAAGCGACTTAATGTGGTCGTTTTCAATACGTGTACGATTCTTTTGCTTTTCGTTCGACCACCAACTTCAACTTTTTCCGACCTGCTGCTTGTTGTGAAGTGAGTCGAGTTCGCTGCCACTGAACAACTTTCATCTCCAATTTTTGCTCACAAGTCAGAGCAAAAATGTGCATCTAGAAAAAACTGCTAAATAAGAATATCAATATCGTGATACTGATATTTTGCCACAAATTCATCATGAACTCATTCACCCCCAGCCATTTCCACTGAAGCAACCCCCTTCGCTCCCGGCTGATTTACTGGATTTGGACCGATTTTGCAAGGCCCACACAATATTGTGTTCTATTGCTACAAAAACATGGAAGCTACCAAAAGAAAGATTAGAGTCTCTTCTTTCATTGTTTCTGTTTCGCAGCAATTAGCGTTAGATTAGAGCTAAATTCCACAAATCTATTTAGAATTCTGAGTAATTGAGGTTTTTTTTCAACATGGTCCTGGTTCATTTCCTATGCTCTGCCGCCACCTGCTGGCCGTTTGTGTAATGACTACCATTTCTTCAACCGTTCTTTGCAGTTGAGAGGCTGCATCAAAGCCTTCTGTATCCTCTAGCAGAAAAAAATACATAAAAAACATATAAATATGTCTTTGGGACACTTAAAATAGAACGTATTTCTACGTTTTTTGGGAGCAAATGAGTTCATCGCAATGCTGGAACAATGTCAATATCATTATGGTAATATGAGAGTATTGATATATCGCCTAATCAATAGTCGGTCTGAAGCAGGGGTGGGCAAACTCGGTCCTCATCAGCAAGCTCTGCAAAAGCCTGATAACGATCCTGTTGATTGGAATCATCTGCGTTGGAGCAGGGAAACATCCAAAACCTGCAGGACTCCGGCCTTCGAGGACCGACCGAGTTTGCCCACCACTGGTCTAAAAATGTCCTTTTTGAAATATTTGGTTAAATTAAAACAGCATTTTCACCAATGAACACAATCTATTTTGTTTTTAACAAAATATAGAAAATTGGGTACATTAAGAAACGTGTAGCATGTAAAGTTGAAAGGAAGAAATACATTTGCTTTCACGTTGTCCTTGGGGCTAACTAGGATATAGTCAGGAGTCGGGCCGAAAGCTCGTAAATCACAATTGGACAAATGTAATATTTTTGGTCAGTCTATGCGTGGGTCGTCATTTTTACGAATTAGTGACAAATCTTAAGTGTGTGAAACCAACGATGTTTCTTTTTGCTTTTATTTTTTTGGAGCACCGTGTAACTACTGTATTTTCTGCATTATAAGGTGCACCTAAAAGCCTTAAATTTCCCCAAAAACCGACAGCTCACCCCTCCCCTCTCTGCTCGCCAGAGTAGGAAAAAAAAAGGTTAATTAGAGGCAATTAACTTCAAAGATGTGTCTCGTTTACGCAACTCTGCAAGCAGCCAATCATATTCTGCCCCGCTTATGAGACACCTCCAAAAGGAAAATAACTCATTAATGTGACTAAAAGCTTAACTTTATAAAAACCGCAGAAATCCATCAAATCAGTGATCGGCCCAAGCATGCGTCTGTTTCGTTTCCACGCGTTTTAAAGAGTCATTTGTTTCGTTCCAATGCGTTTTAATGGCTCGCTTTAGCAACGAAATGCGTTTAATTATGTGCTACTTTGTGAATGGATGGAAAACAAGATGGCCGCCGAAACATGCAGCAGGCGACAACGGACTTAAAGATGACATTTGGCGTTTCTGCTTTGCTGCAACGCGAAAGACGGACGGCTGGCGTCCGACCTGGTCCGAGTGCAGCGTGACGCGCAGGCCTAGCTTGGCCGCGCCGTCCTCCTTGAGCGGCTTGAGGTGCGGGCACAGCGCCACGCAGAAGGCCCGCGCCACGTGCTCCGTCAGGCGGCTGTGGTCGGCCGGGTCGCTCAGGCTGTGGGGCTGCTCGTCGCTCTGGAGGAAAAACACCTGGCGGGAGAGAGGGAGGCGGGTTTGGGGGTTTTTATTCGATGCGTGAAAGATTGTTTTGTCGGGACGTCAACATGAGCGCGTTCGCTTTGAGTTCATTTAAAGTTCTTGTAGCGAACGCCACGTGTCATTAAAGACCGCCCCTTACTTGGAAAGTCTGTACTGGGGGAATTCCAGTCGCAATGCAGCAGACACGTCCACGTCAAATTTTTCACGAATAAATTAAATAATAATGCAGATATTTGACTTGACTGCGGTCAAGTTGTATTTTCAATTTTAAAAATGTGCACAATTTCACAAGTTACTTCATGTTAAAGATGAGCTTTTAATATGGAAAGAAAAATGCACCGAGCTGTCAACAATGTCTTACAAATGCAATTATGCCATCTAGTGGCAGAAAATGACCTCACCACAAATCAATATCACTCGCTTTTTACAGTCCAGTACATCTTTTTATTTTTAACTCAATTTTATGATTTATTGTAGAATTACTGTACCAATGACTAAAAGATGCAGCCATATTTCGATGCAGCCATATTATATTTCTTTTGACATTTTTATTTATTGTACAATTTATTTTTTATTGTACATTTAGAAGATATAAAATCTGCGATTAATCGTGAGTTAACCATTGAAGTCATGAAATTAATTACGATTTCAAAAATGCAATCGCCGACACCCCTATTTTTTTAATATTTAGGAGAAAAACGTAGAACCCATTTTCCCCCGTGTGAGCGCGCGCGTTGCACCTCGGTCCAGCGGATCACTTTTCCGTGGGCCTTGAACTCGGAGCCGTGGAAGATCTTCACACTGGAGACGGTCTCCATCGACTTGCCGTCGATCGGACTGATGACGCTGAAACGCAGAAGTGGTTTTTTTTTTAAATCTTTATGATGACGTCATCATGTGCAACAACAAATTGACACCTAATCAATGATCAAATAATCGATCACCGTTTTGACGATTGACCGAGCTGATTTAAGTTCTCACCCCTTGTTGAAGTCGTGGTCGTCGTCCGTCCACTGGACGTTCACCAGCTCCTGGTTGTCCTCCTGCTCGGCTTTACCGCACGTGATGCTGAAGTCCTTCATGTCCCTCAGCGCTTGCCGTAGCGCGTCCATCGTCTCCGCTGTGATCTGGATCATCACGCCGTCTGCGATGGGAGACGCGATGATGTCGGCGTGGGAATTACCGAGGCAAAAAAAAAAAAAAAAAAAAAGTGCGCGCGTGTCATACCCGTTTTGACATTTGTAATTTTTGTTAGTTGGTATTTACGTTACCTTCCACAATGCTGGTTTTGGCCAAGAATCCCGACGAGGCCTTCAGGGCACCACTGAACACGAAGAAACAAGCGCCCGTCACTGGAAAGCAAGCGGGCGGGATAAACGAGCGCTTGCGTAAAAGTCAGGACGAGGCGACGTGCGTGTGCGTGCGTGTACCTTTGCGCGGCTGATGATGGATGCTGATGGCCTGCGTCTGGTAGTTGCCGTCGTCGTTCTGCACGCACACCAGGTGCGAGTCGGCGCGCTCGTTGAAGCACGCGCCCATCGCCAGCACGTGCTCGTTGGACTTGTTCATGGCCTTCATCAGCTGCAACGACACGCGCGCCGACTGAAAACTGCGGCAAAAACATCAAAAGGCGTCGAGGAGACGGATGGCGGCGGCGGATGGCGGCGGGCGGGCGAGCGCTCGCCGTTTTTTTTTTAATCCACGTCAGATTAGCTGAATGCTTGCGAGGCAGGCCAAAGCGTGGAAATGCGGACGGAGGCTTTCGCCGTGAGATGAGGCCGTGTCATGTGACTCAAAGCTGCCGGCCACGTTTTGCAAAATGCAAAATGAACATTTCCAACCATGATATAAAAACAACCAAGAAATGCTGGATCCAACACGCTTTTGTTTTTTTTTCATCTGTGTGAATGTTGTGATTTACCTTCCTGTACTCTGAAACTCAAAAACAAAATCAAACAGGATCAACAAAAAAAAAAAAAAGATATAAATAACTACAACAAAAGCAAAAAAAAACACCACATAATAAAATAATAAAATTAAGATAGAATAGAAACAAAAATTCAATATGAAAGAATTAATAAAAATGAGGTGTTGGTTGATTAATTTTTTTTAATCGTAGTTAATCGCAATTATTTCAATAATTAATTAACGATTAATTTGTGATTAATCACAGTTACAGAAGCACATTTAATGTCTCAATTTATAATAAAGTGTACAATAAGTTTAAGTAATAAGTTTTCATACATAAAAGTGGGAAGAAATGTTAATCTAATAGAAATATGGTTGCATTTTTTAGTCATTGAATCAGTCATTTCATAACAATTTTTTATTTTTTTTTAATAGATACTGTACTGTAAAAAAACAAGTGTGACATTGATTTGAGTCATATTTCTGTCACTACATGGCATAATTGCGTTTGTAAGACAATGGTGACAGCTTTCATATTAAGAGATGACAAATTTTTAACATTTTCACTGAATGAATATATATATATATATATATATAGGTTTTATGTTTTTATAGCAATAGAACACAATATTCTGTCTTTATAAGTTTATATATATTTTTCATCATTATTCACAAATCTGTATAGAACTGTGGGTAAATGAGCCTTTTTCAACATGGCCCTGGTTGATCTATTTTGCTCTGCTGCTCTAGCATAAAAAAAATTAACTGTCAAATGATAAAAAAAATTCATCTGATTAATCACATCTTAGAATTTTGATTAATCACAATGAATCGCTTAATTAAAAAGGCTTTTCATCAACATTTTCCCCCCCACCAAATTTAAAGAACACCAGTTATGTGTCAATTCTTTCGACATTTAATGTTATGAGGACGTCTTCAACATTTTTTTAATCCATTGAATGGGAAAAAATGACCCCGATAGTTTTACATGAACAAATATTCTGAATGTAATTTATTAAATGCATGTAGTTATGTTTATTGCTCAATCACAACCTGTGCTACTTTAACGTAACCATCCACTGTCAGCTAAAGAATCCTCTGCGGTCAAAATTAATAGTGCGATTAATCTGCATTAAGACATGATTAATACGATCATTTTTTGTGATTAATTAATTAGTTAACGCTTTAACAGTCCTACATGTTTTGCATTAAAAACGTATAAATACGTCTTTGGGACACTCACGTTTAGAATCTAATGAATTGATACGTTTTGGGGAGCAAATGAGTTCGTTGCTTGCTGACCTCGTTGTAGCGGTTGCTGGGGATCTTGATGCTCGTCTTCTTCACCGCCATGTCCACCACCAAGCCTTTTACCACCGGCAGCGCGTACTGGTAGTTGCGGAAGTCCTGCGTGACACATGACGTGACGTGACGACACCGGCGGGGGGGTGGGGGGGGGGGGGTCAACCAGTGAACATGAGGTCTTACTGCCAGCAGATTCATGATGGTGTGACCGGTCTCGCCAAAGAGCGGCTTCCGGAAACGCACGCTGAAGAGCGGGCACGGGTAAACTGCAACAAATTCGACCGTCGTCATACGCAGACACGACGGCGCCATTACAAAAAGCGCGCGAACGGGACCCTCACATCGGTACTCGGCGCCCAGCCGCAGCATGAGGCGGATGGGGAACACCTTGGCCCAGGGCGTCTCCCACTTCTGGATGAGGACGCCGAAGACGAAGGGCGGGTTGGGCAGCAGCAAGTCCTGCAGGGACTGGAAGGACGGGCTGATGTAAAGGAAGCCGCCGTGATCCCTGCTGCCCAGAAAGCTCTGCGTGAAGAAGGAGTGGCTCAGGTGGCCCAGGACGGTGCCTGGGGGAGGAATTCCACATGATGCACAATCAAAATTGAAAAGACGGGGCGAGTAAAAAAAATCAAAAAAATCAAATCACAAGAACTTTAGGATGGAAATGTTGCACTATGAATTCCGGTACATGAACTCTGACCAATGAAAGAAGACACAAAATGGCCGTGTTCTGCTTCTTGACAAGTGGATGTTATTCCTCAGATGGAAAAGGTCCAAATAAAGATAAAATGACAAAACCGAAAATACCAAATCCTTGACATCCTGTCACTTATCCCGCTATTGACCACCCTGCTGCAAATGGCAAAAGTCTCGATGAAACTCCTCAACTCACTTCAAATTGTTTCATTGGCCTTTTGGCCTGAGCACAAAAGTTTTTCTTTTCTTTCTTTTTTTGGTAGAAAAAAAGTGGATAGATTCCTCTTTACATGGTTCAAATTTGGTAGCAATTCGACTAAATCTCTACAAGTCTGTTGTAGCAAAAATTACCCTAAATTGTTTTTTTAGGCGTTGGTTTCTTGAATCTTTTTTCCCCCCCGATAGACAATATTTATATATTTGATATTTCTAGAGGTAAACGGTTTCAGTTGGGTTGTTGAGGTTAGGGTTTTTGGGGAGAAAAGTAAAATCAGAAATTTCTCACAATTTAGAATCAACCATATGCATGTCTAGTAAACATGACTAAAATTTGGAAGCAATTGGACTTTTTTTTTTTTTTTTTAAATACCTTAAATTGGCAACTTTGCAACAAAATGTCCGACTTCCTCTGTCTTTTCCTCTCTCGCGTGACATCTTACCGCCGAGTGCCTCCTGGTAGAGGTGCACAAAGTGTCTGAAGATGTCCTTGGGGATGGTCTTCTCCTCGGGCAGGCACTGCAGCAGAACCACAACCTCGGCCTGGCCGACGGCGTGCATGCCCTTCGTTGTCATGTACCAGCACTTCCTGTTGACGTCTGACAGACAAAAAAGAGGTCGACGAAATGTCAGCTGCTTGTTTGTGTTGTCTGGATGAGGATCAGTCCGGAATGTCCTCTGATAAAAATTGAACTAGTACAAGTAATTCCTAAATATTATTTAAGATGCTATCTATTTTCTTGCATATGAAATATAACCAATAAAAAAAATCCAGTTGATACTTTTACGACATATTGTTTAAATCCATAGAAGCCGCCAGCGTTCGGTAAGCTGCTGATGCCGCAAAGCGCCGACTCACAGTTGACGACCTTGACCATGGCGAGCAGGTTGGCGTTCAGGACAAAGACCAGCGGGTCGGGACCGCCCTCCTCCAGCTGCTGCATGAGGACCATCGCCGACGGACGCTCCTCCACTGCGTAGTCTGCACAAGGTCAGAGGTCACGTAGCGTTTAAAAAACAGCCACGCGGGGCTCAGTGCAAGCGTGGATTGTGATTTGTGAGAGCTCAGCTGGACAAAAGTACGGGAACATTCTCAACTTATTGATCCAGCAGAACGCTTTTTGCCTTTTTTTGTAAGTCTTTCTCGCGCAATGCTAGCAAACTATGCGAAATGCTAACGAATAGCATCGCCTTCCTGTCCAAGTACATTTGTCCATCCCAGCGAGTGAACGCGACAGTGTTGACTGTGTGGCGACATGAAAGCAACATGGAGGACGCATGCGTCATCGGGGAGGTGGCGGGACGGCGAGGATGGGGGCAAGCACCTGTGACGTGGCCTCCCGTACCTCCTTTGACTCCGGCGGAGATGAGGATGGGAGGGAGCCCGTCCTCCGGGATCAAGCTGAGGGCGCTGCCCACCGGGCTGCCCAGCGGAGCCGCGGGGGTGGGGGCCGCCTGAGGAGGCAGAGACAGAGAGAGGGGGGGGGGGGTTATGAGGTGCGAAGGTTAAAAAACACACACTGTGATGAAAAGTCTTTGAAATGGCTCCAATGCCGAGTGAAGGAATGGAGGCATTTCCTGGAATTCTAAAAATGGTCGATTATAAAACGATGACACCTGAATGTCGCATTTAAAATAAACAAGACTATTGCAGCGCCGATCGTCACACTCACAACATTCATATGCTACATTTTATATCATCCATTTTCTGTACCACCTGTCCTCACAAGGGTCGCGGGGGTTGCTGGAGCCTATCCCAGCTGGCTTCGGGCAGTAGGCGGGGTACACCCTGAACTGGTTGCCAGCCAATCGCAGGGCACACAGAGACGAACAACCATACTCACAATCGCACCTATGGACAATTTGGAGCGTCCAATTCACCTGCCATGCATGTTTTTTGGAATGTGGGAGGAAACCGGAGTACCCGGAGAAAAGCCACGCAGGCACGGGGAGAACATGCAAACTCCACCCAGGAAGGCCGAAGCCCGGACTTGATCTCACAACCTTTGCACTGGGAGGCGGAAGTGCTAACCAGTCAGCCACCGTGCTGCCCTTTTTTTATATCAACTTTTTTTTTTTTTTCCATTTCCCTTTTAAGCAAAGTGCGCTTGTACCTCTACAGCATCCGATCCAGAGGTTTTGCTGGCATTCGTCGCGACGCTGGTGCGCGGTGAGGGCGCGGGAGCTTTAGGGGATTGTGTTTCGTCGCCGTTCGGTAGGACGCCGTCTGCGAACCACACCCTCCTCTGCTCCCGAGCGACGGAGCCTGAATGAGACCCGAGGACAGTAAAACAACAACAAAAAAACACAAGTAACTGATGCCCCCCCCCGCCATAAAAAAGGTTTAATAGCTTAAACTGTAACTCAATTTATGTTCTTAAAAACAGTTTAATACTAACTCACTTTACAACACTACCCTTAAAAATAAATACTATTACATGTGCAATGTAGATATAATGGTGGGTTGTGTACCTTAAAGTCAACCGTAAACATTTCTTGACAATAATATGTTATAAGTGGCATCACGAGTCTAAACATGACATTCTGATGAATATGACATTTTTGGAATATGAGTTATGCAGCAAAATCCTAGCCTGGAAATCTAGACTGTCTGCTCAAGCGCCCAGTCAGTCGCATTTCTGAGGCGGGACAAACCTGAGCTAACAAACAGTGGAATGAACCATTGAGCGACGAGCGGACGAGACGTCAGAAAAGCGACTTTGTTGAATTGTATTTTATTTTTTGGGGGGCGGAGACGAGGTGAATGATTGATGTCGTTGTTGTGGAAAAAACATGAAGAGCGACGTAGCTCACGAAGACGACGTCACACAAATATAAAAATTTGATTGGCCGGCCTGTTTTCGACCGGAGGCTAGCAAAATCCAGCCGTTTTTATCCATGTCAGAGGGCGGCCATTTTGTCACTTGCTGTCAATTTAAGATTCTCAGGCAACGACCAATCACAGCTCACCTGTTTTCTGAAGCTGAGCTGTGATTGGTTATTACCTGAGACCTGAGCAACTGTGATGTCATTTTCACAGCAAGTGGTAAAATGGCCGCCGGGTGATATTGATAATACTGCTGTATTTTGCTGCTTAACTCTTATTCAACTAAATAAATATGAACTTAAATACTGTATTTAAACTAGTGGGGCTGCATAGAACATATTATTGTCAAAAAAAAGTTTTTCGGGTTTGACTTCCCCTTTAATAAGTGGTAATCACTAGCGTGCTAATGCTAATTGTCATTGCTAACCGTTTATCATAGGCTATTTTTGTTGGCTGGTGTTTAATAATAAATTATGCGTACTTATATCCACTCAACGGGCTCTTTGCACAAATCCACGACTTCCTGAACTCAGCACCACTCCTTCATTTCCTGTCTTTCAAGATTGGACAAACTGAATAATCCAGGTGTGCCTGACCTCAGTAACCACGACGACAATGGCCAGGCACAACTGGATTATTCAGTTTGTCCAATCATGAAAGTAAATGAAGGAGCGGTGCCGAGTTCAGGAAGTCGTGGATTTGTGCAAAGAGCCCGTTGAGTGGATATAAGTACGCATAATTTATTATTAAACACCAGCCAACAAAAATAGCCTATGATAAACGGTTAGCAATGACAATTAGCATCAGCACGCTAGTGATTACCACTTATTAAAGGGGAAGTCAAACCCGAAAAACTTTTTTTTGACAATAATATGTTCTATGCAGCCCCACTAGTTTAAATACAGTATTTATTCAATTCATATCCAACGTTAGTGGTTTAGTAACATAATAATAATAATAATAATAATAATGTGTGTGGGGGGGGGTCTTTTTTGGCTGGTGCGGGGGCGATTACTCGATTAAATGATGCATTCAAAACCGTTCATTGGCCCCAGAATGTTTGTTCACAGGAACATTTAGGAAGCAAAAATACACTCGGTCCAATATTATTAATGGAAATATAATGATGTACGTGTGAACTAAATTGTGGTTTGTGTTTGTTTACCTTAAAAGTGAAGTCAACCGTAATTATTTCCTGACAACGCTATGTTATATGTGACCTTCCTAGTCTCAACATGACATTTTTATATTCATACTGCATTTGTGGAATATGAGTTATGCCGTTTTTTTTCCATCTCGGGGGGGCCACTTGCTGTCCACTGAAATTGATATCACGGCGCCAATTGTTCTAAGGTAACGAACCCAAACAACAACCCACAAAACCCCACACCCACTTGTGCGGAATTGAAGGCCTCACCCTCGTTGCCAGGCGGCTTGAGGACGCCCACCGGCACCATGACGGTGGGCGGGGGCGAGCCGAGCGCTCCCGAGGCCTGGGCCTGCTGCAAGGGGGGGACGGTGGAGCAGTACTCGGCCGGGTTGTTGGGGTTGGGACTCGGGTTGCCGCCGGCCGCCAGCCGAGAGTCCGACGACGTCGGCGCTGAGGATTTGGGGGGGTCAAAGGACCACACGTTGTGACTTCAATGGACAACAATCGACCTCATTCACAGCTCAGAGTCACACGCTTGTTAAATTAAAGGCATTCGTGCAGGCTTTCGGACTTATTGCTAGGAGTAAGATTAGCTTTTTCTTTGGCTTTTTTTTTTTTTTAAAGTGATGCCAGCACTGAAGGTTACTCGTGATGACTGTTGAACGAGAAATGGAATGTCTGGATGCTTCGTACAAGACAAATAATGCAATGATTAACTGCGTATTGAAATGCTAACGCGCTACGCTACCAAATAAATGCACTTAAACTAACTAAACAGCACTATAACTCTCTCAAATCAACACTTCAGTTTTCAAATCCTCTTTTGAAGGTTGAGCAGTTTTACGTTTAGTTTAGTTGTCAGTGGTTAACTCGTTTATTGGCACTTAAACATTCCAGTAATACTTCAGTAAAAGCACAAAACGCTTCAGGTTGACAATATGGCTCTGCAAGCACCTTCATGTTTTCTCTCTGTTAAATGTCTTCTAAAGACCGAGTTTGCTTTATTTTAGTTTTATTGTATAGTGCTCCGCACATTTATATGCGGTAAAATTGTAAAAGACGTGTTGGGGACGGTACGGTTTTGAAAACACTTGACTGCATCCTCTCAATCATGTGTCTGTTAAGTCTGAGTAGTTTTCTTTATTTGAACTCTATCGATATAGTGGTTAAAGGTTAATGGGTGAGTTTGCCACTTTTTTGGGGTGAAAAATCTATTTTTGTCTTTAATCAACGCATGATCTAAAGCACTTATCATGTAAACTCAACACAGGAAGGCCTGAGCCCAGATTTGAACCCTGGACCTCTGAATTGGTTAAAACGCTCAATATAAACCCAACAGTGGTTGCTAAAAAAAATTCTGCCCTCTTTGGCCCCATCTGGTTCTTGTAATTTCATCTTTTAAGAACCCACCGGTTCCTTCCTTGGTTTTCTTTGGTCCCGTCGGGTCTCCTGGTGTTCGGTTTAGGTGAACGGTATGAGATTTTTTCTAATAGGTTTTCTGGTGAGCTAACAAATACACGCACGCACGCACGCACATACACATACTCACCCACACACACACAAAAAAAAAAAATATATATATATATATATATATATATATATATAAAAATAAAATAAAATAAAAAAGAGAGCAATGATGATGACATTTCCGAATGAACAACACTGAGCTCTTGAAAAAAATAATAATAATAATAATAAAAAAAAAAAAAGAAACCACCGGTTCCAAGGAAAACAACCAATCAGAAACAGAAGGTGTGATTGATGCGGTGTTAATTATTTGCTGCAAAACGGGACTTAGAATATTCATCGTTCTACAAAAAGTGGACGGCGACACTTTCTACGTTTTTCAATGAGAATATTGACCAGTGCTGTGGAAGCGATGCTGTTTCCGTTTGTGTCATGTGTTGTTTGTACGTCGATAAATGATCCCACTCTCACCGCTGGTTAGGTCCGAATGGCAGGCGACGCAGACGCGAGCCTCCTTGCCGTCCATGTACGCCAGCTTGCATCTCAGGCCGCAGCACGTGGCGCAGAACACCTGCCGTGACACGAGGAGCACAAGCTGGAGAAGTGCAGTTCGACCAATCAAACGTGTCAAGGGGTTCTCGCGAGGTCGCAGATGAGGCATGCGGATGAGTCGGCCGTTTGTTTGTCAGTGGCGCAAGGAGTGTTTGTTTGCCGCTGTGGGAAAATCGCAGAGCAGTCAGAATAAATTTTTTTTTTTTTTTTTTTTTTTACAAGTGCGATGTCAGCGACCGCATGCTCGTGCAAACGGTGCCGCGCTGACACGCGGCTGCGCGTGTGCGTCCGCGTGTATGTGTGAGAAAGGAAATCATTTTATTGTATGACGATGCACTGTAATACGAAGCAAACATCCCAAAAGTGTCACAATTTCATGTTTAAACTAACTTTTTTCTTGGACCACAAATCAGCATAATTGATGACAACTACTTTTTATTTGGCTTTAAAGAGGAACTGATCTTGAGCACACATAGAAAGAAGTGTGCTGAGAGGTCTCAGGGAGAAATTAGTTCGGAGACTTTGTACGGGGGTTCGGGACACAAAGCGGGTCGACATAAATCCTCCATCTCAAGACAATGTCCACGACAAACCAAAACGACAGCAAGAAGAAACAAAACTGAGGTCTTGAATCTTAAATGAGCTCTCTTGGCAATGGGATTTTATTTTTATTTTCTTTGTTTATAAAAAGAGAATTGCATGCTTTACTATATTTTGTCCTGATCTGGAAACTGATATTGTGACTATTTGTACTTTTCACTGTATTAGATGACTGAGCAGAAAATAATGACGTTAAATGCAGCGACAGCTACTTTTGGATTTTTAAAATTTATTTTGACTGGTTTATATTTGTAGCTTGTATTTGCAGTGTTTTACATGCAAGTATTTATTACAGCATTAGCATAGGTGAGAGGGAGACGACAGCACATTGTGACTCTGACATTTGGTCACGCCAGGTGTGTCCAAACTTTTTCCTCTTAGGGCCCGCATACGCAAAAATCAAAGGATGCAACAGCCACTTTTTATTTTATTTTAATAGATCAAGCACACCAAAATCAATCCAGCAATTGCAAATTGTTGATATATTAAAGTGTATTTTTTTATTTATTTATATTTTTTTTAACGGCTGCCTAAACAGCTTTCTGCAAAGCAAATAGTTTAGAATTAAGGGTAGCCAAAGATCATGCAAAAAAATAATAATCTGCCCTCGTATTTTTAAAGCAGCAGAACCAAGATGAGCAATTTGTAGAAAGCTGACCATTTTTAAAGCAGCAACTTGGGAATCATTCATGTGATATGTTCACAATCTGGTCCTTGACAGAGCAAAAAGTGGAGGAAACCATTTTTGCTAGTAAAAAAAAAAAGATGATCTTTTTTCACCACAGTTATGAAGATAAATGTTACTCGTTTCAAATAGTTAATTTGCATCTTTGCATATTTAGAAAAGCTCTACAGTACATACAACTAAATCTATTAGTCGTAGCAAATGTAACTCTTAGAATATGCGGCAGGCCACTTAAAATTGGACGGCGGACCACAAATGGGCCCCGGGCCATAGATTGGACACCTCTGGGTTATGCCAACGCCGTTTTCAGTTTTACTCTGAGGGCCACCTGCACTTTACTGAACTGTACGAACCCCTTACCTTGCCACAGGCCCTGCAGTGGTGCCTCCTCTTGGTGAAGGTGAACTTGGCGTCGCACCTCATGCAGACGGGGGCCTGCGAGTCGGGCACCCACACGGGGGCCACCTCGCCGAGCGGGCTTGGGCACTTCCCGTCAAGCGGGCCGTGCCGCTGTCCTGCCTGAAGGTCGTTGTCGGGACTGTCCGAGGACAACGCCAGGGTTGACGCGGGGAGGACCGCGACGCCGTTCGCCGCCGAAGTCACCTCGGTCCCGCCGGGCGTCGTTTCGGGCGGCGTCCCCCTGCGCATGTCCAGGTTCTTGTTCTTGCTACTGAGCTGATTCTGCACCTGGCCCGCTAGCGGCTGCGGCATTTGGAGTTTGAGGCCGACGGGCTGCTTGGGCCGCGCCCCGCCGTACGGGATGCTGACCGGCTGCAGGCGGCTGTTGTTCAGTTTTGTCCGAACGCCGCCCGCCGCCGCCCCGTCAGCGTTCTCCTGCTTGCTCTCCTCCATCTCTTTCTCCTCCGTCACGGAGTCTTCCTTGGAGGGCGCGGGCGAGGGGGAGAACCTCTCCTCCTCGTCCTCCTCCCGGACATTTAGTCGGCTCCCGTTATCGGGTTGCAAGCCGTTGGACACGAGTCCATTCGAAACCCTTTCTACCTGCTCGCCACGTAGTCTTTCTTGCTCAAAGTCCGGCGACCCGCCTTCTCCGTTCAGTGTGGCGGGTGCCGCGTGTGGATGAACCTCGTCAGAGGGAGCCCCTTCTTGCTCCAATCCCACTTCGAAGGTGAAGCGGGACGCGGCGGAGGCGTCCCCTTGCTGCTGCTCCTCGCAGGCCGCGACGGGCGACCGCTCGTCCGTCCCCACCAGTTTGCCGATGTTGGGCTGCGGCAGCGGCGGGCTGTGGACATCGGCCGGCTCGCCGCCCGCCGGCTCGCCGCCCGCGGGTCTTTTGAGGTCGACGGCGGGAAGGGTCTTCAGGGGCTGCGGACTCTCCCGGGGACTGAGGTCGGCGTGGGCCAGGGCGGGGTTCAGAGAGAGCAGGTGGGCGGGCGGAGCCAGAATCTGAGTCCACTTGGCGTCAGTGAGAAGAGGTGAGTCGGGTTCATCTGGCGGAGGAAAATGACATGTTCAGTGTTGGGGAAATATTCAGTATCTCACAAAAGAGTAAACCCCGAAGTGAAAATGTCCAAATTAAGTACAGTTGGTCATTTTGCCTCCACTCGTGTCATGTGACGCATTAGAGGTAGCAGTCAGTCTTCTCGACCATTTACAGTAACATATTTCCGACGCCCTGGATTGGCCGCCAGGCAATCACAGGTCGGGTTAGGAGCGTAACAGCACGGAACACTTGTTCACGGTCATGGCTGAGTTGTGTACAGTAAGGGAACAAAAATCTAAACAAAAAAAATAAAGAATAATTTTTCTTTTGTGTAAATGGGAAACCATTTCATGACAAAATTATACCACTAACAGTGAAAATTTCCAAGAAAATAAAGAACCTCAAATAACACAAATATAACAATAAAACAAAAAATGACAGCTCATATCTTTTAGTTTTAAAAAAGTGTCATGCCAAACTGCTAGCAGTTTATTCGCTCAATGAAAAGTTCTTAAATAAACCAAACAATGTATAACATAACATAACATGAAAATAGAAAACTAAATATCAAGTAGAGATGGGCGAGAACTAAGGTTATTATAGTTTTGGAATTTTCATTATAGTTTTTTAAATTTATTTTTTATTTAGTTAGAATTAGTTTTCAGGGCGGCTATGTTTGTTTATTAGTTTTAGTTATTTCAAAAATGCTTAGTTTCAGTATTAGCTCTCGTTTTAAAAAAAGTGGATTACTTGTGTGCAATATTTAATAAACAACATGGTAAAATGAAATAAATCAACGCCTTATTACCTAGCGTTGCGTTTTGGCTGAATTAAATGAAAAAGCAGGCAAGGCGAGCCATCGGAGCCAAAAGTCAAACACGCAAAATTGGCACCTGGGAGTGACGTCATCTGAAGGTGCTTTTCTATTGGCTGCTGCTCGATGACGTCACTGCTGTGCGACACACTGTCAAGCACGTCCTTATTCCGGTTAATATTGAAATAAATACTTGAATCACATTTAAAATCGACTCCAAAGGCTCATGTATTAAATTAATTAGCAAAGACGAAAACTAAGGACATTTTCACTATAATTATAGTTAGTTTTAGTTACCGGTAATTTTGTAAATGTAAAATGTAGTTTGTTAGTATTTGTTTAAAAAAAAAAAAAAGAAGAAGAAGAATTTCGTTTTTATTTTATTTCGTTAACGAAAATGTTTTTGGAATTTTTGTTTTAGTTATTTAGTTATTCATCTGCGTCAGAAAGAAAGCTCTTTAGACACAAATTTTCGTCGCTGTGTTAAAATAAATTTTACACATCACAAGTACAAGAGGTATCGTACTCTGTGTCAGTGCAAGTCAATACTCGTACTGGTCATCGGTCTGAAAAAAGTGACATCAAACATCGCTATTTCTAAATACAGGAAAGACTTTCAAATCAACATAAAATACACACCAAAAGATTAAAGAAGACAATTTTTAATACTATCTAACGGCTGTCTTTTCTTAAGAAAAAGCAACACCAATAGTTTGCCGTCTTTTCAGTAAATAAAGAATGCGAAAAACTAAAATAAACTAACGAACGCTAAAAAAAAAAAAGTTTGCACCATATCGCTTATTTTTGTTTTTGCTGCGCTGATCCTGAAGTTTACGTCACGCTGTTTCAAACAAGTTATTTTTTAAAAAATACAGGAAAAAAAGCAGTAAGTAATTACCTTAATTCTGACGCCGTCCGTCAACACACACAATAAAGAGTTAGCTGCAAGGCCTGCTTGAACTCTTGTCACTAACCAAAACAGCAGCACCTATCGAAGTACGCAAAGGCATCGCACTGACGCCGCAATGTTTTCCAAATTCTTTCGGCGCAATTCGAGTCAACGGAGGCAACGCTCAGTCCAGTCAGCGTGACTGCTGCTCTCCTCCCCAGACTGGAATGCGAGTTTGGCTGCTTTTGTTGTTGCTGCAGCGATACGCGCGCATGCACAACACACACACACACACACACACACACACACACACACACACATATACAAAAACACGTGTATTACAAAATATTGTGGACTTGTGAATCAGCAGCTTTCCTGTCACAAGTTCCAGAATTAAACATGGACGTCACTTCTTGACGTGAAATTGTGCCGAAACTCAAGGGAAAGGCTTCATTTGTTCTTTGGCCTGATTGCCCGACCTCCATCTTGTCCTCCAACAAGGCAGCTATAAAGTTGTTTCACGACATGGCCATTATAACTACCTTTTTTTTTTTAACTGGCCAAGCCAAAATAGAAGTTGTTTTTTTTTTTTTCAAGAAAGGAAACAGTCTTACACCTGCTTCCATGCCTGTAGAATAAAGTTGTTTTGGTATATTTCAACTATTTTCCTTTGACATTTTTGTATTTTCCAGCTAATAGTTTGTGTTTTTCTAATATATTTGTATATTTTGTCAAATATGTTTTTCCCTAATATATTTTTTCATCCATACATCATCCAGTTTATTTGATTAGTTATGCAATAAAAAAAACCCTGTCTATTATTTTTGTAGAATTTTTCCTTTTCTTCTTCTAATGTGTGTATTTTGTATTGGTCTAATATTGTTGTGTTTCCCCCCCATTATCTTTCTATTTTTCTGTAATATGTGTATTTTTTGTCTGTTCTTTTTATAGTTCATTTCATTTATTTTTCGGACATTTTTGTATTTTTTTTGTTCTGTCTAAAGATTTTCTGTCAAATAGTTTGTTTTTTTTATGTATTTTTTTTACTAGTCTACTTTTTATTTTAGTTTAGCTACTTTGTGAAATATGTTTCCACTTTGCTCTAATTTGAATTCTAATTTATCTTCTAGTATTTTTGTTATATTCCCCACAAATATTTTTCTATTGAATTTGTCTGAAACATTTGGGTATTTTTGTCTAATATTTTTTATATCTGATTTTTTTTTCTAATTTGTGCGTTTAATCTAATATTTGTCTATTTTCGTTCTGCGGATTTTTTTTTGTGATAATTCTTCATTTCGATGAATATTTTAGTGTTTCTTAAGATTTTTCGCCAATATTTTTTGTGTGTTTTCATTTTGATATTTGTTTTTAGTTGCAGTACATTTTAAGCAGTACTGCTTTGGCTCGTGTTAGACTGCGCAAGTGCACCTCATATTTTGACTTCTGACACTCCCATGTGCCAAAAAACGTACACGTACACAAAAAGCGTAAGAAGCAGAGAATCTATCGGAACGCTCCCAATTTATGTTTCGCGACCGGATCAATCAATCGACCGTGCTCACCTTCGTTCTGCTCGAACTCATCCAGCACCTTGTCCAGGTTGAAGGCCTCGGCCTGGAAGTAATTCTCCATGGATCAGGACGCTCCTCCTCGTCTGCGGCCAGCGTGGTGCCTTCAGGGAACGAGCGGTGAGCGTCAATGACAAATCTGCTGAGCGTCCTAGCCATCATTGATTGTGATTTAGCGTGCGTGCGTGCGTGCGTGCGTGCGTGCGTGCGGGGTTCAGCGACCTGCACGGAGGTCCTCCTCAGCAGTCGCAGGCCGTCTTTGATGCGAGCGCTATTCCCCACTCCGTCATTACTTGAGCCGCTATGGCAGGCGTCCACGCCTTTTGTGGGAAGGAAAAAAAGTCAAATACTTTCATTTCATTATAATTTGATTCATATTTTGTCCGTTTGTTTTTTCCTAATATTTTATTTTTAAATATTTTTTTCAAATTTTATTATATGACGTGTTTGATATTTTGTCAGTTTTTTCCTAATCCATCCAGCCATCTATTTTCTGTACCGCTTGTCCTCACAAGGGTCGCGGGGTTGCTGGAGCCTATCCCAGCTGGCTTCGGGCAGTAGGCGGGGTTACACCCTGAACTGGTTGCCAGCCAATCGCAGGGCACACAGAGACCAACAACCATACTCACAATCACACCTATGGACAATTTGGAGTGTCCAATTCACCTGCAATGCATGTTTTTGGAATGTGGGAGGAAACCGGAGTACCCGGAGAAAAGCCACGCAGGCACGGGGAGAACATGCAAACTCCACCCAGGAAGGCCGAAGCCCGGACTTGATCTCACAACCTTTGCACTGGGAGGCGGACGTGCTAACCAGTCAGCCACCGTGCCGCCTCGTTTTTTCCTAATATATTTTTAAATTTTTTATTATTTTTTTAACTTTTACATAAAAATAAACAAAATTATGATATGAAGATAACATTTGAGTGTGCAAGTGTACCTAATATTTAGAATTTGGACTGATACTGATAACCGTGATCATCCGACGTGAGGCTCTGGACCCGTGCTGGAACGTCAACCTTCCAAGAACACTTTTCCAAACAGTTCATTTCACCCGAGAGTGGCTAACCGGCGCGCGTGCTGCTCGGTCAAGCGCTCATGCGACGTGCGCCTGAGCGGGAATAGCCAGCAAAAATGAGCCGAGTCGGCTCATTTTGCCGCTCAGTTAAAGATGCCGTGTAGCGCGTACACTTGTTATCACGCACGCTGCGGTACAAAACAGGCACACGCGGCTGAATGTCATCTATCAAACAAACGCACACTCAAGGGTACGAGCGAGGTCATAGAGGACGATGTGTGATGATAACCATGGAAAAGGAAATGAAGATGCGACAATGCTTGAAAAAAAAAAAAAAAGAAGGGTCTGGCTGCTCAGAAAGTCGTATAGTTCGCTTAATATTAATTACATACACGTTCGTTTTAGCAGGCCAATGCTAACTTAAAGTAGCATGTAGTAGAAAATATAAAGGAAAAAAGTTACAGTGGCTAATTTTATATTATACTTGTATGACTCTTGGGTACGGAAGTGTATTGCATTCACTTGAAAAAAAAAACCTCCTGTTTTTCTGAGTATTTTTTTTTATTTTCTGTTTTTCTAAATATATATTTATATTTTTTCTGCCATAAAAGAAAAAATCCAAAAACCAAGAAAGAAAATTACTCAGAAAACCAGAAAAAAGGTATTCCCCCAAAAAAATCATGTTTTTCAGAATATATATATATTTATATTTTTACCTCTGAACTCCAAGTGACTTGTTGCAGACTCGCTAATGTCGGACACTTTCCCGCATGCAATCCGCTTCCGTAGAAACGTAACTGTTACCTTACCAAAATCATGCCGATCGATTGTTCGTATATACATGCGCCATAAAACAATAAACCTAGCTTACATTAGAGTGATGTATACAGTTAAAAAAATAAATAAAATTAAAACATTACCAATACTGTGTGTCTTACTAATTACCTTAGCTGAGCCAGTAAGTCATAAGTTGAAGGTACGTTGGAAGATATGCGGGGAAGTGTCCGCCATTAGCGAGTCACTTGGAGTTCAGAGGTAAAAAAATTATAATAATAATAATAATTTTTTTGTTGTTGGAATTTTTCCTTTTTTTATATATATATATTTGCTTTATGAAAGAAAAAAATATTCAGTAAAACAGAAAAAAAAAATCTAGAAAAACAGATTTTTTTTATTACACAAAAAAACAAAAGTCCCCCAAAAAATGTGTCAGAAAAACCGATTTTTTCAATTATTTTTTGTCCTATGTCTCAAACAGAATTCTTGAAGCACTCCCACTTGGGTGAAGATTCTCAAGCACAGACGTCCACACACATAACGGCATCCCCCCCCCCCCCGCCCCACACACGCAGATGAAGATTTAATTTGCCCGGAGAGGTGCTGAATAATGCAGGCTTTTATTTTTAGACCTTACAGCACGCATGACACACGTGTGCTGTTGACATTCATGCCGAGTGGCAGCAGCACCTCAAAAATGACAAAATAGAGTGCACCGCTTCACTCTCAGCGAGTTTGCTGTCAAAAAAGGACACACGCGACAAGCATACGTCCACACGGCACGTTTGACGCAACTTTGTCCTGACCGCTTCTTTCACGCGGAGATGTCGCAAAATGGCTTCATCAGAGCCATGAATGAAGACGACCTTTCACACAACCGCAACTGCGTGCAGATAATTAATTAGAGGACTTAACTGCCAGCATCTGCTGTGATGTGTAAACGAGCGGTCGGACAAAACACACCGGGGCAAGAGAAGCAAGTGTAAGATGTTAAATTTCATACCTACAGATAAAAAAAAAAAAAAGAAGACACTTTTTCATTTAGGGACAAAACGACAGATGCTTGAGCACCACCGAAGTGGCAATGTCTTTTTTTTGTGTGTGAAGGAAATCACGTTTGAAGTTTGATGACTTCACACGCCTCAAGCTCCTAAATGGCGACTTCTTGCTTTTTTTCTGGGCGCTCTATTTTTAAAATCTGCTTCGTCCATTATTTACAAGCGCTGTTCTGCATATTGTTGACAACAAAACTTCCTTGAGTTGACTTTCGAGAAACGCTTCCGCTTTTTGTTTTTATTTCCTCCAGGAATGCGGGCCGCTATTCGCCCCCCCCCCCCCCCCCGCCCCGCCCCGCCCCAACGCACATCCTGGCCAAAAACGACAGCAAGCGCTCCCCCGTCTCGGAGAATGGACCGACGCGATGACGTCGCTTTCTAACCACGCAGCCACCGCCCGACCGAGGGACGCTCGATGACGTCATCGTTTCCTCCGCCTTGTCTTGCGCGCATTAAACATGCACGCACGACATGCAGTGTAACCGTCAAAAGTCACACCTAAGTCGTTCTTTTCAGATTTAGTCCAGTTGATGAGGAAGCCAGAAGACTTGCAAAAACTGTGGAAAAAAATGATGGGCTGATGGAAAAGAAAGGGAGGCGTCTCGCAAAAATGTCATCTGCAGCGGCTGGCGAGGCGCCGACAGTCAGATTTACACGCGTTTTAGCTCAACAGCAGCATATTTGCCTTCGGATTAGCAAGATGGAACCGTGTAGCGCTTGGTTTGAAACACAGCACCGGGTTATCATGACCTGATGTTTGATCTTAGAGTTTTAAGGATTTTTTTTTAAGGTTGTCTTGGCCTTGCTTACGAGTTTGAAAGTTATGATTATTAAAGAGATTGGACAATAGCTAGAAGAAAGTTTGTTTTATAGTGTCAAGGCACCTATTTTACACGAGTAGAAATGAGATAATCAAATGAATAGATATTTATTACCGATCGTTGTTTAATCATAGATAACATCTTTTAATTCAAAAATCTCCAAAACGGTTGGAAGTTCAGCTTCTCAACAAGTAAATATGATCCTATTTCTATCGTCATCCGTGAAAACAGACTGATTAGCTTTATGTTAAATAAAAACTTTGGGGGAAAAATCAGATTCTCTGACGTGTTATGAAGCAAACAGTAACTGAATAATTCATTTGTTTGCATATTTTCTGCACTGTCAATTTGAAATAATGTCTTATTTTTGAATAAAGGAAATGTTTTTGTGAATCGGATTAATCCAGTGATTCACAACCCCATTATTGAACCAAGGCACATATTTTAAGTAAAAAAAAAAAAACGCCAAATGCATACCGCCAAACAAAATTGTCACAAAAGTGGATACACGTGTCAATTAATTATATACTTTCTGCCTACTAATAGGAGATCATTTGTTTGTCACTATAAGTTGCTGGCATTGAAAGATGGACAAATATACATTATTTGTTGGAAACAAAAACAATTGTGACCAATGAAGTGAAATTTGGAGCTGTCAAGGCCCATGATACCGATTGTGCCCTGGCACACTGGATTCATCAACAAAAGAATCGTTAATTGTGGCTTTATTAGAAATGTCTCATTGTGCGCTAAAACAAAAAAAACATCACAAAAAATATATACGGCTTTACAAATTAATTTTGTGCGAAAACTGGTCCTGCCAAAGTTATTATTCTGCTCAATGAACGGAAACAAGTACAGGTTAATTGTACCTCCTGCCCTCTAGTGGAAGAGCAGATCATTGCTCGAGCTGTCAATATACGTCACTGGCATAGATAACAAAAACACTTTATTTGGAGTAAATAGATAAAAAAACATTTGGGAGCAACTTGACTGAAATTTAATAATTTCCCCACAGTGGTCTAAATAATTAATTTGTGTATTTTACGTTGGCTTTTTGTGCGTGCGAGTGCCAGTTCAATTATCAGGTTATGGTAAATGGACTGCTTTTTATATCGCTCGCTTATCTGCACAATATGGTCCCCAAAGTCCCCTGCGAGTTCAGTGTCTTGCTCAAGGACACTTCGACATGGTCACCGGGGGTGAGGATCAAACCCACAACCTCGCTGACGGGAGACGACCGCTCTACCACCGAGCCATGCCGCCCCATATGACGTCTAAGAATGCTAAAGGCTGCTTAAAACGTGATATGAGAGAATTTCAGCAAAAACTAAGCTTGTATTGAAGTTTCAGATGCGCTGCTTGTTTTTTTTTTAATCCTCTGACAGATTTGCAGAGGTTGAAAAGTTCAAATCCTGCAGGACTGGAGGAGGATGAAGATAACGGTTAAGAGGCGCTGGGCTTCAGCAGCGATTAGCGTTGCGATTTCCTGAGTGTGTTGAAGCGCCGGGACACAAAAGGATGACAAGCGGCATGTTGGATCAAACCAGCAAGCAACGCAACGGCGGCCATCTTGTAAATAATGTGAAGACACTTTCATCAGCTGCTGCTGGCAATTAGGATTTTTTTTTTTACAACTGTTAATGTACTGTAAGTTGTTAGCACATCTGTGTCAGTAAGTCACTTAAGAAAGGTTTGAGGTCATCTGCCACCCTGTGGATGGCAATAAAGTTGGACGCCACTTGTTTGGAGAATTTTTGTTCAAGGTGTGAAATTCAACACTATGTTGAAATCTGTGATTTTCAGACAAGTATTATAAATTTCACAGCAGACGGTGGCACTGAGATCGTCTAATTGTTTGATTGCGGGATGCCATGTCTCCGGGTGAAAGCGAGCACAGTTGTGCGAAGATGCAACTTTGCCGGGTTCTGTGTGAAAAGCACAGCTATAGATGCTGGATATTTTGTTATGGCACAGGTGCAGTATTTTTAAAGGGATTTCTGTGTGAAAGACAAGATTAGTGGTGTCAACATTAATTGAGCAGCGTTTAAGAAGTCATCAATAACTAATCGAATTGAAAACGATCGAGTATTCATTGAGCTGTTGTTCAACTTAAAAGTGTCCAAATCCTCTGATGACAGCCGCTCAACAGAAATGATTCTCTGATTTCTGTAGTCTTTCATGAAGGTTGACTGATTTGTGTTTTATGGAAATCAAACATTTCCAAACTCCTGTTTTTACTCTGGGGAAAAAACCGAACTAACTGATAATTGAACCAGTTTTCAAAAAGTTAGCAAGTGCATCACTCCCTATCGTGTGATATTGTTGAATTGTTCTTTAGTTGTTATTTTAATGACGAGACAACACCAAATAAAAAATAAAAATATTTGTAATACACTTTAATGCAAAAATGATTGTCTCAATTATTCAATGGAATAATCGCTACTAAAAATTTCAATAGTGACAGCCCTACTTCAGATTCGACTGCTGAAGTTGAAACACTGCTGGGTCGACTTTCATTTCTGTGACATTGACACAGAAAGGAAAAATGTGCTCAATGCCCACTTTTATTTTACTGGTGGTAGCGTGAATGGGGCTTCAGATGCTTCAAATGTCTTTTCACTGGGTTCTGTGAGAAATGCACAGCCGTATACATACCGGACATTCTCTGATACCGAAATGTAGCTAGCTCTCTCGTCTTTCTGATACTGCCTCAGTCTGAAGATGGAAAATTGTCGTGTCAACTTCCATGCCAATGTGAAAACACAAAAAGGTAGGAAATGCCGGCGTTTCCAGGGGGGCTTAAAAGGTAAAACGACTTAACTTGGATTACCCCAGCAAAAGCCCCTGGGCACTAAACGCAGGTGGCAAACACTCCTAAAGGGCGAACAATGGAACAGTAGTGTGGTTTTAAAACAGCCTGACATGTTAAAACCAGTTTTGGGAGGCTTCCTTTCTTAACTCGTTGAATTAGCTTGGAGGTGCTAGCAGCGTGTGGACGTCCGACCACGACGCAACTTGTCCAGGGCTGCTGTTTGTTTTGTGCCAAAACATGGCCAAATAGTATCTCCGCGCGGAGTTAGGAGGGCAGGCTGCGTCAAAGGGAAAAAAGCCAGAGGAAATGAAACACTATTTTTAGCCTCCGAGGCTCCAGCGGGCAGCGCAGCCGAGCACGCCGAGTAGTGACCGCGCCGACCCGCCGCTCGGACGGACGCCGAGTCGGCGCGCGTCAACCGGAGCGAACCGAAGAAAATGCGCCAACTATGGATTTTCAAACACAAAATAACCCCAATTCGCGTTACCCCGGGTCTTTATAGTGTCAATTCGGTGTACATTTTTAAGAAGGCTTGTTCGTATGTTGCGTAAATGCTAATAAGCTAGCTCAATCGCCGCGACACCGCCGCGACCCGCTCGGACTCCTGCGCCCGTCGGCGCCGCTGCAATGGCGGGGCAAGGTCGGAGCAACGTAGCGTAAAAAAAAAACACACACACATTCCACGAGAACAAATGGAGGGGATTCACTCACCACCGCCACCGCGGGAATCCTCATCTCTACGCGCAGCCCCGCAACCGAGAAGGAGGAGGAAGAGGAGTAGGAGGAGGAGGAGGCGCCCCCTCGTCGGTGTCCGTCATAACTAATCGCCTTCCCGGGCTACTTTTGCTCCGACGGTGTCCTCGTCCTCCTCCTGGCGTCAGACTGCAGCGGCTACCGGGGGGGGAGGAGGGGGGGTGGTTTTTTTTTGGGGGGGGGGGGCGAGTGTGTCCACTGGGAACGCAGCTGGGCCGAACCTCCACAGGCCACAGTCGGCAGGCGGAACCCCAAACACCACCACCAAGACGGTTCCACCATGTGGGCCTATTATTAATCCATTACAAGCGACTTTTTAAGGGACATTTAAATGGGCGTTACTCGGCCCGCATGAATTCCCCCCCAAAAATAGCTACAATGGAGAAGCAACGATATATTTTCTTAAATAATAAACAGTGGTACCTCAATTCACGAGTGACCTGGTTTACGTGGGGGGTTTCGACATGCGAGCTCAGCCAGTCTTTTTTCTTCTTTTTTTTTTTTTAAACAATGCTTTCCCCCCCCCGAAGCTATTTATTGCCATTTCTAGTTCAAGTTTACTGTGCAACAAAACATTGAAACTGAAAATTGGAGAAAAAAATTATGCGCAGGTCATGTATTTAAAGTAACCACATAACTTTTCACAGTCTGCTATTTTAATGCAGTCCTTCTCGGGAATATGCTTTTCTTCTTCTCCATACAAGAAGAAAGTGTAATTGCACATTCACTACAGTAGGTGGCAGTGGCTTTCTCATTTAATAATTTTTTTTTATTTCAGACAAACTGATGCACTTCAAATCATTTCCATTACACACTAAAAACAAAACCAAAAAACAATAGTTATTCTTTGTTGTAAAGTGATCTATTTTCATTTTTGTTGTCTTTATAATTAGTAAGGATACAATGTGCAAAGGCGGACTTTTATAGAAAACTTAAAATGATCAGGCAGTTGGGGTGGGGTGTGGCTTGAAATGTTTTCTTTTTTTCAAGAGGAGCTGAACAGAAAACAATTGAAAAGCACTGGCTTGATGGCAAAACATGGGAAACACCTTCGAGTAAACCTTAAAGTAAACTACATATAAACCTTTAAACAACTTTTATTTTAACATATCGTAGCAAAATATGCACAGAACATACACCAGTACCGGCATATATTTTTTATTCTCCAGTTTAATCATCAAATCTGTGTAAATTGTAATACAGCATGTCCAGAGCCTTATATAGAGTTTGGCCAACTTCAGCAGGGTAACAAGATGGCGTCCATATTTCATGAGAAATGGACGCCATCTTGTTACCCTGCTGAAACGGAGTTGGCCAAACTCGCTCTCTATATACGGCTCTGAGTATGTCTGTATTATACTGCCCCCTGGTGGCCAACGCGACCAGGAGGAGTAGCACAAGGTCCACTGAATTAATGCAAGGAATCATGACAAACTATTATTTACGTTCTATTTAATTATGTTTTTGCTCTCTGTGTTATGAAGTCCAGTATTGCAGAGCGCAATTTTCGTGTTAAAAACACATGAAAACATTGTTTGTTGTTGATTTTTGGGCTACTAGAACAGATTATGATTGCATTATTGTTAGGGTTTTATGTTAATGTTTGTTTTATTGTTAATGTTGGGTTGTTTGTCCCATCGCTGTTTCTGATTATAATCGATAAATAAAATGCCACCTTATTCAGGATTTGGCTCATTTAATACATTCGTCAAATGCATTAAATCTTGTGCGACACCTAAAGACATGAACTCCACAACATGTTTATTATTCTCTTAATCCTCAATTTACGTGTCTGTCAGGAGTCACAGGGCAATTTTTATTTGACCTTTTACAGTATTTAGCACATTTTTACTTCGAGATTTTACTTAATTTATCTTACACTTAGGCTTGGCTAACATTTAAGCGTGTTAGAAAGTATCATTTGACCTGTTAAACATTGTCATTGAAAATATCTCAGTTTTTCTAGTTGTATTATTAAGAAGGTAAATTTACTTTGACACGTGTATGAGTTAAAAATGTTGACAAATTCAATCAAACACGCGCTGGAGGAAGCAGCCTACCGATTTAGCCATTTTCCCCACGGAAATGAAAAGCAATAAAGCAGCAATATTCCCCCAAAAAAGTTTTATTAAATCATTTCCAGCCACTATATGTAAAATGGATTCTTTATTGTCATCTTTTCATAAAGCATCTCTTAAATATGAGCCACGTAGAAAGAGCTGATTTAAAGCCGTTTGAGTCCTTTGGGTGCTGACGGGGCGTCCACAATCAAAAGGTTTTATGTAAAGATCTTTTTTCTTTTTTTTTTTTCCCGTGACGATGAGGATGCACCGCACCTCGAGCAACCGTCTCCCCGCAAGAGGAAAGCCTCTGAGCAAGCGAGCGCGCGCGCGTGCGGCAGATTAAAAAAAAGAAAACGGTTGGCGGCGAGCGAGGGATCAGTTGGCTTCGTTCTTTGAGGCTTCATCAAAGTTCTCCACGAGATCTGCCAGACAAAAAAAAAACAAAAAAAACCTGAAGTGTTCTTTCTTGTTCAGAAGCGATTCAAATATACGCTGGAGTCTCCCGGGACGGACGCTCACCTGGAACGGCGTCGTCGTCCTCCTCTGCGATTTCCTCCTTCACGGCTTTCATGTCCATCGCTGCAACACACGCCAAACATCACGCGTCAACATCACGCGTCAACAACTGGATTTCCTCACATCATCTTTTTTGACTGACCAGGCAGGTAGAAAGTAGGGAAAGTATGGCCTTAACATGAATTCAGTTTTTTTTTATGAGAACAATTTTATGTTATTTTCTTCCCGCCTTTGATCTTAGAAATTTTCAATGGGAAGTTAAACGTGGGAATTTTGGAAATACTGTATTCCAAAATGGAAAAGTTCCATTGGAATATTAGGAACGGAGGCTAATTTAGTGGAAAGATATTCTATATTCAAATGCAGACATCCATGTCAGATAGATACGTTTCACTCAAGCGGCCTTGTATCTTATGAAGTGGTGTCACCGAACCTGAAAAGCTTGGAAATTGGGTTAAGACCAACCTTCCATTTTGTAAATTCCTGTTTACGCCATTGAAAGTTTCCAACTTTGAAAATTCACACAGTACAAGACATTTTTCCCCTAAAGAAAAATCCATCTACGATTAAGGATTTTAATCCGGCTGACCCCCTTCACTCGTACAAAAATCAAAGGACATCATTCACTACAAATTGCCCCCCCCCCTCTTCTGGGATTTACTTTAATTCTACCGATACCAACCAGTCACTGAAACCGTTTTTTCCCCCCCAGCATTAACTTTATCAGCCAAGAAATCGATTTTTTTCCCTTGAAGAAAAAAAAACTAAGGCTCTTTGCTCGACAGCTAAAAATGTTGAAACAACATAACGTGACCTCTGATATCACAATTTGGTCAACTTTGTATTTTTTCACAAATCTATACTGAGTGTTGTGTATCCTTGTTAAGATAAATAAAAGGGTGACATCCCAACCAACGTTCTTGCAAAACGTTACAATATTACCGTGAAAGGGTTTGCCGACAAAGGTATGAAATCCAAAGTACGGCGTGACGCGGGGACGCGACTGGATGTGGCAGGTAGGATTTGCTTTTATACTTGAGATTAGAAGTACAGCAACTGTTTGTAATTAGTAAACGTAACCCGTACGCATCGTTTACGTTTTTATATCCCGCCCCCACAAAGAGATCTCCGGTTGCCTTTAGGAATAACGACTGTGTATGCGTGTGTATTTACGTCATTTTTCTACGCGCCATGCCGACGGATTGGTTAAGATTTTATTTGATTTTTTATAACAATTGCCTGCATATTTTGTATAAGGTTTGGAACTGATTACTAATATTTTCCTTACCTCCCGAAAGAAGAAAACAGAGGAACGTATTACGGAACTTTGCATGCAAATTGCAGTTCATATTTACTAAGGAACGTTTTTGGCCTGACTGTTTGTGTGTCGCCGCGTTGCGTGCGTGAGCATTTTGTTTCTACACACTTTGCCGCGGGAACTGCTCGGCCAGCTTGCGCAGGCTGCTGAGGCTGTCGGCGCCCAGCTGGCTGAGGATGCCGGGCAGCATCTCGGTCAGCTGCTTGGTCTCGGCGTGGCCCGTGATGGCGAACGTGTTGGCCGACAGCGACGCCTGCACCTTGGGGTTGTTGAAGTGGATCACGGTGCCGTCGTCTTTGATCATGTTCACCTGCGGGGACACAATCACATTTGTATGCAAGTGGGTAATATAAAAAATGTCAGCTCCAGATTATTATTATTATTATTATTATGAGACGCTTCACCTCCTCGATGCCTGCGATGTTGTTCACGGAGAGTTTCTTCAGAGAGCCTTGGAGCTTTTTGTCGTCAGCCGTCGCCGTTTTGTGGACCACCTTTTTCTTCCTGCGTGCCGTTCCCTGAGGAAAGGAAAAGAACGTAAGATACGCACAAACCAATCATCAGGATTCATTTGAACATTCGTCCTCCCTTCAGATCAACTTCAGCAAAGCAACTTCAGATGCCTCAAGATGATCCTGAATTACTTTTGCAAGGTGCGTTGAGAGAGATTTTTCAACCAATGGCTAACTTGCTTTTAGTCAGGCTTTGGCACCATCTAGTGGCAATTTAGGGAATTACAGAAACAGCACACAAATGTGATGAGAATTTGTCAGTAGGCGACCTTGAATTGATTGTAAATGTCCAAAAACAAATCATGATGAGTTAGAATTTATATTAACGAGTTTGGGATACATTTAGGGTATAAACTACAGCGGTGCATTAATTGCACGCTTAATTCATTTTGTGACCATGCTCATGACTCAAAACACTTGCATCTCAAATCATTACGAAGAAATCTCTTCAGAATTGATGATCCTGTTCTGATTGCTCTCACACTCAATCACTGATAAGACACACAGGCAGCAAGCTATGTTAAAGCCTGATTCCTATGGCAGGATAATCAACCCGATTTGAGCCCGATGCGCCCCCTGCTGACAATTTTAAAATCTTGCTGTGTGAACCAGGCTAAGTTAGCCGAAAATAAGCGCAGAGTCAAGTTTAACCGGTGACGGGTCACGACAATTTAGTGGCTTGGCTCCCGTAAAATAGTGACGGGAGTCAGGGACATACTGTGATGAAGCTTACACTTGTTTAGTGCTAATTTAACGCCAAAGCTGAGTTACTTGCCTATAGCAGGAAGCGTCCACCGAATGGTGGCCGACTCGTCATCACGCGTGAACGTTCCTGTGTTGTCATCCTAACTTTGCAGTAAATCATACTTTTTATTCTTCATAGTTTAAAGCATTTTCATTTTTGAGGATGACTCTAGTGGAAGGAAGGAAGTTGGACATGGTCCGTCAACAACAAATTGGTTCTGGCCTTCCGGTGCCAAATTATTGTCTTATTGCTAATTAATCATAGTTTTGAGGCAGAAATTTGTGTTGACTAGTTATTGTGGCCTAAACCGAGTCAGTCGACCCCCCCCAGCCTTAAAAATCATATTTCCCTCATTCACTGCCATTGACGGCTATAGACGTAAAAAATTCATTTGGACTATTTCTACTAGTGTAACATTTGTCCCCACTTTTGTTAACAAGAGTATGAAAACCTAGATTTTTTTTATTGCACATTTAGAACATATAAAAAAATAGTGATTAATCGTGAGTTAACTAGTGAAGTCATGCGATTAATTACCATTTAAAATGTTGATCGCCTGTCGTCCCCTAATTAAAAAAATAAAAAATAAAAATGAATTTATGGCAGTGAATAAGTTAACATGAATCTGAAAAATAGCATTACAGTGTTTCCCACAGATTTGAAATCTACTTGGGTGGGTGGACTCAGGGTGGGTTCTCAGTCCTCTTACTTGCGTCTCCTAACCTCATGATCCACAAGTGAGTGACAGCGAACTAATGTTACATGCGGTATATCTGGTCGTGACACGTTTTATTTATTTATTATATATTTGTATTAAGTTTTCTTGAAAACTTCTTGGGTGGTGGCCAGTTTACTTGGGTGGCCCGCCCAAGTATTAACATGGTGTGGGAAACACTGCATTATGTTGTACTTTATAAAAACATACAACTATAAAATAAGTAAAGGCAATTCTATAATTCACAACGAGTCTTCGTATCGCACTTCCTCGAATAACGACGACTCTCCGTATCCCACTTTAGACACCGCACCCTCATATCTGACTGCATCAGTGTATTAGTTACACTGTACTTGACATAATCTGTCTTTAAATTTCACATCACAATTTCTGCTCGGCTATGTTTTCCATAAATTCAAATCGGCAAAACGGCCAAACTCCAATTATAACCGTCTTGCTCGCGTGTATGCATTGTAAGTCCCATTTGTGTTCAAATCCTGCGTTTATCGGGGCGCAAAGCAAACAGTCAAGGGGTTGACATGAGGCCAACAGCTGGAGGCCCGGAACTCCCTGGCCCTCTCTCCATCTAGCCATAAAGAGAACGCTGATGTCAGGAGGTTCACAACCAAAGGGGTGGGAAACGTACAACTCGTGGGCCACACATATCGAGATCATTTGTTGCGGGCGGGCCCTCATGCGAATCTAAAATAAAAACCAATTCAATTGACTTTGTGTCAACTAAAATGGCCACCCCAACTCTAAAACGATACTGCAAGTGCAAGCTATGTTTCATCAAACTTGACGTCTAAACTATATAATAATCACAACATTATTAACAAGTGAGCATACCTTTCCACCTATCCGGACTTGGGCCTGGAGTTTGGCGAGCTTTTCTTGATTCATAGTGCTTTTCTGTGTGGGGGGGAGGAAATGAGTAAGGATAATTAAACACCACCCTAAAGTACACAAAATGGTCAATGTCTCATTTATGAGACAGCGTGTTGTTTAACAATAACAAGACCATCCAGACAACAAAAGTACCAGCGTCGATCGTTTTAAAACAATGGCATTTAAATTAACTTTACACTTTGTTCAGGCGAGATTTCAACGACGACATTATTAAGCAGGTGTTACATGTTGTACACATTGTTCGAAGGCTACGGCGGCTAATAATAGCATAGCGCGAAGCTAACTGCGAGAGATTACAGGCTCGCCACTTAACGACGCGATTTTGGTCATTTAAACCTCACAACGGCGTGAGGTCGAATTTGGAATTATACAATTTGACAGGTTTACCTTTAAACAAAGACGAAACACTTGACGTTTAACTGCTGCTGCCGCTGTTGCTACTCGTGAGGCTAGCGGAAAGCAACGCTGTTCATTAACGACAAGGAAGTAGAACCACTTCCACTTGTGCTTTCAAAATAAGGGTTAACAATGTTTTTAACTTTCGTTGATGTGTTGGAAATTTACATATAAACTTACAACATTGTTTTTATCCCGTTTCTGAACCGGACTGAAAGTGTGTAAATGCGCAATTTGGCTTGTTTTGATTAATTCGCGCGTGGTAAAAGTAGTTTGTATTCACTTCTGGTGTGGCCACATCCTTTTGATGTTTAACTTGACGCCGCGGCGCAGCGCACCGGAACACGCGGTCGAGTAAAAGTCACGTGATCTCAGACCGACAAAAATAAAAGTTTATTAAAATAAGATAATTGGATGCATTGATTGTCTATATGTTGTTTCCGTTTTATATGAAAATTTAATAGTAGTGTTATATTTTTAAAATAAATCAAAGCGAGCGAACAGCGAGAGAATCCAGACGACACCTCTATTGTGAAACGTGAATGGTTGTACATCCGGGTTTACGCACGCCGCGTCTATAGTTGCTTGCTTGTCGATAAAGGCCAGTTTTACTTACCTCAAACAAAATGCAGACTTTTTTATTTAACACCGTTTCATTTACAGCTTTGTACGCTTTGCTGTCTATGTCCTGTTTTCAACATGTCGTCGGGGCGTCGAGCGGCAAAGGTGAGCGTTGAAGTTGAAGCTGAGCTCGTTTGCTAGCACGTCCGACACTTTTACGTCATTTTCTTTGCCTCCATTGGCAGATCTGAACAATTACAATCGCAAAAAACATTGAGCTATTTATTTTATTTTTATACCTTGCATGGGTAGTGGTGCACCGGCAATCGAGCTGCGCGAAAGCGACTGCCGACTGCCTTTAAATGGCTTTCACCGTTGCAGGTTTTGGGGACAACATCCACTGGAGGACGCTGGAAGATGGCAAGAACGAGGCGGCAGCCAGGCAAGTTGGCGGTAGAACACTCGACATCAATTGCAAAGTGTTTAATAAAAGCTCTGTGTTATGTTAATGCCGGGTACGACCTTTGTAAGTTGCATGCCACTTGATTTAAAATGAGAGCTGAAACATTGCAGTTCTCTGTCCATTTATTCTCGATGGGCAGCTCGGTTTGATGTTGTGCTTTTATTTGTGCGTTGCCAGCGGTCTGCCCCTCATGGTCATCATCCACAAGACCTGGTGCGGAGCCTGCAAAGGTAAACGCTGAGTGACAGACACGACACGCAGGACAATGCTAAAATAGGATTCCCATTTTGTTTTGGCGCTTTCCAGCGCTTAAGCCCAAATTCGCCGAGTCCAAGGAGATTGCAGAACTCGCCCACAACTTTGTGATGGTCAACCTGGAGGTAAGCAACCCGTGAGAAAATCATCCGCAGGAGGGAAGTTGTCGGCAATCTCACGCTGGTGTCTTTTGATCGCAAAAAGGATGAGGAGGAACCGAAGGACGAGGCCTTCACTCCGGACGGAGGCTACATCCCCCGCATCCTTTTCCTCGGTACGCCAACGTCGTCCATGTTCGTCTCGGCACGTCGATTGGCATTTGATCAGTAAGATAACGATTCAATACTCTTGCAGATCCCAGTGGTAAAGTCCACGCTGAAATCACCAACGCAAATGGGAATCCCAACTACAAGTATTTTTACAGCAGCGCAGAACAAGGTATCATGCGGTAGACTTGACAGAAGTTCATGTGGCATCGCTTCCCGACCTTTGACCTAAGGCACATGTTGTCGCTGCTATGTGAAAAACACGTATGTCCGTAATTAAAAAAATATTATTATTTTTTTTTAAAGCTTTTGGGATGTCTGCATTCCGTTTCATCCTAAAAATGTATAATAAAAAAAAAGACAAAAATGGACATAGGTGTTTTTTACGACAACATTTTACATTAGAAGAATCTCATGGCACACAACCATACAAAAACGTCACAACTTACAAGTACTAAAAAAAAGAAAAAAAAGAGCTCATACTAAAAAATAACAATGTTGTGCTTTTGTACATAACAACAATGCATATAAACAACTTACAATCTCTAATAACACTTCATATTGAGGCACTTGCTAATGCACGCACACATCGAGTTCCTCCACATATTGACTCGCTTCACAAGCATATTACGTTGCCCATAGAAGGGCCAAAACATGCCTTGTGCAAATTGAACTGCCTTAAAAAAACGAGCCACCGGAGGGTGCTAGAACTGCACAAATGGAAATAATCTTCTGCTTTTAAGATTTTGACTTGACGACTATAATGTGCCAGTTTTAATATGCACGATATTACAATATTGCCATTATCGTTACATCCCTAGTTCTAAAACCTTTTCCCGCCACTGTAGCTATCTAACAAGTCTGATCAGATGCAGTGTCCAATCAGCAACGTTGTAGTTTTGTTTTTTGTATGTCGTTTGACTGTTGTATTTTTGAAACCTCCTTGAGAGAAAGAAAGAACAAACAGGAAAAGGTGACAGGCTGGCCTAATGAATGTTTGCTGGCAGGTTAGGAACAGCCCCGAGATAGCAAGCGATTCGTTCCTAAATATAAATAGGAATCAATTACATTAGCAAGATGTGTAATTGATTCAAAGCTAGTAAAGAAGGCAAGTTGGGTTTCCATCTACGAAATGCCAAAATAAAACTAAATGGAAACGTTAGAAATTCGGGAAAAAAGGGCCCAAAAATCACCCCAAAAAGTTTTGAAGAAAAAAGGAAAATGCTAATTTTGACGATGGAAACAAGTTTTGCAAATAACCGCTGGCAAGACCGAATACACGTCCACGTTTTGACCGGATATTACGTCTCGCGTACGTTTGTAGTCCCGAAGCAATGTCGGACGATAAAGTATGTTTGGGAAACGGAAATCTTTTTGGGAATGAATGAAAGCGAATATGAATGCAATTTTAGATGGAAAACAGCAAGAATTACGAAAGCAAACGTGTACGACGTCATCGCACGGCGCAGTCGCTTCCTGTTCGTCTTCTTTTAAATTACGAGTGGATCACATCTCATGGTGTATGGCGCCACCTACTGGGGCGGAGTCCCCTCTCAAAAGAAGAACAGATGAAAACAGGAATATGTCGCATGTGCGCGTTTTCAGTAAATTTGATTACATTTGAAACAATTGGATGGAAACCTGACTATTGATAACATCAGATAGGAATAATTAACTCATTCACTGCCATTGACGCCTATAAACGTCAAAATTCATTTGAACAATTTCTATTAGTTGAACATTTTTTTCCCACTTTTGTTGGGAGTATGAAAACCTACAAAAAAAATTTGTAAGAAAAGATTACAAATTAGGGGCGTCAGGCGATTACATTTTTTAATTGTAATTAATCGCATGACTTCAATATTTAACTCACGATTAATTAATTTTATACCTGTTCTAAATGTAAAATCTTTTTTCTGCTAGGTTTTCATATTCCTGTTAACAAAAGTGGGAAAAAATGTTAAACTAATAGAAATAGCTCAAATGAATTTTTGACGTCGACAGCCGTCAATGGGAGTGAAAGAGTTAAACGAGTGAGGACAGTTTGGTTCGACTCCATCTTGTCCTAATTCTGAATTCATGTATCCAACGAACGTCCCGGTGTTCGCGAATTCATTTTGTGCTTGCAGTGGTGTCGGGGATGAAGGAGGCGCAGGAGAAGCTGACGGGCGACGCGTTCAAGCGTAGCCACACCGGAGACGAGCTTTGAGGCGGCGCGCGGATGGGCGGGCTGCAAGGGCTACGTCATCTCGTACCCACGCGCATATTGTCGCCAACGCTACGGTTTCGCAGAAATGTGAACTGTGCTGTCATGGATGTAAAGTCAATCAAGTGCCAAATTGATGCACAACTTCGCAGGGTTTCCCACACGAGGCTCCAAAACGGGTCGGCGGCCAATTTTTCTCTGGTCGCCAATTTTCTGGGCGAGCTTTTTTCAAATGTCGGCACATAATCGCATTTGTTGCTATGAATATAATCTTTAGCGTTAATGTACACCATATGTTGGGAAACCGTATTGTAGACTACTCGCAAAACCCCTAAAATGCCACGACTACTTTTACCCGCCAACTTTGAAAAACGCCTCCTGCTTCCAAAGGCGGTTCTCGCCAATATGTGAATTTATATTGCACATTTTTTTTCCTTTTATTTTTTGCCTCTCATTTTATACCCGATATTACAAATAAAGGTTTGTTGTAGTGAATGTTGTGTTTGCTAATTGTGTCGTGAGTCAAACACACAGTGGCCAATTTGAAAATGGAATTTTATTGTCCCACAGTGGTGATTCCCTTCTTGTCGTGCCGGCAGGAAAAAAAACAAAAAAAACATTTTCAATGATTCATATGCTGCATTTTGAGTTAGTTGGGATGATATTTCACAAAAAATGAGTGCTGTAGCCTGAACACTAGATCAAATATTTGCTATTTTCATTGTTTTAATAAAAAGGTTCTAGTGGATTGACAAAAAACATCTACCTACACTATAAATTAGTGACCATGTTTGGTGACTATTACAACGCTCAATTAGTCTTTTGTCCAGTAAAAAATAAAGACTATAAAAGCAATTGACTTGAGGTCAAAATCTGTCCAGATTACAATTATTATTATTTTTCTATGTACGACAGCAGGCTTTGGATCAGAGCTCATCACGCGCCTTCAGCTCACTGGCCTCAACGACAGAAGAAAGTATAGACTGTATTTTCACTTGCAGAGGCAGCACTTCATCACTCTGTGGAATTTGGCATTTTTGCCAGTGCTAATCTGTGCAATTGGCTTTGACATGATCACTTGAAAATGGCAGTTTCACCAGAAATTAACTGAACGGATTCATTTTGGAAAACAAGCGGTCGACATTATATATATATCTCTTTTCTTGCTTGTTTAATTTCACACTTGATCACCCAACGGTTTGTTGGCCAGGCGATTCATTAAAAAATCCACTTCATGTAATACGTCCCCTTGAGACGCAATTCTCAGACACAGGTCCTCGGGGCCCAGAATCCTGCATGTTTTTAAATGTTTCCCTCCTCCAACACACCTGATTCAAATGAACAGCTCGTCAGCAAGTCCCGCAGGAGCCCGATCACGGTCATTTGAATCAGGCGTGCTGGAGGAGGAGAAAGGTCTAAAACGTTCAGAACTCTGGCCCTCAAGGACCAAAGTTCGACATCCGTGCCTTGAAACCAACGAAACGCAAATAAACGATTGCTAAAATTACAGCTGACAAATCAGCATGATCACACTAAACGTATGTATTAAAAAAAAAAAAAGTGGCATTGAAAATGACACGTTTATCACGTGTTTAGCGTTCTGTGTGTCCCGAATGCACTTCGCCCGAGCATCACTGAGCAAACGCAAGTGTCGCTTTTGTGTGTGTTTTTGGAGGGCGGGTGTCATCCTAGAACCTTCCCTGCTTGGCGTCTCCGATGGCCCCCCACACGTCAAAGACAAACTCGTCCGGGAAGGCAAAGTCCCCGAGGGTCTCGTCCAGCGCCATGGCAAACTCGTCAGGGTTCTTCTTGTCGCGGCCCACCTCCACCATGGTGGCCGCTGGACACAAAGTTGCATTTCATCTTTTGGAAAATTATTATTATTTTTTTTTTTTACATGAATCGATTCATCGACAAGTAATCGATTATCAAATTAATCGACAACTATTTTAATCATTGAGTAATCGTTTGGAGCCATTTAATTTAAACGGGTAAAAATCCTCGGATTTCAGCATATCAACAATAATTGTTCACCGATTTCTGTAGTGTTTAATCAAAATATGAAATTTGCAAACATCTGTTTTTACTTTTGAAAAAAAAATGAGGGAACCAATAACATAGTAAAAAACATTCACCCCCCCACACTTTTTTTTTTTTTTTTTTAAATCACTATACGAATACGAAGTACGAAATAGACACCAATTAGTGGCTAATGAACAGTAATCAAGGGGGAAAAATGCTTTCGTAATACACTTTAATGCAAAAGTATAGGGCTGGGTATGGATTCAAATGTCCTTAATCTATTCGATTTCAATTTACAAGAGTTCTGTTCTATTCGATTTTTTCCGATTCACTTCAATTCAATCCAACATTGATTCATTTTGGAACATCAATTCTTCCTAAATATTAGGACATGATAAAAAACGGCACACAAACATCAAGTTAGAAATAAAATTTTGTGGAGGCAATAACTGGTTAAATAATCTTTTTTATTAATCAAATCACTTAAGTGTTGCACAAACATTGACATCAGCAAGGATGAAATGAAAAATAGTTTCAAAATCGAATTCAGGGGTAGGGAACCCTGGTCCTTGAACGCCACTGTCCCGCCTGTTTTCCATGTCTCCCTCCTCCAACACAGCTGACTCATTATCAGCTCATCAGCAAGCTCTGTAGAAGCCTGATAACGATCCTGTTCATCAAATCAGCTGTGTTGGTGGAGAGAGACATGGAAGACAGGCAGGACAGTGGCTCTCGAGGACCAGGGTTCCCTACCCCTGATCTAATTCAATAATTGTAAATTAAAAATATTATGAATGGTGCAATAAGCCACGTCTGTTATAAATGTAAGGAAAACATTTAAATTCATGTGAACAGTAAATTTCGAGAAAACAGTAAGAAACAAAAAAATAATAATTGGCTTTTAAAATTCTATTTCCTTATGAATTTATGGGAAAAGAGATATTGAAATAATCGATTCATGGTTTTATGAATTGATATCAGGCTCAACGAGGAAAATCAATTTGATATTGACTATTCAATTTTTTCAACCCAGCCCTAAAAAAAAAAATAATAATTCAGATGAGTCGATTAATCGATTGAATAATCGATAGATTAATCGATTCAAAAAATATTCGATAGCGACACCACTAGTTTTAATTACGGTATTCAAACATTTACCTATTTATTCATTTATTTATTCATTTTTGAAACGGCGAAGTCCAACCCAAGACACGCTTAGGACCGCCCCCTCATTTGACCTGGCAGTATGGACCAAAACTGTCAAAATTAAAAATAAATAAATGACTAAATAAATGAATAAATGACAAAAAGTGAAAATAAAAGCGGATATAAAAAAATATAATTCAAAAATTTAATAAAAAAATACATATAAATGGAAATAAAAACTATATATATATATATAAACATAAATACATACAACATCCGTTTTTATTTTCACTTTTTGTCATTTATTTATTTAGAATTTTGGCAGTTTTGTCAGTTTTGGTCCTCCATAGTCTATAGCCAACACCGCTGGATGTAATCAGGTGTGCCTAACGTGGTGTCTCGTGGACACTCACCAAGTTCTGTGTCCCGGATGCCCATGTAGCTCTCCAGCAGGTCGTCCACCTTCTTCACCGCTTTCTCTTCAAACTCTGTCGGCTGGACAACGCAAACACATCTCGGATGTTTCATGTGCTCTTTTATCCCGACTAGTCACATGACTTGCCTCGTCCTCCACCGTCGCCGGGCCCTTGGAGCGAAGTCTCAGCGTTCCCTTGCCGTTCCCGATTTTGCCGTCACCGCTGGGCTTGGCGCCCTTGGACCTCGGCTCCAGCATTTCTGCCAGCGAACAAACAAATGGGATTTCAACACATCTAATATTCTCACGGGGGCGAATCGGGTCGCCCGAGCGCCATTCGTTACAAAACAAAATAGTGTTCGATTTATTGCGACTTGCTGCCGAGGACGTCGTTAAGTTGGAAACATTGAGAAACTGGCAAGCTAATCGCTTTGTCACAATGCTCTGCTAACAAACGCCATATCTTATTGGCATGAGACTTTCGTGCTGCAAACACGAGTCAACCTTCTACATGTTCAATACGCACAAAACAGAATGTCCGTAGTAGGGCCCAACCGATTATAGTCGCTGGCCGATGATTGCCCTTCAAACATCTGCCAGCACAATTGGCCAATTATTTTCCCTTTAAAACGTTGTAATCGAAGAACGCCCACATTTTCAACGCTGTGAAAGTAGCCTGAATGCACCATTTTGCTTGCGTAGCATTAGCAACTAGCGCGTGTGTAGCGTATGTTATTCTGTTGTCCCTAAGCGTCCTTTCAGATGTTTAATGACACCCCAGTCGGAGTTAACTGTAAAACTAAACGCACGACAATAAGAATGACATCCACTGTATATTTAAATACACAACAGGCTTCGTTTTTAAAACATCACTAGCCTAGCGCTAATGCTACAAGCAAAGGGAGGTTCCCATTCAAATGCTAACAGGAAGTTAGCATCGACTTCGGGATTGGTTTTCCTTCACATAACGAGTATTCACACATAAATCTTGTGGGAACACATACCCGCAGCGGAGATAACTTCGCCAAGGCACAAATTCACTGTAACTGTAATAACACAAATAAATAGAATGTTTGTGAGTCAAGATGTAAAGTAATCATTGTGCAGCTCCATACACTTTGGCCACCAGAGGGCAGTATAATTAATACAATACAACTAAATGATTCAAAAAGCTAAGCTGCAGTATATTAGTCCTTTTTTCCACACGAGATAAAGAATTTACAGTGGTGCCTTGGGATAGGAGTTATTTTATTCTTCCCAATGTGTGAAAAAAGTTATTTTAATAGAATTCAAACATAACTTTCTTCTGTACTCACTTTAAAGTGTGTACACCTTGCATGCCAGGCACGGACGGGAGGGGTGTGTGTGTGTGTGTGTGTGTGTAATTTTCTGCATTATATTATTATAATATTTTTTTTCACACGCATTTCACACACAACAAAATAAGCAACTGGTTCAAGTTCCACAGCTGCACGTCTATGCTAAATAGAGGCAACAAATCCAAGTCCAGAAAGTAAAAACCCTGCTACGGTTTGGCTTTAGCCTCAAGTGCTAGCTAGCTAGCTCCCGAGCAGGTAAACGAGCACCATGGGAGCCAGCTCGGGAGTGTTGGACATTCTGCTGTTTCAATTTAATCAGAACTGTTTTGATTTGAGTTATAACGGTTTTAATTTCCTCAGTAAAGCTCGATGAGGGTAATAATGTGACGGAACGTTTGAAGATTCTTCCTTCCACATTTTATCACTTAGTTAGCCATCTGTTCCGGGGGAGAAAACGTGTTATAATCGATTCCTTTGTAAAGTCTTATTTTCTGCAAAGGTGCCAGGACGTCTGGCATACTGCGTTTCCGCCTGGTTGGCCATCTGTCGGGGGGGCCGGGTCGTCTGAACCGAGATTATTTCCACATCAATCGGCCATCTGTCAATGTGTATTGAGTACTGTCTGTCTTGCTTGCGAGAGGGGCGGGGCTTAAGGGCCCGATTCACCGATCTCCAGCCTGATTTTACGAACACGCGGAAAACTTAAGGATGGTTTTCCATCAGGAGCTAGCTAACTAGCACTTGAGGCTAAAACCAAACTGTGGCAGGGTTTTTACTTGGTGGACCTGGATTTGCCACCTCTGATGCTAAAGTTGGCCAATTCAAAGCATAAATATGCCGGGACGCCTTGGATCTCCTGGATTGTATCGTATAGATTTGTCCGTGTGCCTCACCAAAGGCCTTCATGGGCTCCACCAGCTTGAGGGTGAAGGTCTCGTTCCTGGGCAGCTCCTTGAGCATGCGCGCCACCTCGTAGTGGCGCGTGCCCACGATGACGCGGCCGTTGATGCGCTCGATGTGGTCGCCCATGCAGATCACCTTCACCTTGTCCACCACGCTGCCCTCCTTGATGCGCTGCCGCCGCCGCGCATATTTGAAAAACACTCAGGGTTACACAAATATGGAGCAAAACTATGGAAAAATAAATAAAAGCCTTGTTAGGAAGAGTGAAATGAGCTTTAAGGGGAAAACTGTTCAACTGCAGTAATAACACAAATAAATAGAATGTTTGTGAGCCAAGATGTAAAGTAATCATTGTGCAGCTCCGTACACTTTGGCCACCAGAGGGCAGTATAATTAATACAATACAACTAAATGATTCAAAAAGCTAAGCTGCAGTATATTAGTCCTTTTTTCCACACGAGATAAAGAATTTACAGTGGTGCCTTGGGATAGGAGTTATTTCATTCTGTGACCACTCATAACTCAAAACAATAGCTCATCAAATCATCTTTTCCCATCAAAATGAATGTAAACGCCATTAATCCGTTCCAGCATTCCCCCAAAACAGCAAATCTTTTTTGTAATGTGTTTGAATGAGGGAAAATAGCACTCCGTTATAATGTACTCTATAAAAACATACAGTAATGACATTAAATAGAAAAGAAAAATAATTCCAACAGTTTTTGTCACACTTCTTCAGTTGAATGGCCATTGTGCTGCTCCTTCTGGTGTGCCCACCTTGGCCACCTGGGGGCAGTCTATACCGTTTATTGAGACACTGCAAATCCTCTCCCTTCAATCTTTTTTTTTTTTTGTGTGTTTAGTTTAACAATGAACTCTTCAACTGGGAGTGGCAATAAACTTGAAAAAAAAATTTAAACAATTTTTCACTGTGTCTGCCAAAATGCGTCTTGTTGTGACGTGAGATGAGTGTCTGTCTGCCATTGCACAGCGGTCGTACCACAAGTTTGCGCTTGCAAGTCAAAGCAAAAAAAAAAGAAGTGTCAAACGATCATGGCTCGTATCTCGAAAAAGTCCTAAATTCAGTTACTCGCATCTCAAGTTCTTCTATACTAGCGCTTTTGTCGAGATCATATTGTGCTCAAAGCACTTTTCAAAGGCTCCCATTCATGCACGCATTCATACGCCAATGGGAGGCAGCTGCTAAGACACGTCAGGTCCGCTGAGAGCAAATTGGGGTGAGAAGGTTCGAACGCCTCGACATCAATATGAATTTGGTGAGCCCGTCTAACATGCGCTCGCACTAAGATACACTCGAAAAAGAGAATTGTTGACAACTTCAAATGGTAACACACGATTGAATTAAGTTAATCCAAAGTGAACATATTAAGTTTAATGAGCAATAAACTTCATATATTCACTTTGGATGAACTTAATATATATTAGGGGTGTTAAAAAAAAATTGATTCGGCAATATATCGTATGATATTACAGCGTGCAATTCTCGGTTCGATTCGATATGCGGCCGAATCGATTTTTAAACATCGATTTTTTATGTAAATACTCAACAAAACGTCTTCGGGTTAGGATTCACACATTAAGCATGGAAGAATGTTATATTAACGGAACATTAAGACTTAATATTTGATTTCAATGATGTTGGAACATGGAACAGATTGTTTGTTAAATACAGCGGCTCAGTTATAAACCTGAAGTTTCAGACAAATAATACATTTTTATACAAATCATACAGTGTACAAGTTTACTGATTAGTATTTTCTAAATTTGAGTTTAAAAAAATGCAATAATCAACATAGATTCGTATCGAGATTAATTGGTATCAAATCGAATCGTTACCTATAAATCGTGATATGGATCGAATCGCCGGGTACGAGGCAATTCACACCCCTAATATCTATTAAGTTTATTGTTCATTAAACTTAATATGTTTACTTTGGATTCAATCGTGTGTTACCATGTGACGTTTTTTTAACTTGGTCAACAATTCTCTTTTTAGAGTGTAACGGACGTTTGTCAAAATTGTTTCAAAGCAGAACGTGTAATTGTCTGAGTTTGACAGTAAACTTCAAGTGAGAGTGGCAAAAAAAAAAAACAGCCTGGAGCATGAAGCACTTCGTCTGCAATTCATCAAAATGGCGGCCGTCTGCCAAATGGATGCTCGACGTTGAGAACGTCGCGACTCGTACAGTATAGTCGTGTCAAATGCGGCGGGTTTTATTCGATGTCATTTTGGGACATGAAGGCGTTACTTTGTAATCGAGGCAGAGCCAGACTTAGTGGGATTCAAAGACCCCAAAAAATGGTACGAGTTCGCATCTTGAACAGAAAACTTGGATGTCAACCTAAAGGCGAACCTCGCAATCCTTTTGGACTCCACTGGTATGTGTGGAATGGTCAGGTGTCCCAATACTTTTGTCCATAACGCTCCTGCTAAATATCTCCTGACCTACTTAGTAATCTTTAAACCCATCTAATCCTCACTTTACTATCAAGTGCTCAGCCGTAGCCGCTCAAATACTTTTCCCGCTTGAAAAAAAAAAAAAATACAACATAAATAAAGTGTAATGTCGTCACTTTTTCAACATCTCATCATCTTGCTTACGCGCTTGAATTGTGGGCATGCAGTGCTGCTTTGGTACCGCATGGTGGCAGATGTGAGCATGCTTGTGTGTGTGCTTGCGCGTGTGCGTGTGCACGCGCGCACGTGCACGTGTGAGACACTGAGACCATGTAAGCTTATTACACACATTGGCAACATAACAAAACTACAGAGGACCTCAGCCAAGGCCGAACCGTGGTTTTTTGGATCGGCACCAAAACTGTAAGGGAAAATCCCCACACGCAATCTGGAGAGAGCGAATGTAAGAGTTCGTCCTTTCCCTTGGCGGGTGGCGAAAAACGAAATATCTGCTGTGGCGTCAAAGCGACTGGATCGCAAAGAATCACGTCGACGACACCAGCGGCTTTTTTGATGAATTGTGTCTGGAAGCAACGACCCAAAATGGAAGACACTTCACACGTCAGAAAACCGACCTTAATGATTATTACTGGTTAAGTGACATTTGGAAATGTTTACAGACATTAACCATTGTACATTTTTTAAATATGTTTGATTAATTGTATTTACTTAATTGCTTTTTTTTTCCCGTTCAACTTGATACATTATTTCATTTTGTATAACTTAATATAATTCTATGTTGGACTTAAAATTTAATTTGTATTAAATTATTGTTTTGAGAGTTGTATAGAGAAAAAAAACACCTCTCAAATGATTTGTATAATGTTAAAACAATAATTTAAATCACGGTTATTTATTAAGCATTTAAAATAATAAGACCAATTTAAAAAAAAATAGAAACACTAATTATGTAAGTTCCTTTTGGCCCAAACTGAATTTAATATATATTTATAATAATCATTATTTTTTATTTTATTTTATTTGTGCACTGTGCAGTACAATGATTTTTTGGGGTACAAAACATATAAATATTAAGACAAATCAAATTATTTGAAACACTATAATTATGCAAGTTCTTTTTGGATGAAACAAAATGTATTAAATTAGTTTATATATATATATATATATATATATATATATATACACACACACACACACACATTAAAAAAAGGTGCAAATGTGTAAATTTAAACAACTCAAATTAGTATTAATAATAGTATAAAATAAAATACTATAACAAACTCACACAGGTAGATTTAAAATAAATAGATTTATAATACACTCTCTTTCCTTGAAGTTTATTTTTCTACCTTTTACTTTAGTAATATTGAAACAATTTTCTCCTCTTCTTTTTATTTTCCAGCAATCTGGATACCCTGCTGCTCTTTGCTGCCCCCCACAGTTCAGTCTTGGTACTTTTTCGGACATTTGAAGACAGGAAAAAGTAATAAAAAAAAAAAACAACTCATGGCAAATCCTCCGTGGAGAACGAGCACAAGTTTACCTTGATGAAGGCGAACCCGGCGCCGTTGTCAGTGATGGTGAGGCCCAGCGCGTCCTCCGACTTGAACACCTCCACCTCCTTCTTGATGCCTCGGACGTGAGCAAAAATGAAGTCCTCCAGGCCAATTTGGCCGCCCAGCAGCTTGTCCATGTCGATCTTGTGTGTGTTGAGGGTGCAGAAGAGGATCTGTGACACAAAATAAAAACTAATTTTAAAAAAATCAGGCATTCCAGTCATACTGCTCGACAACCAGAAGGCGTGTCCATCACTGACGGCCGTGAGTGTTATCAGCATGTGTGTGCGTAAAATAAATAATAAAAGAAGGACAAATGACCTTCACACTTTGGAGGGCTCATCAGTGAGATCAGCAGAAGCACTAAGCTGATTTCACAGCACTTGAAGCAGATTGACGCCCAGCTAGCGGTCCGATTGCCGACGCCCATTTGTTGCGCTCTCGTGCACACTTCAGCTTTACACCCGCAAGGACACAACATTAGGTACACTTATTAGGTATGCGATCCAATACGAAAGCTGCACGGGGGGGAATTGGAATCGCGAGTCTTAATACGCTATTCTGGTTACGATTGCATTCGCGGAATTAAGCGGCAAAATCCAGCAGTTTTGATCAATATCGGAAGGCGGCCATTTTGCCACTTGCCGTCGACCGAAGATGACATCACAGTTGATCAGGTCTCAGGTAAACAACCAATCGCAGCTCAGCTTCAGAAAACAGGTGAGCTGTGATTGGTCGTGGCCTGAACACTGAGCAACCGTGATGTCATCTTCAGTCGACGGCAAGTGGCAAAATGGCCGCCCACTGTGATGGATAAAAACTAGGGGTGTAGCGGTATACGTGGGTGTACTGTTGGGTTCGGTACGGCGTGTTGGGTTCGGCCCACTTGCCTACCGTTCTCTCATTACGTTTACGCGCCGCAGAGGCTCCGAGCTGAAGCTCGTGAGCAAGGTTTCGCACCGACGTTATCGACTGGCGGGGGGCAGCAATGCACGTGCCTCGTCTTTCGGAAATGAAAGTAGAAGAAGAGGAAGACGTTATCGCGCGGAGACGAAGAGACAGCACGCATGCAGTATTGTTATGGAAAAAGCAAATAAGCCGCAGCTCGATCACCCAAATGGGTCACTTTTATTTATTTGTTTACAAAAATGCACCGTTTACATGTCATCTTTTAAAATTTTTCAGTGTTTTTGTGTAGCGAAAATATACAGAACGGAAATGTCATTTTGTGTACCGTTACACCCCTAATAAAAACCGTTGGATTTTGCTTCATAACTCATATTCCACAAATGTAATATTCATCAGAATGTCACGTTTAGACCAGTGAGGTCACATTATTGTCACGAAATGTTTAAGGTTGACTTCCCCTTTAAGATTTGCACAGTATATGCTATCCTAATTCATATTTGTTTTGTCCTTATTTATTTTCAGGGTTCGACAATAACGGTACTATTTCGAGACTATAATTGTCCTAACATCAAATGTAATTTGCCATTACGAATTACAACATGCATCAATTGATTTGAGACTACTTTGGGGTTTTTTTGCGCTGCCTTATGTCCGGTGTCTTCAAATGCGGAGTACTTTTACTTTATTTTTGTATTTATATGATAATGGTTATTATTTAGTCACAAGATGGCAGTAATAGTTGATTCATTGATGGACTGCAAGGGAATGAAATGTCGAGTGATCAAGTCTGGACGCAAAGGATCTCGTGCAAGATGAGGGCGTGAATCCTGGTTATTGACTGTGGGCCAATCAGGCCTTGTTGTCGCCGTGCACCAACAGGCGCCGCTCACACCGGTACACACGCGCGCGCGTTAACCAGCACGCGTTGCCGGGGGTAACCGGACCATAATAGAAGCGGGTGATAATGGAAAGGGGGCCGCGAGAGGAGAAGAGAGAGGCTGAATGGAGGGTCTACTTCATTTCGCCATAACCCCCCCCCCCCCGTACGCCGCCACCCATTCCCCCCCCCCCCCCCCCCTCGTCAGGCCTCCACCAGGAGGTAGACGAGTGCCCGCCTCCAGCCCGTTACCAAGGCTGCTAGCAGCTTTAAGCAGCTTCTCCGCGCCACAGGCGGCTCTCGGCGCCGCCCCCCCCCCCCCCCCCCCCCCGCTGTGCCCTCCTTCGCGCTGCTGGCTGGCGTGAGCGAGCTCCCACCTCGCCATTCCGGCTCGCCGCACCTCCCACGGCCTCCGCGAACGCATGGATGAAGGGGCTTGATGTACGCGTTTGACTACAGCCACGCGTGCAGTACGGCCACCATTTTGACCTCATCAGTTGTTAAACAAAAATACCATACTACGGCATTATGATGTCATACAACACACGTTTAGCAGCATCAAAATACACAAAAAGAAAAAGAAAACAACCACAAAAGTTACATCATATGGCAGCTCGCCAGCTGGATCTGCAATACGTTGTCATGTTTGAGGTTGGTTTTATGGAACCCAAACGTTTGGAAAAAATTAGTCAGATTTCCTCATACCTTTTTGCTACTGCTGATTATTGTTCTTTGTTCGAATAGTATCTCTTTTATCATTTCATACTAAAAACTAAATGAGAGCATGCGTCATTCCTGCTGATATCCAGAGCTGCCGTTAATCGTCACTTCCCATCAATGACGACGCCCACATTTCAGCAAGTGCCCAACGACACGAAGCCTGCAAAAAAAATACACGAACCGACTGAGCCCATTTATGTCCGTTCATCAGGCTGAGGACAGACGGTCCGTCTCATTCCGGGTATGATTGAGAGGCTTCGTGCCATAAAAGCATTCGCCAAATATGCGGAAGCACTCGGCAAAAGGTGAGCGTCGTCGGCAATGGCAATTGACGATTGACGGAAGCGCCCACCCCTGCTGATATCGTATCGGATGGATATCAAGTTTGTGACAGTATTGCGATCATCAGAAGTGAAAAAGTCGTACCAGGAGGCCCCGAGATGAGACGGACAACGGCAGTCATAAGGAAGACCGAGCGACGCAACATAAACAGGAAGTAGAAACCCGTCAAAATAAAAGTTATAACACAAACAGAGAAGACTTCAATATAAACCTTTTTTTTTACAAAATGTTGGTCAATACAGGCTGCAGATTCGAGTCCCATCACCTCAAAAAAGAAAAGTTGAAAACCTAGCAAAAAAAAATTACAAAGAAAACCTTGAGTCATTTCAGTACCTTGATTTATAAAATGCTCTTTTTTTTTTCTGCCTTTATTGGGTTTTGTGTGCAATGGTCACACGAGCCGCAGCAATACTATGCAGGATGTTCATGCTAACACGCTGCCAACTTCAAAATAAAACATTCCCAAATACACTAATGCACAAACATCGGTGCCACGCTACGCTAAGTTATTCCCGGCAGCGCGTGGCGGCCTACTTGAACCGTCTTCCCCGACTGCAAGTTAGATAGTTGAAGTCCAGTTGAAATTGAAATGACCATCACAAACTGTTGCCGCTAACGTCATCCTCAATTCATGTTCAATCCCTAACTAAGCATGCTGGGGGGAAAAACCCCGAATGAATGACCCCGACATTGTAGACGGCAGCACCTGTTCCCAGTGTTAGCGGCTAGTGGCTAGCATCTATTCGCTAAGCGAAGGTTGGCGGGATCCTCTTTTCAAGGGCAGTTTTATCGGCAAAAATGACTCGACGCTGTCAACACTTTGATGCTGACAACCTGACACGGTTTTTGTTGACGCCCGGCTTACTTGAATGTGTCCTTTTAGCCGGCAAAATCCACCTTGTGGTTTTGATGCCACTTCATCTCATAGCAACAAAATCTCACTCGTGTTTCTCAAGAAGAAAATACCGTTTAAATTGAGGGAAAATAGTTGATTATCTCAAAATGAAAACCAAGAGGTCATACATTTTTGTTAAGTTCTCATGTATTCATAAATGTTCATTAATCAAGCAAAACATAATAATAATAAAGTCAATTTACCCGAATACTCCATCGATTTTTCAGTCCGATATCCAAATAGCCAAATATTCGATAGCTCCAGCTCTCGATTAGAAGCAACGCTGGCGCTCAGTCCTCCACGAGACCGACGGCTCCATTTCCGTTTCAAAATGAATAAAAAGGCACCCGAGAAAGAAAAAAAAAAGTGCGATTCAACATGACCATTCAGTCTCGCACACAAACACCGGTCGCCGCCTACATGCGCTTTGAAGAGCGGCTAAATAAACGCGCCGCACTTAAAGGTCTCTCTGGGCCGACGGCCTGCGCTCGAACGTGACCCCAAAGAGCGACCGGTGGCGTTCAACCGGCCTCTTTGTCAAGTGTCGGACTTTCTCAAATTGTTGTAATGCCATCCGCTTCATCAAAATAGAAGTAGAAGTGCCTCTCCTTCAAATATTCTATATTGTTCACAAACTAGCATTAAGTAATGAACTGCTATGACTCCCTCGATGCGAACGTTCCCACAATGACATTAAATTGTACATTTGGCCTACGAACTCGTTTGCAAACAAAAACATTTCTTGAAGACACGGTGACAAATAAATGCCTCCCTCAACAAGCTCTCTATGTGCTATTGTAACACATGGACATTGACTCATTTGCTCCCAAAAACGTATAAATACGTTCTATTTTAAATATTACCAGTGTCCCAAAAACTTTTTTTTTTTTTTTTAATGCTAGAGCATACAGAAGGCTTTGATGCAGCCTCTGAACTGAAAAGAACGGTTGAAGCAACGGTAGTTAATGCAAAAACGGCCAGCAGGTGGCAGCAGAGTATAAGAGATCAACCAGGGCCATGTTGCAAACAAGCTGATTTGTCCACGGTTCTAAACTGATTTGTGAATAATGAAGAAACTTAGCTATATTCTAATGCTAATTGCTGCAAAACAGAAACAGATAGAAATGTATTTTTTTTACCTGGTGTAAGAAAAGACTCTAATCTTTCTTTTGGTAGGTTCCATATTTTTTTATAGCAATAGAACACAATATTCTGTGGGCCTTGCAAAATCAGTCAAAATCCAGTAAAGCAGCCGGGAGCGAAGAGGGTTGCTTCAGTGAAAATAGCCGGGAGTGAATGAGTTAAAGAGCTGCCGTTGACCCCATATGCACTATTTTGTGAACCAAAACAACAGCATCAATCCGAGGCACTATGACAAATAAACACCTCCCTCAAAAATACTGCATTCTATGTAAATTCCCGTCTTCACTCTTGAGCCCAATTGAACTACATTGCTAACTTCGTAGCAAAGCAAAACTTATCTTGACGATGCTTGGGCAAGTTAACGTCTCCGTTCTTCCCTGTCAGGGAAAAATCCGTTTACAATTCAATCTCAGTTCATCGACAGCGTCGTACGAACGCGGATGTCGACTCTGTTGTGACAAATCAGTTCCTTCAATCAAATAGATTCAGCCTTTTCCCTAGTCAGGAAATACAACTGTAACGAACTCAGTTCATTGTGACAGCTGTGAGTATGTTTGAATGCCACTGCTAACCAAAACAGTAGCACCGATCAAAGAAAACGAAAAATGGACTCCTCTCCTCAAACCGGCACCTCCTTTCCTCCCCATCATTAACGAAACTGTCACAACTCTCAATTTTTTTAAGTCCACTCTAAGCCCGTTCCTACAGTGTTGCTAACCAAAACAGTAGCACCTAATGGTGCATGTAAACATTGACAAACAGTGCTTCATTGCAAGACAATTATCAGTATACAATAATGACTACGAATGCAAATGTATTTATATTTGATCTATTTTATAAGCACAAATGCGGGCTCATGTTTGTCTTCGTCTCACGTTCGTTCCGCAGCTGCTTTTGCCGACGAACGGAGCGCCGAGGTCGGCAAAAAAAAAAAGGAAACCGCAGCCGTCAACAACAAGGCGGGGCAATCATTAACCTTACTGTGCGAATGCGCGACGTTCCGCGGCAAGCGAGCGGGCAAGTTATTGGCCGTTAGGTAATGACGAATCACGGCTCACCTGTTTTGTGGTTTGGGTCACGTGACGTTCCCAACATGAGCCCTTCGGCACTGATGGATAAAAACAGGTGGATTTTTCTGCTTATTTGATATTCCACATTTGCAATATTCATCTGAATGCCGTATTTAGACGAGTGGGGGGTGCATAGAACGTGTCGCGATAAAGTACATTTTTGACTTGATTTCCTCATCATAAGCAAATCTAAAAGGTACAAGGACAGTTGCGAGTGCAACTCCAGCTCACTTGTCAATGCGCCGCCAACAAATGCGGTAAATTACACACGCACACCTTCAACAAATGAGATCGCCGCACTTAATCTGTTGGATTAGAAAGTCCGTCACACAAACAAAAAAGGTAAGCACGGCTGCGCAGGCCGCACATTTAAACGGCAGGCAAACGGCAGGCACACCTCGCAGCCCGCGTCTGCCCGTATAAGGACAGACTTTGACCCCGGGGAGGACGTTGCAACTGTCCTCATCAGCTCGCAGACGTTGGACCCGGGTGATGTCAGTGCTGTTTTAATTGCCAGTTTGATAGATCATTTGACCCGTTTGGCGGAAATTAGCTTGTAGTTTCTGGAGCCAGACACAAATCGTTTCCAGTTGAACTTGGTTGCTAACCAAAACAGCATCACCCGCAGAAGCATGGAATACACACGCTTGCTAAAGTGCATGTTTTTAAAGATGATCTAAAACGAGTCTTCTTAGAGACCCTTTGACATATGGAACCTCCACAATGTTGTGTGCTTCCATGACTTAGTTCCAACCAGTCGGACTCAATTCTCGCCATTTCGCTGCCGTTTTTATTTAGTTTGTTAGTTCTGACAAAGCAATTTGATTGGACACGAGACTTTCCATGAGTGTTTAGCATAATAACCGTACTTCATTTTTAATTCATTGCCAGATCAGTCATCCTGGTTGTGGTAGACAAAGATTGAATCGAGGCAAGTGGACTCTTCTTTTTTGTCTTTTTCCTGAAAAACATGCAAGTATGATTTAAGCATTTATGCTATTAGGCTAACAATATAACTTTGCCTCACAGGTGATCTAAACTGTTAATCAGGCTTACGTTAGCGGCGAGTAGTTACTTGCATGGTTTGCTAAACGAGTTTATTCGTTTGAGTGACGAGTGCAAAAAAGAATAATTAAATGTCACAATTCCTCACGTCCAAAAAGAAAACTCCTTTAAAGACAGCTGGCATTTTGCAGGTTTTTTTTGTTTGGCCCGGAGGTGGAAAAATACCTGCTGTTGATCAGCTGCTTTCCAGGGAGTGGATGATGAACAACTTGTTGCGTAGGCTAGCTAGCTAACAGTTGATCAGAAGATAATAGAATGAGGGTTTTCTGATCATGTTGTTTAAAGTATACGGAAGGCTCAATGATATCTTGAAGATGAGGGTAAAGATGACAAAAATAAAAGAATTAAAATAACGCGCGAGAATACAGCATTAAGGTATCCTCGAGTCATAAGCGGCTAGCTGGCTAGCAAATAGCATTCGAATCGTCGCTGGTCGAACAAAACAATGAACAGTTTGTTGTCAGCCATCTGATACAAGACGAACTCATCGAAATGCGGATTTGTATTTGTGTGTCCACATTATCAACAATTCATAATTGATTGTGGCCTATAACTGTTAACTAAAAAAAACTCCACTTTGACTTGACATCAAATGTCATCTACGGCTAACACTGCTTAAAATTGCTCCAACGGCGCATACAAATAAAAGCCTCCTCTCTTGTGAGATGCACATTTAATCCTCTTTCCGCTCTCCGAGCAACAAAACGCAACCGCTCCACACACACGCGCGATCCGACGAGAACCCGAAGAGAGCTGGACCAACGACAAGACGGCGACTTCCGCATGCGGTGTCCGTCATTTGCTAAAAGGTGGGCATGTTTATGAAGGGAGGAGGCCCAAAGCAGAGTTGCTCCGTGGGGAGCAACGGGACGGCCCAGGCCCGCCGGCGCAGGCTCAAATTTGAGGCCGTGCCCACGCAAGCGGACGTCGGGGACTTCCTGCCGCGGCCGACGCGCGACTGTGATATTCAGTGTCGGTCTCTTAACGCGTCATGAGTGGACACGCACAAACTTGGGAGCTTCGTGGATTACAGCAAATAATGCAATTGGATTGGATTTTTACAAAACCCGTCAGAAATATGAGGTGAAGCTTGTTTGCGTCGTTTAGCGTTCTGAATCCACACCGTTTTGAGTTGATTTGACAGTTGACACCTCCTTGTATGCCATATGCATAATATCCACCCGCTGTTTGTTTCTTTGCGTTATCAGGTCGCAAATGATCGACGATGCACGTGACTTTGTTGTCAGCAGGTTTTTGAGTTGTTTTAAGAGAGTGAAATGCGCATTACCGACACCGACAGGACTTACTGTATTTTGGCATTATCAGTATTCATCGCAAAAATATTTGCAACAGGCCAAGACCAACCACAAAAGTAAAAGTCGAGGCAAAGATGGGAACATCCTCGCGAGTGTTACAGACTGACGTGACGGCACAAACGGCACCCGCGGGCTAAAACCTGCTCCTTTCGCAAGGCGCCAGACAAGATTCTCAGGGTTTTTGTCGGCTTTGCATCGCTTTTGGTCGCACAAAAGCTGCCTGCGCATTCACACTTTGAAAAGACGAGACGACAAGAGGGGGGAAGGACAGAGGGCCGGCTCTTGTTTTGGACGCCATGACGGTCACATCTCGCTACATTCTGCGGTGGGAGACTCAACGTTGTTAACCACCCGAACTCGAAGAAGAACTCATTTTTTGTCATGAGCCACCGATGCAAAAAGGTCAAAGTGCAACGATTGTTGCTAACGATGCAATTTTCCATTTATGATAGCATTAAGCTAGTAAGGTCTATTAAGGCAACGCTTGACTTATTTGCAGGTTATTTGAAGCGCAAATGTCAAAATTAAACAATTCATGCTGGCAAAAGTTATTAAATGCTTTAGCTAGCTTAATGCTGCATTCGAGGATGTATGGGAACGCCCCATTAAACTCGGAAATCAGAGTTGCGAAGTTGGAAAGAAATGACGTCACTCGACAATGGTGAACCTCGTAGAGGCAAAGACCGTCAATGGCAAAACCTGATTTACAAAATTAGAAACACGTTCATTAAGGGTGTGTCAAAATACAATCGATTCTCTCTCTTTTTTTTCTCTCTCTGAGAGAGCTCAGTATTGTTCATTCGGTAATGTTACCGATTCGACATGTCGTCATCATTGCTCTCTCTCTCTTTTTTATTTTGTATGTGCATGTGCGTGTGTGTGAATTCATTAATTCACCTAAAACCTATTAAAAATCCCATACTTCAGAATCCAGCTAGAGTCGTGAGGTTGTCAGGAGACCCGAGGAAGGATCAAAGAAAAGAAAGGAAAGTGAAATCCAGCACCGACCAGACATCACCTACTACCCACCGGGTTACCAACCAGTCTTTGACCAACCCCAGAAACATCTATAAAACGATAATAGATCTCATAAGAATCGCAATAATCCTTTAGTACGATTCAGAATCGATTTTAAATGTCCCAAAATCGATTTTATTTAAATCATTTTATACTGTCTTGCCTTTGTTTGTGTGCGCCTTTATTGGGAGTGCTGTTCATGTTGTACACAATTTGACCAATTAGGGGCAGTCACGATCAAGTTATTCCAATAAAAGTTTGTTTTTTTTCAGCGTGCCGCGAGTAGCGCGCTAATTAGCATTAGCGAGTCAGACTGGAGTAGATCATTACGATTCCTTGAACGTCTATAAATTGAAGCAAAAATATTTCTGAATCAAAACGCTCACCCAAAAATTGGAATGGAATCAAATCGCGAGACATTCAAAGATTCCCACCTCTAATAATAATAAACGTAGGTTTGTGTGAACGCCACATGTGTAAGCTCTGAAATGTTTTTGGAATTATGTTTCTTTCTGCTTCAGGAGCTGAGATAGCAATTATTTAGTAGGCATAATATTGTGGCCATCACGTGCCTCCACCATTGGATAAATCTGACTTTCCACCTTCCTCAAATTTTTCTAAACAGGGGTGTGTAGACTTACCCAGCACTGTCACGAACTGAACACAAACTAACCCAAGAGACTAGATTTGCACAAGAAGTGATCAAAATGGAGCCATTCGGGCAACGCAGCGCCGAGTTTGTGATTGAAGCCGATTGCGGTGGCTGGCGAGCGGGTCGGCGTCTGTTCTGACCTCGGCTGGGCTGATATTAAAGGCGTCAGCAATCTTGGCGTAGAGCTCCTTGACGTTGGAGAAGCCTTCGATCCTGCCGGTGGGGCTGCCGTGGGCCAGCTGCGTGTGGAAGACCAGCTTGGGCCGCAGGTTGGCGGGCGGCGGCGGCAAGCCTCCGGCGCCGGTGGCCGCCGCCGACTTGTTGCCGCCGCCGGCGCCGGCGAGCGGCGAGCCGGCGCCGCCTGCCTGGTGGCCGCCGCCGACCTCCTCGTTGTCCACCAGGTGCTCCTTGGGCGACTTGTTCTTCTTCCTCCACGGGCCCAGCGGCATTTTTTTTGCGCGTCTCGGTTAGCTCGTTCAACCGCTACAACATTTGGACCTGTTGAAATCTTCCTTTTGTAACTTCCTGGTTTCCGTCTCGCTTAACCTGCTTTTCTTTCCACTTCCTCCGAGGATACTTTTCCGTCGCTCACCTGGCCAGCGGCGAAACGGCGACTTTTGCGGCGGTGGGGGGGGGAGAGAACGGCGGCAAACGGCGGCAAACGGGCGGCAAACGGGCGGCAACAGGTAGCCGAGGATCAAAATGTGTGACAGAGGCAACCTGCGGGCTGCCTGGCTAACAATAGCCGCTCTGTGCGCGCCTCGGCTGGGCGCACGCGCACGCGCACTGGGAGCGGCGGCGGCGGCGGGACACCTGTGCACCCAAGCGGTCATTTCATTAGGCACACCTGCCACCACCGGAAATAGAACATTTTCCCTAATGCATCTTTACCACATTTGCACAGACATGTCTATAATACCAAATAATATGCATAGTAAAAAAAAAGATTTCATAAAAAAGGTCATCCCATCTCGTAGGACTAGAATGCCCGAGCAGGTGCCCCTTGCTTTACATAATATGAAAAATATATCATTTACATTACTATAAACAGTCATTTGACTCCTACTTACAATAATATTTGCACATTTATTGCTAACACAATATCAGAAAATGCGCCGTATTTTATTTAACATGTTTCAATTGCCCTGTGCTTGGCTGGCAACCAGTTCAGGGTGTACCCCGCCTACTGCCCGAAGCCAGCTGGGATAGGCTCCAGCAACCCCCGCGACCCTTGTGAGAACAAGCGGTACAGAAAATGGATGGATGGATGGATGGATGTTTCAACATATCTAAATGTTTTTCACAATATGCTTGATCAATTCTAGCATATTTCAAAACTATATTTAAATGTATATATTTACTATTATTCAGTATTTGTTCAGCATATTCACATTTTTTTTAATTTATGCATATTGATTATATTTTTCAGTTTTTAAATTGCAATATACTAGTTATTTTTCAATATAGGCTATTTAAATGTACTTTTTTAATACAATATCTTATTTAAGTATTGTATTTAAAATGTAATTATATTAAAATTGTCATTACAAATATTTTAAACATATTTCATTATTCATATTCTATGAATGTATTATATTTCAATATGTAGTTTTGATGTTTTTTATTATATGCTTTGGTTTAAAATGTTCACATAAAGAGTGCTTTGATTTAAAAGTCATTAAAAAAATAAAATTATGGGGTTTTAAAAATTTAAATCAAAGCAATAACAACAAAAAACAAGGCAATAATTTAATTTCTCAGTCACTTCTCTTTTTTTAAATTAAAAAATGTGTTCATTATTTTACGAAATTCCATTTGTACAATTATTATTAATTGAACACTGCGTTCATTATTGATGTTGTTTGCAGTGAAATGCAAACTGCGAGCAGGCAAATCCTCAAAATGACGATCACACTTTACACCCACATTAAAACTGTGCTGCCGCTTACGCTTCATTCCTTTTTCTACCTGCTTTGGATTGAGGCTCATTTGGGCCAATTGCGAAATACAAACCGCAGAATTTGAACCTCAAAAAACTGTTAACCAAAATGGAAAAAACAACTTGGGCCGTGGGTCCCTGAGAGTTTTTCATGCATCAAAATCCATTCAAATTCAAATTCATCCTTGTTATGACAGAAAAGTCAACCCCATTTCGTGTCAATTGGTGAGACTGGTGTTCATTGAGCTACTCGAGTAGGCCATTACTTTTAGAAATGCAGCATTAGTGCGTTATCTCAATGTATAAGAACGATTTTAAGTATTTCATGTATGTGTAAAAGTACTTGTTGACTGATAATGGAGTTGCTGAAGCTAAAAACAAATGAGGCCCCTTGCAAGGTCTCAACATTCACGAGTTCAGCCCTCTGAGGGGCCACTCCCAAATTTCAGTCGTGATGAGTGATGTAGCGTCCCCTGGTGGGCACAAGTGTCATGTAAAGTGTTGGCAGGTGGAAAGCAGCAGCTGAAAACTGCAAGCTTGCTAGCTCAATTCATTGCCTCAGTTGAACTCAGTCAGAGAGAGAGAGAGAGAGAGAGAGAGAAAAGAGTGTGAGTGAGAGAGAGAGGGGGACAGAAGGGAGAGAGAAGAGTAAGGAAGAGAAAGGGGAGAGAGAGTGCGAGTATGTGCGAGAGGGAGAAGAGTGAGAGAAGAGGGAGAGAGAAGAGCGAGGAAGAGTGAGAGAGAGAGAGAGAAAAGAGTGTGAGTGAGAGAGAGAGAGAGAGAGAGACAGAAGGGAGAGAGAAGAGTAAGGAAGAGAAAGGGGAGAGAGTGCGAGTATGTGAGAGAGGGAGAAGAGTGAGAGAAGAGGGAGAGAGAAGAGCGAGAAAGAGTGAGAGAGAGGGGAAAGAGAGAGAAAAGAGTGTGAGTGAGAGAGAGAGGGGGACAGAAGGGAGAGAGAAGAGTAAGGAAGAGAAAGGGGAGAGAGAGTGCGAGTATGTGAGAGAGGGAGAAGAGTGAGAGAAGAGGGAGAGAGAAGAGCGAGGAAGAGTGAGAGAGAGGGGAGAGAGAGAGAGAGAGAGAGAGAGAGAGAGAAAAGAGTGTGAGTGAGAGAGAGAGGGACAGAAGGGAGAGAGAAGAGTAAGGAAGAGAAACGAGAGAGAGAGTGCGAGTATGTGAGAGAGGGAGAAGAGGGAGAGAAGAGGGAGAGAGAAGAGTGAGGAAGAGTGAGAGAGAGGGGAGAGAGAGAGAGAGAGAGAGAGAGAAAAGAGTGTGAGTGAGAGAGAGAGAGGGACAGAAGGGAGAGAGAAGAGTAAGGAAGAGAAAGGGGAGAGAGAGTGCGAGGAAGAGTGAGAGAGAGGGGAGAGAGAGAGGGAAAAGAGAGAAAGGGAGAGAGACTCGATAGACAGACAGACAGCGAGATAGAGAGAGAGAAACCGTTTTGGGCCCCGAACGCAAATCATTTAGTGTTCCTCAGAGAGGAACCTCAAAAAAATCACCCGTGAGCCATTTTGTGCAAACCTGATGTATTTCGCTAACAATGCGGTGCTAAATGGAAGGCGGAGCACCCACAAATGTGCCTGCGAATCATTTTGTGACCCCGAACTTCGATATGGGCAACATCGTGACAGTGTAGGCTAATAAAACATCGTTCGATTCGCAGAGGCGCCCCCAAAATCGGGCCCTGAACATCCATTTGGGCGACCCTGATGCAATAAATGCTAATAATACAACATTGAATTCACACTGCAGTCCCCAGAAATGTTCTGGCGAACTATTTTGGGCCCCTGAATCTCAATCTGGGAAACCCTATTACCGTGTACGCTAATAATGCGATGCTAACTTCGCATAGGACCATTAGCTAAAGGCGGCGTCCGTATGGAAATATTTATTTTCAAATGCAAGCACAATCATGTGCTGTCGCATTCGAATGAAAGGGTGAGATTGTCGTTTGGCACGAAGCGCGGGACATTGATGGTCGAAAGCTTGTGATGGCGGGGGAGGAGGCCAATGTGCATCGAAGGTTCGGGCTTCCATCCGTGTGGCAGCATGCGTGGGGTTTATAAAAAAAATAATAATAATAATTCAATGAAAATGTCCGAAATAGAGATTGCACATGCGTCCGGGCAAGTGCGAGCCGGGGGTCGCCCTAAGTGGGAAGGTGGCGCTTCAGCACATCTTTGGCGTTGCCGGGCAACGTTTCCGGAAAGTTCACGTCAAACTCCACCACCAGGTCTCCTCTCTGCTCGGGGTTTTTGGGGAGGGGCAAACCCTGGCCCGCCACCGTTTTCCTCATGCCGGGCTTCACCACGTCGGTGATCTTCATGTTGCACGTGTTGCCGTCGATGGCGGACACGGTCACCGAGCAGCCGCACAACGACTGCGGAGAGAAGAAGAAAAACATCAACAAGCCCGTCGGCCGACTTTTGGCCCCGAAAAAACGGTCCCGATGATCTTGAGCCGCGTTTGTCGCGTCGGGCGCTTTCCAGTCCTTCTTACGGTACGTGATGTGCCTCGTCGGCATTGACAAATCGCACCTGCTCCTGCGTCCGCCCACTTGTGAGCACGATCCCGTCATGTATTTTTACCATTCCTCCTACTCGCTGCACAGATATGAATCTCGCTCGCTCGCTCGCTCTCTCTCTCTCTCTCTCTCTCTCTCTGACTGTGATTCATTCGGAGTCGTCGGAACAAATATTTAAACACCATTTAATCACACTCTGTTTCCCATAGTGATATTCTCTCGCACATTTGATTAGTTCTGCCGCCCGTCGCTCGTGTCAAGTGACAAATATCCACAAGTGCAGGTAAGCGCCGTTGTCTTTTACGCGGAACCCAGCCAAGGCGGGATTTTGCCGGAACTGTATGCATTTTCCCGCACATCCCAGGAATTGCGGGATACCCGTTCAACACGTACGGCTCCGATAGTATTCCCAAAGATGGAAAAATGTGTCAGTTAGGAATAATGCTAGGCTAGGAAGTTAGCATTTAGCAACTTTCACACAGAGATCCACCCCCAAAAAAATACACCAATCATGATATTGTACAGTTGTCGATTCAATACAGGGAGAAAAGAAAGATTGCGATATTGACATTTTTTAACTACTGGTTACTGATCTTTAATATCAAATATTTGATACTATGATTTGACGATATTGTACACTTGTCGAGAGATACTGTACCGTACGAGAAAATGATACTATACATTACAATATCGATATTTTTTTCCCCCACAACGAGTTCAAATGGATTGCGAGCTGACACTTGTATAGCGACACCGAACTGTGAGGAAAAAAAGAATACAATATCGGTCAAGTTTGACTGATATTTGACATAAAATATTTGATACTATGATATTTGAGATGTGGCTCGCTTTAGTTACTGTACTGTGAGGGGAAATGATACGCTAAATAACTATATTAATATTTTGTAACTTCCTTACTTGAAATTCATGGGCAGTTGATGCTTGTGTAAAATATTGTACCATGAGAGAGATGATATCAATATTCCCACCTAGGTATCGATACTTGATCACGAGCTGACACTTGTTTATCGATTCAGTACTGTGAGAAAAAAATTATACATTGCAAGTTTAGTTGATTTTTGATATCAAACATTTGATACTATGATATTTGACATGTCGATCGATTCTGTACTGTGATAGAAAATGATACTCTAAATAACGATATTGGCAAAGAAGCAATGATATCAATATTTTTCCCTAACTATTCCGGAAGTATCAATACTATATATAAATATATATGTCACAATACTAATATTTTGCCCCCATCTCGTAAAAACAGTTTGATAGTTGAGACTTGTGTATCGAAATTGTATCATGAACAGAAAACGATACAATTGATTTGATGACTGACAGTCTGTATCGTAGCTGTTTTCTTTCAAAATATCCTGTGTTGCTGTATAATGACATTAACCCATTCACTCGTAGCCATTTTGACTGAAGCAACCCCCTTTGCTCCCGGCTGTTTTACTGGATTTTGACTGATATTGCAAGGCCCACATAATAGTGTGTTCTGTTTCTATAAAAACATGGAAGCCACAAAGGAAAAAACAGTATCTGTTTCCGATTTGCAGCAATTAGCATTCGAATATAGCCAAGTTTCATCATTATTCACAAATCTATTTAAAACACTGCGGGAAAGAGCCTTTTTGCAACAAAGCCCTGTTTGATCTCTTATATTATGCTGCCACCTGCTGGCCGTCTTTGTTATAACTACCTTTAATTCAACCATTCTCTTCAGTTCAGAGGCTGCATCAAAGCCTTCTGTATGCTGTTGCATAAAAAAAGCAATATTTCAAATAGAACGTATTTATACGCTTTTGGGAGTGAGTGAGTTGAGGACGGCGCGTTATCAATCTGGGCCAGGTTGGCGTCTCACCTGTCGCAAGCTGACCCGGACGGGATACACGATGTTGGAACCCTCCCGCCTGAAGTGCGGATGCGGCTTGTCCTTGATGACAAACACGATGTCCGCCGGGATAGCGTTGGGCGATTCGTCCCCTTCGCGCGGGAACGTGATCTTGGTCCCTTCCTTCCACCCTCGTTTGATTTCGATGGTGAGGATCTTGTCCTCGGCGCGCAGGGTCCTGCCGTCCGGGTTCAGCCGCTGGCGAGAGATCTTCATCCGCTTGGTGCAGCCGTGGAAGACCTCCTCCAGGGAGACCCTGAGCTCGTGGACGATGGCCGGGTCCTGCTTGCGCCGCTGCTGCTGCTGTTGCTGCTGCTGTTGCCCGCCCGGGCCCGAGTGCGCGTCCCGGGGAAATCCGTTCAGGTTGAAGCCGCCGAAGGGGCCGAAGGGGTCGTTCCCGTCCACCTCCATGTCCTCGTCGTCGCGCGCGTTTCCCGCCTTGCGGCCGAAGAACATCTCGAAGGGGTTGGAGCCGCCGAAGAAGGTGGCGAAGGTGGCGTGCGGGTCGCCGTGGAAGGTGTACGTGAAGGCGTTGCCTTGGCTGTCGCCGGGAGGGCCGCTTCCTCCCTTGAGACCTGAAGGACAAAAGGGACAAACAAGTTACCTTTCCCCTTTCGGAAGGTTGCGAGGACAGAATGACCCGATTGTGTTTTGTCCCAACTATGCATCATTTGAGAACATGATACGCTATTTAGGAGCCCGCTAAGGAAGCGTGCAACTGCCAACGGTTTTGACTGGTCGTCACTCGAAAAACAGTTCGGTGGAAAATAACCCAACTTTCTCAATTTTTGATTTGATTTTTTTGTACAAACAGACCCAAGTCTGGTTTTGTTTTATGCATTTAAACAACTCAATTTTTGGTGTTGTTTTGTAACAATCCTTTGTGTGTGTGTGTGTGTGTGTGTGTGTGTGTGTGTGTGTGTGTGTGTGCGTGCGTGCGTGCGTGCGTGCGTGCGTGTGTGTGCGTTGGGGGGGGGGGGGGGGGGGGTTAAAGTAGAAAAGGGACAAATTGACCCAAGTATGGGATCTGTCAATTTTGGGTCCAGTTTTTTTTGTACTGTTTTTAGAGAAAGAAAGAAAGAAAGGAAGAAAGAAAGGAAAAAAGAAAGAAAGAAAGAAAGAAAGAAAAAAGAAAGAAAGAAAGAAAGAGTTATTTTGTGGGTTATTCATTTAACCCAAAAAGTGGGGTCAAATTTAATAACACAAAATGTTGCATCTGCTACTTTTTGACTGAACTTGGATTATTTTGTACCCAACAGTTTTTTAGTTTAGAGTGAAAAGTACACAAATAAATGAAATCAATTATTCATTTTGACCCAACTTTTTGGGCTCAGTGAATAACCTAAAACGTTGTGGCGGTCCCTTTCGTTCCAAAGTATTGGTAAAGTACAGCGTTTTTGCCATAATGCCACGGGACAATATCACCGTTTTGCATGATCTGCTTCTTTGTCAGTCAGAGCGCTTCTTTGATCGGCTACGTTGTGTTAGAGTTGACAATATTAAGTATTGTACTCTTTGCGTGTTCAATTAACTGAATGGTGAGATCCTGGTGAAGAAGTCCCTTTGCAAAGGAATCAAAAGCTTTTGATTGACAACAATTGAACTCTCAAGCGGTTTGTTCAGAATTGTGTGCTCGGCTCCCCGTAGCATCATCCTTTATTCAGAAAAGTGGGAGACTAGAAGTCTCCACCCATCAGCCTACAATACACCTGGTTACAACTGAATGAATACAAGAGAATCCGTTCCCATGGGTATAAATCAGATTAGAAAAAATATAATAACAATAAGCCTGACTCCCTTCCGACACAGCAGAGTCCGGCCCTCCTATTAGATAACGAATGAATAGACAGACCCGTTGCTCTTTCTCATGAAAATAACACAGATAAGAATATATTTCTATTCATTCAGCCATACTGAGTTAACATAATTATACCTACATCTACACAGCTATAACTAAATACAAAATGGCTAAAATATAAAATAAAACAGTAAAAATGTATACAAAGTTAACATTTGCTATCAAATGACTTGAAAGTAGACGGCTTTCCCCATAAATACTGTATTAAGAATTTGGGGTCAAAAATATTCAAGCGTTAATATGTAAGACACATTTCGCACCCTATTATCGGGACAAATTCACTCTTAATCCACCCGAAACAGGAAGGACAATTTTATAGGATGATCTTATAAAACATAAGGTACACCCTTAAAACTGCCGGTTCGCACATACACATACTCACCCACACACACCCACACACAAAAAAAAAAAAAAATAATAATAATAATAAAAAAATAAAATAAAGAGCAATGATGATGACATTTCCGAATGAACAATACTGAGCTCTTTATTAAAAAAAAGAAGAAGAAGAAAAAAAACTGCCGGTTCAAAAATAACCCAATTTTGGTCCAAAAATGGACCGACCTGCTACTTGGGTTCGTTTGAGCCAACTTTGGGTTGTTCTGTAACTAAACAAACCAATTTCTTGGGTTATGGTTCTTGGGTTTGTTGTTGCGATTGTAACCCAGAAAGTTGGGTCAGTCCAATTTTTTGGGTTATTTGTGAGCCAGCAGTTTTAAGAGTGTCGTCGGGCGTTTTGTCAGGAAGGTTCAAACTCAAAATCGTGGCAAAAACACCCCCGATTATCTTGATACAATAAAAAGGCCACTCCAAAACGTGCGGTTTCGCATCTCCTTTACACGCATGGAGTTGATCAGGTTGTTGATTGCGGCCTGTGGAATGTCGTTCCACTCTTCTTCAATGGCTGCACGACATCGCCGGACATTGCCGGCAACTGAAACACGCTGCCGCCGACGCCGATCCAGAGCAACCCAAAACGTGCCTAATGAGACGTACGTCTGACGAGTACGTTTCGGTTAAGCGAAGTGATGGCGCAACAATTAACCCGAGAGGTGAAGATGCTGGTTTGCGGAGGTCCTGGACCGCCAAATTCTTTTGAGACCGATTCTCGTCGAGAGATGACGATTCAAACTGACGGGCAACAGCGGTGCGGACATTCCTGCAGTCGACCTGCCAACGATGTGCGGCCTCAAAACGTGCGCCATCTGTGACGTTGCGACGCGCGAGATAACTGCACATTTTTGAGTAGCCGAAAGATCACCTGTGCAATCATCGCAGTAAGTATCGTAGTCAGTATCGTAGTCGGTATCTTGATAGCCACACCTGCGAGGCCGACAGATGATTGGCAAAGGAGAAGTGCTGACCAACACGGATTACGACAGATTTGGGAACGATACTTTTGTGTACAAAGTCTTACAACTTTGAGTTCAGTAATGCAAAATGGGCGGATTGTTTCGTCTAAAATGTTTAGGGAACACAATCCAATATTCATATTTTGTCTCACGCCAAATGAAAATTGATCCATACTGGAAAAGCTACAACACATCACACGATCGATTTTTCATCTTTGTGAGTTTTGACCCCAGAGTATCGCTACAAAATTCGTTAAGAAAACGATACGATTGCAACGTGACGTGCTAAGATTCGACGTTCATGTATCAATACGATCACGTGACCATATCAATAAATTATCCCATCCTAGTTTTGACACTTGTGTATTGATAATGAATCACGAGAGACAATTATATAATCACAATTTTTTCTGCGTGTATTTTGACCCAACCCTGTCGACTATTGATACGAGATCGTTTAAGAAAACGATTGGCTTTGTCACAGTATCAATATTTTTATCCCGCTCAGTGTTAAAACCGATCAATATTAGACGATTGTGTGCCAAAGCTGTCCCGTAACAGAAACATATGATCGGTCACGGCAATATTTTGGACCTGCATTTTGTCACAACGTTTTGCTACAATATCGCAAGAGAAAACGATACGATACATATTGATTAGTTATCCTCACCCGAGAACTGATAGTTGCAACTTGTGTATCAATTCAATACTGTAGAAAAATAGCCTCATATACTAACTGACATTTGACATCCCATTTCCGATTTTAAGATATTTGACACACGTAGATATGAAAAATATTTGCTACATTGCGACGACATGCATTTTTTTTGTCACACACTTCAAACGGATCGATTGTTTGTCGGAAAGCGACATTTCTTTGCCCGAACTATGTATCGACGGACAGCACATCGCGATATCGAACGCGGCAGATGATGGACAGTTGAAAGGACGTCACCTTCTTCGCCGTGCTGGTCGTAAATGTCCCTTTTTTTGGGGTCGCTGAGGACCTCGTAAGCTTCGGCGATCTCCTTGAATTTGTCCTCGGCCGCCGCCGACTTGTTCTTGTCCGGGTGCCATTTCAGCGCCTGCTTTTTGTAAGCCTTCTTGATATCCTCTTCCGTGGCTCCTTTGCTGATGCCGAGCATTTTATAGTAATCTTTTCCCATTTCGGTTGGTTTGTCCGTCGCCTTAACGGTGATGAAAAAAGGAAAAAGACGGAAGGCAGCTGATTGTGTTCGCCGGAGGTTGTGGGTTCCAATTGACTCCGGACTAGCGTTCGCCGAGCCGGTGAATCATCTTACGCCGAGAATGTGTTGCTGCTCGTTATGATTCTTTTTCCCTCCTGTGGTTGATGCCGGGTGACGCTTTAAATAGCCTCGCATCTCCCTCCCTCTGCGGCGTCCATCGTATGTCAAGTTCGACGTCTGACAGTCGGTGACTTCCGGTTCCGGCTTCCGGATTAAAAGCAATATTTTTTGTTACGTGTTTTAAATAAAGAAACTAGCACTGCGCGGCATTTAAAAAAAAAGAGACAATTAAAGAGAATGTCACCGTAAACGTATCTTATAAAATGTAATTACAAGTGATGATTGGTGGAGTTTGCTTGTGTACGGTTAATCATTTAGTCCGATATTCTGCTGTAAAGCATATACATGTCAGTATTTAGTAAGATTAATGTTACATAATAAAATCCAAACTTACTTCACGGCCATCGTATTTTTTGGGCTACAGTGATCGCTTGTGCAACATCAAATAAAGCAGTTTTATTTTTTTAAACACCTCTTCCTCTTTTATTGACTCCGTTTAATGTGACACCAACAGCACGAAGTCAGCCGCTGTTTTCGGCGCATCATTCCTCGGCGTGTCAGTCACCATCCTGGTGCTCCAGTTTGTACATCACCAAAGTGAAACTGGCTGTGACGTCATGACAAGCTTATGCATCAGCCAGAACTGTCATCACCTTATAATGCAGATGCAATTTATATATTTATAATACCACAATTGTGTGTTTTGTTTGTTTGTTTGTTCGTTTTTCGAAAGATTATTTAGATGCTGGTATTCCGGACCTATTTGGCCAGGTGGCCACCAGCTGCAACTACACAGCGCCACCTGCTGCATCAAGAAGACAGTGTGGTGCATTGCCTGATTTACTATCTGCCAGTGAGTCAGCACGTGAGAGAGGCTGCAGCGCAGTGCGGATCAGCATCACCGAATGGATCAGTTCCGAGGATTATTTGTCAAACTGGACCGGAACCAGGATGGCTTCATCTCGTTGTCGGAGCTGCACAGTGAAATGGGCTCGCACGGCATCTCGGTGGCGGATGCGAAAGTGCAGGTAAAGCTGCTGTATGGCTTGCACGACGCTGACTTCATTTTCCTCAGCTCAGTTAACATGTGCTTCTCTCTCACACACACACACACACACATTCACACAGAATGTCATTAACTCCTATGATAATGACAACAATGGCCAATTGGATTACGAGGAGTTTCTCAGCTACATGATGGACCGGGAGAAAAAATGGAAAATTTGCTTTGAGCACTTGGACAAGAACAAGAGTGGTGAGTAACGCAATGGATTATTGAATGAATGAAATGAAAGATAACTTTAAAACAAGTTCAGCAGAGTCAACAAAATAGCTATTGGCCATGTAGAAAATAGACTCACACGCCGCAGCATCAGGTACACCTGTCCTGCACCATCGAATGCAGCTGTCCTCAATTTATAAAAGTGAAAATCCCACAAAGGTTTCACACGTTAAAATAAGACGACTGTAAAAGGCCAGAAAGTTGCCTAATTTAAATCACATAAAAGTTTTACCTGTTGAATAAGTCCCTTTAAACCCCCTCAAATTTGCCCAGGTTTAAATAAAACTGCAAAAAGTTGAAAAGGATAGAACAAGAATATATCATCTCTTATACATTTCTTAGGTTAGAACTAGTTCACTGTAAATCCACCCAAATTGCACAGGTTAACATTTGATTGCAGTAAATCCCATAAAAATTGCACAAATTAGAATAAGGTTACCGTAAATCTCCCAAAAGTTGTGCAGCCTAAAATAGTACAGTAAATCCCTCAAAAAATGCATCGGTAATCCTTAACCTCATGATGTTGCACAACTTGCTGTAAATCACCCAACGATAGCACAATTAAAAGAAATCATCCCAACTCTGTATTTATAGAGCGCATAAAAAAACTGTGAGGTTTATTCTCTCTTGTTTTCACAGCTAAATTGGCATTCTAAAATGGTAATCTATCAAATTCAAAAGCGTGCATGAAATCACAGCAATTGGAAAAATGTACCAACATTTTGCATGGATTAGAATGAGATTACCGTAAATCCCCCAAATGTTGTGCACGATCAAATTTGACATCAGTAAATTGCTCAAAATTGTACTGTTTAAAAATAAATCTACTTTCAAACCCACAAAAATTTGCAGATTAAAATAAAGATACCGTAAATTTCATAATGGATGTGCAGGTGAAAACAGCACTAGCGCAAATGCTCAAAAAATGACACAATTTGACATAAGATTACAGCAAATCCCATAAAAATTGCACAAATTAGAATAAGGTTACCGTAAATCTCCCAAAAGTTGTGCAGCCTAAAATAGTACAGTAAATCCCTCAAAAAATGCATCGGTAATCCTTAACCTCCTGATGTTGCACAACCTGCTGTAAATCACCCAACGATAGCACAATTAAAAGAAATCATCCCAACTCTGTATTTATAGAGCACATAAAAAAACTGTGAGGTTTATTCTCTCTTGTTTTCACAGCTAAATTGGCATTCTAAAATGGTAATCTATCAAATTCAAAAGTGTGCATGAAATCACAGCAATTGGGAAAATGTACCAACATTTTGCATGGATTAGAATGAGATTACCGTAAATCCCCAAAATGTTGTGCACGAACAAATTTGACATCAGTAAATTGCTCAAAATTGTACTGTTTAAAAATAAATCTACTTTCAAACCCACAAAGATTTGGGGATTAAAATAAAGATACCGTAAATTTCATAATGGATGTGCAGGTGAAAACAGCACTAGCGTAAATGCTCAAAAAATTACACAATTTGACATAAGATTACAGCAAATCCCATAAAAATTGCACAAATTAGAATAAGGTTACCGTAAATCTCCCAAAAATTGTGCAGCCTAAAATAGTACAGTATATCCCTCAAAAAATGCATCGGTAATCCTTAACCTCATGATGTTGCACAACCTGCTGTAAATCACCCAACCATAGCACAATTAAAAGAAATCATCCCAACTCTGTATTTATAGAGCACATAAAAAAACTGTGAGGTTTATTCTCTCTTGTTTTCACAGCTAAATTGGCATTCTAAAATGGTAATCTATCAAATTCAAAAGTGTGCATGAAATCACAGCAATTGGGAAAATGTACCAACATTTTGCATGGATTAGAATGAGATTACCGTAAATCCCCAAAATGTTGTGCACGAACAAATTTGACATCAGTAAATTGCTCAAAATTGTACTGTTTAAAAATAAATCTACTTTCAAACCCACAAAGATTTGGGGATTAAAATAAAGATACCGTAAATTTCATAATGGATGTGCAGGTGAAAACAGCACTAGCGTAAATGCTCAAAAAATTACACAATTTGACATAAGATTACAGCAAATCCCATAAAAATTGCACAAATTAGAATAAGGTTACCGTAAATCTCCCAAAAATTGTGCAGCCTAAAATAGTACAGTATATCCCTCAAAAAATGCATCGGTAATCCTTAACCTCATGATGTTGCACAACCTGCTGTAAATCACCCAACCATAGCACAATTAAAAGAAATCATCCCAACTCTGTATTTATAGAGCACATAAAAAAACTGTGAGGTTTATTCTCTCTTGTTTTCACAGCTAAATTGGCATTCTAAAATGGTAATCTATCAAATTCAAAAGTATGCATGAAATCACAGCAATTGGAAAAATGTACCAACATTTTGCATGGATTAGAATGAGATTACCGTAAATCCCCCAAATGTTGTGCACGATCAAATTTGACATCAGTAAATTGATCAAAATTGTACTGTTTAAAAATAAATCTACTTTCAATCCCACACAGATTTGCAGATTAAAATAAAGATACCGTAAATTTCATAATGGATGTGCAGGTGAAAACAGCACTAGCGTAAATGCTCCAAAAATGACACAATTTGACATAAGATTACAGCAAATCCCATAAAAATTGCAGCTCCGACCGGATGTCTCCATTTGTTTCCGTCATACGTCAACCCAAAAATATTGCTGGTGCTACGTTGCATACAATAATTGCTGTGCGTCTCTTTTCTGATCAGGGCTGATTGACCAGGAGGACATCATATGTTTGTTTAAGGAGTTAGGAGTGGTCATTTCCAAGGCCCACGCCAATGAAGTCATACAAATGTAAGACTTCTTTTTGCCCACGACACGACACCGAACAGCAGCAGAACCTCCCAAGTCCGACACCATTGCAATGTTTTTGTCTAATCAATCTCACCCAAAGGATCACAGGCTGAGTTTAAAGTCGTATTTTAACATCCTTAACTGATATACCACAATAGAACTAAAAGAAAGTGAAAACTAGTTACACTTTGAAACATGCTATGGAAATCGAATAGGAAACCGTTGGTTGGCAAGCTTTTGTGGTTTGATCCTTTTGGCTCGGCGCTCCTCATCTTATCGATCCAGTAAACGTGTGCGTGCGATTGTAGTCGCAGTAAAGGACGTGTCCTGTTTCCTGACATTTGGGGTCACGTTTTCTATTGCGCCAGATTTGGAGGCGTTGACTTTGGAGGTTCCACTGCAAAAGAAAAATATTCATTCACAAATTCACGAGCATGGAATTCTCTCAAGAATGTCCCTCTATTGTTACTGATGACAACGAGCACATTCGCTAGCGCGCAGCTAGCAGCTAATATCACATTGCGGACTAACAACGTTGTGACGCGCCAGGATGGACACGGACGGCTCCATGACGGTCGACTGGGATGAGTTCCTGCAGCACGTCATCCTCAAACCGGTGGACGACATTGGCGAGCTGGCGTCGTCGTGGCGACACAGTCTGGTGAGACGCCAAACATCCGTTCGTCCGTTTTCGACAGCGCTCGTCCTCATTAGGGTCACGCATGAGATGGAGAATTCTGATTCTTGCCTGTACACTATTAACAGCCATTAAAAACAGTCACGTAGGGGAAGTCAACCCCACAAATGTTTTGGACAATAATATGTTCTAAGTATGGTTAATATTGCGTTAGTGGAATATAAGTTAAGCAGCAAAATCCTGCCACCATTTTGCCACTTGCTGTCGACTGAAGATGACATCACAGTTGCGCAGGTCTCAGGCAACAACCAATCACAGCGCAGCTTCAGAAAACAGGTGAGCTGTGATTGGTTGTTGCCTGAGCCCTGAGCAACTGTGATGTCATCTTCAGTCGACAGCAAGTGGCAAAATGGCGGCCCCCCTGAGATGGATAGAAACGGCTGCATTTTGTTACATAACTCATATTCCAAAAATGGAATATTAATGAGAATGTCATGTTTAGACTCGTGAGGTCACATTTAACATGTTATTGTCAAGAAATGTTTACGGTTGACTTCCACTTTATCAATATGTGATATACCGGGGGCACAAATGAACCACGGGGGATTTACTTTCCAATATGGGTTGCCTGCGCAAGAGAGACGAACGACTTGTACTTGAATGGCTTTGCAAATGATGCTCACTTCTCACTTTTCTGCGCTTGACTTGCTTGCGACTTGCAGGTATTCGACGTGGGCGAGAGTCGAGCGCTGGCCATCGAGTTTCCTGAAGAAAGTTCCGGCATTGGCGCATGGAGGAAGTTTGTTCTTGGTGCCGGTTTGGCTGACGCTGTATCCCGGACCGCCACGGCCCCCATCGACCGCCTCAAGACCCAGCTGCAGGTCAGCACGGTTTTGTGCATTTGTTTACAGTAGCCTCATTCGGCTTCGCACCCTTTTTTGTACTGTACTTTGCTATGCCTCCTAAATGTGTTTCTTTCGCACAAATGTGTTGCAGAGATGCGACTTCTAAGAACTTTAAGAAAATCCAAGTAATGGTTTAGGGTCCCAGTGGTCCAGTCTTGAAACGGGCGTCTTCGTGACACCAGCAGTCTCAAACTTGGGGCTTTAAAGCCCCAGTGTGTATTTTTTAGCACCATCTAGTGGTGAACTAATAATTCATTCAATTTAAAAACTCATTATTGATTTCAATAATATGAAATGTTTTATATAATCATTGGGGGTGGGAATCTTTGAATGTCTCACGATTCGATTCCGATTTTTCGGTGTGCGATTCCATTCAGAATCGATTTTCGATTAAGAACGATTTTTGATTCAAAATGATTTGATTGACAATTACTTTTTGCTTCAATTTATAGATGTTCAAGGAACCGTAATGATCTACTCCAGTCGGACTCGCTAATGCTAATTAGTGCGCTCTTTTATCACTCAAAAAAGGACTCCACGCTGCAAAAAAACAACTTTTATTGAATAACTTGATCGTGACGTTTTGCTTCTACTCTCTAATGTGGCCAAAACTTAACAGTGTATCAGACCGTGTGGAACCACACTGCCCCTAAGTGGTCAAATCGAGTACATAATGAACAGCGCTCCCAATAAAGGCACACTCAAACAAAGTATAAAATAATTTAAATAAAAGCGATTTTGGGACATCTAAGATCGATTCTGAATCATATTAAATGACAATCGCGATTCTTTGGCACACCCCTAATAATCATAGGTCTAGAAATCACTTATTATTTTTCATGGCTGTAGTCTCATTTTACTAGAGGCTGCCATGTTTCGCCGCCATCTTCCTGCTACAGATACCTAAAGGACAACTTTGCGAATGTCGTCCGCCCTGGTGGTCCCAATGGCTCGACCGGGGCTCGCAGAGGTGGTCGGCTTGAGAAGTGTGCTCTCTCTAAGCCACCATAGTGTTCTAAATGCATGCACTTCGGCTGCATTTTGTGCTATAGCGACCTCTAGTGGTTACTTATTACACGCTGTGCCTTTAAGATTCTGATCACTGTTTTCAAATCTCAAAAAAAGTCTTGTTCCACCTTTCCTCTCTGTGTTGCACCGTCCCAGTTGAACTGGCCAGCTGCTCGTGGAGGTGCCAAAGTATGTTTTGATCTGTCATAGCTCCCAAACTTTAGAATGACTTCACCTCCCCTTCGCTGCCCATTTTTTAAAAGCCACCTTACAACTGACTTGAGCTTCGTCTTCTGTCATGACTCTGATGCACAATTTTTTCGGGTGAATCTTTTTGTGAGGCACTTCTGTTACGACCGCCAAAGACTTGACATTGATTTCCGCGTTGGTGCCTTGAACGCATAGCAAAATGGTGAATGGTAAAATTCCGCCGTTTGCAGGCCATGCAAAAGAGACGTGGATCGAAAAACATTTCATGTGAATCGAACACCTCGTTGTTGTTATGACATATGATTTGGTTGTCTTTGCAGTTTTATGGATCCAAGGCTTTCTCTCGAGGCTTCCGGGAGCTTCGTGTTGGCGGCCTGCGTTCGATGTGGCAGGGCAATGCTGTCAATGTCCTGAAAGGGACGCCGCAGTCCACGCTTCAGTGTCTCATTTACGCGCAGGTCGGTCTTCAAATTCTAGTCGCCATTCCCTTGTTTCTAACGAACGTTCCTTTGTCTGGGTTCAGATGAAGGTGTCTGTGCTGGGCAAAGGTCAGGGGAGTCTGAGCGTGCAGCAGCGCTTTGGCCTGGGGTGCGTGTCCGGCGCCGTGGCTCACGCTGTCTTCTACCCTCTGGAGGTATCGCACCAATCAAATTGCTATTGCCAATTAGAGAAACTCTGTTGTTATTGCGTAAGGGGCATATTTGCACAGCGGCTGAGGAACACGGAAGTCGATTTCTCTTCGAGATCCCACAAAATTGCTGCATGAAATCCGTAATATAAGATCTGTCATGTATCTGCTATTATTGCCCTTTAGACAGAGCAAAGATGGATTTTGCAGAATACCACGATGGAAGGTCCTAAGCCTGCTTTACGAAGAGAGTCTACAAAAAGTACTGCTCGAGATGTAGCATTTAGCTGGCCGTGTCTTTCACACAGAACCCAGTGAAGCGTGGTTCTTCCACAGGCAGCTGTGTGCGACACGGCGTCCCACAATCAGAGACATTGATGTCTTTCTTGCTTGGTATGTCCCAAGTCTCTTTTACACGGAGATTCTGTAAAACTAGGGATGGACTAATTATCGGCTGGGCCGATATTCAACATTGTGAAGAATCTCGACCATTTTGAAGAATTATACGGCCAATAACAGATCAATTTGAAAAAGTGATAACTTCAGGGAACTAATTATTTAAATTTTTAGAGACGCTGTGCACCTTCTGTTTTTGTTTGAAATTAAAACGAAGATAAGTATATTTTAATACTTAAGAGAGAAATTTCGGAAAACTTTATTTACTGTAGAAGACAATATGGAGCTTTTTACTCAAGTTTATATTTAACTTTTGAAGACATGCTACAGCCCCTGGAAGATCTCTGAACTTTTTGTTGCCTATTATTGACTAAGATTTTTTTTTTTTAACTCCAATATTTGTACAAACCCTAAAAGTTGTTCAATAAACATATGCTTAAAAATTTAAAAAAAACGTAAGAGCTGGAGTTAGTTTTTTCTTCTTCAAATTTTGATGCCAATATTTTCCTTTTTAGTGAAAATGAATATCGGCTCCAAATGTTGGTTATCTGCGTCCTTGGCTACTAATAATCGGTATCAGCTCTGAAAAAAACATATTGGTCTATCTCTATCTAAAACCTAAATACTATCAGCAAATACCTTTTCAGCGAAGTAGAACGTTGTGGCGTTCCCCTTCTGTGATGTCCCGACAGGTGCTGAAGGTGCGGCTCAACCTGCAGCGCGTGGGCGCCTACCACGGCGTAGTGGCTTGCGCCCGTTCCATCTACCGGGACGAGTCCTTGTCCTCGTTTTACAGAGGATTTCGGCCCAGCATCCTCTGCATGATCCCGTATGCCGGAGTGGAGTGTGCGGTCCATCAGGTAATTGGGTACCGACTCGCAGCCCAAGTCCGGGAACCCCGATACGCTAACAGAGTCTTCATTTTGTGCCACCATTATAGTCTATCATGACCTGGGCCCGAAGCGATCCAGCCCACAGCAGCGACTCCAGGCTCTTCTTCTTCAGTTTTGTGGCCTTTGCTTGCGGACAAATGAGCAGCTACCCTCTGGCGGTGATAAGAACACAGCAGCAGGCGCAAGGTAGTGGCTTCTATCAACACGTACAGTCGAGTCCACTTAGCAGTTGGTCAAAATTGTAGAGCATTCTCTGTTGAGTCTTGTTAGAGTAGACAATATTAAGTATTGTACTCTTTGCGTGTTCAATTATCTGAATGGTGAGATTCTGGTGAAGAAGTCCCTTTGCAAAGGTATTATAATTATCAGAAGCTTCTGATGACAAAAACCGATGACACTGAAGCCGTGTTCCATCAGATTGTGTGTCGTCTACTCCGGCACATCATTATTTATTGAAAAGTCGGTGAATACGAAAAGTCTCCTCCCATCAGCCCACAGTACATTTGTTTACAACTCTGTTCCCATGGGTATAAATCAGATTAGAGAAAAACAATAATAATCAGCCTGTGCCTCCCTTCCGACCGGCAGAGACCGGCCCCAGGCAAAAACTCCCTTCAAGATAGCAAATGGAATAAACCCGTTGCCCTTCTTCTGAGAGTGAGACAGATAATACAATTCTATTCATTGAGCCATACTGCTATAACTAAATCCAAAACGGCTAAAATATAAATTGAAACTGAAAAACAATGTTAATAACTTAACAGTCTGTATTCTTGACTTTCACACTGAAGCTACGATGACAAATCACCCGTGTGCTTTTGTGCTCGCCAGGCATTAGCATGTGCGTTATTTTGGTCATTTCTCGCGGTGTATCCTCAAATGTTGCCAAACTGGCTCAATCCGTGAGCGGCCCGGCACTTGTTTGCATCTCATGCATATACGTAGGTGATCGCACCAAGCCAATACATGGCGATATTGGACCAGGTCCTTGGTTTTGCTGATACGGTTCTGTACAGTGGAAAAGGGACCGTTGTTGATGATTTCTGACAATTCCATCACCCGCTCTCTTATTTCCCAGCTGTCTGCTTGGGCTCGCACGCCACGTCGTCCGATGTCCTGCAAGGACTCGTCGGAATATATGAAAGACACGGTTTACGGGGGTACTACAACGGGATGGGCGCCAGCTTCGTGCGGGCCGTCCCGTGCGCCCTCATGAACTTCACCTTATGCAGAATGTTTGAAAATATGTTTTCCTCCACGGGCTCATGAGGTTTGGCAGAGACGTTGAATTGTGTGTCACAAAGTCAGCAGAAAGAATGATGCAAACTTTGCCTCGTGTTTGTTGGTGTTCCAAGCAATAAAAGAAAGTGTCATTCTTGCTCAGATCAGCCACATTGGATGGTCTGACTCATGCACAACCGAAAAACATTTTGTTCTAACCACAAGCAATTGATTGTTGTTGTTAAATGTGTGTAAATTCTGCGTAATGTTATGTGATGTAAATGTCTCGCTGAACAGTCCTCCACTGTGTGGAGCTATTGTTTACATGTCATTACCGCCCATCTATAAATGTACTTACTAATCATAATTTCGATCCATATTGTAATTTTATTTGATCTATCTTATGTATATTTTAGATATTTATAGTTCGCTGCAGATTCTAACATATCTAGCTAGTTCTAGCTATAGTTCTCTATCATCTATCCATCCATCTTGTTTAGGGTCTCGGGTGAGCTGGAGCCTTTTTCAGCTGACTTGGCGCAAAAGGCGTATTACACGCTGGACTGGTCAGTCGTCAGTCAGTTATATTTATATTTACATTCATACTCTGAACCGAAGTCAGGCAAATGTGTCACTGACTCTTCTCCATCTATCTCTAAAGAATCTCAAGTACTCAAGCTGCAGAATGATAATCTTTTCCCTCTTTAACTCTGTATGAAGAACTAAATAATCGAACCCAGTCTCTAGTGCCCTCCATAGATATGTTGTGTTATTTAGCTTCTAATATTTCCCCCCCTAAATAACGTAGGATCAAAATGTTAAAAATTAAAAAAGAAAAAGAGGAAAATCCAACCTTGAATTCAAATGCATTTATTCAGTGTGGGAAATGATGATAGTAAGAAAAAAATATTTTACATCACATCATGTGAGCCATAATTTTTAGCACCCATGATGTTAATACTTTGTACAACCCCCTTTTGCTAACAAAACAGCAACTACCGGTAATCTTCCATAATGTTTCACAAGATCGGAGAATACAGAAAGAGGGATTTTCAACCATTCGTCTTCCCACAATCTCTCTAAATCATTTAGAAGCATAGGTCCTCTCCTCTTTAGCTCACTCCCCAGGTTTTCATTGGGGTTGAGGTCTGGGGACTGAGATGGCCATGGGGGGAGTTTTATTGATGTCTGGTGAACTTTTTTTTTTTTTTTTTACAATTTTCTATATGAGTGTCTGCTTCTGCAATCAAATTGAATTTATTTCAAGGCTTTTAACACATCTTTATCTATCGTTAGCTAGCAAGATAATATTTTTATCTATCTATCTATCTATCTATCTATCTATCTATCTATCTATCTATCTATTTATCTATCTATCTATCTATCTATCTATCTATCTATCTATCTATCTATCTATCTATCTATCTATCTATCTATCTATCTATCTATCTATCTATCTATCTATCTATCTATCTATCTATCTATCTATCTATCTATCTATCTATCTATCTATCTATCGATCTATCTATCCTCTCACTAAATATCGCGAGACGAGACCGTTTTCCCGGGTGTTGTTTCGTCATCCTCCCGCCATCTTGTCGCGTCGAGAAGGAGAAGAGACACAGCTTGCTTCAGATATGGCGGACTACAGCAGCGTGGCTCCTCCGTCCAGCGGCGGCGGAATGAATGACGCTTTTCAAGACGCTCTTCAGCGAGCACGACAGGTGAGAAAGGTCACGGCGTCTTTTCTAGTCGGTCATAGTATCTTTTCCAGCTCGAGAATGTCAGGTTTCGTGGTTTTTAATTTCACCAATCCACCCCCCCCCCTCCTCCTCCCTCCCTCCTTGTGGCTTCTCCTCGAGCTATGCTAACACGAGATGACTTATGCTAACATGACGCCACAACTGTAGTTACAGAAAATCCGAAATGGATGCCACACGACTGGATATGTTATCTATACGTGACCACGCAAATATTCAGACAAGAAGGGTAGGTTTAATTATGCGCGCAAAAGAAAGTAAAAAAAAAAGAAAAAAAGAAGCGTGCTAACACGGGCGTAAGAAGCATTCCTTTGTTCAGACATTCGGAAGCGAGTTTAGCACAAGGCCGGGTGTACTTGGGCGGATATAACCGCTACTTCAAAGAATAAATGTAACCACAAAGCTTTTTTTTGTGTGTGTGTCGATTTATGTTTCAGATTGCAGCGAAAATCGGCGGCGATGGCGTTGCGGCCCCCGCGACGAACGAGTTTGCCTACGGAGGCCAGAAAAGGCCCTTGGAGGACGCTGGTGGGTATTTTCCCATGCCTAACCTGAATATCGGTCAGTGGCTCAAATCGATTCCATGACAGTTTAGTGATTTCTTGTTTGCCTGGTGAATGTTGTAGGTTTTTAACAGAATTAACCAAGCAAGTGTTTTTAACTCTGCTCTTTTGACTCATTTATTCCAGTGCACGTTTGCTCTGAAAATGCATGTTTCATGTAACTAACACCGCATTTTAACATTTTAGCCACAGCCCTCATAACAATGTTTTTTGTCTTTAAATCAGAGGCGTGCTCTAAGATAAGTCAAATATTACTTAAAGCAGGGTATGCACATCGATTTTCAACATCTCAACTTATTCACGTGATGAGGAAAAATATCACGCGTTCTTATTACTTTTATAGGCTAGTGTACACCAGATGACCAACATACCACACATACACGTAGTGCCCACCAACATTCAGTCTCATCCTCCAAGCCAGATGTCTGTGGTAGTACCTAGACTGACCTGTGAGAGGTAGCAAGGTGCCACAAGACATCCTGAATGCTGGAGTATACGAAGGAGAAGAATTAAAAGATGTTGCATAGTCTTCATCAACAATTTCGGAGCAAACCGAGTAGGCAAATATCCTTTTTAGCACTCTTCACAGGATAATTTTCAAGACATCCGGTGATCGAGCTTTAGCAGGCTTTGAATAGAAGAGATGAAAATTTACAAAATGGTCATTAACCATCTGTGCCTCCATGGTAATGTCATTTAATAGAATCCAGCACCACCCGGCGTTATGAATTAATAGAAACATTAACGCCAAATACCCACACAAAAGAATAATTGTTGAAGGGCTGTAAATTTGTTAAGTGTTCTTTCCATATGCACTGTGACTTTTCTAAAGAACTGCCTGTTATGTGAACTCCAGTGAATTAATTTAAGCTGTACATAAAGTGTGGCTCTTCCACGTTCCTAAAACTGTCACCTGTTCAATGCTGACCAATCATTTCCAGTAAGTGAGGGTCAAAGATGGACAATTGTAATAATGCTTTTTTTTAAATAATTACATCGTCGCAGACCAACCAGAGACGAAGAAAGTGGCGACCAATGATGGTGAGTCATCTGCGCATGAAAGTGTTTTGTTTGCATCCTGGTCGCATTTCATCACTTATTGTTCTTTTTCAGCCTTTTCTGCTATGGGAGCAATGGGCGGCCCCCCTCGGTGAGCTCAGTTAGTTAGTACAGAACAATGATTTAAAAAAAGTATTTGTTATGATTAATTGATGGGGTAATTGGTAGAATAATATATATTTTTTTAAATGTATTTGGGAGCTGTCACATTAACTAGAATTACCACACACATTGCATTGAGCTAATTCTTTTTCCCCCTCCCACCTTCAGATCAATATCAGAGGAATTCAAAGTTCCCGATGGAATGGTTGGATTCAGTAAGTTCACTTTCTGGTGAATATCTGTTGTTTCTGCTGCAAACCACTGCTGACACTTTGTCATTTTGTCTAGTTATCGGACGAGGCGGCGAACAAATCTCGCGTCTGCAGCAGGAATCAGGATGTAAAATACAGATTGCCCCCGGTAATTTTTTTAGCCTTAAGCCAAATCTAAGTCATATTTTTGCTTGCATTTTTTTAATAAGCTTTCTATCCTGTAGACAGTGGAGGGATGCCCGATAGGTCAGTAACATTGACTGGAGGACCTGATGCCATTCAGTGAGTACTGTTAACTTTTTGTTTGTTACATTTGCAGTGATGTGTGACCTGGTTGTTTTCTTCCCAACAGGGGGGCAAAGAGGCTGCTTACGGAGATCGTCGAGAAGGGACGACCGTCCCCGGCGTTCCACCACAACGACGGCCCTGGCATGACGGTTCAGGAGATTATGGTCCCTGCTTCGAAAGCCGGCCTTGTTATTGGCAAGGGAGGCGAGACAATCAAGAGTCTTCAGGTGAGGGTGTGACCGTCAGATAAGACAAAATTCACATGCAGTTTACGCAAACTTGTTGACTGTTGCATTGTAGGAAAGAGCTGGAGTGAAAATGGTCATGATTCAAGATGGCCCCCAAAACACAGGCGCTGACAAACCTCTCCGCATTTCGGGAGAGCCCTTTAAAGTTCAGGTGGGTCATAATCTTTCTTTATTTGGCTGTAGAGTAATAATTCGTGTCGGATTTCTGTAGTCCTTCATTACAGAAGACATCTGCTTTTACTTTGAAAAACAATGACCGATCCAGTAATGGAATCAGTTTGAAAAAGGATGATGTGTTGCTTAAATGTTGTTTAGTTCTTTTCAAATCACTGAACAATACCAAATTAGTAATTGAGGAAAAAAAACTGTTTTGTAATGCACTTTAATGCAAAATAAAATTGTATCCGATTGATCGCAAGGGTCAGCCCTACTCAAGAGATTAACCTGTGAATGCTTTCACATTAAATTGACTTTCTACAGCAAGCCAAAGAGATGGTGATGGAGCTGATCAGAGACCAGGGCTTTAGAGAGCAGAGGGGCGAATACGGCTCTAGAGTTGGTGGTGGCGGCGGCGGCGGTGGTGGCGGCGGCGGCGGCGGTGGTGGCGGCGGCGGCGAGACGTTGGATGTGAGTCAGGTGTCTTTAAAAAAGAACACGCCTTTTTGGGCGGTGACCTCACCATGTGTGCTTTCCTCCTCAAGGTTCCCGTTCCCCGGTTTGCGGTCGGAATTGTTATCGGCAGAAGCGGAGAGATGATCAAAAAGATCCAGAGCGACACGGGGGTCAGGATCCAGTTTAAACCAGGTCGGTTATCACCTTGATTCCTTCTTTAGGAATGCTGGTCAATGATTAAAACTCATGCACCACGCTGACAAGCTGATGGATCACCCAACCCTATTTTTCTGAGACCAAAGCCTAAAGATGTCAATAAGAGGACATTGGTCAAATGAAAACATAGTTTCTAATGTCTCTGTTCCCGCCTTCTAGATGATGGCAGCGCTCCAGACAGGATAGCACAGATCATGGGTCCTCCTGACCAGGCTCAGCACGCAGCAGAGATCATCTCAGACCTGCTGAGGAGCGTCCAGGCTGGCGGGCCTCCGGGTCACGGCGGCGGTGGCGGCGGCAGAGGCCGAGGACGCGGGCAGGGCAATTGGAACATGGGGCCCCCCGGTGGCCTGCAGGAGTTCACCTTCACCGTCCCGACCATGAAGACTGGCCTAATCATTGGAAAAGGCAAGCTCACCTGGTGGTGGCCTTATACAGAGCTTTCTGATTGGATGCAAATAATGTATGAATTGTCCTCCCAGGTGGCGAGACCATCAAAGGTATCAGCCAACAGTCGGGGGCCAGGATTGAACTGCAGAGGAATCCGCCTCCCAACTCAGACCCCAATGTCAAGATGTTCACTGTCAGGGGGTCACCCCAGCAGATTGACTATGCCAGGCAGCTGGTAGAGGAGAAGATTGGGGTGAGTCAAAAGATGCCTTCCTACAGCAGGGACGGGTGATTTAGGTTTCCCACTGAACACTATTGACCAATTACTACTGCAGGAGTTTCCCCGGTTCATTTGGTGGACCATTTCTTCTGAATTTTCTTCTCTGATTTATTTATAAGGGCCAAAAGAAAACCCTTCTTGGGGCTAGCACAATTAGTCGGTAGTGCCCACTGGGTGTAGTGGGTCCCAGAACATTTGTGATATTTATTGCACTGCTGGTCGTATCTGATTTGATAACTCCTCACTGTCATTTTAAGTTTGGAAAGTCTACAGCGGTTCACATATTCAATACTTTGATGTCATTATTTTTTGACAGCTTATACTTTTGTATATTCGCCTACTGCATTGGGTGTAGCAGAATGGCCTGCACGTGCCAGTAACTAAAAGTTACTGGAACATTTGGTGGAAATGGACAGAATCACTGGTGTGATCTCTGACTGTATCCCTCATTTGAATTATTTCTTTCTTTTGCAACCTTTTATAGGGACCCGTCACTCCAATGGGCGGCCCACACGGGCCCCCTGGTCCACATGGAGGTCCGGGCCCACACGGTCCTCCAGGCCCTCCGGGACCCCCTGGTGCCCCGATGGGTCCATACAACCCTGGGCCTTACAACCAGGGACCCCCGGGACCACAGTAGGTTCACTACTTGTTTTTATGTAAGATTTGAAGTGCATCAGTTTTGTTGAACTCAAATTATTTTTGTCTTTGTTTAGTGGTCCCCCAGCACCTTATCAGCCTCAGGGGTGGGGCAACGGCTACCCGCACTGGCAGCAAGGACAGCCTGACCCAAGTAGGGACCTGTCATTTCGCAGCTGAGCTTTTATGATCAAGTTTGTCTAAAACTCTGTGTGTGTGTGTATTGACTATGGGTTCAGACAAAGCAGCAGCTGATGCTAATGCCGCAGCGTGGGCGGCCTACTATGCCCAGTACGGCCAGCAACCGCAGGCTTCAATGACACCAACCAGTGGTGCGCCGGGAACCACTCAGTCCAACGGTCAAGGTAATTGGTCACCCCTGCGCCGTCAGCGTGAAAGTGTAGCGTAGCTGATTAGGTTCACGTCATTAGTCTTAGCTGGGTTTCCACACACCTCCCCCCCCTTTTTTTTATGTCAGGGACAGGGTAGAGTCCTCCGCCATTTTTAGGTTGACAGCCCCGTGGAGGAGGAAAGCCTGCTCGGAATGACTGACGAATTACAAGTACCATTTTTTTTAACAGGTGACCCACAGGCTGCAGGTCAGAGTGGACAGGCAGATTACACCAAGGCCTGGGAGGATTATTACAAGAAAATGGGTATATGAACGTAGTCTCAGTGTACACCTATTTTAACATATACGTCAGTCTAAACAGCAACTAGGCTGTCTATACCGTTTTTTTTTTTTTATCGCCAGGTTTGGATAGTTGTCAGTATTTCAGGCCCTCAGTGGAGTGTAATAGATATTTTTTCAGTGCGCCTCCACTCAGTTTGACCTTGAGCAGCCTGTGCTGTTTAGACTGCACCACTCTCAATGTCTCCTGGACTGAACCACGATTCCAAGATGTTTGTTCTTTTGGACGTGTTATGACTGTCTCATTGCTATACCGAATGTTACTCATTGTAACGTGTGGGATGTTGCTTGAATGCTTCTGCTGCTGCCGCTGAAGACGGGTGACTGCGCCACAAACTGACAGACACCATGTTCTCTCTGCAGGCCAACAGAATCAACAACCTCAGGACTACACTAAAGCCTGGGAGGAGTATTACAAGAAACAAGGCGAGTTGTTTTCTGTAAAGTTGGAAGTCGGGTGGCTGTGTTCCCCGTGCAGCACTCTGCAGTAGAGATGTTGCTTCCGCAGCCTCCCAAGATAAAGGCAAAAGGTTTCTGACCCCCACTCGGAGACTTGGGTGGCGGGTTCGTTCCCCTTCTTACACAGGGTTTTTCCCATGTAGAAAATTCGGAGGCGGCCGCCACCGCCTAATTTGCTCGCCGCCTCCAGCCTGAGCGACTGCTATGGCTCAACGCAGCTGCAGCACTCCAGCGGTGTTGCTTGAGCAATGTATTTTAACTGCAGTTGCAGCGTTGCGCCATTATGGAGGCGCTATATCAACAGCAGTGCACAGAAAAGATCTGAAGTAACAACCGAAGAAGAAACTTTTTTTTTTTTTTTTACTTTATTGTACTGAAAAAGGTCAGGGAGCAACCGTTGCATACGCCCACTTCCTGGTTGCGAGGCAGAGGACTGGTGGCTCCAGCCATCGACAAAGATAAAAACACAGTATATACAATAAACATAATAGGTGTTTTACAACACTGAACTATATTTATAATTTAATATGTACTAGTGGATGAATTTTTAATGATTGTAGTAAAAAATAAATAAAAAATATTCGCAGACGGCACAACACCGGGCCATCCACCTAAATAATCAGCCAGCCACAGCAATGAGCCTCCCTCGGCGCTCGTCCGGCCCATGGTCATGCCTCCAGCTTTGGGTATGGCGGCTTTAGAGACCGCAGGAAGTAGGGTGACCGTTTGAAGCTCAATTCATGCGACCCACAAATAGCAGTCATGTCCTGCAAAATCAGTGCTTGTCCTGATGATGATGGTGATAAAAAAAAAACTTTGAGAGTTTGCCGCGATACTGTCAGCCGTAACCGCGACATCAAGGCGTAGCCACGGACTTTTATATGTACAGTCAATCTGAGTCGCCCACAACAAGTCTTTTGTGAACCGCTGAACCTCCATAGTTGCTTTTTCGTTGTTGACCCACTTCTGCGCAACACTTAAAATCAAAAGACTTTTCTCATTGAAGCTATGTCGGCATAACTAGGCTGTTGTGATGCCACAAAAAAAAAACTTGACCATCACACGGGCCTGTTTGTTAGCCTCATATTGCTATTTTCAGCTAGCCCGTCCAATAATACACAGGCAACAACTGCGTGCTAAAGATGAGTCGTAGGTGGTCTGAGGACAATGGGGATGCGGCATCCCAAGTCACGTTCAAGTGGTGAGTGATGTACAGTATTTTTAATCTGGCAAACTGTCTTCACACGATCAGTGGCGCTGTTTGGGGGACGGCAATAAGTAAACAAAACATTCTAAATTGAGCTAATGCGTTGCATGAATATCAGTACAGTGTATAGTAGTAATTTTGTTATCCTTTAAAGCATTCATATTAATGTGTTCAATTTGAATGATTTTAGTATGAATCATAGCCACGAATGCAGTTTTATAGTATAAAAATGCTTAATATGAAACCGCCACAAAATTTATTGGCCACCACTGCAAATTATTTTGTTGATACCCACAAACGTGCAGAGTGTGAAATTTTCTGATAATACTTGCACTTCTGGTCTAAACATCAACTAAATGTAAATGTATATTTATGGTGTATGATGTGTAGACACAAAAATATTGCTCAAAAGCATTGTGGTATTTATCAGTAATATAATGAAAATGCTGTGAAATGTGAAAACCGGTATTTACGTTGCAAGTCAATTTACATGTGCACCCCACAAGTTTCTTCCTGTGCTCCTAAAATTTTAAGTTGGGGGTTACTGCGCTCCTCGCAAAAAAAGGTTAGTCTGCAGCCCTGATATGTGCTAGAAATGGGTAAACCACCATCAGGGAGGCGCCGCCGCATTGCAGAGTGTCCCACGTTGTCCCTCAGAAATGGCCGATAATGGTATCGGTCACTGCCGCGAGTACCGATACCTTCAAATAAGACTGGTATTTGCACCGAAACCTGGTATCGGTAGTCACCCATCATAGTCAGGATGGTACCACCTCTGCCTCAATTTGAGCCAGGAAAAACCCTGTTACAAATCAAATTGCGGCTATGTCGACATCAACCTGTATTCAATCACTTAGTAGTTTTTAAGCAAAGATCAAGTGTTGCAATCAGCATGTTGATTATTTCCAAGGACCGTTTAGTTTCCAGTTAGACCTGCTTTTCATTGTTGCTCATAATGCTGCCGTGGCCACACCAAAGTTGTTACCAGACGCCGTATTGTATAAGTGCAAGAAAGTCGAGTCAGACGAGTCATGACTTTAGACTCGACTTGACAAAATGTTAAAAGACTTGCAACTCGACTTGGGACTTTACCAACAAATAACTTGTGACTTCACTCGGACTTGAGCCCTTTGACTTGAAAAGACTTGCTTCTTCCACTAAAACAGAAAGATTCAAATGTAAGTTCCCCTCTGTGTGCGCGAGTTGGGCTGACGCCGCCGTCATTCAGACATGTCGGGAACGGCGTAAATACGCGCCGCCGACGCCAAGGCAAACTTCAAAATAAAGCTGACCAAATAATACATTGTCACCAATGCAACAGCCATGGCGGATTTTACTTTGAAGTCTGAAGCTTGCTTACTTCCCTTTGACATTTTGGTTTGCATCATTGACGTGTTTTATTAAAATTACGTATTTTCTACCACCATTATCATAATGCCACCCCGAAAGTATATTAAATAGTGAATTTAGGACGCGAAGAAACCGCAAGTTAATAACGCCGCCATTGCACGATGCGGTACAAGTCGCCGGCGTTCTTGGCTAGTAGCTAACTGTTAGCTTTAGCATCGGCTGCCAGGCTACCAACTGTAGTTTGACAGCTGCTGCTTAGCTCGCTCGCTTTTCTTATGTGGACCTATGCTACTTTATTATCCACTTGCTTAAATTGCACTTAGATGTATTTTTCATTATTAAAAATAAATATAACTTTGCTTTAATTTATAATTATTTCATAAAACACGAGCTTAAAAAAACATTTAAAATGTCCAATATGGTCATCTGGATTTTAGGAACACAACTTCAAGTGCAACGTAAGGCAGGATACCTTACTTTATACATGGACCATGCATAAAATATTATTATGTATCTTGCCTTCTATTGCACTTAAAGTTGTTCCTAAATCCTAACAACCATATTAGACATTTTGAGTTTATATATTTGTTTTTAAATTTAATGGGCAAAGGCATTTTCTAAAATAAATTAAGACAGTTTTATTTATCTGATTTCATTTTTATTTTTTATTTTTTTATTGTTTTTTTTTTTTTAACAATTTGATCTGTGACTTTTGTGATCCGTTGTCTGAGTACAAAAACTATGAGGTGGTCAACAGAAAATGAATTACAGTATGTCTAAGATTAGATCACTGACAGAGAAGCAACAACTTTGTTCAACAACTGAAGTTGCACAAAGAGCGGTAAGTAAGCTAATGTCAGTTGTTTATCGGCTAATTATTGTTACTGCAGCACTCTGGGTTCACTCCCTGAGTCCCTGACTCCTACTTTGATGGTCACCCGAAATAATATAATCTACAATGTCGTTAAAATGACTCGAAAGGACTTGAAACTCAAAGTGTAGGACTTGTGAATCGCTTGTCACTTTAGACTTACTTGTGACTTGCAAAACAATGACTTACTCCCACCTCGTTATTACCTGTAATAGCTTGTTTTGTATTAAGTTGATTTTTTTTTTTAACTGATTGATGAAATGTTCATGCTTGAGTGTAAAATGATAAAATCACACTTGGTTGCTGAAAAAGCAACGTTGAGTTTGTCAGTCAGACAACTGATAGTAAACGTAACTGTATATTTGATATTTTTATCTTAAATTTACTTCAGAATAATCATTAAGCTGAAGAGTTGGTATTTTAACTTTGTACCAGTTTGTTTTTAATGAAAATGGTTCAGCTTTAATTAATTTCATAGTTGGTTTTCATATTGAGCCTTTTATATAAATGGGCAACGATGTAAATGTATGATTATACCAGTCTGCCACTTAGTAGTAGTAGTACGGTTTTTAATTCCATCCATTTTCTTGTTTTAAATTTAAACTTGGCGCCATTTTTGCTCTGTTGTACATGGTCATCAAGTCTCCCGTCCTGTGCTCTCCTTCCAGGCCAAGCGGCCCCTCAGGCTGCTGCACCAGCGGCCGCTGCAGCCCCCACCACCCAACCCGGCGGGCAGCCGGACTACAGTGCCGCCTGGGCCGAGTACTACCGGCAGCAGGCAGCGTACTACGGCACGGGCAACCCACAGACCATGGGAGCGGCACCACAAGCCCCTCAGGTACACGCCCCACCTTCTCCCCCGTTTGAATAACAAATGTGCATGGAATAGTCCAATATGGCTTCCTAACAACCCTTGCTCCCCCAGGCTTTACAGGGTTCCGGTGTGAGCAGCAGCAGCGTTTTAACCTCAAAATTTCCTCCCTGTACAGGATGTCTGCCGTTTTTTTCCCCGCTGTTAACATGCACTGTATCTTCTATGTATTTCTCCTGCACAGGGCCAGTAATGCGAAGTGGACATAACGTAAATGCTTCATTGTCGAACACAAAATCCTTTGTTAAATGTTTGGATGCAGACGCCTTGGTGAAGATCTTAACTTTCCTTGGTTTGAAAGTGTTTCACATAGATGAGAAATTACCCGGCGAGCACGCCCTCTCTTCTTCGCCATTTATATATTTTTTTGTTTTTCTTGTAAATGTTTTGTTTTTAGTGACGCAACTCAACTCATATGGTCATTCCAGCCCTGTATCTACATTAAATGTGGTTAGCAGTCATGTTTGATTGAACTGTTAGACATTACCATGTAAACATCTCAGTTTTAAAAGGAAAAACAATGCTTATTGCCTGTTGTGTTTTTTGCAATAAAACAAACTGAAAACTCCTGTGTTGGTAAGTTGGAGCTCACCTTGGTGAGAAGAAGAGGGCGGGATGTTATGTTAGCAAACGAGCGGGCCACCTGTGGGTTGACACAAAGCGATGCTCTCCTGTTTCTCTCCAACTGTCTACAAGGCGCTTGTTGATTGATACCTGCTGTTTGCTGCCATGCTTTCTTTCTCGATGACTTGAGCCAGACGACTCGTATGCGTTGTTGTTTAAAGGTGTCGAGCTAGAATGCACATGTCATTGTTTTTGTCTTGACGTGTAGATACTTCCTCCTCCACAGGCAAGTGTAGAAAAGTGGTAAGCAAGTATGTTTTTAATCCCCTCTCGGAAAGTGATTGCAAAGAAATGTTGCCTATTTTTATTAGTGTTCCCTTACTTTTCTTCCAGGGCAGTCAGGTAAATTCTATAATGCATTTTTTTGTCCTGCCCATGTACTATTAATATGTACACGTATTTTAAAATGATAAAAGCAATGCAAAATTATTTTTTGCTGTGCCACTGCTGTGTTAGTGTTTTTATCCATTACGAGCATTTAGCTCTGTTGGCTCGGTCAGGGGGCGACTAACGCAGTCCACGTCCAAGTTGAGCCCTCCTGTCCTGTAAGTACCCAAACTGACTTGACTACTGAGCCTAATGATGCTTGCAAAGTATCGATTACATTTTTGTCAAATTTTGCCATTTCCCCTCCCTTTTTGTCAGTGGGTAAGTATGCACTGTTGTGAAGCCAGGCGTAGAAGACCCTTGACTGTTGAATTCACTTTGTAGCGCTTGCGTCGGACACCATATTAGTGCCGTCGATTGAATGTCGGTTACTCGTCGCCTCGGTTGTTGTTTCTGCTGACTGTCCTTGAAATGCCCCACCCTTCCCGGTCTCTCGTTTTACAAAATGGCCGCTGATCAAGATATGGTGTACTACGTAGCATGCTTACTAATTAGCCCTCTCTCGTGTTGCCAATGTTATACTTGAGCATGTCATATTGAGTTGTGGACTTCACATGAATATTGATTTTTTTAATTGAGAACTGTTTAAAAAGGCATTTGATTTGAATTGACAGATCAGAAAGGAGAAATCGTATTGACTGCAAATATATCCATATAGTGCAATATATATCTGATCTTTGCAGTGTTCCCCCCCAACCCCCCCAGACCTTGCACCTTAGGTTCTGCTGCAGTTAACCCAGGTAAGCAAAGCCTAAGGAACCAATAGTAAAATACAGTGGAACCTCCAAAGAGGAACAATTTCCATTATTTTATGGGAAATGTGAAACCTGGCAAATCAAATCGTCAATGAGAGTACAAATGCAACAGCTGTGCTTTTGCCGCGGCATAGAAATGTCCCAGTGACGACTGCCGTAGGACAAATAAGTGAAAGTGCTGCTCAGGTGTTAACATGTTGCTCCCATGTGCGAATGTGACATTTCAGTTTCCATGCCGCAAATGGTTTTATACTTTGTTGTGTACAGCGCCTATTTACGTACACACTGAAATTTGATCCCTCGTTATGTGGCGGATCTGATCAAGCCATTCGACAGCTTTGAAGAAATAAAATAGTAATCGTTTATATACCTGGGAAGAAAAGACACCTATTTTTTTCTAAGACTTAGGCTGAATCATAGTTTTTATTTTTCACATCATTGTCTAATTAAACAGGAGGGTTGAAATTGTCAATACGATTTGTTGCTGGAATGTAGTAAATTGACAAATGTATCCCTCTTATTTGGAGAACTAAGTGAACCAATGACATTTAGTTCCGCTTTGGAGGTTCCACTTCCTGGCAATTTGATCAGTTTTCCACCCATGCAAAAAAATGCTCACCCTGTCAATGAATTTATGCTGAACTGAAAAGTGACATGATGACTTGTACGACTTTGTGGACTTGACTCAAAAGTACAAAGTGGTTGCTTAATGAGGAAATGCTGCGTTTGTGCATAATATGACAGGCCTTTATTTTTTGTGCATGTCATGTAAAGCTGCAGAAGGTCAGGGCCATTTTCTAAAGAAATATATATTTCTATACACACGTGATGCTGACCAATGTTCACTGGTGGTGTGTATTCTGTCATAAGCACAGTGCTGACGTACTCATTGAAACGCCTTCACTTCTTGCTCACAGTGTTGGAGGACGCTGCAAGCTTAGGCGCTAGAATCAGAGCCTGTGGTAGTTTCTGCCGAGCGTAGGCCGGGCAAGAGCTCCAGTGCTTAAGGTAAAAAAACAACAACCCCAGACCAATTAAAGTCATGTCATTTTTGTGACTGCAAAAAGTGCAAGCTAGGCATGTATCTGCTCGGTTGACTGTTTTAATGCTGCCATAGTGATTTAAAAAACGAAAAAAGTCGTCTGATGGTTGTCATTTATATTGTCGTCATGGTTGTTGCAATGAATGCTTTAGAAAGTTGGATGAGGACAGGAACTGAACTTTGAATATGTTGTGTTGTGTCATTGAAATGTCCCACTCGGGCTCTGCCTTTTTAAGGGGTTGGGGGGGTTATTTAGCCGGGAGGAAACCTTCTATAGGTCAATGTGTTGTACTATATGCTCACTCCTACTGTACTGTTCATTATTAATAATAAAGGTGTCATAAACAAATCCAATCTAACTGGCTCATGAGATCAAATGACACTGATCAGCATGGTTGTAATGTCAACGCAGACCATTTTGAACATGGACCTAAAATCGCAAGCATCATTTGATGTTGATCGGGACATTTTATTGAACTTGGAGAGCATGAAGTAACATTTGTGCAGCAGTGAAGACAACAAGCCCAACATGGACGCTTGGGTATTTTGTGACCCTTTTCGGTCAACTTATTGCAACGCACACACGTCAGAATGCCTTTTAAATTGTTACTTAATGGATGTACAGTCCAACACACATCTCAAGTTAAATACAATGAATTCTGGCCACAAATCACAGACTCAAAAAATATTCTGTACATAGTATGTGTATTAAAATAAACACTTGCATTTCACAAATAATTTGTTTAGAACTCCCCATTTCAAGTAGTGTTAACATGAGTTAAATTGGACTAAAAGCGGCTCGTATAGTATCCCGTGCTTTCAAACCTCGACAGTTAAATTCCTGCATTTTGTCCTCTTAAAATGTGTAAATTAATCTGCAGTTACGATAATTACTGGATGTGGTACAATTTTAAATTCAACCAAAATGTGAATATAGGTGAGCAAATTTGGGAGAAGGCTTTTTCCTCTGATGCTACCCACACAGTGATGGCCAAGACAGAGTGCACAAAATGGTTTTTCAAGACAAATGTCAACGACACAAATTTACAGTACACCCACTGCGACAGTATCTCTCTGCCCTTGCCTGTCAATAAGTGTCTTCTAATGGTAAGTAGTTTTTACTTTCTAATAGTGAACTTCTTATGCAAATTTGACTGTTGGTAACCTTAAGTGTTGCTAAAAACATTGCCTGCACAGTCAGTGATTCACATTATTTCATGTGATTGAAATCGTTTTGAAACAACTTAGAAGTCAATGTCAAAGAACAGTGTTCCACTAAGGCCCCGTCCAGACAAGCAAATCTCGTGTCCAAAAGACGCTGGGGACATTTTACGGCTGTAATGTATATGCCAAGTCTCGCGTAGCGCTGTAGCGCAGCCACGGGGAGTTAACGGAAAGCGTAGAAGACTCGGCGACTTTTTCTAACTTAATTGCAATCTACAGAACAAACATGGATTTGCATGTAACAAAACAACATGAAAAAGACGAACATAAGCAAGCTAAGGAGGCTGCGCAAAATGACTACGGCACGGCTAGCCGCCATTGTTGTTGACCGACGGACTGTTCGCGCGGTCACGCGAGAATTGGCGCATACGTCATCAGTCTGCGACAATGCGTTGTCATCAAGCTGCGGCCATTACGTCCTCACCGGAGGAGTATCCCGTATATGGTTTCCAGACGGGCGCGTTTTGAAAGCTTTCCACTCGAGCCCGGTTTCGTGTGGACGAAAGGCCTAAACGGTAAGAAACTTGGGAGGATACATTGAAACTGGCTTTCGTGTGGGCGGGGCCTAAAATGGTTCCACCACATGTATGTTGTCATGGCCATATTTGTCATGTGCATAGCTATATGAAGCCTGGACTTGGACAGAGAATTTGGAGCATCATGCAGAGCGGTTGTCATCTTGAATCGGGAGTCCCGCCTCATCACTTATTTCTATTGCGACTTCAAGTATTGTGTTGGGGGTGGAAGGTACCGTGCAGCATTTTCAAGTTAATATTATTTTTCTTTTTTCTTTTTTTATAACAACAAACTGTTGTCTGTACCATATTTTCTCTCTGGTATGCTCGCCTGCATAAACACACCCTGAAACTTAACAGCTGAAACATTTAAGCCAGAGGTGCCCAAGTCGAGCGGCCCTAACCAGCCGGTTTTCCATGTCTGCGTCCTTCAACGCAGCTGAATCCAGTCCAGTGATTCGTTCATCAGCAAGCTGTGCAGAAGACGTGATATCCTGATCACGAGTCAGGTGTGGTGGGGAGAAACATGGAAAACAGGCTGGATAGGGGCTCTTGAGGACCGGACTTGGGCACCCCTGATTTAAGCTCCAACGGTGTGCAACCGCCAGCCATGCATACTATATACTTTATTCTAAACATTAAAGAGGTTTCTAACTAAGCAATGAGTGTAAAAATCTGTAAAGACTTGATTCGTGAAAAATGTATTGGAGCCAACTGCAGTTCTCTTAGAATGCAATAAAATGCTGGGGGCTCCTTTTTCAAGATGGTGAACAAGCCTGCACATCCTCAATAAACTGAGGCTCCCTCTAATGGTTATGTATATGATGGCAGGACACCAAAGGCTGCACCTATAATCACGTGGAGCACGGATAGAGCCTCAAACCGATGACCTGATGGGAAATACAGTACGCTCTCGACAGCCACTCACTGAATGCGAGCCTCCATGAGGGCGGTGGGCAGGAGATTGAGCATGGCGGCGTTGCGGCCGCTGGGCCGCAGGGCGTCTGCGCCCAGGTAGGCCGTCAGCAATTCGGAGCGACGGTGCAGCAGGTGCAACATGTCCTCGGCCAGGCTATCCACGGACGAGTAGCGAACGTTGTCCAGGTCAAATACGTCCTTGAGGAAGTGCACCACCTGATCCTGAACAACCACAATGCATTGCAAGACGGAAGTTAGGTCTCTAAAGGTGGGATTTTTTTTTTTTAAATATTAATCTCTGGTGAATCGATCAAAATGTATTAAGTACAATTGTTAAATCATAATTCGGATTTGATCATTTATGACCAAACAATGAGCTTTTGTGGTTACAAACTTGTAAAAATATCCTCATGCTCAAGTAACCAGCTATAATGAGTTATTTTTTCATGGCTTACAAATGTTTTACACACAAAGTATTTGCTGTAATTACGACTGCGTTCGGGTAAGACCACGCTCCCACTTGGGTGCAAATTCAGGTATATGCATCACATCTTTTCCTGGCCCAGTGAAACATTACGGCAATGTTTTTGCTGACCTTGAAGAAGCAGCAAAAGTCGTGCAGGGGGCTCTTGGGCCCTAAGAAGCCCCATGCCAAGACGGGACTGATCTGCTCGCACAGTGTGTAGAAGCGGGCGATGAAGCCATCTGGTACCTGTTTTTGACAAGAGTCCACAAACATTGATGGCTTGATGAGAAGCTGAAGCCATGCGTCTCTTCAACGATGCCTGCTTGCCTTTTTTTATACATGGTTCTCAAACCTTTTGGGTCCAGGGGTAAGAGAAACATGCCCAGCCAGGACTACCTCATAATGCTAGTGAACGCCAATAGGGTACACCGAGATTTAGGTATACGCACTGTTTGCTTTAAAGGCAAAACTTGAAGCAGCAATCCCTGCGCACTGGTTTTGTGCTCAGGCAAAGCTTTGGCGCCACCTGGTTGCATCTTGGTGTCAACGAAACAATTTTAGGTGAATGGAGGAGCTTCATTTCGACGATAATAGTTCTTTGCCATCTTGCGGCAGCTGTCGTCTATTACGCACCATTTTAGGGAGGATATCGATCCTGTTTTTTTTGTTATTTGCAACAGGGCTTGGTGTCCCTATCCCTTGCAACTAGCGTGGGTTGCCAAGTGACAGCTCGGGGATCCCTGAGTTTGAGAACCACTGCTCTAGAAAACATGGACAAAGTAAATGTGGGAACTCCGAGAAAGACGCTAGAGATTGCACAAACCTTCATATGCTGCCTCTTCTGCTTCAGCACCGACCAGCAGCTTGATGCCACTGCCTAACAACAACAACACAAAAAAAGTCAAGCGATAAGAATTTCCAGCAATCTTCGTCGGTATTCCCCGTTTTGCTCCCCGTACCGTCTCCTTGAACGAGCTGTTGAGCCAGCGGTTGTTGACGACGTTCTGGATGGAGACGGGCGGGTTCTCCAGGTCCTCGAAAGAGTCCATCAGGATGAAGTCCAGCACGATGTCGTAGAAGTTGAGGTGCTTAACGCCACGCGTGGCCAACTCCACCGCTGTATTCTCCCAGTGCTCCGCTTCCTCCAGAAAGCTCATCATCTCCTCAAACACTTCCTCAAATCTCTTTGGGCTCTGAAATCCACAGCGTGCCACGTAAATCATCGTGGGTTGCTTATGGACTCTTTTTGTACTGTAACAACTTTAAAGGTATCTAATTGCTTCATTTAATACATTGGTAACTGCCAATTAACCGATGAATCATTGCTCCACAGTCTCCACTTTGCTGCACGACTCCATTCTCAAGTGGAAAACGGATGCAAGAAGAGCCAGACACATTGACTTAAGAAGTTGATACCTTCTCATGCAGTCCCACGGCTGCCATTGGAGTCCCCATATCACTGTATGGTCTACATGTTAATCACTATGGCGGCACTACTGTTTCCTGAACGTATGTTAACGTAGTGGCGTGGCAACAGCGCTCGAGACAAACCGCGCAGCCGTGGTCTGTACTTCCATTGTACCTTCTGCGCTTTGACGATGATGGATGACAAAATCTTCTTTCCGGTGTCCGCCAGAAACAACCTGGTGGTTCTTTCACACAGAATGAGCTGCAAAACAAAAACACAAACTTCAACCTTGGCCCTCTGCAACAGATGCTGAAGCGATGCTCGCGGGGAGCATTGGCGCCACCGACCTGACACGCCTGCCGCACACAGTGCAACTTGGCAAGAAAATCCACGTCGCCAAGGCACTCCAACATCTCCGTCCTGACCCATGTGGACCCAAACCGGTTTCAGCATCTATACCAACATCTGCTCCCGTTGAACGTGTTTTATTTACCGTAGCACCCTGCAGGAGATCTTGCCCTCCTCCGCCATCTGCAAGGCCTCCTCGTAGAAGGGATGATGAGTCAGCGTGTAGATGCTCCTCAGCTCCTTGTGCTCTGACAACTAGCAGAGACACGAATACAGTATTAACAGTAATGCTACTAATGCTACTAATGGAGACAGTCGCCAAGGAATACAAACATGGTGGGGGGGGAAATGGAGAAAGAGGCAGAGGTAAGAACTTTTACAACGCGGGAGAAGAGTGTCAGACAGACACTCACTTCCACATCACAGTTGCTAAGGGTGAGCATCACATGACTAACAACAGGTGAGCCGTGACCGTCGTTACCTAAGACCAGAGATTTTTCGGCTTAACCCATTCACTCCCGGACGTTTTACTGGATTTTGACGGATTTTGCAAGGTCCACGGAATATTGTGTTCTATTGCTATAAAAAAAAAACATTGAACCTACGAAAGGAAAGATTAGAGTCTCTTCTTTCATCAGGAAAATAAAGCATATTTGTATCTGTTTCCGTTTTGCAGCAATTAGCATTAGAATATAGCGATGTTTCATCATCATTCACAAACCTGTTGAAAGCACTGGGAAAAAGAGCTTGTTGCAACATGGCCCTGGCTGATCTCTTATACTCTGCTGCCACCTGCTGGCCATTTTTTTGTGGTAAAAACTACCATTCCTTTAAGCAACCTCTTCGTGTCAGAAGCTGTATCAAAGCCTTATGTATGCTATAGCATAAAAAACTTATAAATAGTTTTTTGGGAGTGCATGGCAAAGTATTAAACATTTGTATAGGTTTTTGGGTTTGAATGAGTTAATTCATATTCCAAAAACGCAACATATACATTTGTGGAGGCGCATATTGAAAAGACATTTTTTGATTTTGATTTGTCCTCTCACCTCAGCCGCGGACACAAAAGAGTCCGTTGAGGCGATGCTGACGCTGTCTCTCAGGCAGGCGTCATCCTGCTCCTCTTGAGACAAAATGTCTGACAGGCAAAACACAAAATGTCACAAACTCGTCCACATTATTTCCCCTTTTGGTCACGTGTGCGGCGGAAGCGACCGACCGTGGCCGCTGGCGGCGGACGAAGGCTCCGACGTGCCCCCCAACACGCCCTCGAACTCGCCCTGCAGACGGTAAGCCCTCTGCAGCAGCGACTTCAGCCTGTGGACAAACTCTGCACTGATAACATCCTACAGCCAGAAAAGAAAGGAAATGCAGTCGCGCCTGCGAATTGGAACCAGAACTATAGAAAGTGTAATGATGGTTGACGGAAGACACATACTTCCATGTTGTCCTCTGCGACGGCATCCGCAGCCCCCGCCTTGACGGAGATCAGGTCGTCGTCCGCCTGCTTGCTCCGGAACGTCAACGCCTCTTCCCATCGCCGTAGCGCCTCTTCAAACAAATCCATGCCTGCCAGAAGACACTTCATAAGTCACCAATCGCCACCAAGTCGTGCGAGATTACGTTCAAACGCGTTTACTTACCCATGAGGTAGAGGTTCTCGGGAGTGGCGACCATGCTGCACACGTCGGCATCGCCCAGTCGGTCCCAGCAGCTGGACTCGACGGCGCAGGTGCCACTGCTGGACGTGTCCGCGCTCGATGCCAGACTCTCGGAACGCTCCCTGGGGGCTGCTACGGAGGCGGGTGCGAGCGAGAATCCCGACTCGGGGTTGAAGGAGATCGTCATGTTCTGATGACTGCTCTTGACTGCATACAAGAGTTTAAAGATGAATTTTGTGTACCCTTTGGGGGCGTGGCTTAGTGAATGAGATCAGTGACTGTTAAATAAGTGGCTTAAAGTGCATTTGTGACTAACTTTAATGAAAAATGTAAATGATCCTAACCCTGGTCTATACTGCCTCACCATTTTCCAACGCTGCCGAGGAGAACAACAACTGGACGGCGGCCTGATCCCATTGCGGCGAACCGGCCTTCTTGCGGCCTCGCCTCCTCTGGAAGTGGCGAGCTAGGAAGAGCAGCGAGGCGGCACCGAAGGCGGCGGCGGCAACCAGCTTCTTGGTGCCCGCGCTCACCTGATCAAACACATTCACAAGCTCATGTTAGGACCCAGCACTCAGAAGCTATTCTACGGGGATGTATTGGTATGTAAAATGGACTTTTTTTAATGGCTTGTACGCAAATATTCCGATTTCTTGCACACCCATAAAGGGTGAAATAAAACAAGTAGATCTATTTTTGAGAGCATCGTCACAATTGAATTCATTTACAGAACACGCACACAAAGCTTGGTGAAGATCTGCCATTTTCAAGTGATTGATTAATGCTCTTGGTGATGGAAGTCCTGCCTCCACAAACGAAAATATTAAGTCTTTATAAGCGTTTGCTTTGTGGGTAGTGGGGGAATTTGGTTAAATTATTCAGCGATGACTTAAAAAAAAAAAATAGTGGCAAGAGGGGTCGTAAAAATTGCTAAATATAGCAACTAAATTCTCTACACTGACTAACTGCTTGCTTTGTCCAACACCCGAGCTCTGTTACTGGGTAACAAAGTGTAATAAAATGAATGTCTCCTTTAAAACGACATTTTGACAAACATTTTAGATAAATTACGTCACAACGCGCACAATTTATAAACATTTGAAGAATATGTTTTCTTATTGCATGTATAATTATTGACATTTTCTTTAGGAGGTTCCACTGTAATTCTTGGCAATACTGCACAGGACCATGCGCATTAGACAACACGCCCAAAACAACCCAATCAGCGCCGCCTTCCGCCAGTCACATGACGCGACAGGCATCAGTGAGGTGAGAGGTAGTTAACTCATCATCATCATCATCATCATCATCAGGAAAGAACCACCAGGGAGATTAAGCGGTTAAACTAAGTGCAATAAACTCAGACTTTTGAACATATAAACTCTTTACTTCAAATTATATTTTATACTTGTTTTGTGTTTTCTTTATGTTTATATGTTCAATAAAACCATAAACCTAAACTTAAGAAGGTTTGCGTAAGACTTCAGAAAATTTTTAATTCCCACATAAACACAACTAATTCCAATTTACGCTAAATAGAGCTATAAAATCATGTTAAAAGTGGGATTTGGCCATGTGTTGTTTTAAACAATTTTATAATACAGTGAAATGTTTTTTTTGTTTTTTTTTAGTGAAGTGGACAATATGCATGACAGTTAGGAATGTTCTCAAGCCATTGCATGTCTACTTTATTTTTTGAAGTAAAAGGGAGTCCATTACGTCAGGGCCTCTTCCAAGAGTGAGTCGATTTACATTATTTATGTTTAATCACAGAGTGGAGGGGAAATAGATATCTAAAAATAGTTTTATTAAAATGGAAGTAAAATGACTATTCATCTTCCAGGCTCTCTTCTGAGATAGAGTTGGAGAAGGAAAGTTACACAGCATAAACATTTAGCAGCCATAAATAGACTGGCCAAAGTGTAACTCTAATCCGACCCTGAACTCATTGAACCCCTGCTAACCCACATCCACAGTCTGAGGTAACATCACAGTTAAAGCACCAAGAAGAAGCTATTTAAAAAAAATTAATAAATAAATAAAAAATAAGGGGGGGGGTAACTTTATGATGTACCTGCAGCTGTGCCACAGAGCCGCACACGGCCAGCGGCAGGTGAATGACGCGCAGGGCAGCGGCCTTGGCCGACAGCTGGGAGTAGTGCGTCATTGCGTCACTCGAGCCATGACGCTGCTGGTCCTCACGCGAGCGCCGCAACTGCACAGCAGGACATAACAACGCCTTTTTACATAAGAACTATTACTGTACATTGAAGTTGCAATTAGACCCATTAAGAGGCTGTGTAACATGTCAGGCAAACTGTTAACAACTATTTTCGAATAACACTATTTAAAAATATATATAAATAAAAAATCCCTATTTGAAATGTAAAATAGATAATCAAGTCCATCTTGGAATATCCATCCCATTTCTGAACTGCTTACCGTCACTAGAGTCGCGGGTTCGCTGCAGTTTATCTCACCCTGATTTTTTTGTCACTTGTCAACCTTGTCACTTGTCACAGGGCACATATAGACAAACGCAAAGGTGCACAGATGGGATTTGGGAACTGTGGGGGATGGTATACACACACATACCTAAATATTTATGTATACAAAACACAACTTTATTCCAGATTTTTTTTTTTCAAAAATAAAACTAACATGAAAATGGTAATATTATGTGGACAAGACTTGTGATTTTATAGGAAAAATACAAAAGTATGTAATTTTAAAATAAAGTCACAATGAAGAAAATAAAGTTTTGTTCTGAATTTTAAGAGAATAAAGTCATATTATTACGAGAATAATGACCTAAAATTGAGGACGGAAAACTTAAAATTTGGAGGGAAGAGCATAATTTACAAGGGTTTTGTTCCCCTACCATTTTAAATGAATATAAAAAGACTTCCTTTTCAAGCTTGGAAATGCCCTATAATAACACATGACTTCCTTTACCATTTCAAAATAAGGTGCCACGACTAAACCCCCCCAAAGCCTCCAGCTATAAATATCCACCTAAATAATGCTCCATGGAGCACATCGCAGATTGCTTACAATTTCCGTGTGTTTTTGTAAAATCAATGCCCAGAACAAAAATACCTGTCCTCATAATTATAGCACCACATGCTAAGTTGCTAACGGTTAGCCAGCTAATCACTCAGTCCAGATATCACCTCGTTCGCCCGTCAAAAGACACATTTGTTGGTGTGGACTGTGGACGTGACAAAATGAGCGTTAAAAATCATTACCGCTGCATATGAAGTCTTATTCTTCCGCCTCCGCAGCCAGGCAGGCGAAAAGAGTACGTCTGGTCGACCGGATGACCTCCGCAGATGAAGCCGAGTGAAAAGGACCCCGGCTCGGCTAACGTCAGCAACGGCTAGCGCTACTTTCTGTCGTGTTTTACACGGAGATTAAGCGCCTCCGCTTGACTACATTTGGTATTGCAAGTCAAAGTGAAGGTCGTTTTCACACGAAGCGCAGCTATTACGTAATTCAATCATTGGTGATAAATTAACCTTAACTGCGGATTGTAGTACAAAAGCGCTTGTCTTTTATTACTTGATTAGCACATAGTCATCGTATGAACAGATAACTATTTTTTTTATTGGCTTTTGCAACCCTTTTTAAATTGATTTATTTAACAAATTGAAATCAAAAGCCAAACATGGCAAACATTAAACAAACAATCATCATCACAGTACACAACAATCTCACAATAACAGTAAAGAAAAAAAAAAAAGAGGAAAGAAATAAATAATGCCAGGGGTCTTAAACTAAGAAATATTAAAAACACCAAAATGAGAACACAAAATTAAGGTCTTGATAGCCTTCTTATTTTTGGAAGTAGAGATGGACTGTAAATATACATCTTTCAAAAACAGGGAAAAAAATAGGTTTCAACTTTACACATTTACATTTATGAATATAAAACTTAGCAAGATCAATTAAAAGATGAATCAAATAATATTATTTTTCAAATGAATTGTCAAAAATCAGTAATGAAAGCTCAAAATTACAAAAGATATTGTCCAAAATAAATTTGCAAATGTCTTGCCATAGCTTGCGAGCATAAGTACATTTCCAAAACAAATGCACAAGAGTCTCTGATTGGGAGCCACAGAAGGAGCAGTTCTGATCCATATCATAACCAAATTTAACAAAAAAAGGATTTCACTGGATAACAACGATGAATCATTTTGAAAGACACTTCCTTTACCTTGTTCACTAAAAATAATTTCTGAGGCAGGGTCCACATTTTTTCCAACATAAATTCTTTACACGACAGTTCCAGTATGATATTGGACGTGACACAGACACAATATCAGATTGGAAAAAGAAGAAATTCCTCATAAGTAAATAACACTCCCCTGGCCTGGTCTTTGATGTTTTTTTATGTCTACTTTTAACGTATATTGCGTTCGTTTATGTGTATCTTTACATTGTTATGACATGAATTGTGCTCAGCCTTCTTGGCCAGATCACGCTTGAAAAAGAGACCTTGGTCTCAAATTAATTTTTATTCATTCATCCGTCCGCTGTACCATTTCAGGGCTGCGGCACTTGCGAGTGTGCTGGACCCGATCCCAGCTGACCAGAGACAGGGTCTTCACCCGGAACTGGTCGCCAGCCAATTACAGCAGGGCACAGATTTATTCACGCTCACGTTCGCGCCTACAGACAATTTAGAGTGTTCAATTATCCCATTCCTACAATGCAACGGGGCTGGAGTAAACTCACACAGGCAAACGGAGAACATGCAAAAGTCCAGACAAGAAGGCCAAAGGCCAAATTTGGACCCGCGACCTTTGAACTGTTGAGGCGGATGTAGTAGCCACTCCCCACTGTGCTGCCCTTATTTATTTTATGGTTAAATTAACGTATTGAGTAATTGATTGACTGTCCACAAACCCCCAAAAGACGGCTTCTGTTCCTCTTTGGTATCGCCGAGGCGAAGCCGCGTTAAGTGCTCTTGTGCCCACTGCTTGTTCTTTGGCTGTGTAGCGGTGGGCTGGGTCTTGGTCACGGCCCGGAGAAGCCTCGCCAGGACGATTTCTCTCTTGTACCCACTGCGTGTTCTTTGATTCGACAAGGCTGTAACGTTAGCAACCACGCAGAACGGCCAAGGAGCGTTTAAATGTTCAGAAGGATAACGTTTAACACCACAACCAACGCCAATATTTCGACATTCGAGTGGAATATAACCGACGTTGGCAGCAGCGCCGACGTTTATCGTAAAGGTAAGCACCGACTTAAGTCGCCGCCGGGCGGGGTTTTAGTCTAGTATCCTCCGAGGGGGATTGTCGGCTTTCGCTTCGTTCCGCAACGCTATCAGGCTAACGTTAGCTCCATGCTAACAGATAGCTTCTATCCACCATCACGCGTCACGGTCTTTAAGCAAATTCACCTACTTCTTTATTTTTGTTTTACACCTGCGTGTCTCTCTGTGTGAGTTACTGTTTATTTTTTCTAAATAAAATAATCAAACGTGTCAGAGTGATGCTAATGCTAAGTGCTAACTGCGCTGTCAAAAAAAAAAAGAGCCTCGCCTGCTTTTGACAGCTCACCTCCGTAGGCCGACATTACGTACATTTACATCGGTTGTTCCATTGCATACATCAAACAGAGGTTATGCGAACAATGTTGGATTCTCCTCCCGTCCTCCCCGATATCAACGTGACAGAATTGAACGCGAACGGGGCAGCAGGTGACGTTAACATTTTTTACAGCATCTGCTCCATAAACTGACACTCGGGGTCCAAATGTGACGTTAACCAATGTGTACATAAACGCACCATCAACGATTTAATGAATAGAGGCAATAATCATGTGGCAGTTGTGGATTGTTGCGTGCACTGCTGCTTGCTCGATCAGGCAGAGTGCCCCGCCCTAGTTTAGCATCTCAGTCCTGTGTACTGCTGTATGCCCATTTTACACACTTTTAATAATCTTCAATTTAACCCCCGCCCCCCCCTTCCACCAAAAAAAAAAGAAGATAGATTAGAAGCGGAACGCGTGGTAAGGAAAATCATAATAACAGTACATTTACGTACGGCGTTATCAGAACACAGGATGGTAGATTAGCCAAAAAGTATACTCTAGTAAAAGGGCTGTTACTTTATTATAATATGATTCATGTTGGAAAAAAATGTAGTCCTCCTATTAAGTAATCAGTTAAAAAAAAGAGTCACTTGTTAGTAACTTCGGTGTATTATTGTTTTAATAGAGCATGAACGTTAAATAGACAAAAACTATGTAATAGAATTCAGAATTTTACAAATTTAGATATTGACCAACAGTATCGCTTCATTTATTTAACATTTATGTATCCAGGTAAGGCAATTGAAAACATGCTCATTCACAATGTTGACCAGGCTGTAAAGTGAAGAATAAAACATCCATCCATCCATTACAAAGTGAAATACATAAGACAACAAACCGTATAGTGTGATATCAAAACGTTATTTAATTACACGTAACGGTGTAATTGTACCGTGTAGGGCTGCAATGATTAATAACTTAAATGGTTTCTTTACCCCAAAAAAAAGCATGAAAGCTTCGCAGAGACCGTTTGTAATAATGTCATTTTACAAGAAAAGCCGTAATTTTACATGACTTGCGTTGTGATATTATTATTATTATTATTATTATAATCACAAAATGCTATAGCCTAGCGGCTAGCCCATGTTAAAATGAGTGATATTTGTATATTTCCTATGTGAGTTTTGGCACAGGGGTGATTTGAATGCAATCGTTTGTTGCGACACAACAAAACCAGATCTTTCAGATGCTGCTGTTGATGGCGGGGCCGGTTTGACATGCGGGCTGAGAACGACAGCAATTGTTCACATGTGTGATGGCTATCATGGCTCGGAATATTTCTTCCACCTGTCGTCAAGATCCAGATGATATTCCAAACGATCAACAACGCTGTAGTGATTCCTGTTAAGATCGTTTTATTTGAAAGAGGAACTGACGTTCTGCTCGCACTTTTTTTTTTTTTTCCTTAGCAGCTGTCGGTTGAGCAATGCCGCCGGCCCCCAGCTGCGACTGCCCCCACCTGGACTGTGTGGGGGAGATCACCAAGGAGGAACTCATCCACAAGTCACACGTGAGTCACTTCCTTCACTCATTACAATGTCTGAACTGTACTGGTCGAAAGTTGAAACGCAACATTGAGCGCCATGCTATACATGCTAACATGCTAACATGAGTGTCATCATTGTCTCCAGGGCCAATGTCAAGACTGTAAAGTCGGAGGACCAAATTTGTGGGCTTGTTTGGAGGTAAGACAAAAAAAAAAGAAGAAAAAAATATATTTTCTCTTATCTCAAAAACGATGTTGTATTTTTGTGTCACTAGAATGGCTGTGCCTACGTCGGCTGTGGGGAATCCCACGTGGACCACAGCACAGGACACTCGCAGGTGAGATGTCTTCGAAAGTTGATCTTAATCTGTGTGGGGGGGTTGTTTCATTTTTTTCTGTCAGTTAACACAGCCAATCTGTGAATATGTTACTTGAAAAAGATAATAAGCAAATATCAGCATGTACAATGGATGTGAAATGTACACAATACCCCGTTCGATTGCCATAAAAAAAAAAAAAAGAGTAAGTAATGCTGAAACAATTGAAAGTGCCCCTGATTAACCCCAAATAAAAATTATATGTTCAAGCAGGCTTTCCCTGAGATTTTTGTAGTTACAGCAAGAGAGAGATCTCATTGTTAATGTTCATAGGTCATTTAGGAAAAAGGGTACAAAAGAAGTTTGAGCTGTTAATGGAAAACTGTGAAGGCAGTCGTCAAGGAGTAGAGAACATTTGGTACAAAACTGACATTACCAAGAACTTGATATCCTTCCAAAATTCATTAAAAGGCTAGTCGGTGACGTCGAAGGAGCTGCAGGAATTGCTGGCAAGTACTGGCTGTGACAACAGTCATCTGTCTTTTTCATGTCTGGGTTGGGGGGACAAGATGGAAGCTTTACAGTTGTGCTTGAAAGTTAGGGTTATGTCAAATTTAGAGCACAACTGTAAATATACCAAAGCTAAATGTTGCCTAATAACACAAAAATGCTATGAATCGTCACCAAAATTCACATCTCTAATTCTCTACACGTCAACTTCAACCTCCAAATCCGAACATCTTATGGGCATTACACCTTTTTCCCACCATACAACGTGCTCATACGTTTCCTAAACTTTCAAGCACAACTGTATCTTAAAGAATGAAAAACACACTTGAAATATCCCCAACACGTGGCAAAATGTGTCGTAATGCGATGAAGCCAAAGCAGATGTTTTTGTAAAAATGTATGTTTGGCATAAACGCAATGTTGCTCGTCACCAAAATCAACACTGTGGTGGTTGGAGTAACATGTTAACATAACATAACATTTCAGATTGAAAACGATTTCACATAAAAAACATTCTCTGATCTTTTTGATGAAAAACAATTTGACACACAATTACAGTATATCAACAATTCGCTGCTATGATGAGCTAGTAAATTAGCCAGCATGAGTTAGCGGTCGGATTAACATCATTGTTGAAACGGTTGGATTCATGTTACATTATAACTATAATTTACTCTTTTTTTTTTTTTTTTTTTAACCTTTCACTGCGAGTCCCCCTCCTGTCTGTCCCATGTGTTTGCATGTTGCACTCGCTAGTTGCAGATTTGAAAGTGGGTCACCGTGACAGATTAGCAGAGACAAGATTTTATAAAATCATATCTTTTTCGTCCCATTTTTGTTCATGAACTCCAATATCTATCGATTTTAGTCCAGTTTTTATTAAGCGAAGTACATTTTCGTTTCGTCTTCATTAGCCGACGAAAATGCAGACTGATTTGGTTCCAGTTATTATTTATGAACGAGGATTTTAGTCCAGTCTAGTCTCGTTTCTATCCGGTGAAAAATGTGTGTTGACGAAATGACTTTTGTTTAGTTTTCCTTGACGAAATGAACACAAGTTCTAACCAAGTCAGAGTTGGGACTGCTAGAGATAAAAACAAAACAACAAATCAGAAGACTGCTGGTATGAGGACCACTGAACTTTATTTGCAATTTGAACTTGAAACGGTGGTAGATGTGTGCTGACTCACATTTAACATGAGTTTGAATTTCATTGGTTCATTCTGAACGTAGTCACATCCGAGTTATGAGCGTGTGCACAATTGTGCAATCACATTATGTATCTCGTTTTGTTTATTTTTACTTCCTGTCTTGAAAAGATGTCGTCTTTATTCGTTTGTTGGCCGCCACAAAAAACCTAGCATTTGTCCAACTCCTGATACGTTTGTGTCGACATTTTACATCCACTGTAGGCATTAAATTGGAATTGGCCACTTGGACCTGCAGCATAAATCGAACCTGAGGCGTCTCCAGTCCACATCCAGTGCAATTGCACGAGCGGCTCATCTATTATTAATCGCGAGTCCTCAGGGAATTGCGGTGCTGCCACTCGCACGTTTACAGGATCCGTTGTTGGCTGGGCCTTTTCTTTTTTTCCTCCTTCGGTTGCCTCATTGCAAAAGCGATATTAATGCAAAGTCATCATTTGCTGCGCCTGCAGAGAAGACTCTGCGCTCCTTGACCCAAATGAAAGATACATTGGATTTTGTGTGCGCGTGCGCATCTGATGGTTGATGGCAGCGGATTGATTTGAAAGCACCGCGATGTCCTTCCGTCCACCGAACTTGATGGATTAAGTAGCAGTTTGATTTGTTCTCGAGTTATAAGGTCACAGTTTGGTCCACGTACGCTGCAGTAAGGGAAGGAAATGCTTAACAGAAAGCGAAACAGGAGCAGACTTTGTGATGTTTAAAATGACCCATGAAAAACGTCAACAGTAAATTGTCTGAAAGCCCAACAATATAATGTTTGCAATTCAAAAAACACTCATATTTAACAACTTAAATCTTTTCAATTTAAAAAAAAGTGAAACATTTAATTGCCAGCTGTAAATTACAACCATAAATGAAAGAAAACTAAAACAGTAAAATAAACACCTTCAATCTTTTCTTTTTATAAAACCGAAACATTAATACTTTGTCTTTCTTCTTCTTATTATTATTTTTTTGCCAATTGCAGCAGAAGCACGAGTCTGAATTGTTATGCCATAAAAACACCAACGGCACTTGTTACTGCTTGTTTTCCCGTAAAATCTGTTCTGGGGTCAGACTGTCGCCATCATTAAAACCTTTATTCACTGCACAGACTTTAAAAACAGTTACATGTTAACATTCTATTAAAGGTCATACTAGTGTGAAAAATGAATAACCCTGTGCCTTTTTAAAGTTGTTGTTTTCCCTCATGGTACTCGTGATTTCGTTAGTAAATCACGACCTTTACTGCACTCATGCGCAGTAAATGTCGTTTAGGCTTCTATTCTTGCCGCGATATCAAGTATCGAGTATTAAACTGCCACGCAACACATCACACTGACTGATGCAAAGTCCAATAAATCCACATATCAAAGCGCTTAATAATGTCGACTATATTTGCTCTCATGAATCCTTTAGAAGGACTCTTTCTTTTGTTGCCCGGGACTCTTTGCCTGCTGCTGTGACCGCTAATGCGACCTGCATCAATAATGCACGCGGGTGGTCGACCATCACCGTTTACGACCATCTCCGAAATACGAAGGAATGTAGTTTCAGAGACGCGTATTCACCAAAGTGCTGCAAATCAGAAGCTGCTCATTTGTGCATATAACAAAACTCAATACAGCTCTGCTTACATTTCGCTTTGTGGTCTGGCAGGGGCGTCACTAGGTTTCATGGAAGGGGGGGGGGGGGGGGGGCTTAGCCCCAAGGCAAACTCTGTCCTCGAGGGCCGGAGTCCTGCAGGTTTGGGATGTTTCCCTTCTCCAACACAGCTGATATATGATCAGCTCATCAGCAAGCTCTGCATAAGCCTGATACCGATCCTCTTGATTGGAATCAGCTTGTGTATACGGATATCACATGCATTGTAAAATAATTATTAGACAATATAGCAATCTGCTGTTCATTAAGGTTTTTGATCTTTTTAGTAAAAATAAATAAATAAATACACAACCAATTCATTTAGAGAGGGCTTAAGAACATTTTAGGTAGACTTGAGCATTGTGGTCTAGTGTTTCGAACAGCGCAAATTTACCTCATCACTTTTTTAAAAAAATATTATTATTATCATATTATTCACGGAACACTTGCTTATTTGTGTTTTATTGTACTCAGGTCAAAGCCCTGTGTAATATAAAAGTATATCTTTTGCAGATGTTCGCGTAAGGAACTATGTTAAGCTTCATTTAGTCCGGCCATAGCCCTGTCTAATAAAACGTAGTATTTTGCTGCTATCTAGTGGCATCGATAGGAACTTATTAATAACTATATTTGGGGGCCATCAATTACTCATACGTTTTTATGCGTGTCAGAGCAGTAATTCTTAATCTTGTTGGAGGATGCGCATTTACCGAACTCGTGTTAATTTTATCTGCCATTTTTAAAATTAGTCTGTTTTAGTCCAGTTTCAATCATGCATGTTAGTTTTTATTATAGTTAGTAAACATCATCCCATTTTTATTTAGTCCGTTTCTAGTCAACTATAAATCTAGCATTTTAGTCTTTATTTCAGTCCAAGAAAACAGAATTAACCTAAATGATAAAAAAATAAATGATAATAAACCTAACCCTAACCCCGAGTCAAACAAAAACCATCAACGTTTTAGTCGGGACAATCATTTAAGTCCTGTATTTATTTATTTTTTTGACACACAATTACAGTTTATCAACAAGTGGCTACTATGGCTCCATGCTATGAGCTAGTAAATTAGCCAGAATTAGTTAGCGGTCGGATTGAAACATTTTAAATGATTATTTTCAAATTCAAAACATAGGCATATATAGGGTTTACTGGTAAACAAAATGAATACGGAGAGTAGCCTTTTCATCGAATTTTCAACTTGTATTCAGAAAGTGTTCTTGTATTCCCCATCGTCATGCATCTTAAAGAAATGTTCCTTTTAGTTTTGCTCAACTTGGCATCGCTAATCATGCAGTTAGACGCTGACTCCATCACTCGCCGCTACTGTTTTCTTAGATGGAACCCATTGGCAGCAGATAATGAAAACCGCAGAGGCCCCAGAATTGAACCCTGTGGAACACTATACATTCCTTTATACATGTCAATTTACATTGCACAAATTTGTCCGACTACTTGTTTTTTTTTGCTCGACATAGTTATAGTATGAAGAAATTCGAATGAGAAAATCACGACATACCATCACAGTAGTCAAACGTTGACTACTGAGTGCACCAAATTCTCTGCAGCACAGATATATATATATATATATATATATATATATATATATATATATATATATATATATATATATATATATATATATATATATATATATATATATATATATATATATATATATATATATATGCACACTTTGAAAGAAGACATTTTTTTGACAAATTTTCAGATAAACGTACTTTTTATTTATTTTCATCTCAACTCAAAAATAATCAAACAAAACCTTTTGATTCATTTGTTATTGTTGCACGCAGGAGACCGGCCACAACCTGACGGTGAACCTGACCACGCTGCGAGTGTGGTGTTACGCCTGCGGCAAGGAGGTCTTCCTGGACCGTAAACTAGTCCCTCAGCCCCCGCAGTCCAACAGCAAGCCTTTTGCCTCCTCGCAGCAGGTACACGTCGATCACCACCTCATGTCCTCCCGCTTATCATTTTCGAACGTGACCACTTTATTACATAATTGCTTTTGTTGCGTAACAACGTTTTTCTCTTGGATTTGAGCTTTGCCATTGTCCAGATAACAGATGTTGTTGTTTTTGCGTGCGCGTGTACTTCACTGAAGGGTAACAGCAGAGCCTCCCCGGCGAGCCCTGCCTCCCTCCGTGTGACCCCCAATGGCCTTTGCGAAGACCTTGACATGGAGACGGAGGAAGAGGATGACATGCGTGCTCGAGGTGAGCTGTTCTGTAATTATACGTGATGTGCACGAGACGCTTGAGCTCCTTTAGCGCTGGCTGCGTCAATTGAATTTTAGGTCACAGAAAAATAAATTTTTGGGGAGAAGCCTTGAGTAGTCAAGGGACAGGACCAGGATTTAATAATAGATTACAAAAATCAATGTTTTTCTAAGAGTTTTAAATTAAATTAATCTTTTTCTCCCAAACACAAAATAAACCATTCTTTGGAAATCTTTGTTTTTGAACATTTTACCAAATAGATTTTTGCAATGAGCGGATAAAGAGAAAATGGTATAAACATTTCAGTTTTATTTGAGATGATGTTGACCAAAATGATCACGATTTTCACTATTGTGACAATATTGCTGAAATAAATCTAAACCGTTGTTGTTTACGTTAAGCAAATATGCTTGGCTGGGGCTGCAGCGCCCTCACACTCGCGTGACGATAAACACAGTACGGTGAATTACAAGGGAAAAGTTTGATCTGGAGATTTGATCTGGGTTCTATGTAAAAGACAGCGGTGGTAAAAAGCTGCATCTTCCTTTTACGAGTGTGACGCGATCATGTTTCATGGTCTTTGTGTTGGCTGGGTGAAGTCACGTGGTTTTCACTTGTGGTTTCTTCCTAATTAGGGCTCCATGTTCTGCAAAAGGGCAACACCTGCTTTGCCACGCCAACGTCTGACATATTGGCAAACTGTTATTTGAACGGGATGAGATTTGACAGACATTTTTCTCTCCTCACCTCCCACAGTGACTTAGAGCTACTTGTGTTTCTGATTGTTTGCTTCACTGCACTCCCTTCCTCCGTTCCCAGGCTTGACCGGACTGAAGAACATCGGCAACACATGCTACATGAACGCCGCTCTACAGGCCCTGTCCAACTGGTGAGGCGATGACTCGGCGCCATATTTTACCTCACGGTGCTCGTTTATTTTGCTTTCCCTCCACACACACACACACACACACACACACACACACACATTTACACACAAAGACGCTGCAGTGCACCGCTTATAAAAGAAGCCCTATTGTTACTCCCCGCGGGCTTGTCTTTGTTATTGCTTCTACCCTTTGTGATTGGCCACTAAATGTAACAGCAATCCTTCTCTGCAGCACTGCGTGCCCGGAGGCTGGTCAAATTTAGCGTGCAGCAGAAAAGCCGGGTTTGAATTTGCAAACTAAATCACTTGCCACAAGTGAGTGGGAATACTTTGCGTCTTAATGTTAGTGTCTCGTTTGTAGGATTTTCAACATCATAACCACTTTTCTAATTGTGAAAGGCCCCATAAAGGACTGGATGTGTCTGTCATAGTCTCAAGACTGACGTGTGAAGCAGTACGGCGCCGTGCGGCATCCCGACTGTAAAAGAGTAGGAAGTTTAGGAATCAAATAAGGAATAGATGAAGCCAGGCTTATCATCTTCTCTGGTAATTAAAATACACTTGCAAACTCTCCTCCTTGTCATTTTGTTGGGTTGAATGACTTGTGAGACACGCTAATACGCCTCGTGTTGTTGGCACTGACTTGTGTCCGAGCTATCGGTGCTTAAATTCAGCGTAAATGTAGTTATGTCTGCAGAGTGCAGACTGCCTAAGATGGACATGCAATAACTTTTGAGTGCATTTGAACACTGTTGCTAAACAAAACAGCAGCAGCTACCAACAAGGGTAACATTCCCTGAAACAAAGTGTGAGAGTGCCGCTTAAGTTTCCGGCATAGTTTTAAAGATATTTTGTCCCCTCTAAGAAAACAAGGACCAGCTTTTCTCCTGAGTAGCAACTCGTCCCTTTTGTCACAGCCCACCCTTGACACAGTTCTTCCTCGAGTGCGGCGGCCTGGTGAGGACGGACAAGAAGCCAGCGCTCTGCAAGAGCTACCAAAAGCTAGTGTCTGACCTGTGGCACAAGAACAGGTGGGTGACGCTTGTTGAAAAATCACTTCGGATCAGCTAACTCTTCTGTGCCCTTTCTTCACGTCTGTTTCACTGATCTGTCAAATTGTAGACCCTCCTACGTGGTTCCGACTAATCTATTCCAGGGAATCAAAGCCATAAACCCAATGTTCAGAGGATACTCTCAGCAGGTGTGTGATGTTTCTTCCTTCCTTGGTGCATCATATAGGTACAAATGGAGTCAGTGTTTATTTTTACCTGTGCCTTTCGGATGGGACTAATCAAAACGCGACATTCCCATTTCTGCATTGAACTTTCACACAGCCAACGTAGAATGTCGACAACGACAATGACTTTCAGCATAAAAGAAAGGTGGGCAGTGGTGTTAAATTTAACTCACCTGGCCCTGGCTTGTCACTAGCGGATATTTTCCTGGTTCCCTGTTCTGTATGTGACACAGAATAGAGTTTTTCGAAGTTGGTCCGAAAATTTCCCAGCTTCCTAAAGTTGTATCAGAGGCAGGATGGTGGGCCGGTGGCGGTATGAAAGCAAATGTCAGAAAGCTCCATGCCATATCGTTACATTTCACACTGGACAGCCATGAAGGGAAAAGCCACAATAAAGCTGGTTTTGATGGGCAAAAGTCAAAATGAAGAAATGTGCTTTCTGAGACATGAAGCAGACCCACTTAATCTAGTGCGTCTCATTAAATCATGCGACGGGCTGGATCTGGCCTTTACTTTCACACCCGTGGTCTAAAGTCTAGAAAAGACTGCCGCTGTGTCAAAGAGGTAAGCGGAAAGCCCGCACTATACGTGTAGTATAACACTCACTTGTGCTGCCCTGGTCCGTTGAAAGCACTTTCAATGTCACACCAGTTGACATAATCACTTAATGTGGACGTATTTGCAGCATGGCGAGTCACCGTGTGAAGGCACGTGCAGCTACGGCAGTGTCCTGCTTTACTAGGTTCTGTGAGATAAATCACAAATTCGCGGAGGATTGTTAGGCCATGTCGGCTTGTGGTGGAATTAGTTCTGCCGTGTTCCCAGACGTTTTTATGTTTGACGCAACATTCACACACTGCGTTTCGTGTTAGTGTGTCATCAAAACACACTTGCAACATTCCTGATTTTCATGCTGTCGATCCCGCTTTTGGCCCGCAGGACTCGCAGGAGTTTCTCCGCTGCTTGATGGACCAGCTGCACGAAGAGCTGAAGGAGACGCTGCCCGAGCCGTACGAGCCGTCCAGCGGCGTCGCGATGGACGACGCCCCTCCCAAAGAGGACAACCATAACCAGTCGGACAACGACTTTCAGTCGTGCGAGTCGTGCGGCGGGTGCAGCGACCGGGCCGACGGCGACGCATTGCACGCGGGCTTGCCCACCGTCGTCGTCGACAACGAGGCGCAGATGCTGATTCCTGAGCACGACGACGTTCAGGCCAACAGGGAGTGGCAGAAGGAGAAGAACATGATCAACAATATCTACCGCGCCGGGGAGAACACGGCGGCGGACATGGACAAAGATGTTGACACCACCACCGAGACCACGCCCATTATCAGCAGCCAGGGACACCTTAAGACGCAAAGCAGGACATCGGGTAAGGAGAAAAGACTTTACAGAAGTGGATGTCCTTGGAAAGTTTCATGGATCATCAAACACCTGTTTGGAATTTTACCATTCAGCTCCTTGTTAGAGAAGTTGTGCAAAAAGCACCGGATCACTGAGCAGTTACACGCGTGTGCATTCAGACGTTTAGAGAAGATTAATAAAAGTTCACCTGTAATGCATTTTAGGCTCATCTTGAAATCTCATCTGCATTACAACCATTTTCTGAGTCGTGAATGCGGCTCGGGCTCACTGTGAATGGCTGTCGTCAATGTTTGTTGTGGTTGCCTCCTCCAGAGTCCTTTCCAGACATCCAAATGTCCAACATCACAAGACCACAAAGTCCAGCCCCTATGGAGGGCCACAAAATGTCCAGCAGCTTGCCCAAAGCTTCGTCTGTGTGGCCCAGCCTCAATACGGCACACAAGAAAGGTACATAAGTTTCATGTCAAAAATACCACATTTGGAGGGGCAAGCGGTTGGGTGGAAACAAAAAGCTAATGTAAAATATAAATAGTCTATGTATACAGTGTGCCAATTTCAGTTCTCAAATTTAAGTCACACAAGGTTTCGCGGAAAAAAAAGTCTCATGAGATTTGCAAATTCTGAGTGATTTAGCGGAAATCTTAGATGATTTAACTTACGAAGTTTAGTTGGATGTCTTGCGTGTTTTAGTTTCAGTATCACATGACTTAGCAGAATTCTCATTGGATATATTGGAAGTCTCTGGAAATTTAGTGGATGTCTCGAAAGGTTTACTAGTCTCGAAGTCTAGTAGAAGTCTCATTAGATTTTGCGAAACTTTTGTGCGATTTAGCTGACGTTTTGCACGACTTGGCAGAAGTCTTGTGGGAGTTTTGAAAGTCATTACATTTTTGGGAAGTCTCTTGTAATTTAGCTTTAATCTTGTGTGATTTAGTCAAAGGTCTGGTGGATTTAGCTGAACACTTATGGCACATAACAGAAGTACCGTGTGATTTAGCGAGTTTTGTGTAATTTAGCAGAAGTCTTACTTGATTTAGTGGAAGTCTTGTTGTTTTACTTGACTTTGTGTTTGACTTTTTTTAAGTGTCATTATATTGTGTGGAAGTCTCATTCGATTTAGTGGCTATCTTGCACGATTTAGCGGAAGGCTTGTGTGCTTTAGCGAGGTTTTGCATGACATTGACAAATCTGACAAGATTTTTTTTTCATAAATCTCATGTAATTTAGCGTTAAGTGACTTGGGATTTAGCTGAAATCTTGTGTTATTTCTTAAAGGTCTTGCGCGATTAGCAGAAATCTTGCGTAATATCACAAACGCATGAATCGCTGGATTAAAAAAAAAAAATCATATGTGATTTTGTGCAAGTCAGTCTAATTGAGGTTAATGGTAGTATCTTGTAATTTAGAGGAAGTTGTGAAAATATGAAGAAAATATTTTGAACCATTTGTCCTTGTCGTTGACAGTAATTCTCAGTCTCCATTTTCACTGGTTGTTAGTGTGCTGCTCATTTTTCTCACTTCCAATTGTATTTTATTTTTTTCGACGGACAGAGTTTATTCTTATCCAGTATATCTTCTGCTTCTTCACAGTCATGAGCATGTTCTCCCCAGCCAAGAGCAAATGTCAGAGGCGGTACCACAGCGTCATCTCGGACGTGTTCGACGGGACTATCGTGAGCTCTGTCCAATGCCTCACTTGCGATCGGGTCAGTATTGGGGAGAAGGTCGAGTGTTGTTTCTGCTTAATGTACAACAACTGACTGACCGCGTGTGCTTTCAGGTGTCTGTCACGCTGGAGAACTTCCAGGACATCTCCTTACCCATCCCAGGGAAGGAAGACTTGGCCAAACTGCACTCCGCGACCCACCAGACATCCCTGGTGAAAGCCGGCTCCTGCGGGGAAGCGTACGCGCCGCAGGGCTGGATCGCATTCGTCGTGGAATACATCAAGAGGTACCTGCAGATCAGACATGCGTGGCATTCACAATAGAGCAGGTGTCATCCATCTTGTCGGGTTCTATTTTCAGCTGGTTCTGGGGTCCGGTGGTCACGCTACAAGATTGTCTCGCGGCCTTCTTTGCCAGGGACGAGCTGAAAGGTGAGCAAGCTGTTGTTTATTTTAGCGCCCGACATCATAATCGTTTCATCTATTTTGTGAAATGCTGAGCAGAGATGCACATTCTTCAAAGTTTTAAGGTTTTATGGAAGTCTCGCAAGATGTAATCTGCGGCCATCTAATGTGATTTAGCCTAAGAATTTCCAAGATTGACTGACTTTTTTTTTCAACAACATTTTTGTTATATTTTATTTTTTATTTTTATTTTTTTTTTTTTTTTGTTATATTTCAATTGTGATGTGTGTGTGTTTTTAGGCGACAACATGTACAGCTGTGAAAAATGCAAGAAGTAAGTGTCTTTGAAAAAAAACGTTTCTTTTCAATATTCAAAACATTTTAAATGATGTTTGTTATCTTTTTTTTCCCACCAAAGGTTACGAAATGGAGTCAAGTTTTGCAAAATGCAAAGTTTGCCAGAGGTATACACTTGACATCACAACATCAAATCCTTGGTCTCAACCTCCTGATGTAAATGAATGCGTTTCCTTTTAGATCCTGTGCATCCACCTGAAGCGCTTCAGGCACGAGCTGATGTTCTCCACCAAGATTGGCACCCACGTCTCCTTCCCTTTGGAGGGCCTGGACCTGCAGCCCTTCTTGGCCAAGGACAGCTCGACGCAGATTGCCAACTACGACCTGCTGTCGGTCATCTGCCACCACGGCACTGCCAGCAGTGAGTGGTCGCCGGTAGAAATGCCAAAGGTCCTTGCTATGGTCTGCAAATGCTGGCGTCATAGCTCGCTACCTCTTCCCTTGGTGTCGCAGGTGGCCATTACATTGCGTACTGTAGGAACGACCTCAACAATCTTTGGTATGAGTTTGATGACCAAAGCGTGACTGAGGTGTCAGAGTCTTGCGTCCAGAACGCTGAGGCCTACGTGCTCTTCTACAAGTAAGCCACCACACTCGTACCTGCGCACAACCCCTATCACTTAAGCCTGCAGCACATTTTCCAAATCTTATTTTTTATTTTTTTTATTCTGTGACAGACCTCGCACGTGACGAATGAAAATCAGGCATTGAGCAATTTTGGTTGTATTGTATGTCTCTTTCGATGATCTCAACACAGACCAGCACACACAAAGATTCTGTCCCACCATGGATCTCGAAACAAAGTGCCCCGAGTCAGAAATCTTGCTCGATCACGTGAGATCTTACAAAAATAAAGAATAACAGACACTTTGGGTATGCGCGAATGTTACCCGAAAGTGTTTGAAAGAGGACCAGAGGTGGCAACGTTGTAAAACGGTGACGTCAACAAAAGGCTTACTTCGGAAAATACTTGTCATCTGGGAAACCCGCTTTTAAACAAAAAATGACATCGGCCACTTCCTTGTTTGTCACTCAGGGTGCTTCTTTGATTGGCTACATGTTTGCGTCACAATTCACGGGGTCAAAATTAGCTAAGAGTAGTCTGCTTTCCCCACACTCGAAGATTTTTGGTTGTAAGATTGTTGGCCCCAACCTGTTTCAGATCCTGTAAACCTCTGGCATAAGGATAAACTTATAGCGTCATTTTATAAGACATAAGAAACAAAACAAAAAGGCAAAAACTGGACACAAACAGATTGTCTTTTTGTATACCGGCCTAATTAATTTTCTAGTTTATTTAGCGTGGTCTTGTAAGACTTTTGCAGAATCGGGTATGATTAATAATAAGTCTCATAGGATTTATAAGACGTCTCAGTAGATTTAGCCGTCTTGTGCGGGGATTTAGTGGGAGTTTTTTGTAGGATTTAGCCGTCTTGTGAAGTTGCAAGAGTCTCATGAGACTGATAAGTCTCTGGAGATTTATCAGTGTCTTGCGGGATTTAGCAGAGGTATTATGAGATTCGGTAGAAGTCTCATAGGATTTATTGGTTATTTTGCAGAAGTCTCTGTTGAAGTAGCCCAAGGCTTGTGTGATCCTGCAGAAAGAACTCCACAAGATTTTTTTGCAAGATTTTTTTTGCCAGATTTTTGTGGAAATTTTGCTGGATATTTTTCTCAGCGTTTGGAGATTTTCTTATGTTACGTCACATATGATGAGTTCCCGGGATGTATTTTTCACCACAATGTGGCTTGAATTAATGGGGCGCAATTGCATTCATGAATATTTAAAACTCCAATGAATTGCTTTTTATTTTCATACGTTACACACTGGCTAACGCCGCATTCTGTCGACTCCCACCTCGCAGGAAGAGCAACGAGGACGCACTGAAGGAGCGCAACAGGGTGTCGGGCTTGCTCAACATGATGGAGCCCAGCCTGCTGCAGTTCTACATTTCCCGCCAATGGCTCAACAAGTTCAAGACCTTCGCCGAGCCGGGGCCCATCTCCAATGACGACTTCCTGTGCTCGCACGGCGGTACAAAGACACATACGTGGCGTTACTTTTGATTATGGTATCTGCGAATGTTGGTTTGAATGTCCTTTTCTGCCATGTCAGGTGTGCCACCCAACAAAGCAGCCTACATCGAAGAGCTGGCCATAGTGGTACCACAGAACGTGTGGGACCACCTATACAGCAGGTATGTTGACTCCCCACGGCTGCTTTTTGTCATTACGATTTGTTCCCCGGGCAAATTAACTGGTCTGGTTGTCTATTAAGGTACGGGGGAGGACCCGCAGTCAACCACCTGTACGTTTGCAACACGTGCCAGATTGAGGTCGAGAAGCTGGAGAAGCGGCGCAAGTCGGAGCTGGACATGTTTGTCCGGGTAAGTTGGCTCCCCCATCCACCACGTTGTTAATTAAATAGCTAATTATGTGATATTATTGGTGCCGTTAATATTGTATTGGTGTTACTGTGCGATTTAGCGCTGAGTTTCGTGCTCATCACCCCAGAGGGAGATGAGAGGCGTAAAACTGATGAAAGCGTCATTATTAATGCATCGAGACGGTTGCAGCTGCCTTCGCATCAGTGCAGTCTGCCCACGCCGTCTAAAAGCAGCATGTTCCCGCCTTCACCGATTGTGTCAAAGCCGTGACAGGAGCAGGATGTCACTCGTGTAAGGGTGGTATTCCGCAGTGCCGGGAAGGAGTGTGACGGTTAACAGGCGACACTCACTCTTAAAAAGCAGCTCTGGTTGGCGTCACACCAGGGTTATTATAGTTTTGGAATTTTCATTATAGTATTTTTTATTTTTGTTAGTTTTAATTAGTTTTCAAGGCGTCTGTTAATTTGATGAGTTTTAGTTATATATTTAGTTTGTTAGTTTTAGTATTAGTTTTTTTTTAAATATGTGCATTACTTCTGTGCAAGATTTAATAAATACCATGGTAAAATGTAAAAAGTAACGCACTTCTTACCTAGCATTGTGTTTCAGCTGAATTAAATGAAAAAGCCGGCAAGGCTTTCCATTGGAGCCAAAAGACAAACGCACAAAATTGTCAGCTAGGAGCGATGTCATCTTAAGGTGCTTTTCTATTGGCTGCTGCCCGATGACGTCACTTCCGTGCAAGACACCTTCAGACGTCCTTTTTCCGGTTAATATTGAAATCAATATGCTTAAATCACATTTAAAATCAACCCCAAAGGCTCATTTATTGAATTAATTACCAAAGACGAAAACTAAGGACATTTTCACTATAACTTTAGTTAGTTTTGTAAATGTAAAATGTAGTTTCAGTTAGTTTTTAGTTTAAAAAAAATAATTTTCGTTTTATTTTATTTTGTTAACGAAAATGTTTTTTTGAATTTTAGTTTTACTTGTTTCGTTAGTTTTAGGTAACTAAAATAACCTTGCGTCACACACTCATATTGAGGGATGTAACGATATCCAAACGTCACAATATCACGATATGATAATCATCATGATATTGTGGCAATGTTATTATTTTTGTTTTTAAAAAAAGCTCACGATACTGTATAAAACCTCCGGGTTGTTTAAAAAAAAAAATTGTATATTGGGGGGAAAAAGCAGTGTTGTGTTTTTGTACATAACAGCAATGACAACAAAATGGGTTGGGCCATGTTATGTCACATGTCATTGTCATGTGCTCCTATTGGCTCAGCGGCACAAAGTATTGTGGTCTGTGTAGTTCACAATGCTGTGCACGGCTGAAGCTGGCGAAAAGTCATCTTTTTTTTTTATGGAGATGTTGAAAAAGATTTGCTGGTATTTATGGGAGCGATGAGTTAGTGGCCAAAAACATTCCGAATTAAAATAAACTACCAGAGGGTGCTAGAACTGTACAAAAGCAATACAACCTCGCCTTTTTAACAGACTTGCTCCTTTTCAATATTGCGACATGATGATACTGTGGCAATTTGAATATGGCGATATTGCCGTTATCATTACATCCCTACTCATAATCTGCTTGCAGGATGCCATGTTGTTGTGAGAAAGTGTGCCGTCAATGCAGTAAACACTCTATTTTTAAAGTATTTTATAAAAAATATACAGTAAAAAAAAAAAAGAATGTAAAGAATGAAACAGTTTGTGCCTCATGATTAATTTATTTCTATGGTGTGCATCCTGGCCTCCGGTGAGCAGTATAATACCGTCAAGCAGAAATGCCGGTCTTGTCGTTTGTCCTGAACCTTTTCAGCATCTCTGTGAGAAAGAGGCTAACAAGTGTGCTGTGTGCTGTATTAAAGGCACAGGTGGATAAATTCTGTATCCACTGGTGTGCAGGATATGTTTATGAAATACTGCGTGTGTGTGTGCGTATCACGAGCAGGAAGTGTTTCATTTCCCAGAAAGACAACACGGGCGCGGCGTGTTCAGAATGTCGCGTAATTACAGCGAAGGACCAGCGAGAATTGATTTAGTTTTCCATCCCCTCACTCAGTCCTTTCATCCTCACTTCATTTATTCTCCGCGAAATCCTCCCCCGCCGCCGCCTCCTCCCCCCTCCCCCCCCTCGCCGATCTCCTCCAGCGACACTCACGCCTCCTACCCCCACATTTGCTCTCTCTGCAGCTGAACAAGGCCTTCCAGGATGAGGAGTCTCCGGTGGTCATATACTGCATCAGCATGCAGTGGTTCCGCGAGTGGGAGGGTTTTGTCAAAGGGAAAGACAATGGTGAGTGGAAACGCACACAACGTGTGCATCTAATTAGGGTGTTGAATAAATGTGTCATCTCTTGGCAAAGAAGATGCAAAGTTGCCCCTCCTTGTCCCAATTAGTCGTCGGATGTGTCGGCCGCAAACAGAAGTAGACGCCTTCCTCAAATAGTCTGCCCTTTTCACATCAGGACCACTCAAACGTGACACAAAAGGCCAAGGAAGTGTTTTAATAGCAAGGGGGAAAAAAAAGAATATTGTTTGTTAATAATTATGCTATTATTATTCAAAGTTGTAGTTGTTGGTTGAGTCATCCATTTCAAAATATACTGCTAAAAAAATTTAAAAGGAAAAAAGTGTTCTCTTAATTGTTTTGAGCAGTGTTTATATGTACTGCTAAAAAAAAAGCCCATTTGAGTACTGTAGCGAACCAAAACAGCAGCACTAAAGTCTTACTGCATATTTTGTACGAAGATGATCTTTTTAGCTTCTTTAATGACTATTAGCATTGCAATTACCATGTTGAATGCTCGACAATGTTGTGGCCGCATCTTCAACCCATTTATCTGCAATAATCCTCTTCATTTGACTCTACTTTCATTTGACATAAAGTGTCATACACGCTAATGCAAAGACCTTTCGCCTTCCCTATCTGCAGTTAAGTAATTACATGCCCACAGCCACTACTTGCAGAAAAAAAGGCAAATGTTTTTTGTTGCACAAGATCCAAATACTCTTGGGTCCAAAACAAAGCGTGAAATGCGTTCTTCTTTTGAGTTGGCTTCGAGGTTCTTCAAATCCTCCAGAGTCATCAAAAATGACATTCACATTGCTACAGCTTACTCATTTTTTCCCTCCCGCGCTGCTCCCTTTTGTATTGCCGCGTCTATTTATACCAGCCACCCCCGTCTTCTGCTACTTTGAATTGAAAGTTTTCTGTTGCTACAAAGAATTAGCTTCCCAAGCATGACGCCAACCTTTGACACCCTGAAATAAGCACCATATAAAAGAAAGACTGTTTGTTTGCATGTGTGTGTGTGTGTGAGAAGACCTAATTGAGATATTTCTCTTTTTCAAGATCCACCAGGACCAATTGATAATTCCAAGATAGCAGTGAACAAGAGTGGCCATTTAACACTCAAACAAGGTACAAAAGGTCTTTTGAAATGTTTTTATAATGCATCTCTTTACGGCTGAAGTGTGAGATGGTTGATTTCCAAGATGTTCTCATTTCATATTTTTTCTAAACCGCTCAGTAAAATTCTACATCTGAAATTCAAAAGTAGTAAAACAAATACAATAAATATTTTATTTTTATTAAATAAGTGGTTACGGTAATTATGATTCGTTATTACAAATGATACAATTTAAAAAAGGAAATTATTATAATTTTTTTTTTTTTTACATCTGTTAAAGATATGTCCATTTTAACTCACTGACTCCCAGCCATTTTCACTGAAGCAACCCCCTTCGCTCCCAGCTGGTTTACTGGATTTTGACACAAAGAATATTCAGTTCTATTGCTATAGAAACATGGAACCTACCAAAGAAAGATTAGTCTCTTCTTTCATCAAGAAAAAAAAGTACATTTGTATCCGTTTCAGTTTTGCAGCAATTAGCATTAGAATATAGCAAAGTTTAATCGTTAATCACAAATCTGTTTAGAGCTGTGAGGAAATCAGCTTGTTTGCAACATGGCCCTGGTTGATGTCTTATACTCTTCTGCCACCTGCTGGCCATTTTTGTCATTACCACCATTGCTTCAACCGTTCTCTGCAGTTCAGAGGCTGCATCAAAGCCTTCTGTATGCTCTCGCATAAAAAGCAACAACATAAAAACGTATAAATACGTCTTTGGGAAACTTAAAACATTTAAAATAGAACGTTTTATATGTTTTTGGGAGCAAATGAGTTAAAAATTTATTGAGCACAATAAATAGCTTGCCAACTTCAGCTTTCGACGATCGCTCAGCTGAAGCCTCACGTGAAGCATGACGATGGTTTGAACTTGCGAATCTTTTGTTGACGTTGGAGGTGAGAAGTGGCTCACGTTGCCCCTCCGTTTCCGCAGGAGCCGACTCGGGCCAGATCTCCGAGGAGACGTGGAACTTCCTGCACGCCATCTACGGCGGTGGACCGCTGGTGACTGTGCGGCCAATTGTGGTCGCCGGCCACCAGGACGCAGACGCCTCCCACCAGTCAGAGGAAAAGATTGAGGTGGAGACGCGCTCGCTTTAAAAAAAAAAAAAAAAAAAAAGCAGACAAGGAACGAGCGAATCAGTAAAAAAAAAAAAGGCCTTTTAAATTTTTTGCACTCTGATTTGAAATGCATTCACGCAAAAAAGGACGCCAACGTTAACCGCTTACGCGACAGCTCGCTCCGAAAAGGGAATCAAAACTTTGTCGTGTTGTACAAATGTGTATATGTTTCTATTAGCACTGCAGTTGTCTTGTGTCACTATTTTAAATGTGTGCAGCTAGATAACAACAACAGCAACAACAAAAATTCCACGGAATGCCATTTTATTTTGACCAAATGAGCACATGTATCACGTGTTTGTCATGACACTCGTTGTACTATAGCACTTCCACCGATGGACATTTTAAGGCGATGAAGGGACTAATTACTGACAAGTCTCAGGAATTCATTGTGCGGTCGTGCAGAGCAGCGCTTCTCAACTGGTGAGGTTGGCAAATGAGTTCCGCCTATCGATTTCGGATACCCGTTTCTAATTTGGGTGAATTCCGAGTGCGCTTTTGGCAAGTACCGGTCCTGGAATTCACCTGAAATAACCCCGTTCCTGTTCAATTCTGGGCATGTCTCCGTGAGACCTTTTCTTATATCCTAATATTATCATGTGCACAAAGTGAAACTGGCTTGAGGGCTGAATTTTCAAATCCGGTGAAATTGATTTGGGTAAATTCACTTGCAGGGTCAGCCATGGAATCTTCCCATAAATAGTCGCTTCAAACCAAAATGGCAAAATTCCTGTGCAATTCATTGAAACTTCTTTGCGAGTCCTGATATGATTCATGTTGCGAGGTCAAACCGGCTTCCGGGTCTGAATTTTAAAAACAAAAAACCCTTTCATAGTGAATCTTCAAAAATGACCATCAGACTTTGTTGCCTTGCTCTGCCCGCATCAGATGGTATCGGCAAAAAAGTTTTGCCATTTGGTGTTGCTCAATCGTTTGTCTTGGATTATACCTACTTTAGATGTAGGCAAATTTCTGACTAAAGGTTCGTTAAAGTACTCGAGAGCACCAGAATCTACTACCCCAAATGGCTGCTTCAAACCAAAATGGCCGACTTCCTGTTCAATCCCAGGCACGGGTCATCAAGACTTTTTTGTATGTCCTCTCATGAAAGACATGTCCACCAAATGTCATATTGCTAAATCAAACTCGCTTGGGGGCTGAATTTTCCAAAGATTCGCCCCCATTTTCAGAGCCAATTTTTGTAGTGACCAACTCAAACCACACGAGATGACCCACATAGAAGAAAATTGGTATTGTATCTAACGGGTGAGCCCCCCCAAAATGAATGAATACATTTTCACCAGGATACATGCACTTGGAAGAATTTCTGAATTTTCGGCTAAATTCGTCAAATCAAAGTAATCATCAAGCTTGAGTCCAAGCCTTGGAATTAACCCAATCCCCAAATGGCCGCTTGAAGCCCAAATGTCCGTCGTGAGTACGGGTCCTCGTCACGATACATGTCCACCAATTTCCCGTCGATCGGACTTAACTGCTGAGCCCACCAGAACTTTGTTGCTAACCAGAAGAGCAGCACCCGACGACACACGTCCAGCGTGGCGTCTCTGCTCGTGTCGTAAACGAGTTCCCCGGCTTTTTGTTGACTCTGGTTCTACCGGTTGAGAATCGCTGCTGTTTCGACACACAAACGGGCATGCAGATGTTTGAATGTAATAATGGTGTATGTTGGTTAAGATTCAGCACTTGCTTATTTATCACAGACGGGGAGTAAAAAAAAAAAAAAAAGAGGATGTTAATAGTTTTTTGTTTTGTGTGTGTATATATATAAAAAAAAGTACATGAAGTAGGAATGCATGCTTTTAACATTGCAAATCTCTCACCACTCCGAACTGTGCACGACCTAGCCTCGCTAGACACGACACCGCAGTATAGCAAGTGGTAATCGATAATAGGCAGCATTGTCAGTCTTAATTGAGGGCATTATTTTGCATAGTGGATGCCGTACGTTAGCCTATGGACCATTAGTAAGAGCTATTCCGATTTTTTTTTTTTTCATGCCTCGCACAATAAAAGAATAACAAACATGGATGAAAACCTTATGAACGTGTGCTCATCTTGATTCAACCGCAACATATATAAATCGTGTCCACATTCCTGTTGGTTACAAGTGATGAGTGGCTACATGTAGCATCTTCACCTGGTTCTCCTTGTCAACAGCAGACTCATAAGTCCAGTTGCAGAAGATCGAAATCAAAATATTTTGTTTTGTGAAAAGTTGGCCAAAAATCTTATCCCGCTTTGAGTCCCATCACAGGAATCCATATCAGAAGAAGAGACCTAACAAAATAAAAGAGTAACAGCACAAACATATGGACTCAAGGAATGGAAGTGTTTTGTTTGCAACAACTGAACAAAACAGGAAATAGAACCCTACCAAACTAAAGGCTCTGCCAGTGTTAACAAATGCACTCCATCCAAATCAGTCCTTTGCATAAAGTTGCTCAGCTGATGATGGCATGGGGGACACAGGCAACAGGAGGTTGAAACCTACCAAAATAAAATCAGTCGGTTTCTATTTCCTTTTGCCTTTGTACCAAACTTACCAAAGTAAAAGCATAACAGCACAAACCGATCGAATCAGACTCGTGACGCCAGTTGAGTACATTTTGAACTACAATCCTTAGTTGACAAAAAGCTGTTCAAAATTGAGTACGGTCACGAATAGCACCGACTGAACGATTCAAATGAGCATCGATCACCAGTGTTGAGAAAATTGATGGTCAGAACAGGATGTGTGTGAACCGAAACAGGAAGTTAAAAATATGCCAAAATAAAAGTTGTAATAGCACCAACGGACTGAAATGCATCAAACCAGTCGCAGAAGATCAAGTCAAAATGGTATGTTCACAAAAAGTTGGTCAAAACCAGTTTCTTCTGCGAATCCTGTTAAGGGAACGACAATGGGAAGTAGAAACCTCTCAAAATAAAAGCATCGACACGGATGCACAGAGGAAGAATATCCAAATCAAAGTCCTTTGTTCACAAAAAGTTGCTCAAAACCAGTTCCTGCCAAGTGCCCTACCAAGGGAAACCAAATGGGCCGAATGTGAACGTGTTTCCCTGCTAATGAATTTACTAATCAAGCACAAAATCGAATTCATGCTCCTGGCCCACATTTACCGTGGATTCGCCGCTATTTCCAGGCCATGAGAAGGCAAACATGTCGCCGAGCGCGGCGCACGAATGTCGCCCTCGCCTCAATGTGCTCGCACACCCGAGTCGGAGCGCTCGGCTGTACTGTGAAAACATGGCTGCGAGCGAGCGTGCAGCGAGCGTGCGGAAGTGAGGTACGTGCTACATTCTTTTTTTGGGGGCTGCGTGAGCGCGTCGCCGGGCCACGGAGAGAGGTTCGACTGTCTGCTGCCGGAGGAGAAGCGACACAATTGCTGGCGACTGTTTGTGCGGCACCGGCGCCGTTTGCCAATTAAACGGCAAAGTTGAGAGCGGAACAATCGGCTAAGCTAGGCTGGCTAACGCTTTAGCTACAGGCAGACTGCCACGATTCTCCCCTGCCGGTTTCATCAACTCGACTAGCCTAGCGGAGACGCCTGTCGAGTCGAATGGATTAACGTGGAACCCCCCTGCAACGCCGGAGTCTCTCTAGGTAGCCTCTCTACTCATTTCGGCCGGTAATGGCTCGCTAGCGTGCCGTGTTTAGCCGCGGACTAACTGGGAGTTAGCCCGATTAAAGGGCTAACCAAAGCGGCGTTTTAGCAGCGAAGTTACCGCTAACGCTGAGTTCGCCCACCGCCCCCGGGTTGGCTTGTTGATCTAAAACCACACCTGTGCGTATTATAAGTCCGTTTATTGAAATATTTAACTCACCGGACTATACTTCCGCCTTGTACTGTTGGTGTTCGGTCGAGTAGCAACCGGTGCCGCCCGGCACACGCCGAGCAAGGATGCGGGGATCCGAGCCCCTTTACCTGGGATGCTCGCAACGCTATTTCGTGGATGTCACGTTGAAACTAGGCCCCAGTGGAAGTGTTCCCACTACTACGTGGAGACCAAAGTAGTCACAAAAAGTAACGAGCACAGTGGGTTTTAAATTTAGGACAGAAAAATACTTTAATTGCCAGCTAGCTGTCTTTAGCCACCGCTCTTGGCTTGTTTGGCAGGTGTATATGTACATGTATGCTCACGCATAATTGTGCACATTGCCGCCTTTAAAACGACCCTAAATGACATGTTTTTGTCATTTTTGGACGAGATTGTAGATGCTAGCGCTTTAACGCCACGTCCAAGCCGGCTGAGCATGTTTTTAAAGTGAATACGATGTAAGTATGGGGCATCTTCACTCTTAAATTGCACCAAATTCCTAACATAATCACTGACTGTGTTTTCCCTAGTTGAGTTTTGTTTTATGAGGCACTGACACACTGTTGAATTTGTCAGTGTTTATATATAATAGTTTAAGGGCTTATGCAAAGCGGCCAGTAAGAAATAGAGCTCAATTCAGAATTTGCTGTGATTTCATCTGGAAGAAAAATGGCAGTTAGAAGGTCTTACTAAAATCTATGGTGTGTGTGATGGGATTAGCTCTGAGTTTTGCTTTTTCTTTGGCTTTTCCATGTGTGTTTTTTGTGAAGCTAACAATACGGTGGCGGCTAACGTTGCAAATCCAGATTGCTGCCAAGACATTTACCGCTGGGGTTTTAAGAGGCAAAAGTAAAAAAAATAAATAAAAAAAATGGAATGACTGCGGACATCAAATTATGTTGTTACATTGTTCTATTCTTATGCATTCGATGTAACCCCATGCCATACAGTAATTAAGAATTATAATAAATACAGTTGTCCCTCACCACATCGCGGTCCATTTATTACAGGTTCAGGAGATGGTGTATTTATAAAAAATAAAAATAAAAAGAAGTAGCGTACAGTACAGTTACTCGACAGCACCTCATTGGTCGTCGCGAACTGAGCGTTGCCTACTGCCTGCAATGAAAATTAAACAAACGGTAACAAAATGCAGTAATCAGAAGCACCTTGATCAACCCTGTCGCTATGCATCACAGTGGCTAATTCTCCAGCCATGAAATGGCTGGCCAACAGAACATTCTCATCGGTTTCCATCCTTGTGGAACAGTCAGCAAGGTTTCTTCAGTTTACGATGGCGTTCCCATCCTATGGCGGCCACCGGTACCGAATTTGTGCCAACGTCATACATTGCCGCAGTCTTATCACTAATCTACACTACATTGTAATAAAGTCATCATAATTAAAGTAAATACCAAAGTGTGGAAAAAGAACTTGTAGGCCATAAATAGAAAACAATCAAATGAAAAAGACAGACGTTATTCCACGAGGAACATCAATGCATCGATAATGCCTGCAAAAGCCGTCAACAATTGGTGTATAAACGGCACCATCGGAATTGACCCTGAACGTTTCCCGATGTGAGTAATTCTCAGGATGTTGCCCTTCATTTTCATTGTTGCTAGCTTGTTTGCATATACAATGTGCGGTCCAATCCTAGTTCACTGTCATGCTCGGCCACCGTGTCTAATTCGGTTACGATTTAGCTTCAAAATATAAAAATAAAATAGCGGCGTCGCGCTACTGCATCTCGTAAAACATTCCACTCCGTGCAAGTCTTCAACACGACGTTATTTATATCGTGCACCTGAAGGCAGCGTTTGCTAGTGTGTTAGCTAATTACCCCTGCTGCTATGAGCTAAGCGGCAACGATATGTTAGTTGTTCAACCGAGCTGATCGGTGTTGTCGGATTTGTTTTTTTTTCCTACCGAGGGGAGCTAATGAGCGCGCCTCATTAATTTGTTGTTGCATTGAATGCAGAGCGCTCGCTCCTTTCGCCTTCTTTACTCCCATCCTGTTTTATGCATGGATGCGTCAAGTTGGCCGCCTCAGCAGCCGGCGTCGGCCGAGTGCGAGTAACGCGCGCACGAGCACGTTAAACCTTTATTGACGCTGCAGGTCGTGTTTTCTCCAACACGAACATTCTTAACAGGCAAGTAAAAAAAATAAAATGTTAAAAACACTTGTGGTAGGGGGGGGATAAATGTTGTCAAATGTTTGTGTTTGCGCACGTAAAGAACACACGAGACTTTGATTTCAAGTCGCTAGCACAAGCCTAAAAAGACAACGTAGCAATCGACAGCTTCCCCTCGAAGTCATGAAGCCCAAATAAATGCACAGCACCCGTCACAGAAGATACAAACTTAAAGTGGAAGTTAACTCAAAAATGTCTTTTTAAAATATGCTGTATGTGCCCCGCGAGGCCAAACACGGCATAATTATGATTATTACATTGCGTGGAATTTAAATGAAGCGGCAACATCCACCCGTTCTTAAGGAGCGGCCATTTTGCCACTTGTCACAGTTGCTCTGGGGGTCAGGTAATGACCAATCATGGCTCGCCTGTTTTATGAAGCTGAACTGTGATTGGTTGTTATTTGATTCATGAGCAACCGTGAAACCATTTAACTCATTTACTGCCATTGACGGTTGTAGACGTCAAAAATTCATTTGAACTATTTTGATTAGTTTCACATTTTTTCCCACTTTTGTTAACAAGAGTATGAAAACCTATAATTTTTTTAATTGTACATTTAGAACAGATATAAAAATTGTGATTAATTGTGAGTTAACTTATACAATAATCATTTTTTTCCCGCCTCAGGCGGTTAATTTTTTAAATTGTGATTAATTGCAGGACTTCAGTAGTTAACTCACGGTTAATCATAAATTTTATATCTGTTCTAAATGTACAGTACAATAAAAAAATTCTAGGTTTTCATACTCTTGTTAATCTAATAAAAATAGTTCAAACATTTTTTGGCCGTCAATGGCAGTGAATGAGTTAAGGGGAAGTGGAGTCCCAAAATTTCTTTTTATTTTATTTGATCCCTCTCAGGGGTCAACCATTTTGTTTTGTACTGCCACTTAGTGTCGACTGACAATGACATCACTGTGCCTGAAGGTGTAAAGTAAGCAATCACCTGTTTTCTGGATTTGGTCATGTGACGTTTGCGAGCTGAGCCATTATGCTTTGTGATATAATTTTCAGTAGACACCAAGTGGCAAAATGGCCGCCCCGAGTTAGATAAAAATTGGGTACATTTTGCTGCTATGGTTTTCGTTATTTATTATAGTGTGTGTTCTAGGGGTGTGAATTGCCTCGTACCTTGCGATTTGATACGAATTGATAAGTCAATTATTGTGATTTTATTTGAGCAAAATTTTAGAAATGACTTATCAGTAAACATGTACACTGTAAGATTTGTATGGAAATGTACTTCAGGCTTATAACTGTGAGCCGCTGTATTTAACAAACAGGTTAGAATCAGTTTCATGTTTGAACAGCACTGAAATAAAATATTAAGGCTTAATGTTCCATTAATATCACATTCTTCCATGCTTAAAGTGTGAAACCTAATCCCAAGTAAGACATTTTGTTGAATATTTCCATCAAAAATTGATCTTTAAAAATCGATCCGGCTGCATATGAATCGAAACGAGAATTGTGTGCTGTAATATCGCGATATTTTGCCGAATCGATTTTTTTTAACACCCCTAGTGTTTTCACTTATTTCTATAATGCATTATATTTATTTGTAACTGATAACTAATTAAAAAAAAAAAGAAGTAAATTTCGGTGGTAAATATTGCCTCGAATGATGAACCTTTTAATTCACAAATGGGATCATAGAACCAATTAAGACTGTAACTCGAGGTTCCGCTGTAGAATAAACCGACCAAAAATAAAAGTAGGAACAGGACAAACATTCAAGATGCACTCCAATGCATAAAAACAATTGCAGAAGACCTCAATCAAATTAGTGTATGAACAAAACAAAAAAATACTGGCTCTGATTGAGAGTCCCATCAAAGGAACAAAAACGGGAAGCAGAACCCTTTCAGAATGAAAACACAAACACCACAAACAGACTTAAGCGCACGATACTGCTTGCAGAACCATCCAAATCAAAATGCTCTTTTCCCACCAAAAGTGAGTCCAAACATTAGGGGAACATAAACTGGAAATAAAAATCTTAACCAAAATAAAAGATCATCTCCAGCTATCTCGAACCTGACAGTCACTTGATGCTGCGCAAAAGTAACGGAACGGCGCTTTTGTCTTCTCTGCTTCAACGTGTCTTCTTGACTTCACGGTCATTTGAGCGTGTTTTGACTGATCGCAGCACATTTAAAGGATGTGTCCGTCGCCGCGGCGCTAATTGATGCGCTCCTTTTAAACTCTTTTTATGACTGCAAAGGACGCCATTAAAAGGACTGAATTTGACTTTAGAATGACCTGCACTTTTTTTTTTTTATTGCGCTCTTTGGATTCATTAGCGGGATTAGCCCGACACGCTTCTCACACGGCGTTTTGTTGAAAGCAGTCGCGTCCGAATATCTCACGTTTGGGATCAAGCGTATATCGCGGGAAAGGGACTGCGATCGCCAGGCAACCGTTCCATGTAAGCTCATTTTTTTATTCAGCCCACCATTGCTAGTTCGAAGTGGTCAAGGATAGACACAGCAAGCGAGTCCGCTTTCAATCACTTGATTGAATAAACAAAAGAAAACAAACACGTATTGAGCACATTCGTACACAAGCTGCGCTCATGGCGAATCGCTCAACGTGCAGACTGGCTAACGGGTTAGCCGCTTGACAGCCGGCCAACTGCCATTCTCGCGCTCGCTGACGCCCACGTCACTCACCAGGGCGAGCATCGCCTTTTGAAGTCAAACACGCTCAAAGTCGCAGGCTACGTTGACACGCAGCCGATATTTGGGTTAAGGTCAAAATGGCGGTTTCGGGAACATTTGGGATAACCCGTTTATCTGCGCGAGCGTCGTATGTAACCCAATCGAAACCGCAACACGCAGACCGCATCATTACTCAAATAGACGTAATTTCCGCTTTTAACTTTCTGCGGTCATAAAAGAATCAACAAATTATTTTCACGTCACTCGCCACACTAATGAAGTCGTTTGTTTCCTTCTCGCTACAAAAGCGTGACGCTGCATTTGTTGTTCGCTGTAGAGACCGAAAATAATGTGAATAAATGAATGAATTCAAGTTAGGCTCGCTTGGCGAGTGGCAACGTAAGGTGGCAGCCGCACATAAAAGTATTTCCCGTACTCAAAAGACCAAGATTCTTTGCGATTGGACCGTGTCAAACTCACATTGGCTCAGGGGTTGCAATTTGGGCCGGATCAGTGAAATAATGGTGTATAACTTAAAAAGAATTGCCGTCAATTATACGCTTTCGCTATTTGTGGGTCAGCCCTAAATTACAGAGCTCAACTGTAATCTTATTGTTCCCCCAAAAATTAATACAAATGCAAATGGAACGCGGCAACACTTCGCCTGTCTGAGTTCCGGATGTGTTAAATATATATTGTTCCCAGCATGCATTGTGTGGCGCAGTTAATGACGTTATAAGGACGTTAATCCTTGTCATGTATTTGTGGTACCAGTAATTGAATTTGTCGTATTTAACACGTTTTTGTTGCTCTATGATTTTATTTTATTTTTTTAACAAACCGTAACTTTAGGTTGTGTATAAAATAATGACATCCAGGATGATTCCGTGTACAAGTTGCATTGCTCATCTGAGGACTGCTAATGAAATTACAAATTTATGCTTTGATTTTGGCCGGCAGATTAATTGGTCCGACATTAAAAAAAAAAAATTCACTTTACAAAATCGTCCCGTGGGCCGGATTAAACCCCTTTGCGGGTCCAATCCAGCCCGCAGGCCGTATGTTTGACACCACTGGTTTAGCGCATGCGCAGAACACAAAACAGGTGTTCTTTCAAAGATGCTACCCCAATTTCATTTATAGGACCGAATATTCGGGTTTGAAAAGGGGTCTTATTCAGTTTTTATTTTTTACATGGCCTTTCGAAAACAAGAATATTGCCAATATTTTGAAAGGGTTATTTGACTGCATGTAAACATAGTCAACAATACAGTAAAAACGTGAGGATGGCGACCCCAAAGAGACAAAAATAATCCTTGCAATACGCGTGTCCCCAAACATTTAATAACGCAATATCAATTTCTGTCCAATGAAATCATCACGCACGGAACAACGATCCAGGAAAATGTGGAAAAAAGTTTGAACGAGGTTGCAAATGGACGGCTCTCCTCTTATCGTCTGTGGTGCTCCAAATATTCCACGCGTCTCTGTGCAAAAGGAACTTGTGTAAGTGTGACACTTATTCCTGTTGTGTTTGAAACAATTGTTTAACCACAAAAGGGATTTGGACAGCGAGTCTCGGGATCAACGACTCTCTGGCCACAGCACCTTGCGCGCAATCCGCATTCTAGCTCGGTTACTCCTCTGGCGCGACACGGAAAGCCGTCAATGTCATGCGTTAACTTGTACCACTCCTACCTGCACTGGTGCCTTACACGCAGGACGCCGCGCCAGGAAAATATTGGCTTCGGTGGCCAGTGAAAGCAACTGCAGTTGAATTTATGGAGGCTCCACTGTTGTGCCTCTCAAGCCCAATTTTGCGGTAAACTTGCCTGAAAGGTACATTTAAGTTCACAAGTTCTAGCGCACGAGAGGTTAATCCTGAAATTTCACCCAGCAGCCGAATATCTCAAACCTTTTCCGAGTAATGCATGTCTGTGTAAAAGGCACAGGCGGGCACATTGGTGCCCTCCTGAAGTGTACAGTTTTACATTGACTACAGCGACGTGTGTCTTCGCAGGTGCCCGCGTTCCGCCGCAGTGGACAGCGCACCAGGATGAGGAGGTTGTAGGCGCCCGCCGTAGTATGGCCGCGTCCCGGTCCTCGCGCGTCACAAGGTCATCGGTGGGGCTCAATGGATTGGACGAGAACTTTTGCGGCCGCACCCTCAGGAACCGCAGCATCGCCCAGCCGGAGGAGACGTCCGTGTCTCCGCTGCCTCGGGCCCGCTCGCCCAAGAAGAGGCAGGAGTCCCGGCAGGACTCCAGGCAGGTGTCGAAACAGGACATCAAGCACGGGTCCAAGAAGGAGGACAAGCAGGAGTCCAAGCCGGACCCCAAGCCGGACACTAAGAAGGAGAAGACCAAGCAGGAAGTTAAAGAGGATGCTGACAATCAATCGGTGCAGGACTGCGAGCGGCAGGTCTCGTTGGAGGAACGGTTAAATGATTCAAAGGACTGTAATAGTTCTCCGATAGCCGATCGGTCGGTCGGCCCCCGCAAACGGAGCGGCACGTGTCTGGAAAAAGACGTTGGCCCCGAGAAGGCGGAACATTGCGATAAAGGGAACGGGGTGCGGGATGCCCCTCCTTTCATCAAAAGGGCCAAGCGGTGTTCCCGAGCCGGGGAATGTCAGGAACGCGAGGAGGACGCGGGGAGCCCCCAGAGTCCCGTCTCCGTTCCCGAACCTTGCGAGGGCAAAACTTGTGAAGACATTCCCACCCGGAACTCGAACCTAGCTCCCGACTCGCCTGTCCTCGGGGAAGAGGAAGGCGAGCTGGCCAAAGATGGCCGGGTGGAGTGTGATGGGGCGCCGCACCGCCCCAACACTCACAAAGCCTCCAACGGGCTCGGGGACGATGCAGCGGACGACCACGGCGCCCTCGCCGAACAATCTTCGAGTCCTGCCTCTGCCACCGGCTGCCCGCCGCTGCTCAACGGCGGCCAGGCCGGGGCGCCGCCCCCCTCGCCCCACCCCACGGTGCCTTGTACAAACTCTAGCCCGGCGCACGCCGAGGTCGTCGCCTCGGGGCATCCGCCTGCGCCTGCGCCATTCTCCCCGGCCCCTCCGGAGGATCCGCCCCCTGAGCTGGTGGTGGCCAGAGAGCAGGAAGTGGAGGACGTGGAGGTGGACGTGGTGGGCGACCCCCTTTGTCTGGCCGGCGAGGAGCAGGTGATGGACAGCGAGTGCGAAGGTAACGGTCGCCCACTCACGCCGGTGCCGGACGCCGCCGCCGCCGCCTCGCCTTCCCCCGCCGCCTACAACAGCAACTCAGGAGAAACGACGCCCCCGCTGGCGCCGACCCCGTCGCCCACCGAGCCCGGGTGCACGCCCCCGTCTTTTGCCGAGCTCTATGAACACAGGTACACCCTGCGGACTTCGCCCCGCAAGGCGCCCTCCGCCAAGGCTTGCTCTCCGCCCGGAGACAACGGCCCACTGAAGGAGGACGGGGAGGCGGCGGAAGGGACGGACGAGGACTTTCCGGCTCCTTCGGACTCTTTGCGTCCCGCTGGCGACGGCGACGAGACCACCTGCGCAGAGCCCGGGAACGAGACGGGCTGCGACGACGGTGGCCCCTTGGGAGCCGGGGACGTCGGCAAGGAAGTGGTGTGCAGTCACACCACGGAGGAGGAGGAGGAGGAGGAAGAGGAGGAGCCGGACGTGTATTACTTTGAATCCGACCACCTGGCTCTCAAGCATAACAAAGAGTACGTGCGAGGCGCTTTGGCGGGATTTCGTTCCCCCGACAACCTCCCCTTGCCGCCTCACTCGTGTAGCTTACCCTAATCTTCTCACTGTTTCCTTTATGCCCGCCTGTGCTGGCAAATAATCCCGCTGCACTCTTGATTTTAATGGGATTTGTCGCCGGTAAAAATTTAAATAATGCGACGTAATACCGCGGAACCTCTCAAATGGAATGCAGTCCGCTCCCTTGCTATTTGGTCTGTAATCAGTTGCAGGCTAAGAGTTGAATGGGGGGTCATTTGGTCCCAGGCCGCAGAGAAGTGCCGGCGTCCCACTGCCATTGAATCAGTCCGCGGCAGGGATCACAAAATCTGCTATAAAATAAAGCTTCGAATACAGCAGTACCTTGACTTACAAATTGTATTTGTTACGTTTGTAACTTAATTTAGCCGTATCTGAAATTATTGTCCGATTCGGGATGGTTGTTGTGGCCAATTGGCCGCTTCCATCGAGCGGTGTGGTATGAAAAGCTTGGTAGCAACACCAAGCAAAAAAACGGACCGAGCGATGGCCTGCTGCAACTTCTGATATTTTGTAAATTGGTGCACTTGTAAGTCAAGGTACGTCTGTAAAGTAAAAGGACTTGCCTAAGAAGACACCTGACAGTAACTGAGAGGGGATGAGTTTGCTTGGAGGGTTGCTGCGGATCCTTAAAAGGCATTGGGCCAGCCAAGGCTTTAATTGCCATGAAAATATGTTATAGCAATCTTTTAAAAGTCCCAAATGTTAAGACATGATAAGTAGGATTTTATGACTGTAAATAGAGTCAAATCCCCAAATTAAAATACTTAAAATAAAATAAAACATAACATCACGCTGTCACAATCGTAAAAGCAACAGCGATGTGCTTTGAGCAGAAGCGCGTCATTTATGTACTGTAGTAACTTTGGACAAGCTGGAAAATTGCGACGTTGGTCTTAAATGTAATTTCAGATTAACAAGTCTTAACCCTGGACAACCCAAGAACCCTTTTCTTCTTTGGAAAATTATGAATTATACATTAAAGGACTGCTATAAGTTCACTGAACACCAAAATATGTTTTTTCAATTTTAACCCTTTTTTTTTTTAACTAGCTCAGAGTTGCTAATTTATCAAAATATATATATATATAAAACATGTTCCTAGGCATTCTGCAACATGATATGAAATAGATGAACCAAAAAAACAGACTTTTACCATCTGATGGTTTTGTTTGGATTGATTTCCAGCTCAACAAAATTGGCATGTTGCCGCCATCTTGTCAGCACTCTGGCTCATGTAAGTGCAATATTCAGCCACTCGATGACCCCATGCAGGGGTCAGAAGTGGCACTCTGGGCTTTTGAAGTTCAATTTGTAAAAAAAAGAAAGAAAAAAAAAGGTCTTTGTTATTTGAGTAGCAGAATTTCTAGGGGCCAAATTTGACCCCGTGGGTTCTCCACTTAACTGACGCTGTCGGAACCCTGGCATAGCAATGCTGTCACTTGAGTGGCGTTTTCCTTTTGTTGTTGGAATTCATCTCGCTTTGGTGTAAAATAAAACTAGAAGTAAAACTACTCATCCTATGAAGACAAATAGGTATGTTTTGTCGCTATTCCTGTACTTGAATCATGTTGCTTTAGTATAAAAAAAGCAAACAAACTTTAAAACTACGACTCCGAATTTGTCCCCTGGGAGAAGTTAAGATGTTACTGACGGCGAGCGGCGTTTTGCAGCCATTCCTGGAGTTTATGCTCGTACCGAGTGTAAAATATAGCTTCAATAATATTGAACTACTTGTCGTATGAAGAGGCCAGACTTTAACAGAGAGGGGACAAAAAATAGGTTTGTTTATTTCATTATTCAACCTTGAGCAACTTTTTGTTTGAATGTTTCCGTTTATTTGTCTCGCGTCGGAAGCTGATTCGCGAGGCGTCGTCGCCGCCGCCGCAGCAGGAGGAAGCGCAGACTGAAACTGAAATGCGATCGGCCGACGTCTCGCTCTCGCATTGGCGGACGTTTCAAATTCATCTCTGGCGGGACTCCGATTTCACCGCTCGCGCCCGCGGCAAAGTAACGGGATCGAGTTTCCGCGACAAGGTTTCAATGGAGCCCACAAAGATGGATCAATGCAAGCCAGGAGTCATTTAAAGGAAGCGTGACGGAAACGTCTGTACGTGTAACGGTTTAGAAGAATGCATTCAGATACAGAATAGTGGAGTTCATTTTGACGGGCTTTACTGCAGTTCTGTTCCTACTGCAGTGTGGAAATGAAACTTAAAAGTAGTATCGTCAAAATTGCAGTAAATATTTACTTGAAAAACAGCCAGTGTGGCGGGAAGCGAGCGCCTCGTGCCGCACAACGTGTTCGTATTCGGTTCCACATTTTTGCTGAAGTTGCTCGTCAATTCAAGGTGAATAGTTGTGGTGCAATATCACCGACTCTGAATTATTATTACACAAGAAACGACATACAGGCGGTCCTTGGTTTCCGATAGTCTCACCATACGAGGTTTTGAGCTTTAGATGAATTTTTAATATGCGGCCACGCGGCACAAGAAGCCACGTTCTGTTCGTGCTGTACTTTTTTGGTCATTTGATTGTTTTATTTTTTTTGCCCTTAAAGTGCTTCCCATTAAATGTACTGTAATAGAATACAGCGCATTCCGATGTGTGTACGAATTCGAGTTATGTCGGCATTGAGGACACAGTTTTATGGTTGTTACGTGATTTCTGTTGTATTTGTAGCCATAGTGTAATAAAATTTTTAGCTAAATTTTTAGTGCTTAGAAAATGGCCAACTGTGTCATAAGGTTTGTCTTGTTATGTGTCGTTTTATTGCGTTATTTAAAAAATCATGGGCCGCTAACAAGATGGAGGAACAACATGTCGCATAGCCTCGTTAGTCCAAACCCAATAGAAATGCTGCCCGTAGCAGCATAACGATGCGTTACGCCGCTGTTTCTCAACCCCGGTCCTCGAGGTACCCCCATCCCGCTCGTCTTCCATGTCTCCCCAGCCAACACAGCTGAGGATCGTTATCAGGCTTCATGCACAGCGTGCTGATTAGCTGATGGTTTGAAACGCGCGTGTTGTTGTGGGAGACGTGGAAAACAGGGGTACCCGAGGACCAAGGTTGAGAACCCCTGCTTTAAGCTAATAGCTAGCCTTGCTTCTGCTGCTGCTTTGCGTTTTCTGTGGCTCTTCGCCGCCTCCCACTGGCCAGCGCGGGTCGTATTGCGAGACCCTGCCACGTCCTGTTAAACCAGATGGACGCATAGCCAAGCCTCTGAGTCAGTCCCGCTCACTTCGTCTTTCTCGCGCCCCCCCCACAAAATGTCAAACTCTTTACGCCGCCGCGAGCCGCTGCGTTTGACGCGCCACGCTGCTGATCGCTGGTGACGCGTGCGCCGGAATGGAGTCATTCCAATGATCGTTTTTCCCTCCGTGTCAGTTACCAGAGGTTGCTGCAGACCATCGGCGTTCTGGAGGCCCAGCGCACGCAGGCCATCCTGGACCTGGAGACGTTGGCGCGGCACCAAAGAGAAGCCCTGGCCGACCCCATCGGCTTTGTGGAGCAGCTGCAGAAGAGGGTAACCCAAATATGCCGCCTCACAAATTTGTTTTTTGAAAGAAGAAATCATGCAGTGCATTTATTATGTACGGTACATAATATAAAATAAAATCGGTCTTTTTTTACTTGACCTATTTAAATGTTAATACTGTCATTTTTTTAACTTAACGTTTATGTACATTGTTTATTAATACATTATAACGTAAAATATAAGTACATATGTACTGACAAAAGTCAGTGACTTCTTGCATTAGTCGCAGCTCTGCTTACATAAATCTTTGTAAGCTTGAATGTACCGTGCTGTTTATTCAAATTTGACCCCCCCCCCACGAGCTAAATTACATTTTTACAGCAGAGTGTACAACCACCAACCTTAATATGATTGTCTTTAGCTGACACATACTCAACATAGGGACTTTATTTCAAGATTGAAAAGGCGAAGAGCCCTCCTTCCTTTCACGGTATGTACACGGAACCAACTTGCTTGTGTTACGAAATGGCAATTTTTCCAAGAGGAATCACTTATTTGGACGGCATGTGTATTATTTGAACTTTAACACGCTGTCGCTGGATTTCTGTGAAAATAGATGCAAATGAATGCATGCTGAAAACACTTCAAAGCTTGTTTGGTATCCGGAGAAATAAAACGTCCCGGAATGGGAGAACAAAACAAAAAAAAGAAACTTGCTTTTGAATAATGTCAGTTTCATTTACATTGACTGACACTAAAGTAGGGGAAAATCTGGAAAATGTCAAATGAGAGATTTCATTTTCAGGCAACGTCGGCCAGCCGTGCTTTAAATGCTAATGTCGCTGTTCGGTGACCTTTGCCAGGTGAACCTGGGCCTGCCGTGCCCCCAGCGTGTCGTTCAACTCCCGGACTTGGCGTGGGAGCAGTACACCTCCGGCCTCGGGGATTTCCAGAGGGAGTTCTGCGACAAGAAGCGGAAAACCAGACGGCTCAAGCTCATCTTTGACAAAGGTGTGGCAGCGGGTCCAAAATGGCTGCCAGTTCACGTGCTTGAATCTGTTTTCATTGCCCCACCCCCATTCAGGTTTGCCGGTCCGACCGAACAGTCCCGCGGAGCCCAAGAAGGAGTGCGAAAGCGCCACCTTGTACTCGTCACTGCCCACTAGTGACGCCCCAGAGAATGGCAGTCAGACGCAGGTGCGACTCAATTTCCATCACACGGCTCGTTCGCATGTCGCCGGTCATTGCAACTGACTTCATTGTCGCCAACGCGTCTGCCGTCTAACATCCCCGCTAACCGTCTGCATTTGCGTCTCCAGATGATCCGGGGTCGGCTTTGTCACTCCAGCAAGCCCGACACCTTCAACCAGCTGTGGACGGCGGAGGAGCAGGTAATCAAAAGCACATCTATGAACACAGCGGCATGCCAGACGCGTTGCCCGTGACCACGTGTTGCGTTCCGACCCGATAGAAGAAACTGGAGCAGCTCCTGGTCAAGTTCCCTCCGGAGGAAGTGGAGTCCAAAAGGTGGCAGAAAATCGCAGACGGGTTGGGCAACCGGACAGCCAAACAGGTAACGGAAATATTTGAGAAGTGTTCTCCATTTTCAAGCCATTTCAACACGAGTTTGATTCGTCATTTGAATAAAATAAAAAATAAAAAAAGATTTACAATTTGGACATATGAGGTTTCTGCATGATGCCAGTGATATAGTATAAACAGTTACGTAAAAAAAAAAAAAGGGGGATGTTTTTGGGTGCTTCTGCTCAATTTGACTTAAAGTTGAGTTAATTGATTACACCTAATAAAAATATATTGATAGACGAGTCAAGTCAACTTTATTTATATAGCACCTTATCATGTAAAGGAACAACTCAACGTGCTTTATACGCACACAAAAAACAAACACTCACTCTTATGGAGGTAAATTTGGTGCAAAACTAACTTGTGCAAAAAATTTGTACCTGTAGAAAAAAGTCTAAATTTGTATCTGTAAAAGTCGTGATTTGTATCTGTAAAAAAAATGTGTGCCTGTAAAAAAAAATTTTGTGTCTGTAAAAGAAATTTGTACCTGTAAAAAAAAAATGTGTATGTGTAAAACAAATTAGTATCTGTAAAAACAAATTTGTACCTGTAAAAGTCATGATTTGTATCTGTACAAAAAAAAATTCGTACCTGTATTAAAAGTATAAATTTGTATCTGTAAAAGTTGCGATTTGTACCTGTAGAAATGACAACTTGTAGTCAAAGAAGTCGCCACTAGGAGTCACAAGTGTTTTTTCTGCTGCTGTTCAGTGACGTGAGTTTTGCCCCATTTCTCGCGCTACAAATGGAGCAAAACTAATTTGTACTTGTAGAGCGCCGTGATTTGTACTTGTAAAGAAGGGGGCGGGCTCTGGTGAATGAAGGGTTGTTTTGACCAATCAAGTGAGAAGGATTTGAGCGGATTGGAGCGCAACCTCATTGGTTTAGCGAACGACGGTGGCGGGACTCGCGGAAGGATACAAGCAGGACACATCGTCGCCAACCAACATACATATTAAGAATACTTCAGTCGACTGAAGTATTCTTCCTCAACATACATATTAAGAATACTGAAGTATTCTTCCTCAACATACATATTAAGAAGTATTCTTAATATGTATGTTGGTTGGCGACGATGTGTCCTGCTTGTATCCTTCCGCGAGTCCCGCCACCGTCGTTCGCTAAACCAATGAGGTTGCGCTCCAATCCGCTCAAATCCTTCTCACTTGATTGGTCAAAACAACCCTTCATTACACCAGAGCCCGCCCCCTTCTTTACAAGTACAAATCACGGCGCTCTACAAGTACGAATCAGTTTTGCACCTTTTGTAGCGAGATAAATGGGGCAAAACTCACGTCACTGGACAGCAGCAGAAAACCCACTTGTGACTCCTAGTGGCGACTTCTTTGACTACAAGTTGTCATTTCTACAGGTACAAATCACAACTTTTACAAATACAAATTTATAGTTTTTGTACAGGTACAAATTTTTTTTTGTACAGATACAAATCATGACTTTTACAGGTACAAATTTGTTTTTACAGATACTAATTTGTTTTACACATACACATTTTTCTTTTTACAGGTACAAATTTATTTTACAGACACAATTTTTTTTTTTACAGGTACACATTTCTTTTACAGACACAATTTTTTTTTTTACAGGCACACATTTTTTTTACAGATACAAATCACGACTTTTACAGATACAAATTTAGACTTTTTTCTACAGGTACACATTTTTTGCACAAGTTAGTTTTGCACCAAATTTACCTCCATACACTCTCTCCTCCTTGACTAAACTATACATTTAATATTTTAAAAGATTAGTTTATCACTGATTAAAAACAGCATATTTTATTGAGTCCATATACATGTATCTTTTTTATAAATCCGTTTTTAAATAAATAAGTTTTTTTAATAAAAAGTGATTTTTGTGTAACTTCTGATTCATATTTTGACCATAAAATGGTTAAGTGATTAAAATGATACAAATTATAATAAAAACATGAAAATCTGTTAATTAAAAATTTAAAAAAATAAAACTTCAATTTAATTATTTTTTAAATTGTACCTATTACATGCACATTAAAAAAATATTTAAGACTTAATGGAGGTTTTTATGTGACTGAAATTAAAGATAATGTAATTGTTAATAAAAAAAATTTTTTTCAAGAACAGCATTTTTTGTGGCCTATGTTGACTAGAACTTTGGTTATTTTAATAATTAAAATGTAGTTAACTAAATATAATAAATATTGAACATAACCCTAACCCTTAATAATGAAAACATTTCATCTATATTACGTTTTCCCCCCAAATTTAATTAAGTCAGTGTTGTGCTGCCAGTCATGCATCTTGTGACTGAAAAATTGATGAATTAAAATGAATATTTTTTTAAATGATAAATATTAGAATTTTTTAGCTCTAAATGGAAGTTTTGTGAGGCTTCTGATGCACATTTTGAGTGAATATTGCAGCATTGAATATGTTGTTTTTCACGGTATTAATGCTGATTCCCGCCTGTGATCTTTGTTGTCATGGCTTCAGGTTGCCAGCAGGGTGCAGAAGTACTTCATCAAACTGACAAAAGCTGGAATCCCCGTGCCTGGAAGAACCCCCAACCTGTACATGTACACTAAAAAGGTACACAAACGCTTTGGCGCCATCTAGTGTAAAAAAGAAAAAGAAAAGAGAGACTAAAGTAGCGCATGCTTGTTGTTGTTTGATGATCAGGCAAGCAGCAAGAGGCAGCACCACCTCAACAAGCATCTCTCCCGGCCCTCCACCTTCCTCACCTCCTACGAGCCCCCCGTCTACATGGACGACGACGAAGACGACGACGAGCGGGCGGCGTTCTTCGGCGCCATGCACGACCCCGCCGACGACGACTCGGTCGGTCTACGTATGGACCTTGAAAAAATACTAGCATAGCAAAGTCGTAATTTGTTTATTTCCCCCAATTTTTGTTACTGCGGACAGTTGACGTGACAATCATCTCTTGTTTGTTGCTTCCAGGACGACGACGACGACGACGACGTCATCCCCGCGGAGTTGCGTAACCTTCCCGAGTACAAAGAGCTGCTGGAGCTCAAGCGTCTGAAGAAACAAAAACTTCACGAGCTCCGTGAGGACAAAGCGGCCGTGCAGCACTTGGGATACAAGGTGATGCGCGTTGGCAACATTCCACCTCAACTCATTCACTCGCAGCCATTTTCACTGAAGCAACCCCCTTTGCTCCCGGCTACTTTGCTGGAGTTTGACTGATTTTCCAAGGCCCACAGATTATTGTCTTCTCAGTGCTATAAAAACATGGAACCTACCAAAAGAAAGATTGGAATGTCTTCTTTCATCAGGAAAAAAAAGTATATTTCTTTCTGTTAACGCTTTGCAGCAATTAGCATAAGAATACAGCAACGTTTTATCATTACTCACAAATCTGTTTAAAACACTGGGGAAAACTGCCTTTTTTTAACATGGCCCTGGTTGATCTCTTATACTCTGCTGCCACCCGATGGCCGTTTTTGTAATAACTACCATTGCTTCAAGCATTCTCTTCAGCTCAGAGGCTGCAGCAAAGCCTTCTGCTCTATCATAAAAAACGTATAAATACGTTTTTGGGACACTATTAATATTTAAAATAGAACTTATTAATATGTTTTTGGGAGCAAATGAGTTAAAAGGGTGTCACTCACATGTTGCGTGTTTGTGTGTGAAGTGTGATGTGTGCGGCATGGAACCCATCCAGGGCGTGCGGTGGCATTGTCAAGATTGTCCGCAGGACAACGCCGTGGATTTCTGCGCCAACTGCGCAGACTGGTCAGTCAACAGACGTGATTACACGCACACACGAGATACACTCCACTATGTACATGGTAACACACAAAGTAAATAAGTACATTTTATTTATTATTTTTTATTTTTTTGGTAGAGCCCTTTTCACAGTGAGGACTGAAAAAGCGTTAATCTGACAATTTCATAATAGTATGAAACTTTACTAACTTTGCTCCTCTGATATAATTTCTCTCACTTTGACTCGTAAAATGAACATTTTCATCTCTGCAATTTTTTTCCCCTATAAAAAAAAGACCAATTAATTATTGACAAATTACAACTTAAATACTTACTACAAAGGTAACTTTGACTTTTGTCTTGAAAAATACAAAAAATATTCTGTTGTTAGTTATTTTTCTTGCATTAGAAAAAAGTCCATCAAATGGGTTTTCTCAAAATATGACCAAGAAAAATACTTTATTCTCACCCTACTTCCTTTTTCCCCCATAAAAAAATACTTTCTACTCGTAACTATTGCTTTTTCTTGAAAAATAGGAACTTAAAATACTTCTCACAAAATTAGTTTTTTTTTTTAAATCACTGAAACAACTTGAAAAAATACTTTTCTAAATATGACTTTGAGGGACAAATGCAACTTTATTCTTGTAAAGTATCTTTTGGATTATGATTTCATGTCTTAACTATGACATATTTTCTTCTCAAAAATTACTGTTTAGGAAAAAATATAATTTAAATTCAATACCACCTCTTTAAAATTGCATAAAATTACATTTCTAGTTCCTGATCATAAAATGGCCACTAGAGGGCGCTCACCATCACGAGTAAAAAAAAAAGAATCTGGATTTTTTTTACAGTGAAAATCTGCCGGCTCTCACAAGAGCAACTTTATTGTGAATGTGTCATAAGTGTATGACTTTTCTCTGTGTTTTTTCTAAGTGCTTCCTTATAGCTGCAGCTGTTGTGAAAAGGCTAAATAAATAAAGTTGAGGTAAAAATAACCGCCCCACCCCACCCAGACCTCAAAGAAATCTGAATCAGATTTCTTTGAGGTCTGGGTCTATTGCTTTTTCTTGAAAAATAGGAACTTAAAATAATTCTCATAAAATTAGTTTTTTTTTTTTTTAATCACTGAAACAACTTGAAAAAAGTATTTTCTAAATATGACTTTGAGGGACAAATGCAAGAAAAAAAGATCAGACTGATCTTTTTTTCTTGGAAAAACGATTGTAAAAAGCTTCTTTAGCCTCATAACAGTGTGACTATCATTTTCTAACGGTCTGCAATTTCGAACATAAGATTTCTTTTTTCCTTTCCGCGTTGCAGCTTGTTCAAGACGGAGACCCACAAGCCTAACCACCACCTGGAGCCCGTTTGCCAGCCCGAGACTTTGCTGGACCGCGACTACCGCCTGCCACAGAGCACCAGCTACAACTACCTGGACCCCAATTACTTCCCGGCCAACAGATGACAGACGAGCGGCAGGCGCCCGTAGCTCCACCACACGCACTCGTTTGCTCTCTCTCTCTCTTTCTCTTTCTTTCCCTCTCTCTCTCCCTTCTCTCCAGTGTGCATGGCTCCATCGCCCAAGCTTGATCCCGCCGCCATGTCGGAACGGCGGCAGGTGGGGGGGGGGCGAGCAGAGCGCCGCCGCCGCTGGGGGGCGGCCAAGTCGGTGTGCCGCCGCCTCAGCAAGGTCAATCATGGATCTTTTAAAGACGATATCAAAAAATGAATTGTGAAGGCAACATTCCCACGCGGCGAGTGGCGGTTTGTCGTGCCGCCACATTTCAAACGCCGACGCAGCGTTTTTCTTTTTTACCCCCCCTCCCCCTCTCTCACCCGTCAGTGTTTGCCGCCATGGATCACGTGAAGTGTTTATGGTGACCAGTAGTTGGCGCTAGTTGTTGTGTGTGTGCCATTTAAAACCATGCAAAACAAAGAAAAAAAACATTGTTTTGTCGGTCATCTTTTGGTTGAAGTCCATGAAATAAGATTGTATTTTTATTAACCTATTTAAGAAAAAAAGAAAAAAAATGATTTGAGGTGGTGCTCGGTGCCGCCACACTTTTATACACACAGACACGCACACACAAAAGTACACACACACTCACACGCGCACACATTGGTCTTGTTTGTGCTTGACTCGACACCGTTCTCACCTTTCAGCCCCCCCGGAACCCCCCCCCCCCCCCCCCCTCCTGCTTCAATATCTGTGTATAACAAGTCTGTTCTTATGTAAAAAAACAAAAAAATTAATAATGTACAAAAAATGCTAGAGGAGAAGCGTGGAAATAAAAGTATGTGAAAATATTTTCCCCCATTCATTGTTCTTATTGACAGACGACTTGATTTTGATAAGTAGAAACTGTGCAAGTCGAGCGAATCTCGCTGGATGTCTTCAACGGGTGAGTACAATCGTTTCGCTTCACTGCTTTCGCACTTTTAGGATTTTGGGAATCTCCGAATGTCGCAACAAACGTTGCAAAACGTTTGTCTTCGTCTTGCGTCACAAATAAATGTCATGGTTTTAATGTAGCGTTTGACATTTAAATTTGTTGCTTTTAATTATGGCATTTTAAAATATTTAATTATGGCATAGTTTAACACGCTCCAATATTTTACCACATTTTGATTTAATCTGCTTTAAATGTTTTTTGTTTTATCACAATTGAATTGACTTGTTTTAGCATTTTGTTTCCAATTGAATTTTGCCATAATTTAATACTTAAAATAGTTTTATTAACGTTTGACAATTTAAGAAAATATTTCAAATTATGAGTACATTAAATAAAATGTACATATTTGCTTTATTTTTAAATGTTGCAATGATTTAAAACATTTTGATTATAATATTTCAAAGTGAAATCATGTACTTAATTTAATTGGCTTTACATTTATTTAATTGAAGTACATTTGAATAACATGAATGAAAATAAAGATTTCAAATTGTTTTCATGCAATTAGGCTTTAATTTATTTGTCTTACTGAAAATTCAGAATTTTTTGAAGTGCTCGTTTGTACAGGATATTTTTTGTTGTTGTTATTGAGCCTTTTGACCCGCAGAGGGCGCTGTCATAATAACAAAAAAAAGTCCCAGCATTGAAATGCACAACTTTATTGAAATGTAAACAGCAGACTCACAGATTAAGCAATCTTGCAAACGTACAAATGTTTTTTGTTTTGGTTCTCAAATAATCCTCCACGTTTGACGGTGAACGCATGCTTCTTGTTGACCGTACAAAACGTGAGGATGTGACGCGCGTGACGGGATCCGTCTTTGTTCTGCGGCGGTGACGCCCTCGAATCCGCTGCCACTCTCAACTCTGTACAGTTGAACCCCGCCCACACAAACCCGCTTTATAGGGAGAATCAAAGAATGCACTTGACAATCAGGAGAACAGCAAGTGTGCGTGCGTGCGTGCGCGTTAAGTCAGATAGTGGGCGTGGCCTCCATCACCTGGCAGATTTGAGCAAACACTTGCTCAGGTGACCTCTCGGCATCAATCTGGAGGAAGAAAAACAAAAACAAATTCAAGAGTGCTGCAATCGCTGGTGCATACATTTAGCATTGCCACCACTCTAAAATTCATTATCATTTTTGTACATATTTAGGTTTTTATCAATTTCATTGATTTATTGTATATATCTGTGTGTATAATCCAATTCAATAATTGCTAACTATTAAAAGTTATGTTAGCTTTTTTTTTTTTTACCCCACCCTAAGATTTGTTGGCTGGTTGAAATTATTCATGAATCATTAAAATAAGATATTTTACAAAGGATTTCATTGGATCGTGTTAACGAGCAGCCTATCCCAGCTGACTTCAGGCAGTAGGCGGGGCACACTCTGAACCGGTTGCCAGCCAATTGCAGAAAATATAGTTATTTAAATGAAATTCTTAATTGCATTTATTTTAAATCAAATTAAATAATAGTAAAATAAACAAAAAAATTTGGGGGGGGGGGATTAATGATTTAATTCCAATATATTCCGATTAAAAAAAAAATAAATAATAATAATAGAAGACTGGATTTTTTTATTTTTTTTTTGAGAGTAGTAGTAAAATAAACTGCTGAGAATGTTTGCATAACTGTGCACACCCTCTTAAAACTGGGGAATTAAATACTCACCAATCGCATTCAAACTCATGTTCAATGGGAGTCAGCAAACCTGCCACCATTTCAAGCGTCTCTGATTAACCCCAAATAAGTTTTTTTATTTCTTTTTAATGTGTATAATTGTGCTAAACAGGTCATCAGTCACATTCATGGTGGAAAGTTATTTGCAACTATGTATCTTGGTCAAGTTGTTTTTTTTATGCCACAATCGGCTGACATTTGAACAGGGGTGTGTAGACTTTCAATATTCCCTGTTCCTATTTGCCCCGCCCTCCTCGATGCGTTTGCGGCTGTGGCGTTCGCTTTCCGTGGCACGCTGACCGTGTGCAGTAGTTTCTTTCCGTCGTAGTGTTCCACCACCGGCTCGGCGTCGTCCCAGAAGCTGTCCGCCCTCCAGCGGGGGGCGCCGTCTTTGTCCGGAACCGACACCGTGGCCGAAGTGGAACTCCGGCGCCTCTCCAGGCGGCTGGTGAGCGTTTGGGGCGAGCAGCTGAGCAGGAGCACGGCGGCGGGCTCGCCCATCTGACACGCGCACACAATTATGTTTACTTCCTGTTTGTCGTCCAACCACAGAAGAAGAAGGTGACGCGGTCTCACCTTGGCCTCGTACAGCTGAGCCTGTCTGAGGTCTACGGGGAAGCCGCAGACCACAACGCCCCTGGCCCGACGTCGAGTTGCCGCCGCCGCCGCCGCCACCGCCTCGCACAGCAGATCCATGTTAATGTCCTGTGAGTCACACGTGGAAGCGTGTCAGCCAATCGCATTCTCGCAAGAGAGCTCAGGTAATTGTACCGATTTGACATGTCATCATCATTGCTCTTTTTTTTAAAAATTATTTTGTATGCGTGTGAGTGAGTGTGTATTCATTAGTTCACCAAAAACCTATTAAAAAATCCCATACCGTTCACCAAAACCGAACACCGCCGTCAGGAGACCCGAGGAAGGACCAAAGAAAGGAAAGTGAAGCCAATCGCATTCTTGTTTGGCCATGTCAGGCTGGAAGCTGATTGGTGGATATAAAAGTAGCAGGCTCGACAAGAAGCTGATGGGTTGACGTCGCCTTTTTACCAGTCAACTTAACGTCATTGCCTGCTACTTTTTTTGTCGACCAATCAGCTTGCTCTCCTGCTTCTGTTATGTCCACCAATCGGCTTCAACCAATCAGCTTCTTGTTTAGCGTGCGCCTATTTTTTTTCTTGACCAACCAGCTTGTCTTGTCTAGACAGTATCTTTATGTTGACCAATCAAATCAGTTTATTTTACATTCACCAATCGGCCTTTATTTAGTCTGTTCAGCTTCAACCAATCAGCTTCTTGTTTTGACTGCTTCTTCTTTTTCTGTCGACCAATCAGCTTCTCGTGTAGCTTTGACTTTTTTTTTTTTTTTTCCAATTTTCTAAATGGAGGTGATGAACTTTGGCTGGCTGTCACGTTGGCTTGCTTGTGACATTTCACTTCAAAACTGCACACACAGGTGATTTGAAACCTTTGAACGTGCGCGTGCACGTGCGTGTGCGCGTGTGCGTGTGAGGACCAAAGAGAAAGTCACAAATTGCTGTGCTTTTAAATGAAGTGAGTCATCTATCTGGTGTACCAAGTGGTGCACGTGGCCTGCAATTTGCCCAAAATGGCCCCTTCAGACAAAATGGCCGACTTCCTATTCATTCATTCATCCACATCATTCCGTGTTCTCGCTGTTTGCGGCGAAACTGGCGTTGCCTTCACTGACCTCGGGCAGGGGCTCCCCTCTCTGCAGGACGTCCCGCAGGTGGCGCCCCCTGTCGCTGGGAGTCTGCATTTCGCCGCACAGCAGGTCGGCCAAGGACACGCGACGCAGGCCCAGTTTGTCCTCCATGCGCTCGCATTGGGCGCGCTTGCCCGAGCCCGCCGCACCTACGCACGCACGCGCGCGCGCACGCACACACACGATTGTTATTTTAAAATGTTGTCATTATAATAATAATATGATAAAAATCAAGTACAACTAAATTTAGTTTGGAATTCATTGTTTAGTAATAATTATTAATTGGGAATTTTGTAGGATTTTATAGTAAAATAATTATTAAAATAAAACACATTTGTGTATGTATTTTTTTTTTATGTAGACATGAATACAATTTGAAATCCAGGTCAATTAAAGACATAGTTAACATTTATTTGTATATATTCATAGAAATTAGGACTAAAACGTAATACCTAAAAAAATAGCTTACTGTAAGGCTACCCAAAAATACTAAAAATAAATGTTTTTTCTCTCCTTTTTTTTTTATTCTTGGGAATTATAAACATGTTTCCTCCAGTGGAATCCCACATACTTATGTTTTTTTCCCCTTTCTTCTTCTTCTTCCATAAAATGGCATTTTGGTCATACATTTAGGTTAGGACGCGCATCGTCCCCCTTTAGGTGCCCCCCGAGTAGCATGTATTAAGATTTTTTGTTTTTTTAGTGATGCATTTTATTTTATAAATATTTTTGAAGAATACAATGAAATCCAAAGTGAAATTTCGACACAGCAGCTTGACAAAAAATTCTTCATTTCTTTTTAAATGTATTTTTTAAGCTATGCTAGTATTTGGACTAGCTTATGTAGCGAAAGGCTGATTATCGATATGTTGTGTGTGTACACCAATTCATTTCCCTTCCGTGTCTGGGGATGAAGTTATCGTTATCGTCTGATCGTTATCGTGATGATGATGATGATGATGATGATGACGATGATGATGATGATGATGATGATGATGTGAGCTGCACGAGTGGCGGACAAACATTGCAGTCATTATTGCCACACGACTTCCACTTGGTCTAATAAGCCATCCACTCACTAACGTATCACCGGAGAAGGTTGATCCCGTGTGGATTTGATGGGTTGCCATGGCAACAACCGTGCCGGCCTTAAACCTTCGTGCATTCTTCTCGTGTCAGACTGCAACATTTAACTTTGTATATTTTTTGTAGCTTCATTTAAAAAAAATGGTATTACTATTATCACATTATTATTATTTTTTGGGTGTTTATTATTTAAAATTGCAGTTTAATCCTCGTCCTTCCATTTTTTTAATTTTGGGATTTATTTAATATTTTTTAATTCAAATTTAATTTGAATTTAAATGTCTAGTTATGATGAGTCATTTATTATCTCACTTTTTAAATTGCAATTGTATTTTTTATTATTATTGCAATTCCTATTTTATTCATTTCTTTATACATTACTTTTTAAATTGCAATTTCTAAATTGGAGTTTACTATTAATTATTATTATTTTTATTATTATTATTATTCATTATTATTACTGCTAGGTATCACATTATTTTGAATTGAAATTTGTTTGTTCATTGTATTAGAAATGAATAAACATTTATTTGTTTATTTATATATTTACCCCCCCAAAAATAAATAAATAATTGTCCACGCAGTTACATGCTTCGGTTCATGTTCGCCCTTTTGTATTGTGACGATATGAACACCGTGCCCTTTGACCCCCACTAACCCTCTCGGCAGCCTTCCCGTCAAACGTGGAGGCTGAAATGGAAGTGAACAAATGCGAGCAGCCTTGACTGTCGTCTCGTATTTGAATTCAGCTCTGACTAATGAGCTTCTCTACACCAGAGTGTGTGCGTGTGCGTGTGTGCGTGTGCGTGTGTGTCCATGCATTGGAGTGCGAGTGTGAGTGTGTGCGCATACCCATCAGAAAAATGACCTTAGGCCTTTTTGGCACTGTGCAAAAACCTGTCGGAGAAAATGAGAGCAAGGTTCACTTTAGGATGAACACGCACGCACATGCAGTGTTAAAGTGGAAGTCTCCCCCCCCCCCCAAAAAAATATCTTGACAATATGTTCTATGCAGTCCCACTCGTCTAAATATGGTATTCTGGTTAAGATTGCAGTAGTGGAATCTGAGTTAAGCAGCAAAATCCAGCAGTTTTTATCCATCTTAGGGGGCGGCCATTTTGCCATTTGCTGTCGAGTAAAAATGAGATCTCAGGTAACAACCAATCACAGCTTAGCTTCAGAAAACTGGTGAGCTGTGATTGGTCGTTGCCCCGAGCAACCGTGATGTCATCTTCAGTCGACAGCAAGTGGCAAAATGGCCGCCCCCTGAGATGGAAAAAAACGTCTGGATTTTGCTGCTTTACTCACATTCCACAAATGTAATATTAATCAGAATGTCATGTTTACACGAGCGAGGTCACATATTGTCAAGAAATGTTCATGGTTGACTTCCACTTTACAGATACGTGAATATTTTTTCTATTTGTGAACACGTACACCAAAATCAATGAAGATTCAAAATGGTTTTTGATGTTGACAAAAATAGAGACGAGGTTTGTTGAAATCAGCGTTTACGTCCATTGATGTTTAAAAAAAGATCGAATCGAATTCATGTTTATGAAAACACGCAATTGAAGTCAATTGAATATTATAATATAACTGTTTGTTTGCGTTTACGTTCAGTGACGACTCTATTCTTTAACGTTAGCAAAGAATTGAGTCTTATTATTAACTATGAATTCATTGATTAATTGAAGATGTGACGTTTACAAAATGACTTGCATGGAATCCATTGAAGACTCAATAGCTTCATGGACGATTATATTATTTGTCTTCATGTTTATGCTTGACAATTCTACGTTGTCTTTAATGTTGACGTAAATCGGGTTTAAATTCATCTTACAAAGTTACCAAAAACAAAAAGCTTAGTTTGAATGAAGGTTCTTTAAATTGTCTTTAACTCATTCACTGCCATAAATTCATTTGAACTATTTCTATTAGTTTAATATTTTTTTTTCTACTTTTGTTAACAAGAGTAAGAGAACCTATTTTTTTTATTGTACATTTCGAACAGATATAAAATTTGTGATTAATCGTGAGTTAACTGGTGAAGTCGTGATTAATTACAACAACAACAAAATTAATCACCTGACGGCTCTAATTTTTAATAATCTTTTATTCTTAAAAAAAAGATAAAAAAAAAAAATTAGGGTTGTCAGGCGATTAATATTAGCAATCATAATTATTCGCATGACTTCATTAGTTAACTCACAGTTAATCACAAATCATTTTTTTCTAGGTTTTCATACTCTTGTTAACAAAAGTAAAAAAAAAAAAAAGATTTTTTGACGTCTATAGCCGTCAATGGCAGCGAATGAGTTAATTACAGAATCACGTACGCTACGTCACGCCTCGGCAAGTGACGGCAAGCTGAAGGCAAAACCTCAAGGCCTCATTGGTCGGGTCCTCCCCCGACAATGACACCATCGATGTTGGATTTAACATCGTCGTCATCCACTCACTTTCTTCGCTTCCTTCGGCGTACCCGAGCTCTTCTTCCTCGTCCTCCTAAAGACACACGAATACATTGGCGCCTTGAAGACGACATTTGTGTCTGATACTGCCCCCAGGTGGTTAAGGCGCGCATACCAGAGGGAGCAGCACAATGACCATTCGGGTGAAGCAAAAAGTGCGGCGGCGGGTTCCGCGTCTGCTGCTCCTTACTTTGAATTCAAAATTGCTTTTGCATATAACGGACGACAAAAAGGACTTGCATTATTTTGACGCCCTACTTTTGGATTTGGACTTAAGGAGTCGGATCAGAACTTCTGAGAATAGCGGAGAGCTTGAAAGCAAAAATGCAACTGAAGACCCTTTTAAAGCAGGGGTGTCAAAAGGGTCACTTGGAGCAAAATATATTACCAAGCGGGCCGGATTGTTAGAATCATGGTACATCATTTCAAAACAATAGGCGTCAATTATAAGCAACTTTTGGCTATTTGTGGGTTGCCACGACACGGGGCTCAACTGGAATTATATTGTTCCGTAAAATAATGAATGCAAATTCAACGCAGCAACACTTTGCCTGTGTGAGTTCCGGATGTGTTGTAGCTACCCGTTTTGCATATATATTGTTAATAATAATAATAACTCATGTATAGCAACGTTAATCCTTGTCATATGTGTTTAAATTACCAGTAATTTCATTTGTGTCGTATTTATCACGTTTATGATTTTTATTTTATGTTATTAAGCAAAGCGTAACTATCGGTGGTCTGTCAAATCAATGACATCCAGGGCAATTCCTTCCTTTTATTTTACCAGGTAAAAAAATCATTGAGATTAAAAATCTCTTTTCCAAGAGTGACCTGGCAACAAAAACACGCAATCGTTGCATCAATTTAAGACAAACAACAATATATACGTACACACAAAATCCTCATCATACGATCAATAAATTCAACAGATTTGCTCAAACTAAAAAAAATAATTCACATTGCTCAATTCCATGTACAAGTTGCGTTGCTCATCTGAGGATTGCCTGTGAAATGATGAATTCATGTTTTGATTGTGGCCAGCTGATTCATTGATGAATGAATTGTTTGACTTTACAAAATCATCTCCCGGGCCGGATGGATCTCCTTCGTATGTTTGACGCTCCCGCTTCAAAGCCTTTAAACGATAACAAATATCTTATTTAATGAAACAAGTTTTGCTACTTGAGCTTTCAGTGCCATTTTGTTTGGATTTTCTTCTCGCGCCTGCAAGACAAACATCGCCTCCGTATTTCATCTCACCTCCCACGACAGAGAAAAAATTGTGAGTGAATGTGTGAGAAGTGAGCGCGGGAATGTATTTTTTTTTATTTTTCTAATTTATTTCTTTATTTAACAGATGCTGTAAGTTGTTTACGCGGTCTGATGAGGACGACCAATTCTCTCTTACGCAACATTGGAGAGATGCGACGAGACTGAAGGCCGGTTGAAGCTTCGTTGAAGATCCTCACGTGTCTTGGATGTTGACAGAAACGTACGATTTTGCAGATATCTTAGATGTTGGAAAAATGTGCTCATCCCTTCATTTAAGACAAAATTGTTTTTGTAGGTCACAAAAACAACCTTTGATATCTTTTCTTTTTAGCTTTTGAAAGATTGATTTTTTTTTTGTTAACGCATACGCGAGGTTCATGATGGACTTAAGTGTCTTTGATGCGTACGTTTTTGGTCTATTCTGAATGGCTTTGATGTTCACATGGATGCTGTAGTCAGTCGAGATGAAATTGTCTTTGAGGTTGACGAACACATTGTTTTAAGAAAACAGGTTTATCGATCTTCTTCTTTTCCTTTGGGCTTTCCCCTTCAGGGGTCGCCACAGCCAATCAGTTGCCTCCATCTAACCCTGTCCTTTGCATCCTTTGCATGTCCTCTTTGGTCTTCCTCTCGACCTCCTGCCTGGCATTTGGAAACTCTTTGGACTATCTTTCCTCCGGACATGTCCAAACCCTCTCAGACTTGACCTCCAAAGCGTCTAACATCTGAGCTGTCCCTCTGATGTCCTCCTTCCTGATTCTATCCATCCTGGTCACTCCCAAAGAGAAGCTCAGCATCTTCATCTCTGCCTCCAGACCAAACAACATGGCTGCTCTCACCACAGTTTGATCAAGCTCTCCTTTCATTTGAGCTGAAACTCTTCTATCACACCTGCCACTTTCCTCCACCCGTACCCGTGCGCACGCTTCTTCACTTCTTTTCCACACTCTCCATTGCTCTGGACTGTTGACCCCAAATACTTCAACTCCTCCGCCATGTTGGTGTCTTCTCCCTGTAAGCTCCCTCTTCCACTCGGGTCCCTCCCATTCGCACGCAGATGCTCCGTCTCGCTACGGCTCACCTTCATTCCGCTCCTTTCCAGGGCAAACCTCCACCTCCACGCCTCTGGCTCCTCCCCCCCGATTCCCCGCTCTCACTACAGGTCATCGGCAAACATCCTAGTCCACGGAGATTCCCGTCCGTCATCCTGTCCATTACCGCAGCGAAGAAGAAGGGGCTCAGAGCTGATCCCTGATGTCGTCCCACCTCCACTTTGAACTCCTCACACCTCACCTCTGTCTTACAGTCCTCCTACATGTCCTGCACCACTTGAACATACTTTTGCGCCACTCCAGACTTCCTCATACAAACCCACAGTTCCTCTCTGGGCACCCCGTCGCAAGCTTTCTCCAGATCTACAAAGACGCAATGCAGCTCCTTCTGACCTTCTCTATCAACATCCTCAAAACAAATACTGCATCTGTGGCACTCTTTTTTTTGGGCACGAAACCCTACTGCTGCTCACAAATGTTCACCTCTGCCCTTAGTCTCGCTTCAACTCTTTCCCATAGCTTCATTAGCTTTATTCCTCTGCACGTCTCCCTTGTTCTTAAAAATGAGCACCAGCACACTTCTCCTCCATTCCTCAGGCATCTTCTCACGATCTAAGATCCTGTTGAAAGTCAGAAATTCTACTGCTACCTCTCCTAGACACTTCCACACCTCCACAGGTATATCATCAGGACCGAGTGCCCTTCTCACTTCATCCTTACTCATCTTTGCTACTTCCTGGTCCACAACAGTCACCTCTTCTACTCTTCATTCTCTCTCATTTTCCTCATTCATGAACTCTTCAAAGTACTCTTTCCGTCTTCCCATCACACTACTGGCATCCGTCAACACACTTCCATCCCTATCCTTTATTACCCGAACCTGTTGCACGTCCTTCCCATCTCTGTCTCTTTGCCTTGCCAACCAGTAAAGATCAGTCTGTCCCTCCTCACTGTCCAACCTAGCATACAAGTCATCGTAAGCCCCTTGTTTGGCCTTTGCCACTTCTAATTTCACCTTATGCTGCATTTCCCTGTAGTCCTGTCTACTTTCTTCAGTCCTCTCAGTGTCCCACTTCTTCTTAGCTAACCTCTTTCTCTGGATCCACACCTGCACCTCCTCATTCCACCACCAAGTCTTCTTATCTCCTTTCATTCCAGATGACACACCAAGGACTGTCCTACCCGTCTCCCTGATCACATTTGCTGTAGTTGTCCAGTCCTCTGGAAGCACCTCCTGACCATCCAGCGCCCGTCTCAACTCCTTCCTGAAAGTCATACAACACTCTTCCCTTTTCAGCTTCCACCATTTCGTCCTCATTGCCTTTGCCGTCTTTGTCTTCCTCACCGCCAGAGTCACTACCATCCTATGCTGTCTGGCTACACTCTCATATGTCTCCTTCAGATGACACCGTCTACACAAGATGTAGTCTACCTGTGTACTCCTACCTAAACCGTTGTAGGTCACGCTATGTTCCTGCCTCATTCTTTTTGCAAAGTCAACCACCATCTGTCCTTCTGCGTTCCTCTCCTGGATACAAAACGTACCCATCACCTCCTTCACCTCTCTTTCCTACACCAACGGGTCCATTGAAGTCTGCACCAATGACAACTCTTTCGCTTCTAGGGATGCTCATTCCATCAAGGTCAAACCAAAATATTTCCTTCTCCTCCAGCTCACACCCTACCTGTGGCGCATACCCACTAACAACATTGATCATCACACCTTCGATTCCTTCAGGCTCATCACTCTGACACTCTTTTTACCTCCAGGACGCTCCTAACAAACTCCTTCACGATAACTCCTACTCCTTTTCTCTTCCTACCTACACCATGATAGAACAACTTGAACTCTGCTCCCAAACTTCTAGCTTTGCTCCCTTTCCACCTGGTCTACTGAACACATAGTATGTCCACCTTCCTCCTCCGCATCGTGTCCACCAGCTCTCTCCTTTTCCTGTCGTGGTTCCAACATTCAAAGTCCCTACTTTCAGTCCTAGACTCTTGGAGTTCCTCTTCTCTTTCTTCCTACGAACTCACCTTCCTCCTCTTCGACCAACAGTCGTCCGGTTTCCACCGGCACCCTGTCGGTTCAACAGCACCGATGGCGGTCGTCGTTAACCCGGGCCTTGACCGGTCCGGTACGGAATTCGTATATTTGATTTGGCCAAAGTTTTACGTGGGATGCCCTTCCTGACGCAACCGTCTGTATTTATCCGGGCTCGGGACCGGAACAAGGAGAGAAACTGGCTTGTGCCACATTATGAAAACAGGTTTATCGATGAATGGCTCTGAACGTCTCTCTTTCAGTATTCAAATGTTCTAAGACACAGAGAAACATTTGCATGTGGTTAATTGAAGACCACATTGTCTGAGATAACGTTTTCCCCGAAGGTCCATTTGTCTTTGATGTTTATCACATGTATGTTACTCACAAAATTGTCATTGATATTTCCAAATAAGAACCTCAAAGACAATATTTTTCTGGAAAAAAATGGACTTTGTTGAAGAAGATCATCTTGTTACCTCGTCGTTCTTTCCAGCAAAGTCGACCATGTTGCATTCCGGCAGCAGACTGAGATCCAGCTCACTTGCAGCTATGGGGGACATAAAAAAAATAAATAAACGATGACTAACTGCGTCCTTCTGTATGTGACATGCAACCACCACCAAGGCAACTTGCCATGAGAATAAAGTCTGGGCATCAAGCGTGGTGGAAATGCAAATTTTTGCCATTCTTCATCCACTCATTAAAAAAAAGTGGGTTCGACTGGCGGGAGGCCACAGCTTGCATCTCTTTGCATTTCTTAGCCACGCATGCATTATGTAAAGACGCTTTCAGAGAAGCGACGCGTTCTGAGCCGGAAAGAAAAGACAAACACGCTGCTCAGCGTGGACACGAAACAAAAGTCCAAAGATGCGCAAAAAAGCAATTCCTGACAAACAACTCCAAATGAAAATTCATCTTGTGAAGTTCGGTCACGGCTTCTTTGATCTTCAATTCTTGCTATGCTAACAACAACAACCGGGAGACGGAATATTCTCAGTTCTATTTGCTGGATACCAGAAATATTGAATACACCGCTGTGGAGCCTTTTCTGCTCAATGCGGAAGAAGGTCTAATCTGTTCAAAATGCTTTCTACTCTTATACCGTCTTGGCTCAGCCTCGCCCATGTGAAAATGTGTGACCTGACGGTCTGAACTGCTTTCAACCACAAATGTGTGCCAGAGTGCAGATGGGAAGACGCCAAGCCAGGACGGGTCGCAGCGACACAATGGCCGAGCTCAAGTCACGTATCTAATCATTAAGAGGCCTAATCTAAAATATGTTTACATTCATTGTAGACTAAATGGATTCTACGTTTTTATACGTTCTAAGACGCCTTTGACGTATATGAGAAAATACGTCGGGTTCATTGAAGAATCTAAATGTTGGTTAAACTTTGATGTTAAATGTTTGACGTTTTCACTGAAGACTAAATTCTTTGATGTTTACAAAATCATGTATGTGAAGTTCGCTGAAGGTTATAAATGGTTACATTAGGATGTTTGACGATCCTCATTGGTCTTTGATGTCTACATTAATCAAAGGCGCAAAATTGTCAAACATGAATGCTAGGTTCACTAATAACTATACATGGTCTTTGATGCCTAGAAAAACTTGATGCGTCTTTGATGTTTCCAAACATGCCGAGTACATTCACTTAAGATGATCAACGGTCTTTGATGTTTGTAAAAAAAACACCTTAGGTTCATTGAAGAATCTAAATGGATGTTGACATTCTTAAAGACGTGTCTTTGATGTGTACAGTACATTATTAAGGGTCGTTATCGTTGACCAAAGACTATTGAAAAGTAGCTTTGATTTCTACAAAAACGTGCAAGTTATGTGGAGGTTGTACGTTCGGTTTCATTGTCTTTGATTGAAGATTCTCACGGGTCTTTGATGTTGACATTGATTGAAGACTAGATTTTCTTTGATGTTAACAACCCATTGGGTTCACTGACTACAAATGGATATTTACTGACGATTATAAACATCCACATGACTGAAGACTGTCTTGGATGTTTAGATCCCCAAATAACATGCAAATACTCGTGCTGTCATTTGCACGAGTACACGACGTCGTCAGTTTGACTTGAAAGAATCGGAATCCGTTGACAACTCGTCTTCCTCCGTCTGCTAGGACATGCTGACATTTCCCGTCCCGACGTCACTACATCCGAGCCGTCATCGCCACTCGGATGACACATCTCCTCCCCCTCGTCCTCTTCATCATCATCATCATCATCATCATCATCATCATCATCATCGGGTAGCCAGCTGCTATTCCAGATTTCTTTTGGGCGGCGACTTGTGAGTTGAATATTTGGAATGTTTTATTTTCCTGTTCCTGCAGAGCTTTTAGAGTACAACAAAGTTTGCTGTCTATTGGGATTTTTAATGTTGTTAGATATTTTGTATTTTCTATCAGTTTGAAATGTCACTTGAGAACTTTTAGGCAATGAACGCCATACTTTGTACTGTTCAAAGGTTGCATTTTTGTTGAAAAAAAAGCCATTCATGCAGCTGACTTGAAGATTGCAAACCAATTTGAAAGAACGCAAAATGTCAGAGCCAACGCGCTCGAGATAACGGACGCAAAATCCCCTCAGAGGCAGGATAATAAAAAGGGATGGAATCCGGAAGATCATCCGACGAGATGCTTGCTGGACGTTCGCCGTCATTTGCAACCGTGTTACTTATCGATTCACGAACACTGAAAATTACAATATGTAGAAATGCAAGTGAATTAACGGGCGCACACAACATTGTGGAGCGACCACCATGCTCATGCTAGCGGTAATCAGTGCGAATGTCTCCACTTAACTCCACTCATTAAAACGTAATCTTTAAGAATTAATGGGCAGGAAATGTCACTGGCAAACTCTGGTAAGACTGAGACGATCTACGTCTTGGTAGGTGCTGCTGTTTTGGTTAGCAACAGAGTTCAAATGGGCTCAGCAGTTCGTCGTGTCAATAAACTGAGACACACATGTAATTAGTGCATCTATTGGAGGGAGGCGTTCCCGTTTTCGTGATGAATTGCGGCAGAGCGTACTGGGAGGCAAACTTTGCACCCTTCAAAGAGAACACGTGACGAAAAGCGTCGGCGACGGCGCCTTACGCAACCAATGGCAAGTCGCCGCCGCCTGACCTTAATGAGTGTGCGCTTCTCACAAAGCTTAGCTAGCCCCGCGTTGCCGGTTGCCGTGCCAACAAGCGCCGTAACCAGGGAGCGGGTGTGAGCTTTTTGTGTGTGTGTGTCCTTTTATCTCACCTTCCGTCCTTATAAACTCGCCGCAGATGGAGTAAGAGATCAGATCGATATTTGACTCCTCCCCAAAGGAAATCACCGTTCAGGCAAGCGGACCCGACTTCATCGGGTCGTTAATGTGAAAATCCAGTCGGGGGTTACCTGCGGCCGACTCTTGTGAGGGGAACAGCTTGTTGTCCAGGGACGCGCCGATGTCGCAGAACACCTCCTCTTCATCGCGATCGGCGTCCAGCTGAGACGAGAGAGAGTTTTTGTCACTGAAATTCACAGAAACGTGAAACTAGTCGATGCCTCTGTCAATGCTATTGCTAACCAAGACAGCAGCACCTCCTGAGGCACGTCTCCCTGCATGGTGCTACGATGAAATGGCTGTGACTTGCCTTACAAAAGCATTTGCATTCGTGGAATACGAGTTAAAGGTGCGTTGCGCAGTTTAAAAAGGTAATAATAAAGCATGCATGCTCCACCAATGTCCAGATGAGTACGAAGAGCCCCGACTGTTTTACTCTGACTGCACCTACTAGCTTTCGGAAAAAAATGGGGGAGAGAACTTAGTATTGTTCATTCGGCAATCTTACCGATTCAGCGTGTCATTGCTCGCTCTCTTTTTTGTGCGTTTGTGCTCCTTAATTCACCTAAAACCTATTAAAAATCCCATACCTTTCACCTCGAGTCGTGAAGTTGTCAGGAGACCCGAGGAAGGATCAAAGATCAACTTTGATCTTCCCTTTATAGTAGAGTGTGCGTACCCTCGCGTTCCACAGTTTTCTTTGGAGAGGGGAGGGGCGGAGTTTTTCTTACCAAGTCATGTCTTCGTTTGTCACCTGTGGCCGTCGCTTTAAGATCGTGCACGTACTCGCACCCGCACCATGAAACGAGCCTGACACCGATGCTGTAGTTACGCTTTGGGCCAGAGGTGGCAGACGCGAGTAAAAAAGTGACAAACTGCACAAAGATCCTTTAAGCAGCAAAATCCAGCAGTTTTTATCAATGTCAGAAGGCGGCCATTTTGCCACTTGCTGTCGAGTGAAAATGACATCACAGGGTCTCGGGTAACAACCAATCACAGCTCAGCTTCAGAAAACGGGCGAACTGTGATTGGTTGTTGTCTGAGCAACCGCGATGTCATCTTCAGTCGACAGCAAGTGGCAAAATGGCCGCCCCCGGAGATGGATAAAAATGGTGGATTTTGCTTCTTAACTCATATTCCACAAATGTAATATTAATCCGATTGTCATGTTTAGACGAGTGAGGTCACATTTAATATGTTATTGTCAAGAAATGTTTACGGTTGACTTCCACTTTAAAAATAGTAATAATCAATCACGGGTTTGCGGGTTTCTGTATGTACTCCAAAGACCCAATTACAGGAAAAACAAACCGTTTAGTTTTCCATAATGTCTCAATGACGATGCGGCACGAACACGCAAGGCGAATCGATGAGATGCGAGGCGGCCGCCCGTGATGCGGAAGCTCGCCTCTTTAATGAAGCGCCCGCTGGGCTGCAATTAACAGACCCGTCTAACGATCTGCCCATTAACCATTCATGTGCGCACGCACACACTTTGCAATGATTCACGGGGACATTTCCGAGACCACTCGCGCAAGTTAATGAGAGACGAGGCAAAACGTGGTCCTTTTGCAAAGATCGCTTTTTCACCGTGAGAGCGTATCGCGCCGCAAGCGTGCGTGGCCTTGCGTTACCGTGACGATGAGGCCTCGCTCCTGGAAGTACTTGACCAATGGGATGGTGTTCTGCTTGAAGTTGGTCAGGCGGCGGTCGATGGCCTTGGGGTTGTCGTCGGGGCGACCCTGCTGCTCGGCCCGCCGCTGCAGGCGCTCCTTCAGGCGGTGGGTGGTGCACGCCAGGAACACCACCACGTCGGGAGCGCAGATCTGCCGGCAGACGGCGATCGTCAGGCAATCCTGCCGTACATTTGAGCTGCGCTGTTCGTATTCCAGCAAAAAACGGACGTTTTGGTTTGCAGTCAGTGACTGCATAGCAACTGCACATGCGCACTCAATAAGGTTATTAATGGCAATGTTTATATATATTATTTTTTGAAAATACCGACAAATTGCATCATAAAAATGATGAAATAAAATAAGTATTTTGGAATATTGTATTTCCAAAAAAAAGGAAATCAGCATTTGACAATAACGCCAAGGAATCATTTGTAAAGGAGAACGCAAGCCTCAAGTGACCTCCTTTACTCCGATTATTATGACGGCGTAATCAGCACCCCTTGTGTAGAAATGCGACTTTGTTTGCGTCGACGCAGGCGACTTCCCAGACATGAAAAGAGACGCAGGAGGTCGCGGTCGAAAGCGTCCCCGCGGGGGGAGCTTAAAAGGCTCTCGATCGGGAGCTGTTGTGCTCGTCCCAATGGCGGCGAGAGATGCGCCGCAGAGGTCGCCGTCGATGCTTCAAAGGGGATCGGACCAGCGTGCGACAACCAACCGTCAGTCTCTCAATTCACACGCGTTTATTTCCTCAGTGTGAAATCTGGAAAGTGGATTCTATTTAGTTGTAGTTAGCAGTTTAATTGTCCTGCCTGTCACGATACATCGCCGGCATAGATCGGCGGACACGTTTACGTTATTTGTTGTTTACGAGCGGCTCTGTTCTCTCTCTGGCCGCCGCGTCAGGCAAAGGAGCAAGCGAGTGTATTAGGACGAGCTGATTGGACGCGGCGCCGGAGCAGCACGCTTGGATAAATGTCGAAAATGAACTGCAGAGTCGACTGTCACAAAGCGGGCGTCTGAAAGGACACAAAGACGTCTCCTAGCAACTGTTTATCATCCGCTGGGAGGCTCCAAAAAAGAAAAAAGGAACAATCAGAATGAATACGCGCCAATCGGCGTCGCATCTCTGCTTTTTTGCAGATGATGCGACGCTGTCGCTGGAGCGCTTCGCGGTCGAGATGACGATCACCGCCTCCAAATCCGAGACGTGGTCCTCAGTCGGAAAAAGGGCGGCGCGGAGGAGATCCTGCCCCAAACGGAGGAGTTCGAGGATCTTGGGGTCTTGGTCACGAGTGAGGGCAGGAAGGAGCGGGAGATCGCCAGGCGGATCTTTGCAGCGTCTGCAGCGATGCTGACGCTGTATCGTTCCGTTGCGGTGAAGCAGCAGCTGAGCCCGAAGGCAAAGCTCTCGATTTACCGGTCCATGTTCGTTCCTACCCTCACTTACGGTCGCGAGCTGCGGGTCGTGACCTGTGGAATATTATTGTAAGTCTGCTGGGTCTGCGCTCGTCTGGCCTAAGTCTTCGGTTCGAGAGAATGCAGCGAATCCGGAGATTGGTTTGAATGTCGTCAATCACCGCAATGATGACGCGGCGTTATCGAACGTTGACGGTATTGTAGTTATGAGGTTGTGAATTTGTAATAACTCACAAATGTCCCTGCGGTGTCACTTTCAGTCCTTCGGCATCTCTGGTAGTGCAATGAGCTCGGCTACTGGCCCGGGTGCACGCAGTCCCTTTAATGTCCACTACAGCGGCGCAGATCCTGCCGTCGTCGCTGGGGATCACCTTCGTGACTCGTGAATCGGCCAACGTGCTCTGAGCAGTTGAGGGTCAATTTCCATGACCTACTTGGTCTCCAGTGAGGTCTGGGTTGGAGGTACTCCCATTTCCGTCATGGATGAAGATTAGGGAGGTCGTTTCAGGTGAAGTGAAGGCAGAAGCGGTCTGCTCGTACCTGGCTCCAATCAGGTCGCTGCTTCCATCAACAGCTTGTGGCAAGGATGCATCTCGCCGCCCCATCAACAGGAGTTTAGGTGTTATGGGATTGGGGTCTGCAATGTCAGTTCAGAATGTCCTCCACCTCGATTGGTAAAGTGAGCAGTACTTTTTCTGGAAGAACAACTTGACTTTATCTCCCTCTCCCTAATCCCACCAAAATGAGAGGCAAGAGGCAGATTGAATTTGAATGTGATGCTCTGCTCAGCTCACTGATCTTTCAACGCTGACTCCAGTGCCTCAAAGGCTCTCTGCAGTTCTCTGTCCGCACCTGAAAATTTGTAGCCCTGTCTCAGAGGATCTCATGTGGCTTTCCTCTTCTCGCTACAAAGTTAAGTTAAAGTACCACTGATTGTCACGCCCAACTAAGTAAGGCGAAATCCGTTCTCCGCATTTGACCCATCATCCCCTGAGGGCGGACACTCTACCACAAGTCCACTGAGCGTCGCAGGGCAAGGACGAAGGAGTCGGTGTCCATAATGTACAGGAGGTCTCGATGCACACATTTCGTATTCAAGCATTTAAAGAGGATTCCCCAATCTCTGCTGCCAATCTTGATCACATCTGGCCCAAAGCGGTCTGCACCAGTTGACCAGTCGGTAGGCTTCTGAGGACGGAGGCATGCTGTGGGGAGGTCTGCCGTACGTGGCGCTGTGGGTTTGTTGCGCCATCTCCGGCGCTCTGCGCAGCTGTGTTGATGTTTCTTAACGGCTTGCCGTCCGCGAAGAATCCAATATGTTCGTCTCGATTCGGCGACCACGCGATCAGGACCTGGGTGCAGCCGCTTGTGGTCAAAATCATGAACTATGAGTTGGGTGACAGGGTGGTCTGGTGCCAAGACAATAGGGTGAATGGTTTCTTGCAGCCCCTCTGCCTTCCTCAGCCGAGCGCCAACACGGATCAGGCCCACGGTGCCGTCGGACTCTGGACATAGCGCAAGCATCAGACTGTGAGAACTAAGTGGTTTGCCCGCCTGAGTATGGTGACGTCATCGGAGGAGCAGCCGCTCCGTGAAGGGACAGGAACGCGGCTTGGATCAGCTCGGACCAGGACTTGTACTGAGCTGGGTCAGGGTCTGCAGGTGCGGCAGTCCCTGCAGTGCCACAGAAGGTCACACGGGTTTCTTCAGGTTGAGTTGAGGTTGTAGCAAGCATGGCTGGCCATTCGCTTGGGAGCAGACTGAGGAAGTTAGGTCCGCATGTTCAGCGGCGAGGTGCGGCTAAGTCTCTGAGGTGCTTGCTAGGGGTGTCATCGTCAGCTGGGTTTTCATCAGATGGTACATGCCTCCAAACGTCTGAATCTCTGCAATGCGTGTTCCCACGAATACCTTGTACTGCTGGGACTGGGACTCTATCCAATGCAGGACAGCGGTCGAATCAGTCCACAGCGTTGTTCCGTTAATGGGTCGAGTCGGCTCGGCTTGTAAGACCTTGGCGATCTGTGCACCAGACAGAGCTCCAGGCGAAAACTGTGGGAGTTCATTCTCCCAGGTTTGCCAAGCCGATAGAAGTTCATCTGTTAAGGGCTCATCCCATTCTCGACCTTTCTTCCAAATGGCTTCAACTAAAACTTAGCACGTGTTGTTATAGCGGACGTGGGTCGATAACAAAGTCATCGTCGACTTCACACCCACAAGCAAATAGTGTGACCACATTGCGTGCTTATGAAACATGCAATATGAATTCTAATTGTGAAACGTGTCTGTCACAGTCACGGTGTATCTACTGGCCCGGCAGAATTGCCTGCGAGTCAATAACATCTCATTTAGCCGCCGCTAAACGGTAAGAACCTTTAAATGCAATAAAGCTCCGCTAAAAGCCACGCAAGGCCGTGTCACAATTCCTGTAATCGTTCAAGTACACACTTCTGCTTCAGTGCTTCGTCTGCAGAACAGCGCCAACGACTGCCGTGTCATTTATTTATTTATTTTGCCCTAAATATTGCTAGCTGGTATCAACAGCCTCCACAAGTACCCGACCCTTTAAAATAAAATAAGGCTGGTATTAGCCCGATACCAATCCAGGATATCGTTATTTTTTGTTGCCCATCCTGAGTTAAGTGTTGGATACTTGACACTCACCTGGTCCTCGAAAGACAAGGCCTGTCCGACATCTCTCGGGAAGCCATCGATGACGATGCCGGTGGCGTCCGGGATTTTCATGATCTTCTGCTTGATCTCGGTGATTGTGGTCTCCTGCAAAAGGTTCCATCCCCGGTCAGCTATTGTCTGTCCGCGGTGAGCATGCTAGTTAGCGTAAATGCTACAAGAAGACCTTGGCAGCTGGAGACTTTGAACAACTCTCTTTTTCTTTGACTTTTTTTTGCACCGATTATTACAAAGGCGAAGCAACCCGAACAAGAAACGGCCGAAATGTTGAAGAAGTCATTTTTGTTGACACGTTTGTGTGTTTGTTTTTATGAGCACATTTTTGCCCGCTTGCTTGTTGGCTGGGATGAATCACGTGAGTCGAACGCGTCACAGAAAGTCTTCTTAAGTGACACTTTCCTTGCTGAGTTAAAAGCACATAAATAATAAAAATGACAAGCCTTGACTTAAGAGAAACGGAGACAGCAGCACACTGCCGGACTCTTCCTTTCTTTTTTTCTTTCTTTATCTCGTGCTCTTTTAGAGTGCAGCAACGCGACGGCGGCTCAGCTCGCTCGAGGCCGCGGAGTGCCAGCATCGTTTAGCGTCACTTACTTCTTCCTGACTGCAGGAGAGGAGGTCAACAAAAGCAGAGGCACGGGCGGTGCGCCGCTCTAAAAGAGGACAAGAGGAAGACGCATGCGCGGCTCCCATTTCATCAAGATTCCATCAGGCAGACGAATGTCGGCGCTTTGCGAGCCTTTAAGTTGTTCGCCAGGCTCCGTCCAGGCTAGCATGCGAACGAACAACGCAGGTAACCTTTTGGACGGGAATCGCATTTGAGCGAATAACTTGAAAACGAAAGCAGACGAGCCGGCGTGTATCTTGTATCGTGGAGCGTTTCCATCATAACGTTAGGTCCGTCTGCAATCACATCAATATGGAGGACTAAAAATGCCCAAATAAAAAATACATTTTAAAAGTCAAAATTAAAACATAGAATATATAACTAAGATAAAGAATGAAATAAAAACAATATATATACTGTATGTATATATGTAAAATGCATAAATAAAAGTAAAAATAAATACAAAAATAGAGATACAAAAATTTAATATACAAAAAAAATATATATATATTTTTTTATAATTTAATTTCTGAATAGTTTTTTTTTATATCCGTTTGTATTTTAACAATTATTTATTTATTTAGGCATTTTTGGTCCTCCATACACGCCAGAGCAAGAGCGGATGCAAAATTCTGCTGATTGCCATTGCTACGTTCCTACAGTTAAATATGGCGGCAAAGCAGGAAAAAAATGACACTAAAGTAAAAAGTAATGCAAACACTGAAATGTCAAATATTTGTGTATCAATGCTGCATTGTGTGAGAAAATGACAAATTAAGATTTTGATGTTTTGTCCCATCCCAATTTCAAATTGCTGAATATTTAACAAAGCGTACGATGAGAAGAAAAAAACGGATCAATGTTTGTTGCTTGTTGATCAGTATGATAGCGTGAGAGGAAAACGATGTGGTCCATTACAACATCGGTAGCTTTGCCATGTCTATTCAATATTTGAAGCGTGTGTATCGATGCTGTACTCTGAGCGCTAATGATGCATCAGGATATTCATATTTCGTCCCACCCCGAGTTAAATATGACCAATATTTGACATTTGTGGATCATGAATATACTGCGAGAGAAAAAGGAACAATACATCATGATATCGCTATTTTTATGCCACCCCTAGTGGTCATTACTGGTCAAACTGGTCATTTGTTGACGTATGTGGATCAATAATGTACTGTGAGAGAAAACGAGCCAATACGTCATGATAGTTCGGTTGCACCAATAAATATAACTGACTGTTACCGTAAAGCCAGAAAAAAAGACGACCCATCTTATTCTTATTCTGTCCCACTCTTTGTTGAAACTGGCCATAAATGGACTCTTGGCACTGAAAAGGATGCATCACGATAATGATCCAATCCTCGTGATCCATATTTGACACTCACACCTCACGTATCGATACGATGTTGAGGGAGAAAACTAAAAGCACGCTGAAGCACGCTTGATGCGCTTCGAAGCAAACGCAATCCCCGACGGCCGCGCGAGCGACTCCATCACATCTAATAAGCTGCGAGCTTGACCCACTTTGCTGTTTGTTTGACTGCTTGACGTCAGGCCATCTGCCGAGCGTCCGGAGAGGAAGGCGGGCAGGGATGCGAACCCTGCGGCGCCGAAGGACGCTTGGCGAGAGTGCTCGGCGCTGACAGTCGCGACGTGGGCGGCGGCGCCGAGTGTTTTTCGGCATCGCGCTTTGCCGCATCGCCGGTTCATCTGCGTGGACGGCAGCTGCCTCCCCCGACCAACTTCGCACGGCACAAAGATGGTTTTTATCGCCTCACATTCAGAGTCATAATAAAAACAGGGCTGAGCAAAACGTCTTCTGTTGTTTTCAATCGGGTTTAATTTGACTGCACGTTCCTCGAGAGCAGGGGTGGGCAAGTGCGGTCCTAGCGAGCTGCAGTCCTGCATGTTTTTGATGTATCCCTCCTCCAACACAGCTGAAAGGCTCCGACAGAACGTAATTATGAGTTGATGATTTGAAACACCTGGCTTGGAGGCAGGAGACACCGAAAACATGCACAACTGCGGCTCTAGGACCGAACCCTGGTCCTCGTGAGCCGCTGGTCTGCGTGTTTGAGATGTCTCCCTCCTCCAACACAGGTGAGGTTATCAGGCTTCTTCAGAGCGTGCTGATTTGCTGATCATTTGAATCGCCTGTGCTGGATGAGGGAGACACGCAGTACTGCGGCTCTTGGTTTGCAAGGCAGGCAACTAACTAACTAACTAACAACAACTAACGAACGAACTAACTAACCCAAGTTTATGCTTTGAGGAGAAAACCACTAAATATTTTGGAGGAGGTAACTAACTAGCTGCATTAACTTTGAAAACCATACTTGGCGTCACAATTTTGCACTTGGAATAACTGCCTAACTGACTAACTCACGACTAACTAAAATGATTATTGTCTCACAGTTAGTCACTTAGAGAAGGTACTGTTACTAGCTAACTAAAATATACACTGGCTCAAAGTTTGCACTGCATGTTTACTTAATTTACTAACTAGACTTGTCGCACTCGAAGGAGGCAACTAACTGGCTATAGTAACTAACATTAATGTAAACCATACGTTTTGGTCTCAAAAGTTGACTGACTGACTAACTAACTAACTCGACTCATCTCACATACATGCACTTAAGCATAACTAACTAACTAAAACTAACTAACTAACATGTTCTTGAAGGAGGCAACTAACTCTAGCTACTGTAACCAACATAAATGTAAACCGGTTGACCCCAAAATTCCACGATTGGTGGAGGTTACTAACTAACTAACTAACTAACAAGACTCATCTCACACATGCACTTATTCGGCATAACTAACTAACTCATATAAAAAATGACTGACTGACTAACTAGACTCATCTCACATACGTGCACTTATTAAGCATAACTAACTAACTAACACTTTCTTGAAGGAGGCAACTAACCATGTAAACCAGTTGATCTCAAAATTCCACGATTGGTGGAGATTACTAACTAACTAACTAACTATAATAAAAAAATACAAAAATAATATATATTGAAGTGGTAAGCAACTCGTTAACCGATTGACTGAACAACAACAATGTGAAAATGACTGAATGCTCTGAACTCTCATTATTTAGTAGTACCCCTTCTTGAGTTGCTTAGTTGTGGGTTTGTCTCAGGTGGAGGAGGTTCCGGTTAGCCCCCCCCCCCCCCCCCCCCCCCCGTTTTGCACGCCACATGCATCAATATTTGGTGCGTGTGCCGGTATTTGAATGTAGTGAAAGAAACGAACAAGATGTTAATGAGGTGAATGTGCAGATGCTGCGGACTCGTTTCAAGTCTTGTTGAGGAAAATAATCCCACCTCGGGGAGTTGGACAATTACGGCGGAAAGTTAAGTACACAAAGCAACGACGAGCCATTTCCCTCGCCACTGCGACTCATCATCCCGGCTCGCCGCCTCGCGACACGACCGCCGCTGACGAACGTCTCGTTGGACATGCGGACGGCGTTCGTCTCTGCGTCTTTCTCGGACTACCTGCGGCGCCAGCTCGCCGTTGGTGATGATCTTGGCGATCAGGCTCCACTTCCTGTTGCTGGTGGCGTTGTGGATCATCTTCCTTCGCAGCAGCTCGCCCACCGACACGTACTGGAAGCCGTAGCGCTCGGCGATCTTCAGGCACTGCGTTCCCTTGCCGCTGCCAGGACCGCCTCCGGTCGTGGGAAGAAAACATCAATTAGAGCAGCAACGCTTCCTCGGTTTGATGATGCCGACGAAAAAATAGCTCATAAGAGTTTCATTGAAGCGAAATCACTTCGGTTCTTCCATCATTTTATAAAGAATTAGGTTTTATTTGTAGTTTCTTTGAGGAAGAATAATTTACACCATTGGGAAGATTTGAAACAATCGATAGCTGCGGCGTCGTCCTGCCGTGTTTTCTTTTCTGTTAGTCACGTGACACCCAATCGTGCGATCAGGCATTAAAAGAGAACAAGGTGGTCTTGTATTTATTTGTGTTCATGCATACGGGGGGTGTTGATGCCCTGCTTTGTGCGTGTGCGTGAGCGAGTGTGAAACCTTGTGCGCGCGTGGGTGTATTGCAGCGAGACTGCTTTGTGAGAAGCCTGTGTGTTTGTTTTGTGGGGCTGCTGGTCATTTTTGGGACTGCGTGCGCGCGGGGGGGGGGGGGGGGTTCTGATGGGTCGGGTACGTATGAACTTCCTACATTTTGGAAAGCAGCCTTTTCTCGGTTAACGCCGTCGGCCAGCAGATATTTGACACTTGCGTATCAATACTGGATCATAAGAGAAAACCATATATTGCGTCTTGATATCGTTTCTTGACGCTTGTGCGTCGATACTGCCGAGAAATTTGACCGCGTCGGGTAAGTCCACGTTAAAAATAAGCCGACTCAAAGGTTCTGCCTTGAAGCTCCGCCAGAACCATGTTTGGGCCGTCCGTGTTTTTTATGCCTGGACGCGTGCAGTATTGCGATGGCGGCTGTGATCTGATCTTCATTTCTTCTGTTTGCGCTATCGAGTGGCCAAATGGCAGATGTTATTTGTCACTGACTGTTAAAGTCTTACAGCACATTGAGCTTCTCCAATTCGGGGGGAAAAAAGTTCTGAACATCCTAAAAAGCACTTGGGCTGTAATTATTCCAAAATGTAACCTGCCACTCGCTTTTAGGTGTTTATCACTTAACCACTGGAGGGCAGCCATGCACTTAACATGCCCAGAAGAAGAGAGCAATTGACCTCATGTAGCTAGCTAATAGCTAGCTCTAACCTTGTTTACTCGTGACATAATGTTGAAGCATCGTCTCAAAGTGATTGTTTTAAAGACACTATGACATGTGTAATGTAGACATAATGATGTATGTGTGAACTAAGTGGTAGTTAGTGTTTGTTTAGCTTATGTGGTAATGGCTAGCGCGCTAATGCGCTAATCGCGATTGCTAACCGTTTAGCATAGGCTAATTTTGTTAAGAGCTTATAGAAGATAATAAATGATGAGTACTTATAACCACTCAATTAAATTTCCGTCCAATCTTAAGGGATTAACAAAATGATAATAGTAGGCTAATATTTTTTGGCGTGGGTGATGACTCAATAATAATACATCATCGATTTTAAAAAGATTCGATAGTGACAGCACTCGTGCGATTTAGAAATCACGAATGACCAGATAACAAACCATATATTCTGGTTTTCTTGATTCTGTGGCTGCTCTATGACCACACGTACGCTTTTGGGAGTTGTCGTGGAAAACGCGGCGTATTCGTAACAACGTCCGTCGTCTCATTTTGATGTTCGACTCGCCCTAAACGTGTCGGCATCCCTTGACGTGCAGACCGGCTGCGTTTGCCAGATTAATGACAGGCTAATCATGTGCGAGATCTGATTAGGCCAAACGCAGTGAGTGACATCCAGCCGGGAAGAGTGAAGGAGAAGAAAAGCAGAGCGGGGGGGGCAACATGCCACATGCCACAAGAAGCTATTTTTAGCTTCGACGTGAAGTAAATAAATATTCATTTCGATGCCTGGAAGAGCTCGGAAGTCATAAGAAGCAGCCGTACCGGAAAGAAAACTTCAGCTTTCCAGATGCTGAGAAACAAGAATTCACAACAAGGTTGCGACTTTAAAAATCGATTTTTTTTCCACTTCTGCTTCTATTTATTCTTCTCATTATTATTATCATCAAGTGCTGAGTGACTGGCATTCACGCCAATTTGTGTGCGTACAACTGTCCTTTCCTGTTGTGGTAATTACACGAGATTTGTCTCATATTTCTAATTATTATTATACATTAAATTCCGAAAGAGCAGCATTCACACAAAAAAAATGTGCTTAAAAACATTTGCTTCCTGTTGCGGTAATGCTGAGAGACGAGCATTCGCACTGGTGTCGGCGTGACAGATCAGCAAGTCTTCTTCTTCTTGTGTGAATGATGACAAGCATTTACGCAGATGCTGTTGCGTATTTAGAGATATATTTCCACGTTTTCTCCTCGTTGTTATTAATTGAATGCTGAGAGACCAGCATTCATAGTCATGGTTAAAATCTCTTCCTGTTGTGTGAATAACGAGACAAACGTTCTAATGATGTCGTAGACTAGTTTGTCTTTTACTGCTTCTGGTCATTATTATTATTATTATTATTATTATTGAGTAAATGCTGAGAGAGCAGCATTCACATGAATGTTTTTGTTTTAAAAGGTCTTCTTCCTGTTGTGTGAATAAAAGACAAACGTTCTAATTTTGTCGTTAATTAGTTTGTCTTGTACTTCTAGTTATTATTATTGAGTAAATGCTGAGAGTTGACACGAATGTTTTTATGTGAATGCTGAGAGACCAGCATTCACACTGACATGGGTTTGTGGTTTAAAATGTCTTCCTGTTGTGTGAATAATGAGACAAGCATTCTAATGTTGTCGTAAATTAGTTTGTCTTTGAGTTATGATTATTGAGTAAATGCTGAGAGACGACCATTCACATAAACGTTTTTGTGTTTAAAAAGGTCTTCTTCCTGTTGTCTTAAGAATGAGACAAGCATTCACATTGCTGTCGTGTCGGGAGAAATGAGTTTGTCTTGTCTTTGACTTCTTCTAGTCATTATTCTCTATGAAGTAAATGCAATGAGACAAGCATTCAGACTGATTTGTTTTCTTTTTGGGAGGGGGGGGGTTAGTGTGGTGGAGGGCGGGGCTACAAAAACAATTGCGTCAAAATAACCCAAACTTGGGCTGCGCCAATTTTGGGGGAATTTTTTTGTGAGCGTTCATTCATTTGACCCGTCGGCCCATTTTTGACACAATTTGTTTGTTTGTTTTTGTTTGTACAAAATGTGACATGTTTGTTATTGCATTAATTATGAGACATAAAATCACCCGTTGAAAGGCAGATGTGATGCATCACAGAGCCGATTGCAATATTTTGTCACCCGACCAAACGACATGAAAAATTGAAATCATAAAAATAATCATAACAAAAATGTTTACCGATAACGAGGATGACTTTGGGCCGCGGCCCGGACGGATCGAAGACTTCGTACTCCTCGATGAGCTCGGCCGTCTCCGACAGGTCCGAGTCGCTCTCGATGGAGAACTGGCTGATGGGGGGGAGGCGCTCGTAGCGTCTGTACGGGAAATTGGGACTGTCGGGCATCACTGTCACGCACGCACGCACACGCACGCACACGCACACGCACACACACACACACGTATTAGCATAAGTGCGCGTGGGAAAATAGCGTCAAGATGCACGCCGGGTGACTCGGCTGTCAATCACGCTTGATGTACTGCAGCTTCGGGTGTCAATCATCCAGAAAAAGAACACAACTGCGCTAATGATCACGTCTGCGCTGACGTTGTTAGCGTCGTGAGCGGACAAAAAGAGCAAAGGTCTGATTTGATATTGATTTCCTGCGTAGACGTTCGGCCCGTGACAAGCATGTTTTTCTTCTTCTTCCAGATATTATTCGTGATTCATGTGAGCATCGTACCTGCGTTTCCTTCATTAAACGAGTTATTGTTGAGAAACAAAGATTCAGTGACGGTGTGTCAGAAACACAGATTTTGTCTTCTGTTTATTACTCGTGAGTCGAGCTGCTCGATTATAAAGAAAAGTCGTCATCGCAATTAGGACCATCATTTACTTTTTTGGTACAAAACAAGAAAATGTAAACATTGTGAATGCCAAGAAACAAAAAAATGGAAAATGACTTGCCGCGTGGGAAAGAAAATCGCTTGATCTTCTTCTCGTTACTGTTTTGTGAATGAAAAGCATTCACAGCATTCACATTTCGAGACCGTTTTGGGGGTGCTCAAGCATTCTGCAATGGAATCTTAATCACCCCGAAATGTGTATTTTTTTCAACCGCATGATCTTTTTTAAACAAGCTCGAAAATCACATAACGATACAGTACTTTTTGGCTGCGACGTAAAATTTGAACAATTACATAACCCCCGCCCCCGCCCCCCCCGACTCTTCTTCGAAGACTCCGAAGATGAACTGTAGCCATGGCAACTTTGTTTCACTTTCGGAGACGCGCATTCACACAGCGACGGTGTCTCAACAAAGATTTGTCATCTTCTGAATCTTCTAATTATTATTAGACGTATAAAAACCCGATGGAAATTGTTTAATTTCTTCTTCGCGCCCGTCACCAGTGCGCCCAATTGAAACTAAATCTGCCGCACAAAAACGGACAAGAAACTATACAATGTTGAAATAATCAGTCCGTTTTGGTTTCAAGGTGACTTTTTAGGGATTCGGGTCATTTCCAGAAATCGGCCATCTTGCCACCAAGATGGGTCGTTTTTGGAATATATTTGACTGTTTATGACTCAAACATCTTCTAATTAGCAGATTAACACCTTAGCTGTTCACAACTCCTGCGCAGAGGTAGCAAATCCGGGACCAAAAAGTAAAAACCCTGCTACAGTTTAGCTTTAGCCCCTTGTGCTAGCTAGCTAGCTAGCTCCATAGCAGGTAAATGAGCACCCGGGGAGCTAGCTAGGGAGCTCGCTAGCTAGCACAAGGGGCTAAAGCCAAAGTGTGGCAGGGTTTTTTACTTTCTGGACCTGGATTTGCCATCTCTGCTCCTGCGAGCCTGTGCGCTGGATTCGGGTTCAAATTTCCCGCCATCTGTCTGCGGCTGTGACATCACGCATGCAGCGTCTACGTGACGAAGGGATCGTGTCGTGTTCGCAAATTTGTTTGGGGATTCCGTTAGAAATGGTTTCATAAAGTTAAATGGAAAAAAAAGTGTGCAGTGTCATTTTTCGGCCACACGTGGCAGTAGCGATTTGAGATTCAATTTCCTGCATTGAACAGCTTTAATAAGTAACAAAAAAAGGCAAGTCTGTATCATAAAAACAAACAAACAAGATAACAGACGCGATGACGACTGTGATGTTTGAATTGCAAATTTGGACCATGTTTTGCGTTCGAGCCACAGCTGATGAATGAGGCGTCATTTTTTAGGTTCATAATCAAACCCGAGCAAGACGCCTGGTCAAGGCCAGGTGTGGGAAATGTATGGCCCGAGGCCCATTCACAGTCCGGCAAAACAAAATAAAGCATGAACTGCTCGTCATATATAATAATAATGCGCCGTCGTGTTGCTGCTGCCTTGCAGGAGGCCGCCCGGTGAGATTTATGGCCCCGTGGCGCTTTTCCAGGGGGATTAAATCACAGCACAGATGGGCCCCGGACTGCAACTCAATAAAATTCACTTTTGCTCTCTAATCTGAACAAACGTAACACAAATCTTGTAGACTCCTAACCAGGGATTTCCAGAAAGTACTCGGCAAACATTAAAACCGCAAATTGGAATAAGAGATGCGAAGATGATGGAGGGCTTTAGAGTTTTCATTTTGCATTCACTGTCGTCCGTTGAGTCTTCTTGGTTCGAGTTGAATGCTCGTCTCTCAGCATTCACATAAACACTTGTGCTTGAAAATATTTTCTTTCGTAACTTGGAATGCTGAAAGACGAGCGCTCGCACGAACGCTGTTTTTCTGAATTAGATTCATTTTCTATTTCGCATTTTCACCTGAATGCTGAGAGAGCAGCATTTGCACTGTCGTGCGCGTGCTTAAAAACTGCTCTTCTCGTTGAGTGAATGCTGAGAGTCGAGCATTCCGACTGATGCGTTTAAAATAGATTTGGCTTCTTCTTCTACCATTATTAATCATGAATGCTGAAAGACCAGCAGCGTTCGAATGAATTGTCTCTGTGCTTAAAATGCTTCCATCCTTTTCAGTGAATACTGACAAGCATTCACACGGATTTGATGTCTAAAAAGAATTTGCCTTATTTTGTCTCGTTAATATTAAGTCAATTGATGAATGAATGACTCCAATCAAATATCCAGTATGACACATAAAAGATGCATAAAAATTGTACCAAAACAAAGTTTAAGCAATAACGGTCACGCAACTGAATTGTACTTGGGCAGTGATTCTTTGGCATACCACTAGAGGGAGCCCGCGTACCACTCATGGTAATGGTACCGCACTTTGAAAATGACGACGGAGCCATCCATCCGTTTTGCGCAACGCGCCGGTTTCGCTCACCGTTTCTGAAGAGCGAGCGGCGCGACTGGCCGCCGTTGAGGGGCGGCAGCGTCTTCTTCTCCTGGCCCACGAACGTGTCCCACCGCACCTTGTCCGGCCCGCCCAGCTCCCGCACTTTTTTCAGGCAGCCCTCCAGGTAGTCCACGGGGTCATCGGGCCGGTGGTACATCAGACCCGTCAGCAGGCTCTAAAAGTCAACGCGGAGAGAGAGAGTCGAGTCGTGGCACGAGAGGCTTCCTCCGATTAAAGAAAACATCCATTTTGTGCCATCGTGATCGGCAGGAAGCGATAAAAGGCCTGTGATTGCTCGCTTGTATTAGACGATTGCTCATAAGTGAGGCCCAATTAAGAGAATCGGCTAATTCACTGCACGCCTCTCGGAGTATGAATGGATTTCATTATTATCGTTATGGTGGATAATATACGGCAGTTCTTCCTCTTGCTTCTCTGCTCAAAACATCCCAAGAAGTGTGAGGACCACACGGGAAATTCAAATTGAAGTTGAATGTTCATGACAAAAAGTATTTTTATGATCAGGATCATGCAAAATTACGAAGCCAAGGTTTTAATTGTATGTGGAAAAAAAAAATTTTTTCAAGAGAGATTAAAACATAAGTATCAAGTCGTTTTAAGGTTACACAAAAATAAATGCGACATTCATGATTGACGATAATGTTAACAATACAAGGACAACGTTTTTTCCCCTCATTGTTACATTTTTACTTAATGGATTCTCATTTCAAGACGTACAAAAATAAAAAATTAAGTATAAAGCCACATTCAAAATAAAAATACAATTCATGGAAAAAAGTACATGCAAAATAAATAAATACATTTTACCAATTAAAAAAAATGTGATTTTAGAGTGCATGAACATGACAAAATGTAATCGTTGCTTTAACGTTTTTAGTTATGTGGAAAAACAATTTGCTTAACATACAAAAGATTTTAGGGTCAAAAAATACAATAAAATCATATTTTTTATGAATACAAAGTTAAAATGGATGATTTTTCAAATTTTACTCAGGCATCAACAAATGGAGTATTTGGAAAATCTGTACAAGAAAGCAAGAAAGATAGACCACTACTACAAAAAAAACATGCACAAAAAAGTTAGCATATTAAGAAGAACGATTTTTATGAGCAAAAAGTTCAATTATAATCGTAAAAATATGATGACCTTGCGTGCTTAGACAAAAAGAACAAAAGAGGATTTGGCAAGCAATACTGAAAACAAAAATACAATAAAAAAATTAATAAAAAAACAATTATGAGAAGTCAGAATTTAAAAGAAATTTGGATTTTCCAGATTTTTAGGAGAATAACAAATATATTATAATATAAATAACAAACTAGTGTTAGAACATTTAAAATAGATCATATAAAAACAAGTTGTTACAAGACTTTATGCGTAAATTGTAAGATTATGCGAATGAAGTCAGAATTTCACTCGAAGAAAGGAATTTAAGGATACGAGAGAGATTTTGCACATAAAGAATTGAGAAGTATTAAGGCACAACAACGCTGAAGAGAAAATTCGACCATCTTTAAAATACTACAATTGCTAAAAAATCTCTCACACTTTCGATCCATATTGACTGATAAACAATGCGAGCCGACTCAGCAGTTGCCTGTGTTTATGTTTTGTTATTTGTCCTTTAACGTGTATGCACTTTATTTTATTTTTCAATTTTAAGACATTATACATTTGTAAAAAAAAAAAAAAGAAACTTTTTAATGACGTGTGCTGTTGACCTCTTGGCCAGGTCACCCTCGTAAAAGAGATCTTGATCTTAATGGGTTTTTATCTGGTTAAATAAAGGTATTATTATTATTATTATTATTATTATAAAATTGTAAAAAAAATGGACATCAAGACGAGATCAGTTTTACGAGCCAAGTCGTGTAATTGCACGGTTTTGTAGATTCCTATTTTGGTTACATTATTGTTATTATACGACATGTCAATTAGCGACAATGGGTTAAGGTTTCATCACATAACAAGAAAGTAAAAACGTCAATCCTGAGCGAGTATGACCAGAATGCGTCGCACTGCACTTTTTTTGTGAGGAACATCGTGTCCAACATGCCTCACACTTGATGCAATTGTCAAGTCAACAGTTATGGAAGCGTGCATTGCCCTTAAATAAATAATCTGTCTTCTCTTGCCTATTTTCGGAAACGGCAGAAATCGCAGCGAGAAACGCTCGCATCGTCCCCACGCGTGCCTCCGCGCCTCACCTCAAATAGTTGAGGTATCTCCCGCCGTGCCAGGTACTCCTTGGCATCGTTGGTGTTCATCTCCTCTGAGGTTTGCAACTTGTTTGCCTTTAAATGCTCTCGTTTTTCTTTTTGTTGAATTCTTATTCAGATTGTTTTTGCTCCTCGCCGACTCCGTGCAAGTCACACCGCCGCAAGCTCAACGCATCGTGGCCGTGTGTGCGTGCGCTCGACTCCCGGATTCCTGCAGGCGAAGCCGCGGCGACACGACGCCCTCCTCCTCACTCGCTCGCTCTCTCTCTCTCTCTCTCTCTCTCTCTCTCCTCTCTCTCGTGCCTCCCTCTCCCTCCTCCCTCATTTTCCTTACTCATGCAAATGCGGGCCTCAGCTGCCCTTCTGATGCATGGCCAACGTCAAATATAAAAATAATGTACATTTATCACTTAAATGGTTTTAAATAATTCAAGAATACAGTAATTTTTCCCCAAATAAAGTGATTTCAGGTTACTAATTAATATAATAACGAATAATAGTTTTTGAAGCTATTTTTCTTTCTTCTTTCTTTTCAGAAATTTGGCCATGTTAAAAATCTTGGTGACAAGAAAAACTGCTTGTGACCATTAACTCATTCACTCGCAGCCATTTTGACTGAAGCAACCCCCTTCGCTCCCGGCTATTTTGCTGGATTTTGACTGATTTTGCAAGGCCCACACAATATTGTGTCCTATTGCTGTAACTAAACATGGAACCTACCAAAAGAAAGATTAGAGTCTCTTCTTTCATCAGGAAAAAAAAGTATATTTCTATCTGTTTCCATTTTACAGCAATTAGCATTAGAATATAGCTACATTTCATCATTATTCACAAATTGGCTTAAAACAGTAGGGGAAAGAGCTTGTTGCAACGTGGCCCTGGTTGATCTCTTATACTCTGCTGCCACCTGCTGGCCGTTTTTGTAATAACTACCATTGCTTCAAGCATTCTCTTCAGTTCAGAGGCTGCATCAAAGCCTTCTGTATGCTCTAGCATAGAAAAATAGGGACGCACAATAATATCGCTGGCCGATAATTATCGCCAATTTGACGTCAAACAGATCAACTCGATAATAAAGAAATCCGCCGATAATAACAGACAAGCCACGTTGGTCCATCCGTTGTGGTTGTGGCTCAAGTTGTGCCCAAGTCCTCAACCCCTCCCCTCTCCTATAATAGTGTCGCATATTTGTGATGTCATAATGCGCGCGACCTCGTGTTCACAGAAGATGCATCATGGCGACATGGCAGTCGCCAGTGTGGGCTTTCTTTACAAAATGTTACACTCGCAGTTTTTGGTTGCAATTTTAAAACATGAATGTTTTGTTTTGGCAAGCTCAAAATGAGTTACTGGTTGTCTTTGAAGCAGAGATGTCAATCAAATTCCGCTTCATTGTGCTTTACACAATGTTTCACTCAAAAGTATATTTGTATTCAAGTTCATTTTGCAAACAATTATCGGCTTACATGTCGGTTATTGACATTGGCACTTTTTAAATGATTAGTTTATCTGTATCGGTTGAAAATTGCATTATCGTGTGTCCCTAAAAAAAAAAATGTATTTGGGAGCATGGTAATATTTAAAATAGAACATATCTATTATACGTTTTTGGGAGCAAATGAAAAACATTCTCAACATTCGCAAACACTTCCAAAGCTTCGCCGCTCAGTGAAATTAATTTTATCATGTGACGTTCAGGTATTTTTGGGGCCATTGAAGGTCACCATTCTCACATTCTATATTCGTTCTGTATCTGTGACTGTGCCTGAATGCGTAACCTGAAGATTTTGCGGACCTGATTACTAACTCTGACCTATGACTTTGATGATCCTGTCAAAATAGTACGGCCTTTTCAGTTTGTAAAATAAAACGAGCGCTGTATTTTTCAAGTTTGACGTAAGAGTTGTTGGCACAGTTAAGAAATGCAACATGAAAAAATGCCGAGACGATCGACAGTCTGCCGGCAGGCATGCATGGCTCTATTCTTGTCGAAACGGCGCTTGTCGACTTTTGCATTTAAACTTGCCGGTTCAGTTTCCAGTCGCGCCACGTCAGCGACAGCCTCCTGAAATATCAATAATGACCCCCTGATGGCAGCTGATTCCAGACTATTATCCATCCTCGTTCTCTTCAGCTCGAACGCAGCCTTCAACGCTATCTCCGACGCCATCCTCCCCGCCAGACTAATAATATGAGTTGATCTGACACACGAGACCGCAACCACTTTCCTCTGGTGTTCCCCAGGGGTCAGTTCTTGGTCCAATCCTGTTGAAAATATACCTCCTCCCACTTGGCCATTTTGAAAAGACAACATCTGCACTCAACCGACAACACAGTTTGACCTTTCAACCTTTCAACCGTCCTTCCCCTCTTCATTCTTCAATGCTTCAAGGATTTGGGTCTCCCTGAAAAAAAAAAATTTTTTAAGACAAAAAGTCTACAATATTACGTAAATACTGTAATAAAGTTATTTCACCAGAAGAAATGTAGCATTACCATCATAAAATCGGAATTTTATTCGAATATTATCAAGCTTAAGCACATAAAATAGGAATGAGGATTGGGCCATACTGCAAAGAAAATGTGAAGAAATAAAGTTGGATTTCGACCCCCAAAAAATCCCCAAAGAAGACAAAAAGTCATAGCATGAAAAAAAAAAAACTATTTCACAAGAAAAAAGCCTATGTCGTTTTCCTGGAATAAAAATGGGACTATCTAAGTATACTATGACAAATTACGAATGAGTATTTGGCCACATGGAAATGTTTTTATTTTTTCCAAGACAACACATTTTAAAATGTTATGAGAAAAATGTCATGTTCATGAGAATCAAATCAGTATTCAAAATGTATAAGTAAGAAGAACATCATTTCACATAAATAAGGTTGTCAATTCTTAACGTTGGGAACTCAGGATTTTACAAGATTCTGATTTTGAAGATAAACATATATAGTACTTAGTTAAAACGCGTAAAATGAGAAAAATACTAACATATAAGAATGATGCTAAGAATAAGCAGTTCAGATAATGGATGGATGTCAGTTGTAATGTTATGTGAATGGCCTATTTTTATGTGGGAAGTCATAAAATAATAACGTTATTTTATTTTATTTTTTTACATAAAAGAAACCTTCAATTCTACCATAACAAGGTCGTGCGTTTACCAGAAAAACGAAGGTAGTTTTACCGGAATAAAATCATGTTTTTGCGTATTATGAGAACGCAAGTAAATCATTTTACAAGCTTACTTATTTGTGTTTGTTACTTCATTAAAACATTTCTTATTCAGATACAGTACTGTGAACTTTCCCTTAAACATCTAAAAATGCTGTGAAATGTTTTTGCTGGTGTTGTTGCATAATGTTGCCGCGCAGCCAAGTACGTAATCCTTTACGTGTTTGGTTCGAGGCCATCATTTGACTTGAGCCACAGTCATTTATTTAGCGTGTGTTACGATGGCTGCAAACAGACAAGAGATCGGTTCCCCACTTCTCACATAATCACTTTTTTTTTTTGCAGGGGTGAGACATTTTGATTTCCTGGAACATTTTTGGGACCTTAGCCTCTCTGACCTGGAGCCAATCTCAGCTGAGTTTGGATGACAGTCAGTGTAACATCCTGGGCTGATTGGTCGCCAGTTAATCGCCGGTCACAGAGAAAATCAAGCATTAAGACTCACATTCACTTTTATGGATTTTTTTTTAATTTTAAATATTTAATTACCCTAACATGCACGTTTTTGAAATATGGGAGGAAGCCAGAGTACCTGGAGAGTATGCTAACACCACACAGGAAGGCCGGAGCCCAGATTCAAACACAGAACTTCAGAATGTTGAGGCAGAAGTGCTAACCACTTGGATTACTGTCACTGCTGTATTTATTTGTGGTTAACTATGCCACAAAAAAAGCAAATAAAAAGGATGTGTGAACATTGTACTATAGGCAGTCACTTAAGGGTTAAGTAGATAAGTACAAATGACATTTGACTTCGAGTTATACACATTTAAATAACTTGGCACATTTATTGTTTTGCCCATTTTAACACCAAAAGCTAGCTAACACTGGCTCAGGCTTTTATGCTATCAAAACAACGTGTTTCTGTAGCTTTACTGTGCTGTGAACTAACATGTTAAATTAGCTAATGAGAACAGTTGATAAAACACACTTTTACCTGCATTTATTTATTCTTGAACGCCAGAATCTCGTTTTTCTTGAGGAGAAAAAAAAGTCGTGTTACCATCCGCGAATGTAATCATTTTAGGAATAATAATAATAATACATCAAAAAAAAATTTTTTTTACTCCTTGTCGAATAATACAACTTAATGTTATTATTTTATGTTGTTTAGTATTGTTTGTTAGTTGTGCGTTTATGTCATCTCACATGTTCCAAATAAAGAATTCGTCAATTAATTCATTCGTTCACGGAAATAAATCTATAAAGCAGTAATTTGTACATTATGTGACACGGCAGCAAAGTCTTCATATATAACAAAATATATATATATATATATTTGCTTTACATGACATAAATGGCGTGACAGTCAGTCTTATTTTGACACGCATCAACCGGAAGTACTTATTTGACCGAGCCGGCGTGTTTATCGCTTTGCCTTCCTGGTTTTTGGCAGCTCTACTACCACATCATGAAAATTCTAACTCTAGCAGTCTTGTTGACAATCTTATTCTCATCGGACAGCATTAATGTCGAGGTAAGCGTTAACACTCGGTGCTAAACCCTGATTGTTTCAAACTTTTATTCATTTGTGCCGTCATGTTCGATGTCATGTTTTGATTGTGTTCCTGTTAGCTTGCCGTGCTTGTCATCTTCCGGTCATTTCTTTGAGCTGAAAGGTTTTTTTTAAATTCGTATTCTTTTCTTTCACTTTTTTAAACCAGAACTCCACGAAGAAGTTCTTCAGCCGCGGTCACACCAACAACTGGGCGGTTCTGGTCAGTGCAGAGTGTTAAAGCGTCCCTTTGAACCTTTTGTGGACAATGTAAAAATGCTAATGTTCACTCTTTTTATTCACGTTTGAAAATATGCGTGCTTTTAACAGGTGTGCACGTCCAGATACTGGTTCAACTACCGGCATGTGGCCAACACACTGTCCGTGTACAGGAGCGTGAAGCGTCTTGGCATCCCTGATAGGTGAGGACAATAATGTTGAATAGAACATTTCAGCTTTCAAGATTTGTCGTCAGACCTGAACTGAAATGATGGAGAATGAAAACGTATTGTTTGGGTTTGTAAGGTCAGCTATAGCCCAAAAGGCTTAGTGTTTCCATTTCCTTCATTGTTTTCCTTTAGATTGAGACTTTTCTTTCGTCTTCCATAGAAATGTTACGATCCACTTTTTTCATTACCGATTCGATACCGATACTTTGGGTTCAGTATCTACCAATACTGATCCGATCCATACTAAATTGTCTTTGTCTATTATTTTCAATATATTTCCACAAAAAACCTCAAATGCTTTTAGATGTTCTTTAATGTTTTGAAATATTTTTGAACATTTATTAGAGTATGATTTTCATTCAATATATTGAATGAATGTAATCATTACTTAAGTGACGGTACACTTTTGCTTTTTACATTCAAGCAGCGTTAATGTTTCAACTGCATAACGTAGCCGAGGCTCGCCTGATTCCGAGCGCTTCTGTTAACAAAATGAGTTCGATGTGGCCATTGCTCCGGCGCCACTCGCTTCTGTCTACGCACTGCACGTAAAGAAATATTCATAAGCTACATGCTTTTTTACTCTTTATAGTTTAACTCATTCACTGCCATTAACGGCTATAGACGTCAAAAATTCATTTGAACTATTTCTATTAGTTTAAAAATGTTTCCTACTTTTGTTAACAAGAGTGTAAAAACCTAGAATTTTTTTATTGTACATTTAGAACAGATATCAAATTTGTGATTAATCGTGAGTGAACTAGTGATGTCATGCGATTAATTACAATTACAAATTTGTACTAATCTTTTTTTTTATTTTCATGAATTAATGGCAGTGAATGAGTTAAGAAAATAGATGATCACCAAATGCCACCTTTTATGTACAAAATCCTATTACAACAGGCATAAATAATGACGTTATTTGTTGTCTCGCCCGCCGTCTTGCCGCTTCCCACACGGCCGTCCTTCCGTCTCGCCTGCCGTCCCGTCTCGCCACTCGCGGCAGCAGCGAGGCGGGTCCCGATCGGGCGGCAGTGGACCTTCGCGAGAGAAAGAGCGGCGGTCCCCGCTTGGCCGGCGGTAACGCCAACCAGCCCCCCGCTCTTCGTCGCTAAGGTCCCCGACGGCGGCGAGCCGGTGGCAAGGAGGCGGCGTCTCGCTCTCGCTGGCGACGCGGGGTCCGCCTTCCTGCCAAATGGCTTCCGTTGTTGCCCCAGTGCAATTTTGACAGACATTTGGCACCGGGAAATATTGACCTCACCATTTTTTGTTTCACCTCGTCATTGGAGACACGAACGTGCGCGCGCCCAGGAGATAAGTAAGCTTCTGTGGCTCGGGACCATTTTGACAGATACCAGATCAATTTTTTCCCCCTAATACCTGGGCCGATACCGATCCACGCATGGGATCGGAACATCCCTCGTCTTTGAGAGGCGTTTTGTCACAGGTGTGAAAACATTGGATTGGTTGGTTTTGATCATTTTGGCAAAGCATAATAACTGGCTTGCGAGCATCGATATCCATTTCACTGACAAAAGACCACCGTGACAGAAATGTCAAGCCAGCCCCTCAATACAATTCCAATAGAAAGAGTTTTGCAGTGTTTGTGACCTTTTGCCCGATGGCGCAGTCACATCGTGCTGATGCTGTCAGACGACATGGCGTGCAACCCCCGGAACCCGAAGCCGGCCACCGTCTTCAGCCACAAGAACATGGAGCTGAACGTTTACGGCGACGACGTGGAGGTGGACTACCGAGGATACGGGGTGCGTTAGGCGGGATCCGGGTTCAAGCCACCTTCCCGCCGAAAGTTGCCTTTTACTCGCAGGTGCTCGCGTTGGCGAGCCCAAGTAACGTTGCTGTGTCCACCGTTGTAGGTGACTGTGGAGAATTTTTTGCGAGTTCTGACCGGGAGGCTTCCGCCGAGCATGCCGCGCTCCAAGCGTCTCTTGTCCGATGACCGAAGCAACGTCCTCATTTACCTGACAGGTCATTTGAAATGTCTGACACAACGTTTATTAACTGTACGGGCGATTTTTTTAGCGAACATTCTTAACTGGCAGTTAAGTTCAATGCAGTAATAGGAAAGTCTTTGCTGTGTGATTCTTAGTTTATTTTTTCTCATTTATCTCTTTTAATAGTTACAAGATGAATAGATTGCTTAAATATTTTTTTTTTTACTTGTGTGCCGTAAAGGACACGGCGGCAACGGCTTCCTGAAGTTCCAAGACTCTGAGGAGATCAGCACCTTTGAGATGGCAGACGCCTTTGAACAGATGTGGCAAAAAAGAAGGTAAATGATGTCCTAACTTGTAAATAATTACAGCAGGGGTGTCCAAACCATAGCCCGGGGGCCCTTTTTGGCCCGCTGTCCATTTTTTAAGCGACCCGTGGGATATAATAAAAAAGGACATTTTCTACTAATGAATGTTTCATTTACTGTCGAGCTTTTCTAAATAGCAAAAATGCAAATGAGCTCAACCGGTGACAACATTTCTCCGCATAACACTGTGGTGAATAAAGACAATCATTTTTTACAAGCAAAAATGGTTCCTCCACTTTGTCTCGGTCCAAATTGTGAACATGTCACATGAATGATCCTCGAGCAACTGCAGATTGCTCCCGTTTTGGTTCTGAATGTAGGATTCAGCTGCTTTCTTGTAAAATCTTGTAAAATCATCAACTATTAACCATGAAGAAATCTGTTCAGGTAGCAGTTTATAAACAAGATGCAATTGCTTTATTGGCTATTTTTGATGTGCTTGATAAATGACAGCAAAAAAAAAAAATATCAAAGTGGCCCCTGCATCCTTAGATTTTTCTGTATGTGGCCCTTGGAGGAAAAAGACACCCCTGACTAAAGCAATGTGAAATATTTGAAGATGAGAATGTACTGTATGCTGCCACAGGAATGACTTTGGTAAGTGGAACCAGATGTTTCATGGATTCACTTGAAAATGAGATGTTAACATGTAAAAAACAACAACTTGTGCTGAATGCGCGACAGGCTGAACGCGGTCTCCAGTTTCATTGGTACCTCTTGACCAGTAAAATAGACGGACTTGCACGGGAATCTGCAGGATTTGAAAGACACGCAGTTGAGCTGTCGCCATTTTGTATTTTGCAAATGGAACAGCTAATACGTTGTGTATATGTGATCTTCGAATGTGCCGACGGCGCGTGTCAGCCGTGGTTCGCCATTTCGGAGGTAATTCTCCATTTTTGTTGAGTGTTCCAATATGACGCATCATTCAACAATCTCTTGCGAACAAAGCGCTGAGTAAACTGTCTTAATTGATTCATTGCACGCTGCTGAAAAGCTTGATTGAAAGAAAATATCATTTTGAACTGGTTTGGTACAGGTTCAATTTTGGGCTCACGTCAGACTCACAAATACAACTAGTCAAAAAGAGTTATTGGCGCATCCTTACTTACTACATACTACTTGTATTTACGAGACTGCAGAAGTCTTGAAAGATGCCGTCAGCACATAACGTAAGTTGTAATAAAATTAGAGGTGTTAAAATGAGTACATTAACTTTGAGATCATTTAAAGGTTCACTGAAGCAATCCCCTTCACTACCGGCTGTTTTACTATATTTTGACTGATTTTGCAAGGTTCCATTGCTATAAAAACATGGAACCTACCAAAAGAAAGATTAAAGTCTCTTCTTTCATCAAACAAAAGCAACTCGCATCAGAATATAGCGAAGTTTCACCATTATTCGCATTGTGGGGAAAACAGCTTTGTTTCAATTTGGGCCTGGTTGATCTCGTTTGCTCTGCTGCCACCTATAGGCCATTTCTTCAACCGTTCTGAGAGTGCATCAAAGCCTTCTGTATGTATGCCCTAGCAAAAAAAAAAAACATAAAAAATGTATAAATACGTCTTTGGGACACTTAATACATATAGAACGTATTTATACGTTTTTGGGAGCAAATGAGTTAAACACCACCATTTTCTTTTTAGCGCACGATTAATGATCGACCCTTACTTGGAAAGCCTGTACTGGCGGAATTCCATTCGCAACGCAGCAGACACGTCCACGTCAAAATTGAGCAGTTATACATTTAATAATAATGAATATATTTGTGGAGATTGGGGTCAAGTTGTATTTGACAATTTTTTTAAATGTGCAGAATTTCACAAGTTACTTTATGTTAAAGATTAGATAGCTCTGAATATGAAAATAAAAATGCACCAATGTCTTACAAATGCAATGCCATCTAGTGGCAGAAAAATGACTTACACAAATCAATATCACACTTGTTTTTTTACAGTACCTTTTAATTTTAACTCAAATTTATGAATAATTATGAAATAACTATCATTGACGAAAAGATGCAGCCATATTTCTATTAGTTTAACATTTTGTTCCACTTTTATGTTAACAAGAGTATGAAAACTATTTTATTGTACATTTAGAACAGATATAACATTTGTGATTCTTCGTGAGCTAACTATTGAAGTCATGTGATTAATTAGGATTTAAAAAAATGATTGCCTGACACCCCTAAATAAAATGCCACTTATTTATAGGGCTTGGTGTGCTCTTTGGTGCTGCTGTTTTTGTTAGCAGTCAACTTTCAACAATGACATCGTCAATGAACTGAAAATCATAACTCATCGGTACTCGCATCGACTTGAGGAGCGGCGTACTGCGAGCGGTGCGCTCACTATTTGAGCAAATCTCTTATTTGAAGGAAGAGAAGAGGGTGGTGAAAAGGGAGCAATACTTTTTTTAGTTACCATAGCAACAGCTAGATGAAAGATGGTTCTAAGGTTGTGTGTTTGAAATGTTCTCTCCCACGAAAGGACTCTCCTCTTATGACTCGCTCTACGTGTGTTTGAAGGTACAACGAGCTGCTTTTCATCATTGACACGTGCCAGGGAGCTTCGATGTACGAGAAGTTCTACTCGCCAAACATCATCGCTCTGTCGAGCAGTCAAACCGGCGAGGACTCTTTGTCGGTGGGTTTCCTGCTTGCATGAATATTGAGCACATTATACATTCTCGGGGTGTCCAAATGAGTGCGTTCATTTTGAGTTCAAGTTCCTCATTTTTTTAAACCCCCGATTAATGATCGGCCCTTACTTGGAAAGCCTCTACTGGGGGAATTCCAGTTGTAACGCAGCAGACATGTCCACAGCAAAATTTAGCAGTAATAAATATAATAATAATGCCTATATTTGTTCAGACTGGGGTTAAGTTGTATTTTACAATTTAAAAAAAATGTGCAGAATTACACAAGTTGCATCATGTTAAAGATTAGATAGCTCTTAATATAAAAAGAAAAATGCACTGAGCTGTCTTACAAATGCAATTATGCCATCTAGTGGCAGAAAAATGACCAACACAAATCAATATCACACTTGTTTTTTCGTTCTTTAAAAAATGTACTCAAATGTATGAATGATTATGAAATGACTGTATTAATGACTAAAAGATGCAGCCATATTTATATTAGTTCACCATTTTTTTCAAAGAGTATGAAAACTTAGAAAAAAAATATTTTGTACATTTTTATTATACATTTAGAAGAAATTTACAATTAATCATGAATTAAATTAAATTAATTTAATCGACAACTATTGTAATAATTGAGTTTTCAATTTGAAATTGTCCAAATCCTCTGATTTGAGCATATCAACAGGAATCGTTCACTGATTATTATTTTTTTAGTTCTTCATGAAAGAAGACTGATTATCGTCTGTGTTTGATTAAAATAAGACATTTGCAAACATCTGTTTTTACTTTGGAAAACAATGACCGAAGCGGTAACATAGTACAACATCTATCCCCCTTTTTATTAATCACTATACGAATACGAAGTACAAAATAAACACCAATCACTGCTTAATAAACAGTAATCAGCGGAATAAATGCTTTTGTAATACACTTTTAATGCAAAATTCAAATGAATCTGATTAGTCCATTAATCGATTGATTAATCGATTCTACATGTGATTAATTACGATTACAAATTTTCATCGCCTGACACTCCTAAATAAATTCACATTATTATCATCTGTTTTATTTTGAAAGTACAAAGATTGACCTTGTGTGAATTCATCCCAAATTGCAGCATCAACCCGATTTAGCCATCGGAGTCCATCTGATGGATCGTTACACTTTCTACATGCTGGAGTTCCTCGAGGACATCCACCCCACCAGCAAAACCACGATGAGAGATCTGGCGAGTTCATTTCCGTTCTTCTTCTTCTTCTTTTACAGTCTCTCAGTAGTTGTGAAATTCTCAATGACTGTATCATACTGCCCACTGGTGGCCAAGTCATGCATACCAGGAGGAGGCGTTTTTTGACAACTGCAAAGACCACCTTCCACTTTGACCTCATTAAAATCTCTCTGGTCCTGAAATGGGCACATGAAAGTCACGCGCACAGAATTGGCTGGCTGGACACGAAGCAGAATATATAATGGCATGTTTAAGGGCGTTGATGGTTCTAATGCTGGCTTCGATCTGACTCGTGGTTCTCACTCCACAGCACCCGCGTTTCACCCCCCCCAAAATCCTGCAAATATCCAATGGCCCGAGGACGTCGTTTCTAACCTCCATTTGTCATTACTTTTCCCCATTACTTTTGTTCCGGTGCTCTTTTGGGATCAATGTGACCAATTTGTCAGATGTGCAGCAATGCATTCTGGGTTGTAAGTCTTCTGCCATCTGTTTGGCTGACAGCCAAATAAACAGCATGTCCGAGTAGGGAACAACTTGTGATGGATGGAGCGCTTGTCGAACTTCCTTCGTGTCGCCCGCAGTTCAAAGTTTGCCCCAAGAGCCAGTGCGTGTCCACTCCGGGCCACCGTACCGACCTGTTCCTGCGCGACCCGGGAAGCGTCCTCATCACCGATTTCTTTGGCAACGTTCGCAAGGTGGAGATCACCACGGAAACCATCGACTTGACCGAGCCCATAACATTGACGGAAGACAAGTAAGCCAAACACACTTTGGAGTTCTTATGACAAAGAAATGTCTCCGTAAAATTGATACCTCGCTTTTCACATCAGGAAAAATACCGCACCACATAACATTATTTATTTTAACATGGTACACCTTTCTTAATGTACCAAATATTGTATATTTTCTCTAAAAATAAAATAGATGTTGTTCAATGAAAGCAACGCCGCTGTTTTTGAGTGAATCTAAAAGTTATTTTTAGAGCTATCATTTTAATACTGCGATATTTCTGCTCATTATTATCACGCCGGCAGAATGTAAAATGGGCCCAGGCCTATTGAGTTGCTCGATTGTTAGCGAGCACATCTGCTCGTCTGCACATCTGCTCATCCCCAACAGTTTAGATTCATTTCAAATGGATTAAGTACCCGGAAATCAATAAACACTTCAAAAAACTGATATCATGATTACATTTTAAATGTCCCCGCACGCTCTCGAGACTCCGCAGTAGTTATTTTATTTTTAATGAAAAAGGGTGCAAACTGGATTTAAAGTTTAATGAGAGGTTGTTATCGTTGGCTTTTAATGAAAGGGCAGCGAGCCAACTTGGATTCGATTCTTCTCATTAGCGCTTCTTCGCTGCTTGTTTTTGTCTGCGGCGCAACGCTCAGCATGCGAAGTGAGAAGCGGCTGTCCTCAGGGTACGCTTACATTTACCTGTCCGTCGACATCAGGGGTGGGCAAACTCGGTCCTCGAGGGCCGGAATCCTGCCGATTTTGGATGTTTCCCTTCTACAACACGCCTGATATATGATCAGCTCATCAGCAGGTGGCAAATCCAGGACCAGAAAGTAAAAATCCTGCCACAGTTGAGCTTTAGCCTCAGGTGCTAGTTAGCTAGCTAGCACCCATGGTGCTCGTTTACCTGCTAGGGAGCTAGCTAACCAGCTAGCACTAGGGGCTAAAGTCAAACTTAGTTAGCTAGCTAGCACCCAAGGTGCTCGTTTACCTGCTAGGGAGCTAGCTAACCAGCTAGCACTAGGGGCTAAAGTCAAACTTAGTTAGCTAGCTAGCACCCATAGTGCTTGTTTACCTGCTAGGGAGCTAGCTAAACAGCTAGCACTAGGGGCTAAAGTCAAACTTAGTTAGCTAGCTAGCACCCATAGTGCTTGTTTACCTGCTAGGGAGCAAGCTAACCAGCTAGCACTAGGGGCTAAAGTCAAACTGTGGCAGGGTTTTTACTTTCTGGACCTGGATTTGCCACCTCTGAAGCTCTGCATTAGCCTGATACTGATCCTGTTGATTGGAATCAGCTAGTGTTGGAAGAGGGAAACCTCTAAAACCTGCAGGACTCCCGCCCTCGATGGACTGAGTTTGCCCACCCCTGGTCTACATAATCCGTCTGATTTCATAAAGGATGATAGAAATGGGAAAATATTTTTTGGACAAATTCAAGTTGAACAGAAAACCCGAACAATTGCTTTTTATTATTCATTTGATAATTGATGACTTGTTGATTAATCAATTAATTGCTGCACATTTCTTAATTACGTTCCTATTGATGTTAAATGGGGTTGTATAATATCAAAACGAGGACAGGAAGAGTTGCTTGCGCCAGATTTAGCAGCAAGAACATTTCCGTCTAATCCATTTATTGATATATTTCCCTGGCGTGCTGAAGCAATTCTGTAATTTCTTATAGCAATATTACTACGAAGCAATTTGCTTATGCCGACGGGGATTTTGTTTTTCATTCACTTCATTTCCAGCTTAGCATTCAATTTCAGAGCCAGCGTTGCATTCATCTTATTTCCCTGTAAAAACCGTATCCATCGACATGACAGGCCTCATCCAAAATGGCCACCCTTCGTTGACATGGTACGATTAATGATCAGACTCGAGACGTCGCAATCAGGCCTTCGGATCAAACCGATAATCTTGTGTTCGTAAAGCGCGACCGAAACGGTTCATTTGTTAAGCAGACTTGAACGTCAATTGAAGCGCTATTTATTTTCATTCTTTACACCCGATAGCGTTCCCTCAAATGGTTAAACTGCCAGATATGTTTCAGTGGCATTTATTTGTCTACTGGCTTCCTGTTTAATTTTATTGTGTGGGCTTTATCAATGACCTGCATTGTATTTCATTAAATAAACTGAGAAAAGGCCCCAAAAAGGCCATGAATTTCAAGTAATTTGAATGAAAAAGAACATCTTGGGATACAATAAAATGACTACTGTGTCGCGAAATAACATTTTCCAGTTTCAAGAGTGTGCTCATATGTTTTTTTATCCTCTGAAAAAAAATAACAATTTAATTGATTTGTGCAGGTGATATTATTGGTGGGAAAAGTTTTGTAATGATTCATCTTGTTCTCTATTCTTTATATACAAAAACGTGACATTTGAACTGTGCTATGTAGACTCCCCCCCCCCCACTGTTCTTTACACACACAGTTCTGGCTTCACTTTGTAGCCCTCCATTGAATAATGAGCACAGAATGTTGCACAAAAATTGCAGGGTGTAATAACAAGAGCTGCCACTTGATGGTTGTCGAGCCTCTTCAACCTTCCTCTGCCAGTTCTCTCAAGGGGGGATTTTTAACATTTGAGCCTATTTAGCAGTGACACAACCGCACGTGGCGGGGGGGGGGGGGGTCACCATGTGTGTTCTTCCTACTCCAACACCGCACACCATACAAACAATGATACCAACAGCAATCAATCAATCGATCAATCAATCGATTTATAGAGAACTTTTCATACTTAACAAAATGCTTCACATTATTATAATCACCCACAAGGACGCAGACACGCGCATGCAAACATAAACAAGCAAAAGAGAGCAATGAATGACTAAAAGACCAAATGCTGATGACGTGAGTCTTAATCCCCCAAAGCAGGTGTCTGCTGTAATACCAAGACAGACCCGTGGGAGGCAGCATGCTCCCAGAAAATACAAAAAAAGAGCGCAGTAATTATTGAAGAAATAAAAGCGGCCAGGCGGGAAACACTCGGGTTACGAACGCTCCTCCTTGTCGTTTGTGTTCGGAGCGGATGACTCGTGACTGAGACACATTGTGGACAAAACGGTTGTCACCGCTCGTCACAAAGAAAAACCCACAATGGTCACTGAAATCGCTTGAAACTTACAAAAGTAAAAAGGAATAAATTGCGTATTAAAAATTAAACAATCAAAATAAGCCAGTAGTTTTGAATGAGTTCTTGAAGTTATTTAACAAAAATGAAACAGTCCTGGACAAAAATGATGGTACCAATAACTTACTATTTTGTTGCTCAATCAAGCGATTTCTGTCACTGTCAATGAGACCTGTGCACCTCCTCGAGAGCAAACCGCTCCAGTTGTCTCAGGTTTGAATGGTGTCCTCTCCAGACGGCACGTTTCAGCTCCTTCCACAGATGTTCAACAGGATTTAGATTTGGGCACTTCAGAATAGCCCAGTGCTTTTCTCTTCGCCATTCTTGGTTGTTAAAAAAAAGGAAAAATAAAGCAGCAACAGAACATAACCGAGCCTCCTCCATGTTTCACAGCAGGGAGTGTTCTTTTTCTTGGTAGATCAAAAAAAGTCCATAAAAAGTGAAATGCCGATCAGATCACTGGAAAGTCTATTTGGTGTGTGTATCTATTTGCATGAGCTTATTCTCACACCAACAATAAAAAAATGCAATAAGTGGTATTTTTATGAAAAAGACACAAACATACATTAATAAAAAAAAAACATGCATATCACTTGAAGCATTCATTAATTAAATATTTTGTTGTACTGTATACTTAATCCCCTTACATGTGGGAAAAGAGAGCAACTGTCGCCGATACACTTTTCAGACAACATATTATATGTGACATCACGAGTCTAAACATTCTTATTAATATTACATTTGTGGTATATGAGTTATGAAGCAAAATCCGGTCGTTTTTGTCCATCTATGGGGCGGCCATTTTGCCACTTGCTGTCGACTGAAGATGACATCACAGTTGGGCAGGGCTCAGACAACGACCAATCACAGCTCACTTGTTTTCTGAAGCTGAACTGTGATTGGTTGTTACCTGAGACCTCAGCAACTGTGATGTCATCTTCAGTCGACAGCAAGTGGCAAAATGGCCGCCCCTGAGGCTGCATAGAACATATTGTCCCCTTCATCAATGAGAAAACAGAACACAATAACAACACTCAAGTAGGAGCTTATGTAGGCCACAGCTCTCACTTAGACCCTCACGCAGACTTGCCGATGTCACACGCCATCTCACCAAGCCCCGCCCCTTAAAAACACATGCATGTACGCGACATTTCAAGACGTATGTAGTATTTTCTTTGGAATTTTTCACCTAAAATATGTCCCCTGTGATGAGAGGTGCTTCTTACGATGTTAAAACTTCACTCATCTACGCAAATAATTGGACTCGGAAGAGGAGTGAAAGTTAGGAGTCATCATGTTTAGTGCTGCTAATTAGTCATTAAAAGCGTTTTCATTCCTATTTTAGGCTGTTTGGGTTCCCCGGGCGACACACAACTTCCCATATTACTTTATTATTGATTAGTAGCGAGCAGATCAATAATGCAGACCAGAAACCGAGTTGCCCCAATTCAGTCCTAGAGAGAGATGTTACGAATGATTCAGAACCAAGTTTTATTCCCAGTTCAACCGAGCAGGCATGCGTTTTATATTTTGCATTCTTTTTTTCTTTTTTTTTGTCTTTAAGCCTCTATTGATTGATTGCTTGCTTTCGTTGTTTGGAAAAGCAAACAAACAGAAGTGCAATGTTGAGATTAAAATAATAATAATAATCATCTTTTCAGAAAAAATTAAAAGAAAATGATAAAGGTGAGATGGAGAGGGTGAATGAAACCGCTTTAAATCATGGTGAGATGCACCAAAAAAAAATATTCAAGTTTGTGTGTGGATATATTGCACACAAACAGTTGAAATGCTTGAAATGCTTACGAGTCGAGACATCCAAATTAATTAAACACTAAATTACTTCTGTAGTCTTTTACTTAAAATACCCAAACTATAGACGCTAATTAGTTTAGTCACTGTTTTTGATTGCGCCCCAGCACTCATCACAAAGTGCACTTTTTTTTAATTTTTTTTTTATTTAGGCTATGTGAGTTGTTCTGGTATTTTTAGATGTATCACTAATGAGTAACTAATCTGCATATTAAAGTAATAATGAAAGTCGAGTTGAAAGCGACGCACGCTCGCCTAATGATGCCACCATCCCTTGGGAAATCTTTATTTTTTAATGTCGGGGGGGGGGGGGCAGAAAAAGGACCTAAATAGGTCAATTCATTCGCTACCACTGCTGTACCAGAACCGAATTTCTTCTGTAAAATAAAAAAAATAAAAAAATCGAGTGTTCCTTCACTGCTGGAGCGCCACTGGGGAAGGCAGATAACACAAATGGAAATGAGGAGCTCCATGTGTTTCCATAGAGATGGCGTACCTCTCCCCTGCACAGAGCGCACACAACCTGTTTAGCATTAGTCCAGGCTAATTAAACGCTTTTTGACGTTGAATATTTGTATTTTAATGTGCTCGCTCCCCGGAGGACGCGCCACATTCTGGGAATAATAAACCAGTGGTTGTGGTGTTGAGTAAGTCTCGGCCAATTAAATGCTATTTTATCTTTAGTTAACCCATTAAAGGCCTAATGCGCCTGGCGAAACAAGCCTCTCTAAAAGCTACGGGTGGCTTTTGAGTTAGCCCCAAAAACCTGAAGTTTTCCTGGAAATTCATCAATATTAAAAATAATTGAGATCTCAGCTCCTGAAGCAGATAGAAACATAATTCCAAAAACATTTTAGAGCTAACACTTGTGGCGTTCACACAAACCTTTATTATTATAAACCTTCAATATATATATATATATATAAATATATATATATTTAAATATATATATATATATAAATATATATATATATATAAATATATATATAAATATATATAAATATATATATATATAAATATATATATATATATATATATAAATATATATATTATATATTTATATATATATTATATATTTATATATATAATATATATTTATATATATATTATATATATATATATTTATATATATATTTATATTTATATATATATTTATATATATATTTATATTTAAATATATATATATATTTATATTTAAATATATATATATATATATTTATATATATATATATATTTATATATATTTATATATATATATATTTATATATATTTATATATTTATATATATATATACTTTCAACACTGGAGCACAGTTGGAATAACCTCGGGGGATCGGGGTAATTATTCGTCGTCCATTCCGTTACAAAGCAGTCAAAATTTTCAACATCCTCATAGTCTACAAACACATTTCTTAACAGTACGTTACTGTCGACTCGTTACAATGATTCGAATTCCTCCCGCGTCGTCGTCAATCGCGTCATTTATTTAGGCGAGGCAGTCGAGGCCAATTTATTGAGATGTGCAATTAAATGAGCTATCGCGCGCATCCTTGGGGGGGGGTGCACCATCATTTGGGAGTGGAGAGTCAATCAATCAGTTAAACTGGATCAACACTGTCTGGCTGAATCTTTGCTTGACTTAAACAAACCCTGCATCGTACACGATAGTTGACCTATTATTGACATCATACCCCAAAATCCTGTTCAATCTTGTACTATGTAGCAATACTGATTTCCGGAATCAATTCACAAGAGTTAAATTTGATTCGATTCCGATTGCCCCCCGCCCCCCTTTGATTCAATTAAATCTAATATTGTTTAAAATATATTAATAGAACATCAATTCTTCTTAAATATCAAGGACATGATTAAAAACTCCACAAACATTAAATTATGCGGAGTAACTGCTGTAATGATTTAGTTTATTTCTGTTCACGAAAGTAACAGTAAGTGTTAAACAAACATTGACATCAGCGAGGATACGCTGAAAATAATATATTCATAATTGGAATTCAATAATTGTAAATATTCCAAATTGTCTTCATATGCAATAAATCGGGTCTTTTGTAAAGGTAGGAAATTACTTAAAATTTCCGTGAACAGTAAATAAAAAATAAAAAAAACAGCGTGATACAAAAAAACATATAGGCCTTTAAAATGAACATTTCTAATGAATTTATGGTGAAAATATAATGAAATAAGGGATTTATGGCTTTATGAATCAATATCGGGCTCTGAAAAGGAAAATGGATTTGAGAGATTCCATCCATCCATTTTCTGTACCGCTTGTCCTCACAAGGGTCGCGGGGGTTGAGAGATGTATTTATTTATTTATTTTTTACCCAGCCCTCGTCTAATCACTAATTTATTTCACAGTTGTTAATTAAAATGGTGCATTCTTAAAACAGTTGGGTAAAAAAATCCAATGAAATCAAATGGTGCAGTCCTAAAACAATAGGGTAAGAAAACAAAAATCAATTTGGGTCAAAGATGGACCAACCCGCGACTTGAATCAATTCCGAAAGTTGTGTGTATGATGTAACGTATATTGTTATTTTATTTTGCACACCACTTGGAGTTTGCACTATAGTTTGAGAATCCATGATTTCAACCAATGGAGGTTGCAGTAAATCCAGGCCAACTACAAGGTTTAATAATTGGAGTTAATCTCTCCTTGTAGAGTGCAGCATATTTTGTGAATCTCTTATTTTAACCATTTGAATGGGAGGTGTGTCAATGAAACAGTATTTAATGTTCCATATTTTTATTTTATCTCCGACCCCCCCGCCAATAGTTTGTAATTCCTTCATTTAAACCAGTGGCAGTGGAGGTGATCCAGACCAGCTCTAAGAAATATGCATGCAAGGTGTAATATTTTGCACTCCACAGTCCGCGAATCTGCCGTCGAGCACGAGTCGTGTCCGCAGGCTGTTTTATCAAAGATCGTACCGCGATAATCGACACTTTTGGCCACTCCTTTTCACTCCTCCTCTCTCATTGCTGCTGCTCTCCAAGCGGCCATTTTTGCTCGCAGCAAGCCGCTCTTCCATTAAGTGATTGAGAGGACATTTTAATGGAGCGTTCAGTCCCCTCTTCATTATACGCGCGGCCTAACGATGTAACGACATTGTGCGCCATTAGTCATCGCCTGTTGACCAAAACACGGGCGAACGAGACTTTTGCCGTAATGACCACCAAATTCGTTTTTTCCAAGTGATCCGCAGATTGATTGATTTGATTCCTGGCCCAGTCAGCCAAAGTTTCTTCGTGGAGTTGATATTAAAGGAGAATTAGTTTGACCTGACGATGGCAGCTGCAGACAGCAAGGCGGCCCCCGTTTGAAAGATAGACGCAATAAAGTGGAAAGTGCTCTCAATTGAATTGCCTCATAGTCCAGTGGACCCGGGGCCATTTATTTGCGTCCATCTTTTGTAGAATCATCCGTATTTGTCATGTGCACACACGTACACACGGAAATTGACTTCTGCATTTGACCCGTCACAGCACAAACCCACTGTTAGTGGCTCACACTGGAGCAGAGGCCTAAATCAGCAGTGGGGGAGAATTTCGGGGTATTGGTGTCTTGCTCAAGGACACCGTAGCCGTGTGTCTGTGGGACGAATGTTGAGAGGAATACTTGGTCTTGAACCGGGCTTCCCACAGGGGCGGATGGCGATCTTTATTTGCTGCCACAGCATTATCTTGTCCGTCCGTCCGTCCTTCCACACAATCTGGGCTTTCAATTTTGTCATCTCACGATTATAAAAAAACGATAATTGAAGAAAAGCCATTCATGTACCAAGCAATATGGCTTGTGTCTGCATTGTACTTCATTTTAGAAGCCTTGTCAGTACTAATGCTAGCAGTCAGGAAAATCTTACTGACGTCCTAATGTAAAATTTGTATCGAGTTCCCCGACTGATGTTCTTAACGGATATTCACACAAAAATGCTATAGAAGCTGACGGGCAATACAAAAATACTCGCATGTGAAAGCAATTATTCACACGATTATTTTGACTGATATTGAAATCACAGTTATTCATTGATTTCGTTACTTCGTATTTATTCAACCACCAAAACAGTAGATAAATATACGTAAATACTGGCTGTACCTGCTTTGCACCTTGGCCTCCTAGGGGCAGTATAGTGCCGTGCATGCATCGAGTACACGCTTGAGATAAGAGTAGAACAAGAAAGTTGAAATTGAGAATTCACTCTATTCTAAAATTCTATGTAAATTTTACAAGGAGAGTTTTGAGAACATTTTACAAGTTTCTTTAAAAAAAAAAAGAAGAAAGTTACTCAAGCGTTGAAGAACAAACTCATGACCGTCAGCTTGGGCCACGAGCCATGCTACATGCTGTTTGCCACTATACTACATAATTGCTGGTGTGTCCAAAATGAGACCAAAAACGGGTCTCTTGGAGGGAAAAGGATTCCGCCTGACACCATCAATATACTAACACACAGCAGGAATGGCATGGCTCAGGTGGTAGAGTGGCTGTCTTCCAACCTGAAGGTTGTGGGTTTGTTCCTCAACCCTTGAGTAGCTTTGTTTTTTCTTTTTTAACAAAATGTCCTCAACTCTTCTTGTCAAATTTACTTCGAATTAACATGTGATTTTTTTTTTTTACTACCGGTAGTTTTTTTTCAAGTAAATATTACTTTTATTAACAGTGTATTCACAGCTTAGAGTCGGGCTGGGCAATTAATCAAAAATTAAATGTGATTTTTGTTTTGGCCTCTCACAATCATGAAACAAAGGTAGGAGTCAAGGTATTAAAAAATAAATAAATAAATAAAACACTTGATGACAGCACCTGTGGTATGGGTAAAATTAGAGGCGTCCATTGTGTTAAATTGCAATGCACCTAATTCATTGGGGCACGATGTCTGTTCGAGCTCTTTTTGAGGAAACCTTTAGAGATTTAGTTTTTCGTTTTTAGTGAAAGAGAAGCTCATTAAAACCCAGAAGAGCACATTTTTGTGTGGGAAAACCTTGCATTTTCTTCCGTCATCTTTTAAGTTGAGCCTCGCTGAGAGTATTTGCAGTTGAAAAGACCACAAATTGTCATAAAAACAGAAGAGTCTTGAAGACCTCCAATATTGTCGACGAGCTCTTGTATGTCGTTGAGTTGTGCTTGGCCTAATTAGTGCTGCATGCTAATGAGATGTAGCCATGATTGCTGTGACATTCTCTGACGCTTTTATTTCCCACTGGTTGAGCTCATAAATTGTCACTCTTTTTTTTATCTACTTTGTCTATCTAAGAACCTCAAATTGAAGTTGTCAACCATTAGTATGCAATCACACTGCTTTTTCAAAACCTAATTGGTATTGTTGTAAAAAATTGGCGGCAATTACATTTGAAGGACAACTGCAGCAAAACAACACATGATTCAACCTGAGCGTTCCGAATAGTGCTTCCATTGTAACAGATTTAATGGATTCTTGCCAGCCCTTGATGCAGAATTACTGCTTTAGGGCTATTACGGAAGACAACAAGTCTCTGCCTTTACCTTTTGCACAGAACCCAGCGAAGGCAGCCTATTGAAACACTCGTCGTGCCGCGGCAATTGCTTTCAACACAACAGAGTCCTGGTATCGTGCATTACCCTTGCACTGAGGCGATCTCCTGATTCTGTTATACATTACCTCCAAAGTCGGGAAATTGTCAAATCGACTTACTTCCACCGTTTGTTAACCTTTCAAAGAGAACCCAGAAAAGCCGGAGGTATTACAGCAAAGCGTTCTGTGCTTTCACACATAGACACCGCACCACCATTTGCTATATGTATGTCCAAAAAAGAAGAGGGAAAAAAAGTTCCGGACATTTATTTTCAAAAAGGCAGAAAAGTAAACGTTCTAAAAGTCACCATAAAATGTTCAAATACAAAAGAAAGGCAAAAAAAATGACCATAAAACATATCTGTAATTGCAAATAAGGTCAGAATTTTTTTTTTTTTTAATGGGCACAAAAAAATCCCGAAAATGACCATATAATGTACACAAAACTGCCAAAAATATCAGAAAATTGATAGCAAACAGGTAGAAACAAATGCAAAAAAAATGGCCATAAAATGTCTACAAAAGGAAGTAGAGAGGCAAAACAGACCATAATATCTTCATAAAATTGCCAAGAATGTCATCAATTTGACACATAAGTCTAAAAATGTATGCAAAACTAAGTCTGAAAAATTGCGCACCAAAAAAAAATCCAAACACTCAAATTATTGGATGCTGCATATTTTCTGTTGTGGTGCAGCTCGAATGAGCTCTTGAGCTCGTCGGTACATTAGACCAACACTAACACACTGTTTCGTTCATCATAACGTTCATTGCGGCTGCAGGCCGATTTTTTTTCTCTTATTTATTTGGCCTAAAATGTCTCTCTTGACTCTTACACAGTCACGCCGTCCCGCTGAAGCTGGGAAATGGATTGGGACGAGGACTTTCAATACAACGGCGCAAGAGAAATACTTTGAGAAAAACCTTTCGACACCGGTGGCATCCTGCCTCTGAGATTAGCTCTGAAGCAGAGAAATTGATGGGCTGCTTTGGAACCTTCCACAGCGATCAGAATCTTTTGCGCGGAACAGTGATGGGTTTTAAAAGCTGGTGACGTTTTGCCTGTCACGGCTCTCATACTAACTCGGGAGGAAAATAACTGCCAGGTCATGTCCCTCTTTTTCTGCGCCATTTAACAGAACAACAAGATGAAATATATTTTGAAAAATTACCGGCTGTGTGAAAGGGGCTATTTATAGAACTAGAAAAAAAGTAACTGTGCCCATGGAAACAAAATCAAGGTCTTGGTTTTTACAATTTCTTGTAAACACAGAATCATTGAAAGAAACGTGTGTCTGCATCAAAATGCTGAATTGCTGTGACAGGTAATCACCAAAATAAGAGAATAAGAAGCTTATTTGATGAGAACACGGTTTTGCTGTCGGGCGGAATCCTCGCATCTCCAAAATCACTATTTTTTAAGGAAATTTAAAAAAGGCCATCTCGCTTGATTTACAAAAAAAATAAAAAGCAATCCCGCATCATTCATGTTTATCGCACACACCTTTTATTTCCATCATACCGTTACACACCTAGCACCCCCCCCCACCCCCATCCCCACCAAAACAAAAGCAAGCGGCTGTGGTGGTTACATACTCTTCCCCAAACTCTTTTTCAAAGATCTTGGAGCCATGAGAGACGCTATAAATGAAACGATGAACTTGCTAAACAGTTTTCAACCGAGCATTACAGTAAATCATTTTCAACAAAGCAGGCTTACGCAAATCTATCTAACCTATTTTTACTCATTATTGCATAAGAAACATTTAATCGACTCCTGAGATTGAGGACGATAGTAGAGTTTTAACCTTAAACATTTCCCGACGATAATATGTTACATGCGACCTCACTAGTTTAAATGTGGCATTCTAATTGATATTACATTTGTGAAATATGAGTTATGAAGCAAAATCCAGCCGTTTTTATCCATCTCAGGGGGCGGCCATTTTGTCACTTGCTATCGACTGAAGATGACATCTCAGGTAACAACCAATCACAGCTCAGCTTCAGCAAACAGGTGAGTTGTGATTGGTCGTTCCCTGAGCAACTGTGATGCCATGTTCTCTCGTGATCAAGTGGCAAAAATGGCCGCCCCCTCAGATGTATACTGCTGGATTTGACTGCTTAACTCACATTCCACCAACAGAATATGAACCAGAATTCCATATTTAGACGAGTGGGGCTGCACGGAGCATATCGTCAAGGATTTTTATGTGGGGGGGTTTACTTCCCCTTTAAATGGATTAATAATGCGGAAAATAACATCTAGTTAACGTGGGGACATGAAATTGCCAATCCTCATCATGATCAAGAGCTTCTGCAACATGATCGCAACACGGTGATCCACCATTGTTTTTGTTTTTATCACTTACAGCATCATCCTATCAGATTTTTTTTTAATGTGTTGTCAACAATGTTTACACATTTATTGACTTTGGACCTGGTTATTAAAAAAAATATTTTATTTGTGCTCCCAAAACGCTGGTTCCTTGTGGACGGAACTTTGAAGTGATAAAAAAAAGAGAAAAAAGAGACAAGCTTGTTTCCATGTGGACATGCTCTCAAAAATCCTTTGTTTTATTAAAACTGACAAGACCAATAAAAGTCTCTTTCCTGTGCGTTCACAAATCCTGCAGCCTGTTCCCGTTTTATGGAACCCGTGGAATAAGCATGCGGCTTTTTAATCGTTTTTTTTTTCTTCTTTTTTTTTCGGTTCAGGTCCAAAAGCGAAGAGCTGAGAATGGAGTCACGCACGTATGTGGATCAGCTGCCGGTGTCTGAGATCATTCATCAGGTAAGAGACGCACTCTGCATAACACGCACACACATTAGGACCCTCGTCTGTTCTTCCATGTTGCTTCGAGTGCGTCCACGCTTCATTTAAAGATTGCTCACAATGTCGTGTTGGGCAACCCTTGACAGATGTCTTTGTGCCGTTTCTATGGCTACCATAGCGACTGTGAAACGCGAGTCCTGATCTCCCCGGTTTGAAGGGGCAGCCGTGAAATCCGGCACAATGGACATATTTGATTGTGGCTGGAGAATATGCGCATGCAGTTAACACAATAGTGTTCTTTTCTGACCAGTTTTGATGTATTAATTTGCGTTACAGTCACAAATGCATGCAGCACATTGGACACAGCACAGAGTCATACACAAAAAAAGTTATTGTCTGTTCAGTAAAACATCCTTTGGTTCTCGTGCTGCCTGTTAAAAACAAATCTTTTGCACAACTTTTTTTAATCGTGCCCATTGCTGGAAAATGAATTGACCCCATTTACTAACTTTAGTTTGAACTCTGCAAGTTTTCTGCAAGCGTTCACCAAACAAATCAAGACAGGTGTGTGCGTGCGCGTCATCATTTCCGTTGAACCCCTGAGACTGGCCCCCCAAACCACCGTGGTTCAATCACACTCGGGTTAAGAACTGCTGCTGTAGACGCTTCATTTTATTCCCAGCAGAAGAAAAAAAAAACACACACTATATAATCTTCCCAGGAGTTCATTAGTGCCATTGTTCGCAAAATGATTTCAAAGAGTTAACGGCTGAACCCATTTGAACTCTGTCGCTAGGCAAAACAGCAGAAGTCTCACAATAATCTTATATTATGTGAAAATGGCATCAATGAGCATTCCTATAGATTCTGAATGTAATTCACAGACCTCAAACCTCAAATGAAAACCAAAAATCCACCGAGACAAACGAACACCTCCCTCAACTCGAGTTTCTCATCACGGAAAACATCTGACTTTCAGTATTAAGCCCATCTGTTTGATTTCCATCCAGAAAAGTGGTACTGTCGAGTCCAGGGGTCACCAACCTTTTTGAAACTTAAAACTACTTCTTGAGTACTGCTAGTGTAAGGAGCTAATTTGCGGAAATTATTTGGAGGTAAATCTTCTCGTTGTGGCTGACTGTCTAGTTAGCTAGCTAGCTAGCTAGCTTGTCTTCATGAATGCTTTGTTGTTGTGTTGTCACTATTGAATATTTTTAGAATTGATTAATCGACTGATCAGATTAATTTTCATTGGGTTCACCAACCATTTTGAAACTTAAAACTACTTCTTGAGTACTGCTAGTGTAAAGGGCTAATTTGCGGAAATTATTTGGAGGTAAATCTCGTTTCTGTCTGTCTGTCTGTCTGGCTAGCTAGCTTTATGAATGCTATGTTGTAGTGCTGTCACTATTGAATATTTTTAGAACTGATTAACCATCAATTATTCATTCAATTAATCAACTAATCAGATACATTTAAATTGGGGTCACTAATCTTTTTGAAACTTCGAACTACTTCTTGAGTACTGCCAGTGTAAAGGGCTAATTTGCAGAAATAATCTTCTCGTCGTCATTGGCTAGCTGCCTAGCTAGCTAGCTTGTCTTCATTAATGCAATGTTGTAGTGCTGTCACTATTGAATATTTTTTAGAATGGGTTAATCTTTTATTTCTTAATATTCACCGGGGGGGCAGCCAGGCCTGGAGGCGGGGCTCGAAGGCGAGTGTCTGGTGGCCGGGCCTATACCCATGGGGCCCGGCTGCGCACAGCCCGAAAATGCAACGTGGGTCCCCCTTCCTATGAGTTCACTACCTGTGGGAGGGGCCAAAGGGGTCTGGTGCGCAGTGAGCTGGGTAGCAACCAAAGGCGGGGGCCTTGGCAGTCCGACCCCCGACTACTGAAGCTAGCTCTGGGGACATGGAATGTCATCTCTCTGGCAGGGAAGGAGCCCGAGCTGGTATGTGAGGCTGAGAAGTTCCGACTAGATATAGTCGGACTCGCCTCCACACACAGCTTGGGTTCTGGAACCAATCCTCTCGAGAGGGTCTGGACTTCCACTGTAGAGTTCTCCACGGTGAGAGGCGCAGAGCAGATGTGGGCATACTTATTGCCCCCCGGTTAGGTGCCTGTACGTTGGGGTTTACCCCGGTAAACGAGAGGGTAGCCTCCCTCCGCTTTCGGGTGGGGGGACGGGTCCTGACTGTTGTTTGTGCTTATGCATCGAACCCCCTCGTTCTGCTGGGGGACTTCAACGCTCACGTGTGCAATGACGGTGAGACCTGGAGGGGCGTGATTGGGAGGAACGCCCCCCCCCCCCCCCCCAATCAGAACCCGAGCGGTGTTTTGTTATTGGACTTCTGTGCTCGTCACGGACTGTCCATAACAAACACCATGTTCAAACACAAGGGTGTCTATATGTGCACTTGGCACCAGGACACCGTAGGCCGCAGTTCGATGATCGACTTGTCGTGTCATCTGATTTGCGGCCGCATGTGTTGGACACTCGGGTGAAGAGAGGGGCGGAGCTGTCAACTGATCACCACCTGGTGGTGTGTTGGCGGGCTAAGATGCTGGTCCGACCTGGCAGACCCAGACGTATTTTGAGGGTTTGCTGGGAACTTCTGGCAGAAACCCCTGTCACACTCTTCAGCCTCACTGGTAAAGTCTATTCAGGGGTGCTGGAGAGGAGGGTCCATCGGGAAGTCGAATCTCGGATTCAGGAGGAGCAGTGTGGTTTTCGTCCCGGCCGTGGAACAGTGGACCAGCCTACACCCTCGGCAGGATCCTCGAGGGTGCATGGGAGTTCGCCCAACCAGTCCACATGCGCTTTGTGGACTTAGAGAAGGCGTTTGACCGTGCCCCTCGGGGAGTGCTTCGGGAGTACGGGTTACCGAGCCCCCTGATACGGGCTATTCGGTCCCTGTACGACCGATGTCAAAGTTTGGTCCGCATTGCCTGCAGTAAGTCGGATTCGTTCCCAGTGAGGGTTGAACTCCGCCAAGGTTGTCCTTTGTCACCGATTCTGTTCATAACTTTTATGGACAGAATTTCTAGGCGCTGTGCGGGTCCGGTTTGGTGGGCTCAACATTGCATCTCTGCTTTTTGCAAAAGATGTGGTGCTGTTGGGTTCTTCAAGCCATGATCTCCAACTCTTGCTGGAGTGGTTCGCAGCAGAGTGTGAAGCGGTTGGGATGAAGATCAGCACCTCCAAATCCGAGACCATGGTCCTCAGTCGGAGGAGTTCAAGTATCTTGGGGTCTTGTTCACGAGTGAGGGTACATTGGAGCGGGAGATCGACAGGCGGATCGGTGCAGCGTCTGCAGTGATGCGGACTCTGTATCAATCCGTTGTGGTAAAGAAGGAACTGAGCCGAAAGGCAAAGCTCTCGATTTACCGGTCGATCTACGTTCCTGCCCTCACCTTTGGTCACGAGCTGCGGGTGGTGACCGAAAGAACAAGATCCCGGATACAAGCGGCCAAAATGAGTTTCCTCCCTTAGAGATAGGGTGAGCAGCTCGGTCATCCGGGAGGGACTCAATGTCAAGTCGCTACTCCTGCGACTTGGGAGGAACCAGTTGAGGTGGCTAGGGCATCTGGTTCGGAAGCCTCCTGGACACCTCCCTGGAGAGGTATTTCGGGCATGTCCCACCGGCGGGAGGCCCCGGGGACGACCCAGGACACGCTGGAGAGACTGTGTCTTTCGGCTGGCCTGGGAACGCCTTGGGATCCCGTCGGATGAGCTGGTTGAAGTGGCTGGGGAGAGGGAAGTCTGGGCTTCCCTGCTAAAGCTGCTGCCCACGCGACCCGACCCCGGATAAGCGGTAGATGATGGATGGGTTAATCTATCAGTTATTCATTCAATGAATCGACTAATTAGATAATTTATGCCTTAAAATGTATTACAAAAGCATTTCCACCCCGATTACTGTTTATTAACCGGTGATTGGTGTTTATTTCGTACTTCGTATTCGTATAGTGATTAAAAAAGGGGGGATTGATGTTGTACTATGTTACCGGTCATTGTTCTCTAAAGTAAAGTTTGCAAATGTTTTATTTTGATTAAATGCACAAGATAATCCGTTTTCTGTCATGAAGGACTACAGAAATTGGTGAACAATTCCTGTTGATTTGCTGAAATCAGAGGATTTGGACAATTTTAAATACAAAAAAATGCTCCAAATGATGACTCTATTATTAAAATAGTTGGTTAATTTAATAATGGATTACTAGTCGATTAATTTTGACAGCTCTACTATGTTTTATGTACAATACTGACTTTAAGATACTAAAATGTAAAAAAAAAAAAAGAATTTACACCAATGTAAGTATTTTATTTTTTTAAACAGAACCAAAACGGCTCAGGTATAAGTGGCATTATTTATTCATATATTTATTTATTTATTTGCAGAATAGCAATATAGCCCACGAGCGACTGAAGTGGTCCCTGGGGGCTACCTGGTGTCCACATTGGTCACCCTTGGCGTCCCTTTGCAAAAGTCCGGAATTTTCAAGGTCCCAGCTTTCCTCAGTGAAGCAGTCCACTCATATTTGCTCGTTAGTTGAGCATTTTACAGGCCCTTTGATTTATTCCCCAGTCGTCCCCGTGCCTGTAAATACACACGTATTATAGATTGTGTTACCCCGGTGACCCCTGCCGCAGATGTTTGATTATATTCTCGCACTCCCGTTGGTGCCTCGCTGCTCCAGTCGTACCCGCAGGTCCTCATATCCGGCCGGCCATCTGCACGAAGGGTCATCTGACCAGCATCCCCTTGAGCTAGCTGACGGCTAACCCCTCCCTCACATTTGCTGTCGCGCTGCGAGAATCCCTCGATGAGACGTCTTTGTACTTGAAATGCGGACGCACTCGAGCGATGAAGCAAGATGCGAGCAAAGCTTGGCACCGATTTGATGTCTTGAGTATGCCCAAGAGGGTCTGCCGCCCGTGGCGACAAACACAAATCCAATCATTGATTGTCTTCCCTGCGCTCGGCACAGCATTTTCTTATTTTCCACGAGAGCATGCGCAGACTTGCAAATAGGAAAGTCATCAGGATGACTGACAGCAAATATGTGGGTAGTGCTTTGTAAAAATGGTGTGTGTGAAGTCTTGATTCATGTATTGTCGCTGGTGGCAGGATGATGCCCCCCCCCCCCCCCCCTTCCATCCCATCCTATTCACTACACTTGCTGGAAAGAACTCTCGCTCACTTCTCTCTCGTGTATTTGACTTTTTTCATGATTTGCCGTGCTTCAGAACGGTTATTTATGCTTGCACCAGCTTGACAATACGCCTCCAGAGAATTGAGGGTGTTGAAAATGCGAACGGTGAAAATGAATTCCTTACCGCCTTCGCCGGTCGCACAATGACACTCTTTTCAAAGTGGACGTGGGATGGTGTTGATCAGAGTCCTTCGCCACCCACTCTTATTTATTCGATTAGCGCTGACTGTAAAATGTGCCTCTGCTCAGCATTTGGTTCGGTTTACATGCAAGGTACAGAAAGAAAAGAAATTAAAGAAAGATAATGCAAAGCATGGAAGTGCTTTTCTGTAAACAGGAGCATATGTAATAAAATCCTGCACGGTGCAACCAGTAACTTATCAAAAAGATTAAAAACGATTATATAATTCACTAATATAGAAAATATACAACATAGTGATGATACCTTGAGATAAAAGTTAATTTAATTTCGTGACCATGCTTGTCTCTCAAAGCACTCATATCGCAAATCATCTTTTCCCTAATGAAAGTAATGCAAATTCATTCACTCCCAGCCATTTTCACTGAAGCAACCCCCTTCGCTCCCGCCTGTTTTACCGGATTTGTCTGATTTTGTAAGGCCCACAGAATATCGTGTTCTATTGCTGTAAAAACATGGAACGAGGGCTGGGTATCGATTCAAATTCCCTCAATCGATTCGATTTTGATTCACAAGAGTTCAGTTCGATTCAATTTAGATTGTTTTCTGATTTGATTCACGTCAGTTTAATCCGATATTGATTAATTATGGAACATCAGTTTTTCTTAAATATCAAGGACATGATTAAAAAAAAAAAAACTCCACAAACATTAAATTCCAAATTACATTTTGCAGAGGCAGTAACTGGTTAAATTATTTATTTATTAATGAAAATAAAGCATGTTATAATCTCTTAAGTGTTACACATCAGCATGGATGAGATGGAAATGTTTTTATAATTCAAATTCAATAATTGTAAATATAAATTAAAAAGATTCTGAATTGTCATAAAATGCAATAAGTTAAAACAAAAAAAAAAGTGGCCTTTTCTTCTATTCTATTTTCTTGTTAATATATGAAAAAAGAGATATTAAAATAATCGATGCATTGTTTTATGAATCAATGTCATGCTCGAAAAGGAAAATAGATTCAATATCGATTATATTTGTTTTAAACCCAGCCCTACAACTTCCAAAAGAAAGAGTCTCATCAGGAAAAAAAAAGATTAGTCTCTTATATTTGTATCTGTTCCCGTTTTGCAGCAATTAGCATTAGAATATAGCTGAAGTTTCATCATTATTCACAAATGTGTTTGAAGCACTGTGGAAAAGCGCTTGTTGCAACATGGCCTTGGCTGATCTCGTATACTCTGCTGCCACCTGCTGGCCGATTCCTGTAATAACTACCATTGCTTCAAGCGACCTCTTCAGTTCAGAGGCTGCATCAAAGCCTTCTGTATGCTTTAGCATAAAAAACATTTAAAAAAAAACATATAAGGGCAATATTTAAAATAGAACATTTGTGTACGCTTTTGGGAGTTAGCTAATAACTCATTTCAAGAAAAATTATACAGTAAACCATTGTCAGTTGTGCTTGAAAGTTTACTTACCCTTTGGGTATGTAAACTAATGAGCACAACTGTGAATGGACAAAAGCTAAATGTTGCTTTATGACACAAAAATGCTATGAATCGTCACCAAAATGCACACGCACATCTCTACTCATGTCACCAATCTTTGATAAAAATCAAAACTGCCGCCACAAGTATTTAGGATTTTATGGGCATTCAACCATACAGTGTACTCAGAAAGCACAACTGTACAGTAATTGTAAAGAATGAAACCGTTTCTGTTCGTTCTGCTGCTTCTTATGAAGTAAGCAGTGCTTGTATCTCGAATTTGTGCGCGCAAGTCAAAGCAAAAATGGTCAGAACGAACGCTGGTATCTCAAAACTCGCAAGTGGGGTCACTCGTATCTCAAGGCGCCCCTGCAGATTTTAGGAAAGTGCTACATCGATAGTTGTTTCTTTTTTTGGTTATGAAGGACGCCAATGTGTGCAACAGCAACAGTTAAACATTCTGAATTGTTATGCTTTTAAGAGCAACTGAAACCAAACACCTTTAAAGCAAGAATACATTGTGATGGATTTAATAATTGCATGTTGTTCACCATGGCTGAGATGGAAAAAAACACAGCGGCCATCAGGAATCCTAGCAAAGAGTAAAAGCATCGTACATCAAATTCTTGATGTGAACAAGATCCACAAAAAGAAATCCAGATGGGCTTCGAACTCACTAAGTGCATGTCGATGTCGTTTATGATCAGGATTCACTTTGTAACTTTGGTGCATGAAATCGAATGCAGCTTTGTTCTTCCTTATTCAATTAAGCAGGTTAGGAATTGGTGACGTCACATTCTTGCGACGTCGCACTCCTGTGAGAGTGAAAAACCTAAAATGGTGGCCCTCGAAAGTGAGTAAACATTAGTTGATAAAGAAAATATGCACATTTGAAATATCACAAAGTCATCTTGAGTTTAATGTTTAATGCTAAAAGTGCGTCGCTTGTCAGAGGCTGAGCTGCATTGTATTTGTTTACGGAGTTTAGGCGCGAGGCTCAAGTGTCGAGTTGTTCTTGCTCTCTTATGTTCTGTGTGAAAACATGTCAAGGCATTTTCGCGGCGATGCTCTCATGACATCCATTTTCGACCTTGGAGTCGCGTTCGTCGGAGTTCCGGACGACCGTCAGCATCTTTTGTTAATTATCTCCAATCAATCTGATGGCTTTGCCATTAATTGATTTTACCGTCGGATCGAATATGCAACACTAAGCCCGCGTAATGGAGGTAGGCTGCTTCACTCAACGGTTCAATCAGTGAAGGTCACCAAACAGGCAGCCTTCCTCTCCCCTTCGCTCGTTTATCGTCTACCTTCGCAATATTTTTAAATGAAATGTCCCTTTCACACTCACGTTTTTCCTCTTCACATTTTTGTCTTCCTCTTGTAAAAGTGCCCATAAATGACATATGCAGGCATCTTTGAACATGTAGCCTTGGTTACGGAAACCTGCCCTTCTTTTTTTAATGCGCTCTTCCCATTAAATTAAATATCATGCAGCGCCATGCAAAATGCGTATACAGGAAATGTGAAAAGAATCCAGATCAGGAGGCGTTTCGAGCAGAAGTGTAGCAGCGGTCTACAAAAGTCAGAAAAACAGCCATGAAGTGAGAGTGGTGGGAAAGCAGTGTTATTATACACGAGTCTGAAAAAGAGAGACGGCGTCGTGACAGCAGGTTGTGTCGCAATAGCCTGAAAAAGGGGCATAGCGAAAAAGCATCGACAGCCGTGTATGTCGCAAAAAGCCTGCCAAAGAAGCGCCGTGAACACGTGACAGCAAAAGGTGGCACAGAGTAACAATGTTTATTGTCGCATGGTGCTAACAACTTGCTCATTTTGCTCCACTGAGGCCATACGCTCCTCTCGTGCACGCTAGCAGCGCTGCGGCGCGCGGTCAGCGGCGCGCGGTTCAACCGCGCGCGGTCAGTGCCGCGCGGTTCAACCGCTCCTGATGGTCACACGCTCTGTCGGGTCTTGTCAGCGTCCACGGGTTTGCCCTCTGTGGCTTCTTGAGCTCACCAGAGCTCGCTTGTCGTGGAGTGAAGACATTATTTACCAAGTGGTCATACAGTATATTATAAAAAGCTTACTTTTAATATACAGAGAGTCAATTGCAGCGTTCCTCAGGCTTCATTCAAATGCAGCGCCGTGAAAAAGTCATCAGGAAGGGGGCAAATACTTTTTCATGACACCGTATATATCCAATGCCAACTCTTCCTAGACAAAAGCGTTGCGATACAATCGATCATTATTTCACCTGATACATTATTCATCATTTCTGGACATCGATAATATCTATCGCTGTCCTGCGTCAAACTTTGCGAAGTTGAGCTGCTGATGAATATTGACAAGTGAAAATCAAGCAACTCACAGTATTTGCCATTTATCTGTCAACCGACAATGGGGAAACAACCGTGGGAGAGTTGGCGGCGGAGTTCCTCAGGTGTAAGTCCTCTGCCCACTATTCTTCTCACTCACATCTGCTTCACACAGGCACAACGGCGTATTGGGGACACACACACACACACACACACTTTATAAAGTGGCAAATTTGCACGTTTTTTTCTCGGAATATTGCCCCCACCCTCCAAAAAATCTATATTTATATGTGGCTCTAATACGCCGTCGTACATATGCCTACATTTTCTCATATTCACTTTTTTTTAAGTTCCTCTTTGTTTTCTATTCAAATGTTATAAGCCCACGTAGGAGTTTTCATTGGGTGGAAAAGTGACTCTCAAAATGGCTTTCCACGACTGCATCACAGGAGGTTCGTTCATGAATATATGCAAACACTCAAACACACCATTTACCAACTAAAAATTCATTTCTCAAGGACCATGCAAAAGCTAAAAGATCAAATGTTTGTTTATTCTCGAGCAAATAATGACAACCAAATGTTAATTAATTTACAGATCAGTGGTTCTCCAAATGTTTACATCAAGTACCACCCAAAAAAGCTTATAGCCTTGCAAAATACGTCTTGTACCTGCAAAACGATTTCACAAATTGATTACACAGACGAAGGTAAACGTTTTTCTACATAACTGTTTATGTTCTGAGTTCTTTCAGATTAAATGCAAATGTCAAATACGACTGAATTGCACTTTGGCAGTGATGCTTTTGCGTCCTGCTGGTACCGCTCGTGGCATTTGTACCAGGGTTAGGGTTTAAGAATCACTGATTTGTTTTACTCTCGAAATGGTACAGAAGCTCCTCAGAAACGATGAACTGACATCTTTTCCTTCACCGTGTCCCGTTCGGAGTCACCACGGTGCATCTGCAGTGTAAATTAAACGTCTTTCTTTTTTCTTTTTTTTTCCTTGAACCTGCCAACCTGACGCTCAACCTTGCCCTGAGCTCCCCCCTCACGCGGCCTCACCAACGAGAAGTCATTTGCATTCCGCGCAGGGAGAGACGCTCCATTGATTCCTCTTGATTGAGCAATTCAATATATTTGCAGTCCAACATTGGTGGGACTTACTGACGGCTTGAGTCTTTTGACGGTGGTAATTGGCAGCATTGTCACGTCATTTGCCGTGAAGGCAAGGAGGTCGTTGCATACGTAAGCACTTGAACTGTGAATTTTTTATTTTTTTTTGCTTCCCTAACCAATAATTCCTCCCTTAATTGTCACCCAGTGTCGAGGACAGAATCATTTGCTTTCTTTTGTCACGTTGTGTGCGCCGGATTTTGGCCATTTTGTTTCCCCAACCGCTTCTCAGGAAGATGGCAACGTCAAGCTGACCCAATGTGTCAGGATCAGTCGACGGTGATTGTTAGCATACGGCAGAATAATCATCAGTCTTTTGTGCTAAAAATGGCTCCCTTCTGGGAAGGTTGACAGGAGGCGTTCAGAATCTTGTCTGTTAGTCAGAGAGCTAAAAATAGATGCGTTTAGTAACAACCAAAGAAGCAAGACAAACTTTGTATGTACATTTTGTACAAGCTGAGAAGACATGAGGAACACGACGACTGTACCAAACTTTACCGTTGTGTATTTCTGATTTCCTTTGGTTTATGATTCCGTTACTTCTTTGGTCTGTAACGTGCAATTTTAAGGGGAGAGGACGTTACTAGGGATGAGTATCGATACTAATTCCCTGAATCAATTCGGTTTTGATTTTTTTTTCTGATTCGATTCAGTTCAATCCAATATCGATAAATATACATATTGTCGCTGCTATGTGAAAATCACTTATGTCCTCCCCCCCCCCCCCATTTTTTTATTTTTATGTTTTTGGGATGAAACTGAATGCAGACTAGAAATCCCAAAAATAAAAAAAAATGGGGGGGAAAGGACATTAAGTGTTTTTCACATAGCAGCGACGATATATTCATGGCACATCAATTCTTCTTGAATATCAAGGACATGATTTAAAAACTCCACAAACATAAATTCCAAATTTAATTATGCGCAAATGAATTTTTGTGCAAGAAATTCATGTATTAATAATCACTGTGTTAGAGTGTGTAAGTGTTACACAAGCATTGGCATCAGCAAGGATAAGATGAAAATACTATTTTCATAATTGTAATTCAATAATTATAAATTGTATATATTCTAAATTGTCTTAAAGTGCAAGACAGTCATGTCTTTTGTAAAGGTAAGAAATTACTTTCCAATTTAGAATAGTAATATTCTAGAAAAGAAGATACAAAAATATATACAATACATAGAAAAAACACATGCCTTTATATATTTATGCTCCATAGATGTGTGTTGTCCAAAAAGTAGTGTGAATATTTACGTTTCGACAAGTGGCAGCCCGATCATCGGCAACCGATCATGATCTGCCTATTTCAGTGGAAAAGTACATGACTGGCACATGTTGATCAATGCCTTTCATTGCCGATCAGAAAAAAAAAGACCATCTGCAGTTTGTACTTTGTAGCCGGCAGCCTACTAGAGGCTTGTATGCAGACTACCGTCGAGGGCTGGGGCAAAAAAAATGGCTTGATTGTCTTTTTCAGAGCCCGATATTAATTCATACAACCCTAAATCGATTATTTTAATATATATTTTTGCCTATAAATTTATGAGAAAATTTCGTTTTAATCGTTTATTGACGTATACTAAAATCCCAATGAATATTGCCAATAACGTCAATTGACGTCAACTATAACGTTTGGCATTAGAAGAGTTAACTCATTCGCTGCCATTGACGGCTAGAGACGTCCAAGATCCATTTTGAGTGGACTCGCAGGGTTTGAGTTGAGATGAACTTGAACCAAAATCGTCTCGAGATCGCTTGCATACCAGATCTTCTGTCACGTGCATAAATGGTGGCTTTCAAACCGCATCAAGAATAATCATGCTTAACCCAAACCGTCAAGTGTGGACACAGCCTTAAGAGGGCCAGCAGATTTATTTAACGCAGGGATGTCAAACATACGGCCCGCGGGCCGAATCCGCTCCGCCATGGGGTTCGGTACGGCCCACGGGATAAATCTGCATAAAAAAAAAAGAAGTATTTTTCTTTCAAATCTGCAGTTCCGCTATTGTCCGCTAGGGGGTGCGCTGTGTTTTGGTGAGCGCAGAGTCGCAAACAACATGAATGCCTGAGCATAAGCGGAGAAAAGTGGAGTGTGGGATTTTTTAAGAAAAATTGACATATTCTTATATGTTCACGGAGGTGAATGGGAAGGTCGTGTGCCAGCGGCAAGTCTCGGTGCTGAAAGAATACAATTTCCAGCGCCACTATGAAACTCAGCATGGCGAAAAATACAACAACTTTCACGGAGAATTTAGAAAACAGAAGGCGAATGAAATGACGGCGCGTCTGAGAAAACAACAATCTGTCTTCACCCGGAGCCGAGAAGCAAGCGAGGCTACGTAATTGCTAGCCAAACAGCAATAGCATCAAAGGCGTACAGCGATGGCGAGTTCGCCAAAAACTGCATGCTGATGAAGGCTGCCGAAATTGTGTGTCCTGAAAAGCGACAAGCTTTTGCCAATATTAGCTTGGCGAGAAATAGCGTGGTAGACAGAATTTCAGAACTAGCGGCAGATTTGGACCACAACCGAAACGCAAAGTGGAGTCATTTCTGGCGTTTTCTGTTGCCGTCGATGAGAGTATTACGGACATCGCTCAACTGGCAATATTCATTTGTGGAGTTGAGACTTAAAATGTCACAGGGGAGTTTCTCAAGCTGGTCCCCATGACCGACACCACGACAGCTGAGGACATTTTCCGCTGAGTAGCGCTGGACAGAGTCGGGGCGGACTGGTCGCGCGCCGTAAGCCTGGCTACTGATGGTGCGCCGTCAATGAATGGTTAAAAAAAAGCATGTGTTGTGACAAAGTTCAAAGAGAAAAGTGCAAGCCACAAATGGAGAGGGTGATTTTTGGACATCTGATCGCATTTTGCATCAGGAGGCATTATGCTGCAAATCGTTAAAAATGGATCACGCCACGGAGACGGTTGTGCGAACTGTGAATTCCATCCGAGCCGGAGGTCTCAATCATCGTCAGTTTGACGGCCTTCTCAGTGACTGCGACGTTACCAATGGCGCGCCACGCCACGCAGAAGTACGACGCTTAAGTCGAGGTGCTGTGCTCAAGCGCGTCTTGGATTTACGTGGCGAAAAGCGGTAAACGTGTTAACGAATGATGGCGCCCGCTGTGGCTGCAGGACCTTGCGTTTATGCTTGGCATCACAGAGCACTTGAATAATCTGAACTAAATGTTGCAAGGATGCAAACAAAATTGTAACACAGTTTTATGACGGCGTTTGTGCATTCAAGTTGTTGTGTAATGCGGAATTGAAGGACACATTTGGCTCTCACATTTTACAAGCCCCTCCTACCAGGCCATCCTAAATTGACAGCACTGGCTGCAAAAACGTTGTCCATGTTTTGTCGTACCCGGTGATTCAATTCGTATCACGATTCATAGGTCACGATTCGATTCGATATGATTGAATTCCGATACTAATCTATAAATTGATTATTGCGATTAAAAATAAATAAATAAATACTCAAATTTAGAAAATACTAATCAGTAAACTTGTACACTGTAAGATTTGTATAAAAATGTATTGATCTGAAAATTCAGGCTTCTAAGTGAGCCGCTGCATTTAACAAACAGGTTGAAGTCGGTTTCATGTTTGAACAGCACTGAAATCAAATATTACGGCTTAATGTTCCATTAATATAACATTCTTCCATGCTTAATGTGTGAATCCTAAACCTAAGTAAGACGTTTTGTTGAATATTCCCATAAGAAAAGTGATGTTTAAAAATCGATTCGGACGCATATCGAATCGAGAATTGCGCGCTGTAATATCGCGATATATTGCCGAATCGATTTTTTCTAACACTTCTACTACCTTCCTACCAAAGGAGAGACTGAGGAAAGGAAGGAAGGACAGACTAAGCATAGTGAGATCCACAGACCTCAGACCTCAGACCTCCACCGATTCAACGACCCGAGGAAGAAGCCGATTGTGTCTGAGTTTCGATAGATGCTGGTGTGGTGGATCTGGCGTGAATGAAAATCTCCACCAAAGAGGGGAGCCGTCGACCCTCGCCAGGACAGAGCAAGCGCAACACCTCAGGGCCCCCCAGGCCGCGGCAGCGCCAAAGGACGACCCCCGGGCCCCGCCGGGGCCACCGGCCGGTGTGCAAACCCAGGAGCAGGAGCGCCGTCCCCCCCCCCCCCCCCAACCCCAACACGGCCCGCGCCCCCGACCCAACGCAGCAGGACGGGGCACTGCAGGCCCACCAGGCACCTCACCGGTCCACCTCCCCCCGCCCCCCATCCACCCCAACCCAGCCCCAGCCGCCCCCAAATTTGGACTCGTAAAGTTTCCTGCAGCAAGTTGGTCTCGTCCCGTCAGCCTGGCGTTACCTCCACTTGCCGTGTCAATGTTTACCGCGCTCCCTCCCTCGTCCTGCCAAACAGAAACCACACTTTCCCCGCTTGGGTGTACTCAACCACGCGCCGTGTTTTATCCCGAGTGCTTGTCTGCCAACTTTTTGCAGTCTGTGTAGATGGGGAAGAAAAAAGGCCACCACCTTCTGACCGGATAATGTCAGCTTGCGTGGATGAGAAATAGCCGAAATCTCTTTTAAGTGCTTGCTCGCTGTGCATGTATAGCTTTAAACCCCAGACCCCCCCCCCCCCCCCCCCCCCCCCATGTTTCTATTTCTCCCCTCACCATTTTTGTTTTTTTAGAGGGTAACTCATCGGGGTGCGGGAATATTGCCGTCGCATTAGCATATAAATGTGCTCCTTGTGATGCGCGTTTTAATACGAAGAGGAGATTTAAAAGTATAATCATACGCAAAATGATGATGTGCCGGCGAACGGGACAAACATGAGGCGAGGGAGGTTTACTGACGCCGCCGGTGTGTGTCTGCTTTTGCCCGCCTGTGCGAATGACAGCGTAATCAGCAGTAGCCTCCACGGGAGAAATATGCTGACTGTTACTAAACTGCCTCCTCCTCTTCCTCCTCTTCCTCCTCTTACATCATCCTCTGTAGAAGCCCAAACCCAAAGACTGGCACCCCCCCGATGGCTTCATCCTGGGCCTGTGGACGCTCATCCTGCTGGTGTTTTTCAAGGCGTACGGCATGCAGCACCTCAAGCACATCTTCTGAGACGCCAAGCGGGCGAGGCGGAGCTTTTCGTGAAGCCGTTTTGAAAAGGCAGCCTTGAAAGATGTACGGCAGCACAACTGTGAGGCCACGCTTACCTGTTTGTTTTTACACTCAGACATTTGTCAATGTTTTGTATTTTTCTATTTAAAATGGCTTCTTTTTAAGTTATAAGAGGACGGTTTGCATGCAAAAAGTGCTTCTCTGCATTATTAAGGCAGGATTCACATTGCAGGTCTGGTCTACTGATTGCCAAATATCGACAGCGGTTCCTCGCGACATCGTGGCTCACTTGCTGCCGATTCACTTTATCACAGATTTTTATTTGGGCGAGCTATTTCAACATCGCTAAGAAGTCGCCATTTTTTTCCAAGCCAATGCCTCCGGGTAAACATTTTAGGGGTTCCGAACAGGTCTCCCTACCCCCATCCAAAAACCAAAACCCTCACTTCGTAGACGCACAGAGACGTCTCAAGGACTTTTTAAGAAGTTGAACAGGAAGTCCGCAATTTTGGGTTGAAGGGAGCCATTTTGTGGGCATATTTCGGCGCTCATACTTTGACGACATATTACTGAGGAATTCACGGAAATGAGCCTCATTTGGAGGCAGATGTTCTGGACACATGGATGATGCTAGACCAGGGGTCTGCAACCTGCGGCTTCTGGAGCCACATGTGGCTCTCGAGTCCTTCTCTTGTGGCTCCCTGTGCATCTCTAAAAAAATATCTTTGTAGAAATTATTATTATTGTTGTTATTTTTACATTCTTTAATGATTTGGATTTGGGGGGGAAATAAATATTTAAATATTAAAAAAAGAAAAGTTTTGGAGTACAAATTTTAAGTTGTCAGAAAAAGAGAGATGGAAGGGAGATGAAAAAGTTTTAAAAATTATGCAAAAAGTTACCATAAAATGTCCATGAAATTACCCAAAATGTCAGAGAATTGAATAAAAAAGACAGAAAACAAAACATTCAAAAAAGTAATCATAAAATACAAAAAGAAAGGAAGAAAATGACTATAAAATGTATTTGGAATTGCCGACAAAACGAAAAAATCTGAAAATTTATTTATTTTTTATTTATTTTTAAAGGTAGAAAAGAAAACTACAAAATGTCCAATAACAGAAGAAATCCCGAAAATTAACATAAAATGTCCTCAACATTGCCAAAAATGTCAGACAATTATTTAAGAAAAGGCAGGAAAGGAAATGTTTAAAAAGTAACTATAATATGTCCAAAAGAAAGAAGAAGATAGTCAGATATTTACCATAAGAAATGTGACCGAAAGGAAAAGTCTAAAAATGTATGAAAAATTACAAAAAGAAAAAAAGTCCAAAAATGGAAAAGAAAAGGTAGAAGCAAAATAATGTTTACATATTGAATGCTGCTGTCATATTTTTGTGTCGTCGTGCAGCTCTAATTAGGGCCTTCGGTATATTGGACACCGTTTCCTTCATCCCAATGTTCAAATGCGGTTCCAGACAGACGATCTTATTTGACCTTAAATGGCTCTTTTGACAGGGAAGCTTGCTGAGCCCTGCACTCGACTGTGAGAAGTTTAGTTTTCAACTTGGCATGTGCCAACATTTTAGATTTCATCTTGGGTTGTGGGCGGGGCATGACATGATCAAACTTTGTCCATTTTGTCCAATTTCAATAATCCTTTAAACACTAACTTGTCCCAGACACTTTGTCGAATTGCTCCTAAATTTGACCTCCGCATACGAGACATACGGACGACACGAGCTTGTAAAATAATTGAGTTTTCGTTGCTTTGTGCTGGAGTGCGAAGATTTGAAAGTGAAAACACTCGTGAGTAAAAAGGGGAATTTTGTGACTTGAAGCAAGTCGTGCGACTCCAGCCTAAGCGTGCACAGAAGCGAGTCCTCGAATAAGAATATAATCACTTTTAGCGGATTTTCTGCTCAGCATATTTTGTCTATTTTCGTGCCCAAACTGCTGGGCCGGCCAGAGAGGGGAAAGCGAGACGGGACCCGTCTGATCGGTGGCGACTGGCGCTGCCGAGAGATGACGATGTTCTATCTCGGCTGTCGGCGCGCATTACGGCCCGCGGCCGTCACGCGTGGCTCGCAATCCCACACAATACCGTCCCCAACTTTTCCGTTTCGCCAAAATTGCCCTCCCTGCAGAAACATCCATTAGCTTGCGGGCCCCCTCTGACGGACGGCTGTTTCTGTGGCCGTTCGCAGTCCCGCCGATAAGTGAGCGCTAAGCCCGTAAGCCCGGCCGGCCGTCCCGGATGGATCCTCTGTGATTATAATGGGCTTTCTTTCATTTCTCTTTCCCCCTTTCATTCCTGGCGTGACACTACATCACCGCCTCATTGCCGGGAGGACTGATTGATGTTTAAAGCACGCAGCCCCCCCCCCCCCCCCCACTACCCCCCCCCCCCCCCCCCTCTGCGAAACCAGACAGCTGCTGCATCAGCCACCCGGGTGCCTTTCTTCTTCTACATTATTAATACCGTGCTGGTCTCTTCCTTCCTTTTCCGTCCCTTTTTTATTTCCTGCCAACCCTTTCCCGCAGCTTCCTTCCCCTTTTTGGGGGAGGTAAGCATGTTTTACTTCCTGATTTTGGCAAGATGGCGTGCCCGGATTATAGATGAACCGCTGAATCAAAAGAACAAATTTGTCTCCAACCGCTCGTAACCGACAGTATTGAGCTTCCCTAATTACTCGCAGATCCTCCTTTTGCTGCTGCAAGTGCCTCCCTTGGCGGCGATAAAATGCTGTGCGGTTTTTGGCCGTCCAGAAACCTCCGTTTGAACTCCAACTTGTGCTACTTGTGGGGTCCAATCCGAGATACGAGCTGCGTTGCAAGACTGGTTGTCACAAAAAAGTTTCAAATCCAAATGACAATTTTTCTGCTTTGACGTCATCTTCCCAGGCTTCTCCTGAAAAAGGGTTCATCTGCATTTCAGATCGTGTTGTACTTGGCCGGGAAGTGTCAGATGCTCAGGGCATTGTAAACAGGCATACTGTCATGGTCCAGCAGCTACGAGTTGCCACTCTCGGATCTCTTTGGGAGATGTTTTTGTAGTAGATCTGGTTTTGAAATTTATATTTTGTAGGGATAGACCGACCGTGCCGATTATCGGTGCCTATATTGGGTATTTTGACGAATATTGGTATTGGACTTTTTAAAAATCTGATGGCCGATTAAAAATCTAAAACCATTTTCATCTCAAGGAACTATTTACTTTTTCAGTTAACTTGATGCTGTTGACCTTGGAAACTTTCTGAACAATTTGGTCGACATTAAAATAAATAAGTGTGAAAGTTTTAAGATTTCAGGTATTTTTAAGTTTTGGAACAAAATATTTCCTCTCGAAAACTAGAGAGCTATGGTAATTACTTGTTTAAGTTTCCATGTAACTTTTTAAGACGTAGTAATAACCTTGGGAGCTCCCTGAACGTTTTGTTAGCAATCGAAAAGGATGTCTATTGTCTAAGATAAATAACAAAAAAATGTTCAATAAACGTGCTTTAAGACATTACAACAAAGTCAACATTGAGAGTGACATTTTTCAAAAATGTCACGCCAAAATCCTTTTCCCTGAAAATGAATATCGGCTCCAAATATCGATTATCGGCCTCATAATCGGCAACGGTATCTGCCCTGAAAAAAGAATCTCGGTCTATCTCTAATATTTTGTGATACTCGTCCCGGAACTTTTGTGGCACGACCTCAAAGCGCCGGCGTAGCGCTCTGCTCCGTTGAAGTGACGAACACAAGGCGCGAGCCCGACAGCTTTCGCTCTTGCCGCGTGAAATAAAGCGGAAGCTTTTCAGTGAACTTGTGCTTTGTCATGTCTGTCGTTTCCAGCAATTCACAGAAAAATGGTACAGGATCGGTTTTCTCTTTTGAAACGGTAGCTGCTTCAGCGTAGGGCGTTCATTTGGAATGTAAGACGACTCATTTGATGCCGTTTACTTGGAAAGTTTCTCCTCGATGAGGTGGTTTGAAGTCGATTCCTTCTTGCTGTCCAAGGAGAATTCCATGTCGAGCTCAATCTGCAAAAAGATTTTTGTGGCGAGAATAAATCACAAAAGGTCCCCAAATTTGGAGTCCCACTTCAAGTTTCTAATACATGATGAAAATCAGATTTTCATCGGTACTAAAAAGTCACATTTCCAAGTATGTGCAACAAATCGCATGACCTGCGTTTCATGAAAACTGTCCGGAACCAAACGCAATTGCAATTCTGTACGCGGTTTTCACTGGACAGCAACATTCTATTTTGGTTTCACAACAACACGAAAGACTTGCCTGCTGATTTTTGTCTGCTTTTTTTTGTATCTCAGTGAAGAATCTTCATGAATAAAATGGACAATTTAAAAAGCAATGTTTGTTGTTGCCTGAAAGCGAATCAATCCAACACGTTAAAGTATCATTTCATTTGGACTGTTGCACCAACAAGCTTGTTCTGAAAACGTCACCGCCGAGTCCTGTCAAATTAAGTTTTATCTAACGTGCCAGTGAATTTAATATCTTATTGATTTATTTTGGGGGGGGGGGGCAGGGGGGGGCTCAGGAATGCTGATTAGATTTTGGCAGACAAGGTCAACCTCACTTGAGCGAACGTCCCCCCTCCCCATCGCGTCCCCGCCTTTATAACTGAATTTTTCTTATGCCAAGAATGACTTTTATTGATTGACTTTTCAAAAACAAGTTTGCAACAAATGAGCCGGCAAAGAATTTCACGAGAAGCATGAAGTGCTTGAAATGCTATCCATCTTCAAAATGGATTTTCATTTCTGCGTTTTGTGCTTCTATGAGCGGTCTTTGTCATCTTCTCAAGTATATTTAATGATCAGGAATACATTTTCTTTGGTCACTTGTCAAGAACAATAATTAGCAACGAGGTGATATTTTTGCTTTTTAATAGAAAATGTCTGTGAATGTTCTGCACTCCTGTTTCATGGCCGTTTCATATTTAGCAGAATGTTGCTCAACGCGTAGCGTGGCTGCAGCTCAAGACGTCGATACTGTTATTCAACAACAGCACCTCTGCTGGTTGCAGGTAAGACCTGCATTCCAATTCGTCTCGTTTGCTTCAAGCTTGGTCAAATAATAGTAACCTGACGACGGCGGATCTCGTGCACGGCAACATATTTAGCATTTCTGGCAGGTTCTGTTGCCAAATACGATTCTGGGACGCCATCGGACTGTGGTTCAAAAGGGGAATTTTGCAAGTTTTGAACTTAGTTTTACTTCACTATGTTTTTGTTTGTTCTTAATTTAAACTTTTGTTTATCCGTGCCACTAACATGCCATCTTAGGCCGAACACGAATGTTGGGAGTTTATTTCCGAACACACCCGTAGTATTCTAGGCTGGCCCTGATGCCCAACAATTTCGGCCTTGAAATGGAGCCGCCATTCAGGAAACTCCCGAAATTGCCGTTGGCCACCAACTCCGTTGTCGTTCCTTTTCATATTTTAGACGGGTCTGGACTGCTGGCAGGCTAGTCTAGTACAGAATATGATTTGGAATTTTCTTGCTGGAATAAGTCGAGACATTGCTTGGATGGCAAAACATGTATGTACCTTTCAACAAAATTAACTCATTCACTGCCATTAACGGCTATATACGTCAAAAATTCATTTGAACTATTTCTGTTAGGTTTTTTTTTCATTTTTGTTAACAAGAGTATGAAAACCTATAATTTTTTTTATTGTACATTTAGAACAGATATAAAATGTATGATTAATCATGAGTTAACTATTGAAGTCATGCGATTAATTATAATTAAACAATTGAATCGTCGGACACCCCTAATTTTGATGTTGTTGAACCTGTTCCAGTTTTTTGAGGATGTGTTTTGGGGCTCAAATTTAAAATGAGTTCATCAGTTTGAACATGAAATATCTTGATTTTGTAATTTATTCAATTGATTATAGGCCGAAAAACGATTTGCACAGACATAGAAATGAAACCCATTTTAATTGATGAAAAGGCAGGACAGACAAACCTGTTGCATATTTTTCCAATTATCTCGGGGGGAAATAAAATGTAAATAGAAGCGGCACTGTCTTTTTGGTCAAATAAGTGTGATGAATCCCAAATTTTTTAATTTGTCATCAAGTGTTTGAATGGAAAGAAAAAAAATGGCACCTTTAAAAACACTTGAATTCAGTGATGTCGTTGACCCTTTTTCCCCATTTTTTTTTTTTTATCCAAAAGTCAATTGAGGGCCAGTTTAATCTACAATTGATTCATTGTTTTTTATGTCAATTTTTTGTCCACGTGTCTACTATAGCTGTACTGTGTCTTATGCAAGGGACATTACGGTGGCCCTGAAGAGTCAAATTACAAAAAATGAAATGATGTCACTGAGTTTATAAAAGGTTAGGTTTATATCGCACATATTATGAAAAACGAATTGCTTATATTTAAATAGGTCTGCTCACCCATCAAGTGTCATATTACACAATCAAGCAAAGAGGATACCTTCGAAGTTGGATTCTTTACTGCGATCCCAAATATTCGGCACAAGATCGCATGTTGGGAAAGTGGTGGAGACCACCATATTTCAAAGGGTTTTGCACTTTACGTATTTCGGAGGATTTTGCGCGAGTGCCACAAAATGAAATTTGTGATGGAATTGGAAGTAGTAAACAAACATTGCCGACAATAAAATCATTGCGCCAACAGATAAAAAAATGTCAAAGCCAAGTTTGTCTATCCAGAGTTGAGGTACCACAAACCGGATTGACAAATACGTACAATTGAACCGTATCAGAACAATCAAATTCGAGCAGATTTTTGTAAATCAAGCCCAAAATCGATTATTTCCCAAAACACGTCTGGGCGTACTATTCCTAATTTTGCCGGATTGTGACGTAAAAGTTGATCTGCTCCCGTTGTCATGGTAACAAAAACCGCGCTTGCCATCGGCCCCGCAGTAGACGGGAACGAGTTTAAGCAGCGGCTCATTTGCATGAGACAACAGAGTTTACGTTTATTTCAACCTTTTCATGCAATTCACTGACATGGAATCTTCCCGGAATAAATACAGAGAAAGAAGATTGCCAAAAAACAAAACAAACCCGTTCCCAGTTGAACATGAATTGTCACGAAGCTAAAATAATCCACGTGTGTGATTCGCACGCTGCGAGTCGTGCGCCCCTTTGCGAGCAAGATGGAGCTCGACACAAGCACGTATCATTGGAAAACCGGCTCTCGCCGTTTCTAACCCCGCTGACGCCTGATTGTTGTTGAAGTGGCGGCGGAAGAGAGCGCGTCAAAGCGTCTCCAGCCTGCCTGAGGGCCGCTTCCATATGCGGCGGCACAAAAGCGCAGTCGGCGGCGCGATTGCCGTGTCACGTCCTCGTCCGAGAAAAGTCGCTCCGTCTTCATCGTCCTCTTGTCTGCGGTGACGCGCCGCCGTTTGCATGACTTGTCGCAGCATCAATCACACTATTAAGCCGCCGACGGTTGCTCGTTCGCAGGCAGCGGAGGTCGCGAGAAGTGCGAGCGTGAAAAGAAAGAGCACGAAATTTAGCGCAAAGAAAAACATCCCACGCAGACATAAAAGCAATTAAAGCTGCAAGCAGCGATAACACACCCTGAAATTCTCTGAATGATGCATGACGTTAAATGGCGTCGGCAAAGAAAATCTTTGCATTGGAGCCGGTCTTGGATCGTTGATTCCGATTGGGTTCGTTCAAGGCTGGACTGGCACAAAAAATCAGCCCAGACATTTTTTGACTTACGTCCGCCGTTCCGGCCGAGTTCCATGTTTCAGTTTGCGATCTATATTCAAACTGGATTTACTGACTGGTCCCTTTTGGGGTAAAATGTAGGAAATAAATAATTAACTCATCCAAACCCAAAAACGTGTAAATGTTTTTTAATACTTTGTCCTTCACTCCCAAATACGTGTTTATACCTTCTTTTTTTTTTTATGTAAGAGCATACAGACGTCTTTGATGCAGCTTCTGACATGAAGATGTGGATTAAAGCAATGGCAGTTATTACAAAAAAACGACCAGCAGGTGGCAGCAGAGTATAAGAGATCAACCAAGGCCATGTTGCAACAAGCTTTTTTTTTTGGACAGTTTTTCACCAGGAATGTGAATATTGATGAAATTTAGCTATATTCTAATGTTAGTTGCTGCAAAATGGAAACTGATACAAAAAACAAATCCTGATCAAAGAAGAGACTCTAATCTTTCTTTTGGGAGGTTCCATGTTTTTATAGCAATAGAACACAATAGTCAGTGGGCCTTGCAAAATCAGTCCAAATCCAGTAAAACTGGGTCGCTTCAGTGAAAATGGCTGGGAGTGAATGAGTTTAAAAAAAAAAAACACTGCAACTGCCCCAAAAGAGGCCGTCCCACCGGGCATCTGCCCTGAATGCCACATAGCCAGTCCAGCCCTGGGCTCATTTAAAGACTTTGTCAAGTGAATTGAAAAGTTTGTTTATAAATACATGAAGATAGTTGATAGAGACGTGCAAGTACTGAAATGTATGCAATATTCAGTGAATTGTAATGTGCACGACGCTAGCTAGCTAGCTAAGACCACACTGCAATAATACATCTTCCCTCCAGGAATTCCGTGAGTCTGGCCACTTTAGAGCGCCTCGTGGTCCGCCAAGAGCGAGTGCATTACGAAATGTTGTATTCCATCAGAGGCTGAGTGGATACGTTTTCACAGCTCAAAAAAGGTACGAGATGAAGTTGCATCTACTTTTCCAGGTTGTAGTCCTGGTATTTGATTGACAGGTGCCAGATGCCCCCCCCCCCCCCCCTCGTAAGGTCGCCTCGACATTAGTTGATGGTATGCTCCTTTTTTTTTTTTACTTGCGGATTTTCCGAACTTTCACAGTAACCCCCACATATTTACGGTACGGCATTTTTACATATCCGAATTGCTCTGCCGCCATCTGATGGCATTTTGGATCCGAAAAGACAAAAGTAGCCCTTTGCTACCACCTTGTGGCATCTATAGGCAATGACAGGGTGTTGATTATTCTTGGATTTTCAGTATTTGTGGTTAGTCATAAATCTGTTGTGAATCACAGAGGTTCACTGTACATCCAAATGTGCCCCTCCCCCTCCCTTCGGAATTGTTGCTATCGGCTTGTTGTCTTGTCAATTGAATGAGATTTCGGGTCAAATCGAACCTGCGCGCTGACGTTCGATTCAAGCTTATATCGAGTTTGTGGATGGTGGTCAGATTGAGGTGATTTCAAAAGTAAGAAATGCAAAGAGAAACATGGGTGACATATTTGGTAAGTAAACACATTTTGGGTGTGAACGTGCCCTTAAAAAAAAAAAAACTCGTTACGTGAGACGTCTTCCATCTTTGAAAAACATCAAAAGTATAACTTTATATTGAACTCGCTATCAGTGCCGACACACACACACACACAAAATGATTGACATTGCTGCTCGCTGCTCGCACCTTCGCAGCATGAGGAGAAAAGCAAAACGTGGGCTCGTGACTTTGAACGCCTCGCGTGCGACGCTTCGGCAGCAGCCTTGAAATCGTTTCCCCCCCAACGAGCGTCAATCAAGATTCAGCTCGCGTTCCCAAGGCGGGTTCGGCATCCGATCACGTTTGGCGTCCCTCGGCGACGACTCCGTCCCCGCTGCGGTTGGCCGGGAGGGGGGCGGGGCTCCAGTCGGGCTGGTAGAAGTGGATGTCGAAGGTCCGCGCCCAGTCGGCGAAGACCCGCTTCTCGGTGATGAAGCGATGGTGGCTGCCCCGTCGGCCGCGCTCGTGCGATATGTACATGGCGCACTCGTCGGGGCCCCGCGGCTCGTAGTAGTGGTAGGGCACCGATGGGTGGGCGGGGTCCCTGCTGTGGGCGCGCGACAAAGCATGTCTGAGGCACAAATTCTACGAGACTTGAATTTACGCTGTATTGCATTTTTTTTTTTTTTTTTTTTTTTTTTTTTAAGTGGCGTCTTTTTGTTTGTTTTTTGCATTGTTCCCTCAAAATAACTCCAAATGTAGCCTTCAAACCGAAACCCCTGGCAACTGCAGGGCCGAAGTGAAAATGCCCAAAATGTCAATATTTTGTGTGGCCACCATTATTTTTGCAGTACTCCGACATGGCTGGCATTATACTGCCTCCTGGTGGCCAAGGTGGCCATACCAGAAGGAGCAACACAATGAATTGTGCAGCATGAGATCATGATGCACTGTTTAATTCTTTGCATATTTTTTTTATTACATACTTAACATTTTCAAGGATGGCACAAAAACGGCAAACCAACATTTAAGTTTTTCCACAAAAATCAACTCGCTCATCATTTTAATATTATTGAGCTACTTCTGTGTTTATCCTGCATATCATTCCAAATCTGCAAACAAAAGATTAGGCCGACTCCCATTTTAGTAGAAGACCTGGTTGAAGTGCGAACGAAGCCATGCCTGCCATCTAGTGGTGAATAGAGATGTAACAATATCTAAACATCTTGATACGATAATTATCACGATATTGTTGGCGATACAATTGTAAAAAAACACACAGACAATATTGTGCTTTTGTCCAATATGGAAAATATTATAAATAAAAAAGATATCAATATAATATATATGCATATTGAGGCACTTCACATTGAGTTCCTCCGCATTTCGACTCGCTTCACAAGCATATTACGTTCCCATCTCATCTGACCATTAGCCTGGATTTTAAACATAAAAGGGCCAAAACGTGCCTTGTGCAAATTAAACTGCACTGAACAACTCGCCACCAGAGGGTGCTAGAACTGCACAAATGGAAATCAACCTTAATTTTTTAACCGATGTGCTGCTTTTAATATCGTGACATGATGACGCCGATATATTGTGGCAGTTTTAATATCGCGATATGACGATATTGCTGTTATCGTTACATGCCTAGTGGTGAATGGTGATATTACAACTTAAAATGGCAGTCAATGCATATTCAGTTTGGCACCCACGAATTTGCTTCTTTGTGGATTAAACAACCCAAAAAATCGAGTATTTATGTTTTTACGGGATTTATTTATTTATTTACCGTATTTTTTTTTACTGCTAATATTGCCTCAATTTCAGAATTTTTGCTTGATCTTCACATGAAACACGATTTGCATAAAATGTCTGTCTGCGATAACGGTTGCGGTCTTTCATGAAACCGCATACAAAATGAACGCATACTGTTTCGACAGACCCGCTTGGAAATATAGAATAGCACAAAAAGCAACGTCATTCATTTTCCGCCACAGAAAAATAATATCCTAAAACCGTTGAAACGTTATCGTCACCCAAATTTGTTGAGTGTAATTTGTGAATTTTCACGGCAAATTTTCATGATATCGGTAGCATTTACGCGAGAGAACGACAGTCCACAAAAAAAGGTCTGCGATGTTCGAATATCATGTCGGAACATTTGAGTCAAAATGAGTGCGTTCATTTCAAGTACCTTTAACGCCGCAAATGTTTTACTTGCAAATCCCAGCAGCAGACGTGCACGTCAACATTTTGCAGTGACACATTTAATAATAACTCGTAGGTTTTTGGAGACGGATTAAGTTGTCATTTACAATTTTCACAAGTTACTTCATGTTAAAGATGAAAGATCTTAACATGGAAAGAAAAATGCACTGCGGTCTCACCAATGTCTTAAAAATGATGCCATCTAGTGGCAGAAAAATTACCTTAACACTTGTTTTGTTTTTTTACAGTACATCTTTTTAATTTTAACTAAATTTTATGAAATATTATGAAATGACTATCAATGACTAAAAGATGCAGCCATTATAATTAACAAGTAACTTACTATCAAATTTTGCGATTAATCGTGAGTTAACTATTGAAGTGGTGATGAATTACTATTCAAACATTTGAATCGCCGGGCACGCCTGATTTGAGAGTGCACATGCTTTGGAAGGACGACACGTCCTGTTTTTCTTTAACGCTCGTGGCCAATTTCATGGCGTTAAGACGAGGCCAGTTTTCTTTTTTGGGGCCGGTCTCAATCCTCCATCCTTGGTTTTACACCAGCTCATCCTTTTTAAAGACCCGCTGTTCACACCGGCACCAACACGAATCTGTCGCTACTGCCTCCGACGTTGCTGAAATATTCATGATGCGATCTTTACGCGTGCCAACATTGTGGATGCGCTTCTTTTTTTTCTTTTTTTTTTTGCATCTCCACCGCTCTCACCTGCAGAAGTCGGGCGAGACCATGCCGTAAACGTTGATCCTGTCGCACAGCTCCAGGGCGATGGTCATCGTGAACCAGCCGGTGCTCAGCCACGAGTTGGATATCCTCCTGCGAGAGAGGGAGGGAGCGGCCGGCGGTCAGATGGAGCGCGCCTTTGATTTTTTGCATGCCATTAAGCCAAGAACGTCTCAATCCGCCGCGCGATCGTTCGCGTCATTAAAATCCGCCGCCGAGCCGTCGCTCGCGTATCGAGCGACGCAAATGAAGCTCGTCAAATCGCGGAGGCCTTCATCGCAAAGTGGCCTCGCGCGCGCGTCGTCGCAAGGACGAAGCGTCCGATGACGGATGACCAGACGGACGATTTTCTTTTCTCTTGAGCAGGGAAGAAAAAAAAAACCTCTTTCGATGTAAGAAGTCCTTCAGACCCTCAACGGCGCTGCCAGATGACAAGATGTCAGTTTGCTGTGCATTTTTCACGGCTTCGCCGTCGTGACTGCGTTGGAGAGAAAAAACAGAAACTAAACGAAATGAAATCGGAAAGTTCAGCTCCATGTTCAAGCTTAAAAATGAAAAGGAGAAATGTGTCATTGAAAACTTTAATTTTTGTTACCAAAAATCTTATGTTGGGTTAATTGAAGGCAAAGTTATTTGCATTCGGTTTATTGACAACGACGTTGTCGTTGATGGTTATGAAAACAAACATGTTTAGTGAAGTCAACTCATTCACTGCCATTGACGGCGTTAGACGTCAAAAATTCATTTGAACTATTTCTATTAGTTTAACATTTTTTTCCATTTTTGTGAACAAGAGTATGAAAGCCTAGAATTTTTTTGGTACATTTAGAACAGATATAAAATTGGTGATTAATCGTTAGTTAACTAGTGAAGTCATTAATTACGATTACACATTTTAATCACCTGATGCCCCTAATTTTTTATTATCTTTTCTTTCTTTATTTATTTTTTTAAGAAAGATTACAAAAAAATTAGGGGCATCAGGTGATTACAATTTTTAATCGTAATTATTCGCATGACTTCACTAGTTAACTCACGATTAATCACAAATTTTATATCTGTTCTAATACAATAAAATAATTCTAGGTTTTCATACTCTTGTTAACAAAAGTGGGAAAATTTTTAAACTAATAGAAATAGTTCAAATGAATTTTTGACGTCTATAGCCGTCGATGGCAGTGAATGAGTTAATATGTTATTTGTGACCTGACTGGTCTAAACTTGACATTCTGATTCATGTTACATTTTTGGAATATGACTTATGCAGCAAAATTCTGCCATTTTTATCCATCTCAGGGGGCGGCCATTTTGCCACTTGCTCATCTCAGGTAACAACCAATCACAGCTGAGCTTCCTGTTCCTAAAGAAAGCACAAGCGATCGGGAGTCACGCGCCGCCACGCCGTGCTTTCGTCATTCACCAGATGTGTTCGAGATTTTGATGGTCCCTTTAGGAACGCGACGGAGGCCGACATTGCTTTCTTTTTAGGAGTTTCACGTTGCTCGTCACTACGCACCGAATGCGTGGCCACGTAAATAACAATGGCGGCGTACGTCCAAGTAAAGTTTCGACAAAATGCATCTCATAGTTGTTAGTAATAATATAGAACAAACTTGTCATTGCAGTCGGGGTTCCTTTTTAATGAAAAAAACAAAAACGACATTGTTTGATTTATTGAAGACTAAATTGTCTTTGCTGTTTACAAAAAAAGCCCTCATGATGCCAACTTGTCCTCAGCGTACATCATTGAAGACTAAAAATGTCCAAACAACTTCCATGTTGGGTTCACTGAGGACACGAACACGCTTGAAGTTGACAAAAACACTTCTTGGTCTTTGATGTTTTCTGAAAACTCGTTATGTTCATTGACGACAAATTGATGTCGCGTGTTCACAAACAGAAAACTGTCAGCGAGCGCCGGCATGAATGCTTTTTTTTTTTTTTTTAATTATTCTTTTGCCCGCCTTTCATCTTCTCGAGGCGACGTCCTCACGAGGAACCCGCGTGTCCTCATCGTTGCCGTGTTTGTACGCGCGTGTCGATGAATAACGCGCCGGCGAACGCCGCCAGCGGAAAAACACAAATATTTATGCTTTTGTCCCGTCGTGTTTGCTCGCTACTTTTCTCGGCAGAATCCGCCAGTTTAACGAGCTCTTTAATTGCGTATTTGATTTTGCTCCACGTGTTTGAGGTTCGAACGAGCTTTTTCCGAAACGGGCTTTACGGGGGAATCTGCATCCAAATGAGAAATGAAAGCTTTTGATGACGGGCCTTAACTCACTTTACTCGAGAAAAAAAAAAAAAAAAAAAAGATGAAGCAGCAAATACGAATCCATTTCAACGCATTTACATGTTTGTTAAGTGTTTCTTAGAACAAATTTAAACTAAATCTATTCTGGATGCAAATTCAATTATAGTTCATATGAATCCAAATGAACTTTGACCCCATAGCAAGCAAACAACAAGGGTGAGAAAAATGACAGTACAAAGTCATGGTTTGATGAAATCAAATGCATCCAGAACATCGCTCGTTATTTTGATAATACGAGCGGTCGGAACAAACCTGAGCAAAAAAGAATTGCGATCGGCTGTTAGCGAGCAAATCAGTGCGTTTATTTTGTTTTCTACTCGATCCTGCTCGTATTATGAGTGTCGAGCAACGATTTGGATGTTTGCGTTTTATTTCATGAAGCTGCGCATGACAATGACTTTTCTAACGATAGCACAAATATTAGCAAGGGGGCGGGACTATACTGTTAAAATATTATTATTGCTATGTATCGGTTTCTTTTTTTTTTTTTGACAAATACGCTTCAATAGTAGTTCTGTGTTACCAAAATATCCGTTTTGCGATGTCGTACTTTTCCAGTTTCAATACACGCTTGTCCACAATCAATCTATTTTGCATAAGGGTGTGAAATGTTTAATGAACTTTAAAACTTGAATGTGCCTCGTGATAAGAGTATTTCTCGATCTAAAAAGATGTTGTATGCTTTTATAAAGCACAACGTGTCGTGCCATTTCTCCTAATTAAAATGCACATGAAAACATTTTTGTTTCTGGGGAAAGCTGGAACGGATTAATGGCGTATCCATTCATTTTAAAGGGGAAAAATGATTTGGCAATCATCGATACCTTAAAATAATCGCCTAAGTCAAATCATTTAAGTATTTGCATCATGAGGAGGAGATTTGGGCAAAAAAGAAACAAAAATGACTTGGGCAATTATTTTAACTCGTTCACTCCCAGCCATTTTCAATGAAGCAACCCCCTTCGCTCGCTCCCGGCAGTTTTACTGGATTTGGACCGATTTTGCAAGGCCCACACAATATTGTGTTCTATTGCTATAAAAACATGGTAGCTACCAAAATAAAGAATAGTCTCTTCTTTCATCAGGAAAAAAGTATATTTCTATCTGTTTCCATTTTGCAGCAATTACTATTAGAATATAGCAAATCTGTTTAAAACAATGGAGGAAAGAGCCTTTTGCAACATGGCCCTGGTTGATCTCTTATACTCTGCTGCCACCTGCTGGCTGTTTTTGTGATAACGACCATTGCTTCAACCGTTCTCTTTAGTTCAGAGGCTGCATCAAAGCCTTCTGTATGCTTTAGCATAATTATTATTATTTTTAACATTTAAAAAAAAACGTATGAATATGTTTTGGGGACCACGATAATAATTCAAATAGAACGTATTTATACTTCTTTGGGAGCAAATGCGTGAAGAGGGTGACGATTTGAGTTCCGAGCGTAGTCACGGAACGAACAAATCGAAATCTTATCTCGACTGTGCGATTTTCTTTTTCCTAAATTCCACGAGATTGATTTTCTCTTTCTCCTCCTTTCGTCTAATTAATGACTGGGGAACAAAAAGCAGATTCATTTAGTTTTAAAAGACACTTAATCAGTCTCCCGAACACACACTGAGAGACGTCTGTTCGCTCCTCTGCTGCTGTTATTAAAATATGAAGATGTAAAAAAAAAACGCTCCTCGCGCCGTTAATGACTTTAACTCGAACAGCGGGACGAAAACGCAAAGGGTTCTAATAAACGCAAACGTGCAGGCGCGTTGATTGCACCGTCGGCGCGGTTACCCGGCGGAAGCAGTTAATGTTTTTATTTTAAGTGCACTGAACGCGCAACAGCAAGTTCAACTCTTCACAATCATTCATTCCTGATGTCGCGGCGGCGGGAAAACGGGAAATGAGAAGAAGAGCGGTCGCTCAATCACGGCAAACGTTTGTCGTGATTCAAGTGGCCGGGGCGGGATGGATGTCCGAGCCCCCGGCCCCCCCGGCCCCCGCCCCCCGGCCCCCTCCCCCCGAGCCCCTTCACGAGGCAATTTCCCCGCCGGTGTCCATCCGAACCCAAGTGGCGTTCAATCTCCTCCGCCGCGGCGGACAAAAGCTCGAGCGGCGCGGCCGCAACCCATCGAGTTGCTTTTTTATTCACTGCCGCCCCACAGCTTTACCAAAGGTCGTCCTGGAAGCCATTACGGAGGAGATTGTCTCCTTGAGCGGGTAAAACGCGGAGGTGCATTTCAACAAACAAACAAGGGCACGGAGTCGAACGATTACCTCTGCCAAGGCTTTCTGCGGCGTGAAATGGAACTTGGCCGAATGGAAATGGCTTCAAAAGCGCAACCTTCACCATCGCAACATCCGCAGAATGCAATTCTTTGTGCACCTTGAATTCTTCTCACGAGGCATACGGAACCGGTTTAAAAAAAAGAAAAAGAAAAAAATATTTCAACGTTTACAAAACAAATTTGGATTTGTTGAATTTTGTTGGGGTTCGAGACGACTCGCAGGGCAAACATTTCTCGACGTCCTGAACAAAATCTGGGCTCTTCACTTTTTATTGGGGGGTGTCTAAGGCAAACCTGTGCACGAATCAGCATCTTGATAAGGCACAACTGTGAGGTGGGATGGATTAACTCGGCAAAGGAGAAGTGCTCACTATCACAGATTGAGACTGAACAATATTTGAGAGAAATTCTGATGTCGTCGTGGATGTGGAAAAAGTTTGAGATTATTTGAGTTCATCTCATTAAAAAAAATGGGAGCAAAAACAAAATGTTTTCTTTTTGGGAATCCATTTTCGCTGCATGTATAAAAGATCCACTCAAATATGATTTTATGTTCTGGTTTAAAAGACCCTCACATAAATGTGACATTCAAGGACAGCACAAAACTGCTCAGCTTTTTTCACCAAAATCACTCAAACTTTAATATAATTGAGGTCCAAATATGACAAAATATTTGAGGCCGACTCGCGTTTTAGTATCGAGCTGTAAAAGACGCGTTGCAAGCCGTGGCTGCCATCTTGTGGGGAATGCTGATATTACAACTCAAAACCAGTCGACCGCAGATTCACACATTTGCAGATTCTTTTTCATTTTTAATATTTAATAGTTTTGAATTTTCTGGTTATTTCCGGCATAACCCCAAAAAAGGTTATTTGTGGAAAATGTATCTTGAATGTTTATTGGCATTTTCTGAAGAATGTTTGCAAAAAAAAAAAGAAATCGTCATTTTAACGGCATCTTAAGGCCCGTCGGGAGTCGGACAGCGTTTGGCCGACGGCATCGGAGCAGTCGTGAAGTCGGATCGAGTTGGAATACGTTGGGGGGCGTTTCCAGCAAATTCCACATGTCGAATCGGCGTCGGGGCAAGAAGTGCGAGTGACAACGCGGATAAACGCGACTCCGCTCAACTTTATGTTTTTCACGACGGCACACGTGAATTTTAAAGTTCCCCATAAAAACGATATGATCGTATTTCGGCAAGAAGATTAAAGTGGTTTAAAAAGTCCTTATTGCGTTTTGGAGGTCGGAAAATGTGACAGTTTGTCCGACTTGGTGGCTTCAAAGCTGAGATCGATGCGGTAAATAGACATCGTTTGCATTTATTTATTTGTATTTATTTAAAATAGTCGCCGTTCCTCCACCTCGGCCCGACGTCCGCGGAGCGTCCAAGTCAGCGCAGCCCGGCGGGAGCAATTCAATCGGAGCGGCGAAGTCGCCAACCGACGATCGGTCGCAGCCGGGAGTCGACTCCGGTGTGAGTTGTTTACGTTTTTATATCCCGCCCCCGTAAAGAGGTTGCCGGTTGCCTTTGGGAATAATGACTACTGCCGCCGATGGTACGGAGGGGAATTACGTCTGGCGCATACGCTGAAGGTACGTAATAGTCGTGTCGGCGTCGGCGTGTATTTACGTCGTTTTTCTACGCGACGTGTCGACGTCGGTCACATTTGGCCGAAGTGGTTTTGGTGTGTTCGGTTCACTGAAGTCTCAACTGTCTTTGATATTTTAAACGCGAACGTTCATTGAAGACTCTACGCTGTCTTTGATGTTCATAATGTGTTGAGTTAATCTAAGACGAATTTGTCTGTTTCTAAAAAAAAAAACGCACATGAGGTTAATTGAAACTTGGTCTTTGACACAAAAGCATCTTTTGGGTTGAGTTTCATCGACGGATTTAGTTCGGATGCTAACGAGAGCGCCGAGCACGACGTTTATTGGAGGCGAAATTGTCTTTGATGTTCCAAAACATGGCTGCTCGTTGCCGCGTCAGTTATTCTTAGTATTTCCAAACTACTTCTTTGGACACTTTGAGCTTTCTTTGAAAACTGGCATTCAATTTCATTGAAGACTAAATCATGTCCAATGCTAACGAAAACATAGCTTCATTCAAAACTAAGAGTTCTCTTTGATGTTCATGAAAACGCGTCAGTTCAGGTTTACATTGTGTTTGATGTTTCAGATATTCTGGACATTGAGTGTTACAAAAAACGTGACGTTAGCTTAACGAACGTCTTTGAAGATTTCAAATATTGAATTGGATGAATTGCTAACATGTCCTCTGAAACGAGGTCGGCATGCGAATGGTACGTCCGCACGGTGAAGAACCACTTTTATAGACATTTCAGGAACTTGACTATATGAGTCATGGTTTCCCCCCTGGCCCCCCCCAATGAAAGATTTCTGGCTACGCCCCTGCTCGGACGTTACCTGTCCTTGCCGGTTTCCCGCTTGAAGAGCTCGTCGAACTGCAGCATCTTCTGCCAGGAGATGATGTAGACTTTGAGCGCGGGCAGCACTTGGCTCATGAGCCGCAGGTTGTTGTACACCAGGCCCTTCCCATCGCGGCGCATGTAGCCGCCGGGCCCCCAGAAGATGAAAACGGCGTCCTGGCTGGCGTTGAGCAGCCGGTGGCCGCCGCGCAGCACGCGCTGCATGCTGGAGTGAGCGATGACGCGCAGCGACGTGCGGCGGCCCACGTCGGACGCGTAGCCCCCCGCGGCCGGCGCGTCGTTCATGCGGATGACGCACTCGGCGCCGTCGATCTCCCGGCCGCGGCCGCCCCCGATCAGGTGGCCCGAGCTGGTCACCAGGGCGCACGTCCGGCAGTGCATCTTGAGGGGCTGAGCAAAGCGGGGGGGCGGGAAGAGCGGGGAAAGCGAGCAGCAGTCATTCGGGGGGCAAAATGGGTTCGTCGTGCGGAGGAGGGTGCGATCGGACGCGTTCCGTTGGAGGAGTTTGTGAAATAAAACCTCTGAAGGCCAAACATTGCGCAACATTCAGAAATGTGTCAAAATGCTGGACTTCCTGTTAGCAAGTTGAAACCAACAACCGGGAAAGCTTTACTAAAAGTCTGCAGGGGGCGCCATTGAGCCATTTTTTTCAAAATCACTTAAGAACAAACAAGTTTGCTCTGTATTATTTATTTGGTTGTAACATAAATATGAGATTCATTTGGCAAGAATAATTTCCAGTTCAATACATTTTGTAGACATTTCGTTTGGATGTACGCCGCCATTGTTATTTACGTCACTACGCATTCAGTGCGTAGTGACTTAGAATGGCGCCTATAAAGAAAGCAAGTTAAAAAAAATATATATATATATATAAATATATTTAAAAAATAAAAAAATTAAAATAAATTAAAAAAAAGAAAGCAAGTTAAAAAAAATAAAAAAATATATAAATATATTTAAAAAATAAAAAAATTAAAATAAAAAAAAAAAAAAGAAAGCAAGTTAAAAAAAATAAAAAAATATATTAAAAAAATAAAATAAAAATAAAAAAAAGAAAGCAAGTTAAAAAAAAATAAAAAAAAATAAAAATATATATTTAAAAAATAAAAAAATTAAAATAAATTTAAAAAAAGAAAGCAAGTTAAGCCTCCGTCGCGTTCCAAAAGAAACCACATGCGATTGGGACCCCCCCCCCCCCCCACGCCGTGCTCTCGTCATTCACCAGACGCATTCACGAGTTTTGATCGCCCCTTTAGGAACGCTGACCTTGCTTTCTTCATAGACGTTTCGCATTGCTCGAACTCCGCCATTCTACGTCGCTACGCACTGAATGCGATGCAACGTCAATAACAATGGCGGCGTACGTCCAAATAAAAATTCTACAAAATGTATTGAACTGGAAAAGATTTTTGACAAATGCTAGTAACAATCAAATAAATAATAGAGAGCAAACTTGTCGGGCTTGTTCGAGTTTGTCCCACACGTAAGCCGCACCTGACTATAAGCCGCACCTGACTATAAGCCGCACCTGACTATAAGCCGCAGATGTTTTAATGTGACGACATCGGGTTCCCGCTACTTTTTTTCCATAATGAGGGTGCAAATGGTCTCGCCCTCGTTCTCTCTCTCCTATATTTGGTTTGTTTTGCTCTGCCTGACGTTCTTACGCTTCCTTCATGGTGCGCCGCCTTGTGATCTGATGGATAAGCCGCACCTTTGTATTAGCCGCAGGGTCGAATGCAAGTGAAAAAAGTAGCGGCTTACGGTCCAGAAATAACAAAATGCTCTTTCAAGTTTACAAAACCTCTGCAATGTGTGCACTCCATCATCTAAATTGTTTTCATTCAAATTTAGCAACCACAAACGTGTAACACGCCATGTTTGTCCAACGGCAAGTCGAACCCCCTCCCGATCCTCGAAAGGTTGCGTCTCGCGGTTGGTTCGTTCAGACGGATGCAAAACAGACCTGAGCAAGTTCTGTGGATGCGTTTGAGGTTTCAAACGCTTTGTTGACAAATGTGGAGCGGCGCCACCTGCTGGGTGCGTGCAGCTTGTTATCGCAAAGGACGCCAGCAAAGGATTCTCGCGCCCGCGTTCGTCGGATAGACGCGGCTGACGTTGCGGAAGGCAAGGGAACGATCACACGAATCCGCGAGCAGCAAAAACGAACTCAACCCGAATGTTGTGGAACGCGCACTGCTGGCGATTACTGGCGTTGCAACTGCAAACTTAATGAATGCCGCTGATTTCCGTGACAAACTGTTGTTGCCGCCGACATCAACCGGAAATCACGTCCGATCGCTAAATAAAGACACTCGAGAAAAAGCTCGACTTGATTTCCGCTGACGTTGTAGAATGCGGCGCCTGTTTCTAGCGTTAGCGGCTAGCCGCTAGCCGCTAAGCAACTCGGCTGGTTCGAGCCGTCGGACTGCTTTGTTCAAAAGCGGTTTTAATCGGCGAAATTGCTTCCGTGATTCTGATGTCACTTCGTCTCTCGAGAAGCGAATATCGTTTAAATTGAGGAGAAATTGTCGACGATTCCCGCATAAAAATGAAAACCACTTGCTTGCATTTCTGATGTTTCCCAACGCAACGCAATGCAACGACTTCCTCGACGTGACGACAAATGGCGGATTGTCGCGCTTTTGTTTCTGACCGCCATCCAAAGATTGTCGTCGTCAAATGAGATTTCATTTAATTCAAGACCGATTGTTCCTCAACTTGTACATTTGGTCGCAGGAAGACTCCATTTTCTCCGTGTCAGTTTTTCAACCCCAAATATTTGCACATTGCGTTTGCTGTAGATTCCATTTTTTTAACCACGTTTCCGATCATGTGCATTGAAGACTCCGATTTGAACAAAAACACGTCCATTACATTCATACAAGACTAAATTGTCTTTTTTACGATTTTTTTTACTTTTTTAGAAAGAACTTCTGGTACGTTCGGATGATGTTTGTTTCTGTCGCATCCTGTTAACTAGCATACGAGATGCCCGCCACTGGCATTGCATAATTGGACAAAATGGCCGTCATTTATTCTAGCAGCTGCTTCAAAGGAGCACATAAGTCGTGCGGCACTTTACGATTTAGTGAGTGCGATATATCGGTCACAAAATAACTAAAATCCACGGCACAAATCGTGAGCGCCGACTCGGAGTCCGTCGAGCTCCACGACGTCGCGCCTTCTTGATGCGTTATTGCGTTTAACGGCGCCTGCAACTTCACCATGTTGTGAAATGCGGCGCCAATCGGCGACGTTTCTTTACATGCCGGTCGCCTTCACGAACGTCGGCGAGGACGATCGCGGCCGAGCGCCGATCATCGGATTCATGATAAGAGGACAGAGAAGCTGCGAACACGCAAAATGACCATCAAAGGAGGTCAAAGGAGGTCAAAGGAGGTCAAAGGACATCTGCGGAAGCGGCGGGCGTCATTTGGCGCTTGATGAAACGCGGCGCTAATGAGGTCCTGGCGGCGCCATCTGTTTTGCGCCCGGCGGCCCCTAAACGCTTCGCGGCCCGCCTCCGCCTCCAGAAGCGCCGCCTCGCTGGCCGCCAATCGCTCTCTTCGGGAGCTTCTCGCCGGGAAACGAGGCTCTCCGTCTCGCCCGCGCTCGTTTGACTTATTCCAGGCGGAGCAACCTGACAACTGGATTTATTTGATTTATTCCAGATGGCTCGTCCCTAAAACTGCGTTTTATAGCCTATTCCAGGCGGCGCGTTCCTAACGCCGGAGTCGTTTGACGTATTACAACAGCGGGTCCTGACATCTCGTTTTAATATTTCTAATCGTCGGGTCCAAACAGCTGGAGTCGCCTGACGTATTCCAGGATCGGCGTCATAACAACTGGAGTCGCTTGACTTCCTAATCCTAATTGCTGAAGTCATGTGACTTATTCCAGGTGGACGGCCCGAACAACTGGAATTATGCGATTTATTCCAGATGGACAGTCCTAACATCTGGAATTATGCAATTTATTCCAGATGGACAGTCCTAACATCTGGAATCATTTGACTTATTCCAGATGAACGGTCCTAACATCTGGCTCATGTGACTTATTCCAGGTGGACGGCCCGAACAACTGGAATTATGCGACTTATTCCAGATGGACAGTCCTAACATCTGGAATTATGCAATTTATTCCAGATGGACAGTCCTAACATCTGGAATCATTTGACTTATTCCAGATGAACGGTCCTAACATCTGGAATCATTTGATTTATTCCAGATGAACGGTCTGAACAACTGGAATCGTTTGACTTCTTCCAGACTAAGAGTCATAACAGGATTGATTGACTTATTCCAGATATGAAATTCTAACAACAGGATTCATTTGACTTATTCTAAGCGGAGGGTCTTAAAAACTGGAGAGGGGGGGGGGGGGGGCGGTCGCTGAACCAGATTCATCCAACTGGATTCACTGACTTATCCCAAGCGACAGGTCCTAACATCTGAATCATGTGACTTATTCCAGATGGGCAGTCCTCACATCTGGATTCCTTTGATTTCTTCCAGGTGGATCGTCGTGACAAATAGATATTATTTTTTTTTTAAACTCGTTCCAAATGGTCTGACCTCACACCCGTAGTCATGCGCCGTCTTCTCGCCGAAGCATCCTGCGCGTGCGTGTGCGTGTGCGCGTGAACAAACATTCCCTCTTCCTAATAAATCCTCAGCGTCTCGCGTTGTTCGCGTCTTCAGCTCGCATGAATCATTGATGCGCTTGAAATTGCCGTTTTGTTCTCCCCTCGCGCTGCGAGCGCAACAACATTCGCCGCCTCGTTGATTAGGCAGACGCGGTTACGATCGCCGTCGTGGCCGCTTCGTCTTCTTGGAGGGACGCATCGAGCGAGGCGTGAAAAAGCGACGCGGAGTCCAATCGAACGGTCGCTCGGTGAATGGTTGCAAAAACATTTAATTTCATTGTTTCCTAATCGCAAAGAACTTTTTTGCTGGGGTGTCGCAGCATGTGGATGCAACCAATGACCTCTTGTGATAAACGATGATATTTGACATCTTAGTTTCATCTGCAAGTGAAATATATCATATAAGAGAAGAAGAAAAAGTGTTACGCATATTGGAAGGAATCTCGTGAATTTAGCGCAAGTTTACAGCAATTGCTGTGAAACTTCGGAGCCGCTTTAACACATTTAACAGATTAAAATATGTCGGAATTCCATTTAAATATATCGTAATTGGAGTGAATCGTATCGTATCACCTGCTAATTGGAATGAATAGACTCAGAACATCGCAACTCCGCAAAAGACGATTCGATACGCTTTTGACACGTGAGGTGCGAAACTGAGAATTAGTCCTGCAAAATATGCAAAAATATTTCCTTCTAAGATTGATCTGTTCAATAAAAGACGATTCGATGCGTATCTTGATATATTTCAAATTGCTACGGTCGGGTTCGATTCCATGTACTTGCGTGTTTGAAATCAAAATACGATTGTCGGGTTCAAACCGTTTTTTGTCACAGCCCGAGTAAATAGTCAAGTGTATCGTACTGTGATTACAATTGACTGAAATTGGAGCTAATCGAATCGTATCTTTATACGGGAAGGTCAAGTGACAATCGGCTTTTTCCCGTCACTCGTGTGATACATTTTGTATTGTAATTACCAGAATCGCATTGCGTCATCATTCAGTTTATCGCATCATTATTGTTGTCATTTGCATCCCAATTGAAGACAATCGTGTTGGAATATCAGTTCATCGTATCGTATTTGGAGTCGATCGCAAAAACTCGAATCGTAACACATTGTATCGTTTGGACATTGAGTCATATTTGAGTGGCTTTATACATATTGTATGTGATTAGCAGGAATTGGATCGTGTTGACGTACGCCATTATTAATTAATGGGCGTACTGACGGCTCGCACCGCGACGGCTCGCACCGCGACGGCTCAAACCGCGACGGCTCGCACCGCGACGGCTCGAACCGCGACGGCTCGCACCGCGACGGCTCGAACCGCGACGGCTCGCACCGCGACGGCTCGAACCGCGACGGCTCGAACCGCGACGGCTCGCACCGCGACGGCTCGAACCGCGACGGCTCGCACCGCGACGGCTCGAACCGCGACGGCTCGCACCGCGACGGCTCGAACCGCGACGGCTCGAACCGCGACGGCTCGCACCGCGTCGGCTCGCACCGCGACGGCTCGCACCGCGTCGGCTCGCACCGCGTCGGCTCGCACCGCGACGGCTCGCACCGCGACGGCTCGCACCGCGACGGCTCGCACCGCGACGGCTCCACGTCCGCCTTCCGCGCACCGTCGTCGGTCCGCGACGGCCGCCTCGTCGCATTTCCGCGCATGCAACGACCGACTTCGAATACGCTCGCTTGTGAACGTCCCCAAATAGGAACGCGTGGACAGACAGCGACCAATCGCGTGTTTGTCCCTCTGTCGCTTCTCGCAGAGTGGCTCGCTTTCATCTGCGGATTTTTCATCTTCCTTAAAAAAACGAAAGTGACTGATTTATTTTAGTGTAAGTTCCGTATTAATCTCTTCCCAAAAAAGTGGAGAAAAAGCTTCTTTTTTTTATTCTAATGTTTTTTATAATGCAATTTGTGGGCTCAGAGTTAAAAAAAAAAAAAAAATGGAAAAGCAAGCCAGAGGAATATGTTATATAATATTTAATTGGTCAGATTTACATTATCTTGAAGTTTGACGACAAGCATTAGAATAATTTTCTTACTTTGTAAACTAAATCCATCATCTATTTATAGCAAGCATTTCTTTTGCCGAAACAGTAAGCGGGACTAATTAAATAAAAAATCATGTGCATTATTAATTAGTACGTTTAATCGCAGTATTTTTTTTATTATGTTTTTTATTCTTAACAGTTCATATAATATCGATTATAAATACAAGAAACTGCTCTTATGGAGGTGGCGGACTTGGGTTTGATTCATACAAAAACGTCATTGACGACCAATCAAATGTTTGAATATATAAATATATATTTCTTTGGCTTCATCTTTGTGCCGAGGAACAATGTTGAAGTGAGTTGAGGGCCTTCATTTGGACAAAAGCAGAGCTTTGCTGCCATGTCGCGGCTTCTTGGTCCTAAAGAACTACATTGAAGTGAGTTGAAGCGCTTGAAGGTTTGTCGCATCGGTCGGTCCGTCAATTATAAACCTTTTTAGGCGAGGTGTCGATTACTCGCGTGTTTCCGCCGCCGTGTTCGCTCACGAATAGCGTAGCGCTGTCGACGGCGGCGTGAGCCGCGCGGGCGCGAGGCGTCTCCTGATATCGAGCGTGTCGTTAAACGGAGGAAGAAAAGAACCCGGGACTGGAGCACACATGATGTTCTCCGATCGGCGTCACGCTCGCCGCTCACGGCGCTCGTAGCCGCTCACGCGCAACACGGCCGATAATTGCTCCTTTCCCGCCGTCCGGATTCCGTCCCCGGAGGACCCGCGAGCGGCCCATTACGCCTGATGGATGCCGCGCCCCCTCAGAGCAGAGAAATAGCATTCCGGTGTTGTTATTGATTATTTGGGGGGGCGGCGAGGAGCGAGGGGGGGCAGGGGGGGGGGGGGGGGCAGGGGGGGGGGCGGGGCCTGGGAGGCAGCGAAGGCCAGCGAGCGAGCGCGCCGGGTGGGGGGGGGATTGGCCAGCGCTACAAGATGGCAATCATGCCGCGCCGCAGGACGTCGTCTGGCGCCGCAAAATGCTCCGGAATGACTCATCGGAACCGTGAACATTTTCCGCCGTCTTTTTCCGATGGAACTTTTTCACCTTTTGCCGCCTAACAGCTGCTAACGTCCATGATTATTTTAAATCGAGACGTGACGTGATCGGCTAACACAAAAGTAGCACGTCGCTTGTCACAGGGAACGGAAATGATATCGTTTGAGGCAAACAGAAATCGGAAAAACGTCAAGCGTCCACGGCCAGGAAGAGTTATTGAAACCGTAACTTTTTAAAACCACGGTAAACCGTCAAACCGGTTAACTCATTGACTCCCAGACATTTTTACTGAAGTAACACCCTTCACTCCTGGCTGTTTTACTTTTACTTTTGTTTGACAGACCTACAGAATATTCTGTTCTATTGCTATAAAAACATGGAACGTACCAAAAGAAAGATTCTGGTCTAACTGTTTTCCGTTTAGAATGTAGCGAAGTTTCATCGTTATTCACAAATCTGTTTAAAACACTGAGGAAAAGAGCTTTTTGCAACATGGCTGGCTGATCTCTTATACTTTGCTGCCACCTGCTGGCCGTTTTTTGTAACAACTACCATTGATGTAAAGCGTTCTATTCAGTTCAGAGGCTGCGTCAAAGCGCCTTCTGTATGCTGGAGCATAAAAAAACACATTAAAAAACGTATAATACGTTTTTGGGACCATGGCCATATTTAAAATAGAACGTTTTTATACGTTTTTGGGAGCAAATGAGTTAATAGCCAATATTAGCGGTAATTGAAATTGTATCTTTTTAAAACCACAGCAAACCGGTTAATGGCCAGTAATTAGCGGTTATTAAAACCCTTCTTTTTAAACAAGGTAAACGTTTACTAAACGTCATTATTGAAATATTTTTAAAACCACGGCAAACCAGCTTTACCGTTTTAAAACATTAAAAAGTTTTAAAATCATCACATCAGTTAATGGCCAGTAATTAGCGCTTATTGAAACTTTACTTTTTTTTTAAACCACGATAAACCAGTAATAGTCGATTATCAGCAGTTATTGAAACCTTCACTTTTTAAAATGATGGTAAACCATCAAACCGGTTAATAGCGGTTATTGAAATGTTACCTTTTTCAAACCCCAGTTAGCCGTCAAACCGGCAGTCGTCCCGCGCCTTTTGAGGTCCCAAATTAGGTTCACGGGGTCTGAATACTTTTTCAAGGCGCTGTCGAATTGGACAGGAAGTCGGCGAATGGTCGGCCAATGGTCGGCTAATTCAGTTGTTGCCTGGCGCCATCGAAACCTGACACTTTTTTTTGGCGGGGAAGTCATTGCAACGCCGCCTCCAAGTTGGTCCGAGCGTCTGGAGCCGTTTTTGGTGGTTTGCGTTCTCAAGAGCAAGCAAAAGTGCCAAAGTAAGAACCGCGATCAAGATACCTGAAACGAAGTGGAACGTGAGCCCAAGCAAGCAAGGGGAAGCGGCGGCGGCGGCGCCAATTACGCTCGACTCAAACGTCAGCCGGCATCAAACGTGCCTCGCGGTGCTGCGGGGGGGGCCGGCTCGGCGGGGGGGGGCTCATTTGGAGCCGCCCGCTGACGTTTCGGCCCTCGTTAGCGAGAGGCGGGAAGTTGACGGTTGATGAAGGGGTGCGAAACCAAGAGGGAGGGAGGACACGCCAAAAGCGACGCGCTCGCTTTTCAGGCTCGCTCCGAAGACGACGCCTCTTTGTGCGCGTCGTCAAAAGGAGGCGGGAAACCGATTGAGTTTGCGTCTTTGCGTGTGCCTTGTCATCAAAGTGCAACAAGTGTCGCGCCGGTGGGGGCAGACGGGGGGGTTCGAGCGGCAACAGCGCCAGTGAACGTGGTCACGTCTTTCGAAGAAGCTCACATGAAAGCGTCGCGCCAACAAGGCTGAAAAGTGGAAATTCTTTCAAATGACGCTTTAGTTCACGACGTCACAAGTCGCACGAAATTCAAACGTGATGTCGCGACTCACTTTTTCTCTTCCGATGCTTCGTTTGTGTTTTCTTTATTATTTTTTCTTGCATTGCACCCTCTTTAAAATAAACACAAATGTTGTCAGGTATCTTTGCAAGACATGCTCGTATGTTCTGGAATGTCATGTTGTGACTCACTGTTGCCCCCTGGTTGCCAAAGTGGTACTGCAAGTAGGGATTAAGTCATTTTCAGATCATTGATTAACCCTTTTTTTTTTTCTACGCTCCCAGGAAGGAAGGAAATATTTTTTGTAGATTTGTCAAATATTTATATCTAATATAAGAAATGTTGATGAAATATAAACTCAGAGTAGGTTTGTGACATCTGCAAACTCTCGTCAATTAGCCCAAAGTTTAAAGCAAACATGGTGACGCCGCATTTACAGTTATGCTGCACGCAAATGCAATAAGCTGCCAACAGAAGTGAAATCAGCCCAGAGTGGAAAAAAATATGCCCCGCCCCCTCGTACCTTTTCTTAAAGTCTTTTAAACCATTTTAAATCGCGTTCACAGTTCGGTCTATTATTAGTCATTTTACCAATTTTAAAAACCGACTTGTGTTTTTAAGTCTTTTGTTAATGTGTTTAAATGTTATTTTCTCTCCTTTGCTTCCGAATGTTGTTAGCTTTTGTTAGCTTTTGTGTTGCGTCTTTGCTCGTGCGATGCGCATCGAGTCGCCTTTTTGCATAAAATAAAGCTGCCTTGCTTAATATTTGTGTGTACCATTTTTTTAGCTTCCTTCTTATGGTGTCTCTATTTGATCGATATTTCTTTTTACTCTTTTTGATTATGTCGAATTTCGACTGCTCACGTTAGCGCTAGCAAATAAGAGCATTTCCCGCGGTTCGTCGTTTCGCCGCTTCTCCCCCAACGGCGGATCTTCTTTGTCATCGTCTTTTGCGTCGTCCTCGTCCCAAAACGCTGCCGCGTCCTCGCCCGGCGTGCACCGCTGCCCGCCTCGCGGGCTCCCGCGCTCTGCCATTAAACCTTAAAACCTCCCCTCAACAAAGCACAATGCACTGACCCCCCCCCCCCCCCCCTCAACCCCCCCCCCCAACCACCCCCGGCCTGTGAGTTGTTTCAATTAGTCGACAGTGTTTGGATTCTGCCGCAGACGCCGGCGTTGCACCGCGTTGCAACACGCTGTGTTTTTTTTTTCCCTCCCCAGCCTCGCTGTAATTGGCTCCCTTTCAGGCCGCCGGCGTCCGGCGCACAAAAGCAACCTCCCTGCTGCCGGCAGAAGAGACGAACGGCGGCTTCTGCCGGCACACGCTGACAACAGCTTGGAATACAAAAAAAAAAAGCGGGCCGCCATTCGGCAAGGGTCAAAAGGTCCTTCTCTGCGTTCACACCTATTTTTGGGTTGTTGTTGGGGAACAGATGGGTGGTGACGAGGAAGTGGGGGGGGGGGGGGGAATGGAACGCAAGCAAAGAGTTGGAAGGAAAACGAGAAGCGTTTTTTCTTTTTTCTTGGTTCTCATTTTTCTGCCGTTCTTCAGGAAGAAATCGTATTTTAAGAAGAAGCACTTGTGAAAGTCGGACGGGGGCCGCTCGGGGGGGTTCGGGGGTCCTTTGATGACGGGACCTTACTTTGCTATCATCGACCACCGCTCGTACACAAACGATCGTGTATCAACGATCAGACGCCACCCAGCAATTGTCGTCGACCAACGAGATGAAGCAATTTGGGGAGAAATTGTACGCGAATGTTGAAAAAATACCAAAATGTGGAATCATGTCGAATGTTGCAGTTTTATTTAGAATGATATTGAAAGATGGAGAAAATGATATTGGTGAAAATGTGCAGTGTGGGAATGTTGAAAATCATTCCCAAGGTCAACTGAAGGAGTTTAACATTTTGAATTGTTGAACGTGTCATTGGAAGTGAATGGGGAATTTGGGGGGGAAATGAATAAGGAATTTTGGGAACGTGTTGACGTTGGAATGGTTTGAATGCGTCAAAAATTGGAAAAGCAGTTGAAGGGCAAAAAATGGCAGAATCAAAAAATACTACTTATAATAATAATAATAATAATAATGGTCTTTTTGGAGGGCGTGGCTAAATCGGCACCACATGACTCACTTCGGAGTCCGGCATCGGTCGCCTCCCGCCTGAGAAACAAACGCGTTCATTCACATGAGCCGTTAGCCGATGCAATTGTGACGTTCAGTTAGCTCGTTAGCTAGCTAGCTACTGCATGCCCCCCCCCCCCCCCCCCGCCGAAAATGGATGCTACAATTTACAGAACAGATCGTTATTTAAGTTCCCGAGTGTTATGTGTTGTGTTATTCAGGCTTCTGTAATCTTTTGGAACGTTAGCACTGTGGGTTTGTAACGAGCAGAACGCAAACGCGCGAATGGCGGTTTTCGGTTTTGTATTTTGAGCCGCAGACGTTCGCTGCCCGCGTTTAAGAAACGCTCTACTTTGTCTGAATTGTCCACAAAACACCAAAAGCGAGGTGGGGAAGTCGTTGACTCGCCTTCGATGGACGCAATCCAGAGCATGCGAGCATTTCGGATATTACCCACAATGCAACGCGCCTTACTCAGTGAAGAGAAACGCTGCGTTGTCTTGCTTTTGCCTGTGACGAGCATTCGAAGCTCTGAAAAATCATGTGTAAAAATTGTTTTGGGGTTGTTGGATGTTCCAACCATAACATGATAGAAATAAAATGATCATTCCATGTTTTTCCTTTTTTTTTTTTTTTTTTTCTTTCTTAAGAGCTCAGTATTGTTCATTCGGGAATGTCATCATCATTGCTCTTTATTATTTTTTTATTTTTATTTTTTTTTATTATTATTATTTTTTGTGTATGTGCGTGCGTGCGTGCGTGCGTGCGTGTATTTGTTAGCTCACCAAAAAACCTATTAGAAAGAATCTCATACCGTTCACCTAAACCGAACACCGCCGTCAGGAGACCCGAGGAAGGACCAAAGAAAACCAAGGAAGGTGAAATGAAGCACCGACCAGACACCACCCACCAGAACTCCTCCCCAACCCAAGAAACATCCACTTTTCCATGTTTTTCCGATGCATCCTGAACATGAAATAAACGTGTGAAGGCAGCGAACACGTGGAACCGCGACGGTTTGAAATGAAGGCTCACCAAGACCGCAGCGCTTCGTCGTGAGCGCGTCCCAAGTGGTCAGAATCTTTTTTGAGTGTGACCAAATACATCCATTTGTTAATGTACATATTTTAGAATGTAACGAGCGCCGTCATCTGCTGTCTTCGGAGTGATGTTCACTTTACTCGTCTTTCTTAGCAACAGGAGAGCAAACATAAACGATTATTAATCATTAAAGAAAAATAAGCGGAACATCACAGCGATCGTCCAAATTGCTGAAATTAGCGACGCGCACGTGTCCTACTCTTTCTATAGAATATAGAATTACAAAGTACAAAGTGTAGCCTGGAGGCTAACTCAACCGAGACCAAACCATCACAGCTCCATGCTAACTCATGCGCTACATGCTAGTCCATGATTTCGCTCGTGCGCCGCACATTTGAATTTTCTACGGAAGCGTTTTTACATTATTAGCATAACGTACAATATTCAGATGACCTAAAACCTCAATTGTTTGGTTTTGCTTCTTTCAAAAACGACGTAAGACTGCGCAAGCGCCTTCGGGCTGTTTTTCATCTCACGTTCGACCAATTCCGTTCAATTTCCCTTCATATCACTCTTTTGCCGGATAATCCAAAATCCAATACTTTTCAATGAGTGGAAAGCTTTCTTTCACCGACTAAGACGGCCATTTTGACTTCTAACGTAAGCCTGGAATTGTCTATCTGTCCTTCGGCGGAGAGGAGCTTGTTAGCTTGTGTGCTAGCTGTTGGCTAGCGTTTGTCATCCCGTGACTCAAAGGTGTGATCAATTCCAATGACTGGAGGCTTTAGAGCCGAAAAAGAGGATTATTTACGATGATCAAGCGTCATTTTATATACTTGCTGATTTTCAAGCATTCGAATCTGACCGTGTTGTTTACAACTCTTCTCTCGTGTACGTCAAATTTGCAAGACATTTATTTTGACTTCTTTTACATCCCGTTTGTTTGTTTGGCTATTTTGTGTGGCTGAGCGTCTTTTTAACAGACGGTCCAGAAGCGAAGTGCGGTTTTGGCCAGCTTGTTACTTTGCATGCATTAAAATTGACACGATTGACATGCGAGGTTCACGCGAGCGGGAATCTCGCCAGGCAGACGGTCGCGGGGTTCACGCGCGCCGTTTGCCGTCAGCCGTCGCTGTTTCTGCATCCCGGCCAGCGGCCGCGTATTATTGATGCTCGCTCGTCGCTCGTCACTCGTGTTGTTATTGTTGTTGCCTGGCGAGAAGCGCTAATTGCCCCCCCCGGGAGGTCACTCCGTTGGATTTCGCGGCGCTCGTCTCCAGCAGCCTCGCGCCAGAGTGAGAACCGCCCGTTTTGCCCACGCCGGCAACACAATTTGCCGGTCCGCAGACTCGGTCCGCCGCTGACAACCTCGCGCGCATAAATTCCCACGCAGAAGTGTTCGATCTTTTGGGATGCGATTGTATTTGGCGTGCTATAGGGTGAGGGTTACCAATGTGGCTACGGCTAATCAGCTAGCACCCAGCAACGATCATCTATAGACGCTAGTTATAGTCACAGACATGTTAGCTATTAGCCCAACAACGTCTATTTTAATGTGCTCTCATGTGACAACAGAACGCCGTCAACAATTAAGAACATGTCCAAACTCCACCGCTTTTGTCGGAGTCACGAGTCATCGTGACGCTAACCAGCTAAGAGGTCTCTTGAGATCCAGACCACTTGGGACTTGTGGACCCTGTTAGAGTAGACAATATTAAGATTCTGGTGAAGAAGTCCCTTTGCAAAGGTATCAAAAGCTTTTGATGACAACAATTGAACTCACTCAAACAGTGGTCTTGTTCAGATTGTGTGTCCTCCACTCCGGCACGTCATTATTTATTGAAAAGTGGGTGAATACGAAAAGTCTCCTCCCATCAGCCCACAGTACATTTGTTTACAATTCAGTGAATACCAGAAAATCCCCCTTCTGTTCCCATAGGTATAAATCAGATTAGAGAAAAACAATAATCAGCCTGTGCCTCCCTTCTTCCGACCGGCTGAGACCGGTCCTAGACTAAACTCCCTTCAAGATAGCAAATGTAAAAACCCGTTGCCTTCTTCTGAGAGTGAGACAGATAAGAATGCAATTCTATTCATTGAGCTCCACAGCTATAACTAAATCCAAAACGGCTAAAATATAAATTGAAACTGAAAAACAATGTTAATAACTTAACAACCATGGGCAATATTAGGATCACTTGAGCTAACATGCCTCAGTCTCCTTCACCAAATCTACAGACATTATAATCACCCGAGCGCATATTTTAGCCCGTCTCGGAGACACAAACCAAACTGCTCATTTGGGAAAACGGGATGTGTGGTCACAATAAAACATGGACTTTCCGCCAGTAAAAATGTCTCTTCTGGAGGTTTGTGTCTTTCCACCAAGGTGACGAGGCTCCCAAACAAACGCAGCGCTCATTTTGCTTATCATAAATTCATGTCGTAAACATGCTAACAATAGCAATCGTTTGTGTGAGCGTATTGATGATGACAGGCCATTACCGGGCAGATGCTAATTGCATAGCATGTAGCTGAAAGCACAACGGTTCAGGACTCCTCCGGTGGATTATCCCGGCGTCTTCAAACGGTAAATGGTTTTACGTTATTGTATTTTAGTGCAACCGTGTATTTTGTACATGATGAATTTGAACAACTTTGCCTGTCGACTTTAAATAAAGTTTTGACGATAGTGACAATTAGGGAATGGACTATATCACTTTGCATGATTAAAGCAGACTTTTTTTTAATCACGTCACAGCGCATAAATGTCAAACGTGATCATGAAATGCTTGCACCGGGCGACAAGCAGGATCCCTGCTGGCGAGGGCTTTTCCAACTTTGAAATTCATTCGCTTTTTGGGTTATTAAACTGGCTTTTTATTTTGTTCACTTGCCAAACAATGCATTATATTTATTTGGAAAACAATATTACTTGGTTAAAAAAGAAAAAAAAAGTTACCTGCCTGCCAGCCAGCTGGCTTTTGATTGATTGTCTAGCAGTTAGCACGGCGTTCTAGCGGTTAGCAATTTAGCACGGCAGTCTAGCGGCTGGTTAGCACGGCAGTCTAGCAGCTAGCACAGCATTCTAGCAGTTAGCACAACGTTCTAACGGTTAGCACACCGTCTAGCGGTTAGCGTGGGAGTCTAGCAGCTAGCACAGCATTCTAGCGGTTAGCACAACGTTCTAACGATTAGCACGATGGTCTAGCGGTTAGCACGGCAGTCTAGCAGCTAGCACAGCATTCTAGCGGTTAGCACAACGTTCTAACGGTTAGCACGACGGTCTAGCGGTTAGCACGGCAGTCTAGCAGCTAGTACAGCATTCTAGCGGTTAGCACAACGTTCTAACGGTTAGCACGCCGTCTAGCGGTTAGCGCGGCAGTCTAGCAGCTCGCACAGCATTCTAGTGGTTAGCACAACGTTCTAACGGTTAGCACGCCGTCTAGCGGTTAGCACGGCAGTCTAGCAGCTAGCACAGCATTCTAGCGGTTAGCACAACGTTCTAACGGTTAGCACGACGGTCTAGCGGTTAGCACGGCAGTCTAGCAGCTAGTACAGCATTCTAGCGGTTAGCACAATGTTCTAACGGTTAGCACGCCGTCTAGCGGTTAGCGCGGCAGTCTAGCAGCTCGCACAGCATTCTAGCGGTTAGCACAACGTTCTAACGATTAGCACGACGGTCTAGCGGTTAGCACGGCAGTCTAGCAGCTAGCACAGCATTCTAGCGGTTAGCCCAACGTTCTCATGGTTAGCACGGCGTCTAGCGGTTAGCGCGGCAGTCTAGCAGCTAGCACAGCATTCTAGCGGTTAGCACAACGTTCTAACGGTTAGCACGACGGTCTCGCGGTTAGCACGGCAGTCTAGCAGCTAGTACAGCATTCTAGCGGTTAGCACAACGTTCTAACGGTAAGCACGCCGTCTAGCGGTTAGCACGGCAGTCTAGCAGCTAGCACAGCATTCTAGCGGTTAGCACAACGTTCTAACGGTTAGCACGACGGTCTAGCGGTTAGCACGGCAGTCTAGCAGCTAGCACAGCATTCTAGCGGTTAGCCCAACGTTCTCATGGTTAACACGGCGTCTAGCGGTTAGCGCGGGAGTCTAGCAGCTCGCACAGCATTCTAGCGGTTAGCACAACGTTCTAACGATTAGCACGACGGTCTAGCGGTTAGCACGGCAGTCTAGCAGCTAGCACAGCATTCTAGCGGTTAGCCCAACGTTCTCATGGTTAGCACGGCGTCTAGCGGTTAGCGCGGGAGTCTAGCAGCTCGCACAGCATTCTAGCGGTTAGCACAACGTTCTAACGATTAGCACGACGGTCTAGCGGTTAGCACAGCAGTCTAGCAGCTAGCACAGCATTCTAGCGGTTAGCCCAACGTTCTCATGGTTAGCACGGCGTCTAGCGGTTAGCACGGCAGTCTAGCAGCTAGCACAGCATTCTAGCGGTTAGCACAACGTTCTAACGATTAGCACGACGGTCTAGCGGTTAGCACAGCAGTCTAGCAGCTAGCACAGCTTTCTAGCGGTTAGCACAACGTTCTAACGGTTAGCACGACGGTCTAGCGGTTAGCACAGCAGTCTAGCAGCTAGCACAGCATTCTAGCGGTTAGCCCAACGTTCTCATGGTTAGCACGGCGTCTAGCGGTTAGCACGGCAGTCTAGCAGCTAGCACAGCATTCTAGCGGTTAGCACAACGTTCTAACGATTAGCACGACGGTCTAGCGGTTAGCACAGCAGTCTAGCAGCTAGCACAGCTTTCTAGCGGTTAGCACAACGTTCTAACGATTAGCACGACGGTCTAGCGGTTAGCACAGCAGTCTAGCAGCTAGCACAGCTTTCTAGCGGTTAGCACAACGTTCTCATGGTTTGCACGCCGTCTAGCTGTTAGCGCGGCAGTCTAGCAGCTAGCACAGCATTCTAGCGGTTAGCACAACGTTCTAACGGTTAGCACGACGGTCTAGCGGTTAGCACAGAGTTTGAATCTCCACTACAGCATGTTTCTCCCTGCGCTTTCATATTTTATTCGCCGTGGTACTTCGGCTCCCTCCCTTCTCACAAGTTGGTTCATGGAAGAGTCTTAATTGTCAAAAGGTATAAATGTGAGTCGAACGTTTGTGCCGTGCGAGTGATTGGTGACCAGTCCAAGGTGTACCTTGCCATTAAAAGAAGAAGAAGAAAAAAAGGATGGATGGAAGACCATCAAATATCAATACTGGACATTCCTCTTTCTGTTAGCTTCGACATTTTAAAACTATTAAATGTACGAACGTGTGTTATTATTTGGGGTGAGACTGCAACGAAATCTTGCAGGGGGGGGGACAAGCACAATATGCTTGTCGCGCCCCAAAATGAATTGTGTCAACTGACAATGGTGAACTCTTCCACTGACCCACTTTATCGTCACCCGTGCACTTTGGAATCTCAGTCGCATCAATGGCAGCTCTTCAGGACAGATGTGACAGATGTGCTTCTCCACACACAAGACGCTTTGTCAAGCTCTGACCTTGTGGGAATTTGAGTTTTATGTCCCGAGGATGAGTTCATCTTGGAGGACTACTAAGAATGGCTCAAATGAGCCTAAAATGGCTGCTGCAAAGGAAAATGGCAGACTTGCTCTGTCTTTTCAGCATTGCTTCTCAAGACTTTTTAGTGGGTCGACTATGATGGATAATGCTCTTAAATTGCAGTTTGGGGATTTATGGCAAGTTTAAACTTTGCTGCCACAATACTAAAATTCTTCACATCTTGTTTAGTATGTGTGGTTCAGATTTGGAAGCAACTCGAAACAATCAGTGGCTTACGTCCATCTTTTGAAGAGCCCTGCAATGGAATGGCCAAAATGACCCTAAATTGGTCATTTCAAACCAAAATGGCAGACTTCCCGAGTCTTTTGCGGCCATTTTGTGGTTATACTCATTCAATTCAATCCCCAAAGCCCTTCGCAAAATTAAATGTCAGCTTTGAAAAACTCTGACTTTGTGGCGTTTGGTTAATAGTTTTGAATTGTGAGTTGCTCATCAAACTTCACCTCACGCAATCGCCCATGATGTGATTTAAACTTGTTAGCAACACAATCGGACAAAAGACCACCTTGAAATGGCCACAATGAGCCCAGAATTGCCGCGTTAAAACAAAATGACAGACTTCCATTGTCTTTTTTGAGACTTTTTTTGTCAAATGATTCATGGTAGATACCGTTTGTTTTAGTTTTTTTCATCTTTTTTTTGGGGGGGGGGGCAGTTTATAGATTTTCATGTCTTTTACTGCCAAACGCTATCCAAAAAACAACCCTGACAGTGGCAGCCGATTTCGAGCATTTTCACTCATCTCTCAAGGAAAACAGAATCTTGGATTCCATTCTTTCAATTAGAAAAAAAAAGTATGTTTCTATCCTATTCCGTTCTTTAGTAATCACCATTTGAAAATAGGTCATTTGAGTGACAACAAACGAAAATGGAAAAAAATGAGAAAACAAGCATTTTGTGAAAAGGAACATTTTCTGCACAACATTGACACTAACATGTTTTGTTTAGTGACACTCTGTCAATGAGATTTAATGTAACGCTTTCATTCACGTCATCCTTGAAAACGTCCTATTTCCTGAGATCTACCATGTCTTCATGTCATTTGACACTCCGGGAGCCCATTGAAAAGAGATACAATGCTGCCATCTGCTGGCCATAGTTAGTGGGTGTTTTTCATTGTTTTCACCTCATTCACAAACCAGCGCGACACAAGACATTGCACTGCCCATTGAGAAAAAAAGAAAAAAACGTAGTTGACGGTAATTGACGTTATTGGCAGTACTCGTGGGCGTGTCCTTAACGTCAATTGACGTTTTTGGCGGTAAAAATGTTAATGGCAGTCATCCAACTTTGCCAGCCCCAAACAATGCCGAAAACTCAAATCCTTGTCAATTTTGAATTGTTCTTCTGTCTCGACTATATGGTCAAGATTTAGGAACAATCGGTGAAAATGTCAAAGAACCCCGAGAAGGGACCAAAATTGCCCTAAAATGGCAGCTTCAATCAAACCGAACTTGCAGACCTCCTGCGTCTTTCCAGGCGTGGCGTTTTCAGACCTTTTCGTACTTCTACTCATGGTCAATTTGATGTTGCCAAGGGAAACTGGCTTCGTCCAACTTCCTTGCTCATACACGGCGACCAAAACTCTCGTCGGCAATCTGTATCGTTAGCACGCGTGATTCCAATCGCGATCGACAAGAGCTCTTGGAGGCGCTTGTCTCGAAATGAGCCTGAAAATTGCCACTTCCGAACAAAATGGCAGACTTCCCGTGGCTATTCTTTCGTGGCTTTTTGAGACTTTGAGGCGGCAGGCCCGAAATGAGCATTCTGCTCGCCGGCTGGCGCGATGGTGAAAATCCATGACTTCACCCGCGATTCCGTAAGCGCGGGTGTGAGATTGCTCCCGTCAAGGGAACGCTTATCGAGATGCTCCCGCCTTCCTCTTCCGTAATTGCCCCCCGTCGGCGCTGACGCCGGGGGGGGGACGCGCCGCCTTCAAGTTCCGAGCGGGTCCGCTGCAAGGGAAACAATTTCGCCCCTTTAATGAGTTCTCCGTGCTAAAGACGGTCCGTCGCTTCGAGTTCGATGTTTTCTAAATGGCAGCCGTGCGTCCGTAATTGGGGGACACGTTGCCCGTCTCGCTCTCCAGCTGGCGCGGGCGGCGGCGTCCTCGAAAAGACGGGAGAAGAATGTCTTTGTGAAATATTAAACATCTCGTGCAGCTGCCGCCCGAGCGGCGGCGAGAGCGACGCCTCGTCGGGTCTGGCGACGCAGATGGCGACGTTCTTCCCTTCGAGCCACGACGTACAAGCGAGCGGCAAATTGTCCCGAAATGTCAGCTGCCGTCATCTTTTTTTCTCAGGGCAAGAAACGTTGCCTAATTAGCGACAGTTGCTGATTAGCGCCACAGCAGTAAACAAAACGACTCGAACGTGCTCCTGAATGCATCGTGTCGAAAAAGGGGCTTCTGTTCGTTTTTTGAGACGCAAGTTGTATTCGTTTCGTGGCAACGCTCGTAACTCAAATGTTTTCTCATTGAAATCAAGGGAAATGTCATTGAATGAGTTGTAATGTGTTTTTAATAACAAAACTTGGACTCTGTAATGTTCTTCTTTAAATGACATCATTCATTATTTATTATTAACGGCAATAAAGAAAGCAAGGGAAGCCCTGTAGCGTTCCTAAAGAAACAATACGCGAGAGAGACGGAGAGAATCGCCCCCCCCCCCCCCACGCCGTGCTCTCGTCATTCTCCAGACACATTCAAGCGTTTTGATCGTCCCTTTAGGAACGCGACAAAGGCTTACCTTGCTTTCTTTATATGCGTTTCACGTTGTCAGCGGCGTACGTCCCAATAAAGTTTCTACAAAATGAAAATGATTTTTTGAAAAATGTATCTCTCTAGTAACAACCAAATAAATAATATAGAGCAAACTTGTCATGACAGTTGGGATTCCTTTTAAAGTTATTTGAAGGTTCGGAATGACAGTAACATCAATTTCTGCTAGCACATCTATGGCGTTTAAGCATTCTATGTTAGCATTAAGCTAACTGACTTTGATTGTTATACGGTTTGGATGAACATTTTGGAGTTTAACAAAATACTTTATAATGTTTAATTCCTGTCATTACAAGTGTTGTGACAAACTGTAGACAAGCAAGAGAGTGAGGACCTGCGCCAAGGAACATTTTTTAAAAAGTGTGTTTTAATGACTTCAAGCACATTTTATAACTATAAATAGTATTTTTTTTAAATAATAATAATAATAATAAATGGTCACAGTGTATTGCAGTTTTCACTTATTGCATAGGGGTTTGGAACGTATACCAAGTTTGGGTTTGGAACATACGCAAATTTGACATTTGCAGTCGGACCTCTGTTTTTTAACTGTACATTGAACAGGTTTATAAAAATTTGTTTTTTTTATGAGTCAGTTTTTATTTTATTTTGACTTTTTTCCAGTTTTGTTTTAATTAGTTTATTGTGCAATTTTGATACTTTTTTTTTTTAAAGTCAAAAATGCTTCGTTATGCTTTAGTTTTAATTAGTTTTAGTATTAGTTTTAGTTTTTTAATATAGAGTATTGAGTGCAAGGTAAAAGGGACCTTTCCTTCTTCTGTTGCTATGGACGTACAACAATACCGAGATAAATGCATTTATGATGAACCCTGACAGCTCATGTAGGATATTAATTGACAAAGACAAAACTGAACAACATGATCACTATAATTGTAGTTCATTTTAGTTTTATAAACATAAGATGTAGTTCCAGTTAGTTTTCGTTTTTTTTCAAGCATTTTTGTTTTTATTTGATTTCATGAATGCATTTTAGTTTAAAGTTATTTCATTGTTTTTTGTTAACTATAATAACCTTGATATGGAAATGAACAATGTCACTTGCCAATGTGGGCTTCGGGTTTTCTTTCTTCGCTGGGTGGCAGCAGAAGAGAACAATAGCCATTGTTTGCTCCACTTTCTGTGTCAAGGTCACTTTTTGCTTCTTCGTGTGATGTGACTTTGCTACTTCTCATCATAGGCAGGGGCTGGTCTATTCTCGTGGCTTACAGGGCCCCGAGCCACCCCGGAATCTTGAACACAAAATGGCTTCTTGCTTTACCACCTCGCTGTTTGTTTGCTTGTTTTTTTAAATACAGTATACACACCCATCGTACCCCTAAATTGCGACATTAAAGTTACAACTTTCACTTTCCTTTCTTTGGTCCTTCCTCGGGTCTCCTGACGGCGGTGTTCGGTTTAGGTGAACGGGTATGGGATTTTTTAATAGGTTTTTGGTGAACTAATGAATACACACTCACTCGCATGCACATACAAAATAATAAATAAAGTAAAAAAAATAAAAAGAGAGCAATGATGATGACATGTCAAATCGGTAAAATTACAGAATGAACAATACTGAAAAAACAAAGAAGTTACAAGCCAGAATCCAGCCAAGGTGCCACCGCGCGACCTTTGACCCGTTCTTTCCCTCCTTCCAGCGTGTCGACAAGGTGTCAATCACGTCCGATAGCACCTCTCAAGCTCGTTCGCGCCTCCATCTTTCTTTCCCACCCCACACCACCTCCCGCTCTCGCCTCCCGCACGATCGCTGGATCTCAGCCTGGCAGATTTCGCTGTCAAGCCGGAGGAAAGCACTTCCTGTGGGATTTAACGCTCCCTCTTCGGCTTGTCTGCCCTTTTTCCATTTGCGCGGAAACTTTGCCACGTCCCACTTGTGCTTACCTTTTTTTCCCCTCGTCTGCTTTTAGCGACTTATTTGCCTCTTTTTTTTTTTTTTTTTCTCATTCCCAACTTTAATTTTCTTTGCCTTATCGCAGCCGAGTGCCGCGGCGCAGTCGGCTGCGGAATAAACGATGCCTCCTTCTGACCTCAATCGCATTTGTTGCATTAAAAGAAAAAAAGTGCTTGTGAAGGAAGATCATTTAGGGAAGATGCAAAAATACAATATATATGGAAAATATGTCGCAGGTTGCTCGCCATTCCCACGCTTATGAGAAAAGACTTATTTGCTTCTTTTTGAGGGATTCAACAGAGTCGGCTAAAGACAACTCACACACTCAAGTTTCTGTCCAGTTGCAATGCATACAATGTAACCAATTTTTCAACCCCCCCAAAAAATCGGTCCAATTCTCTGATGGCCAAAATGCGCGCTTGCTTTCGAATATCGACTCACAATCGTATCTGCCAAACTGCTGCTTGTTGTGAAGGACGTCGCGTCGCCTGCAGCCACACACTGCTTGTATCTCAAGTTTGCGCTCGCAAGTTAAGGCACAAAAATCCATCTGGTGGACGACTCGTATTTCGAAAAACTGTGAAAGTCAGTCAATGATTTCTCAAGATGCCAATGTATTAAAAAATAATAATAATCCCGAATGTATCAATCGGTCAAAAACAAATTGAAATGGCTCATTTGAAAATACACTGAAAAAAGCATACAATATCTGTCATTTATTAAATCTTTTAATTTTTTTAATTAAAATTGTTTAAAATATGACTTTGTTCCTTCCAAGTAAACATTCAAATTTATATTTATGGATAAATGTTTTTTTTTTTTTAGATTACATGCAATTTTATACTTCCGGCGAGAATTCTCGAACCCAGCCGACCGCCGCCATTACGGATTTGGACTCGAACGAACGTTGATGATATTACAGTAAGAAACATGAACGAACCCTTCCGTTTGATAACCTTCCGTTTAGTTTACTCAATTATGCATGAAACTGTTCTTGACTGAACTTCAGCCCTCGGATTCCGACGTGATGTTTTTATGCACTCAGTAGGCCACACCCCTTAAAGTGGTCAAGTCAGAAATGTTTTTTACAATAAAATGTTTTAAGCGTCCACACGAGGCATCGTGATGAATATTACATTTGCGGAATACGCATTAAGCCGCAAATTCCACCTGTTTTTATCCATCTCAGGGCGGCCATTTTACCTTAAGCACTGCCACTTGCTGTCAACTTAAAATGACATCACAGTGCAAGGGATCAGCTTGTGAACGTCACATGACCAAACACCAAAAAAACGGTGAGCTGTTGTGGCCGTTACTTTTGCCCCCAGCAAAATAAAATATTACAATACGACAGTTGCAACCCGTCCACAAAACATGAAAAAGACGACAACCGAGAGCGGGAGGAAGAATGAGCCCCGAGTTTCTTGGACGGGGGAAAAAACAAAACTCAAGCTCTGCAGCTTTAAAGGGGGGCACACTATGAACCTGGAAAAAAAATTTCTCATTCAAATTACATAACGTTGACATTTCGCTTCATTTCACGAGGGAAAATTTGATATGAGTAAATTAAGTTCCAAACTTTGGAACAAATGAAACCCTCAAGTTCGCTGTATTAATGTCGCCAGTCATTTAAAAAAATGAGCAAGTGGATTTTGCTTGCGCTCGCTACGTGGACCGCCGCATTCCGGCATCCGCAGCCTGCGTTTACCGCGCGTCACTATCATTTAACAGCTCACATTGATTTTTTTTGCTCCTGGCAAGAGTCAAGATGGCGGCGCGAGTGGCGTCGGGTTTCAATTAGAGCGTACGGGATGTAATTGCAGCCTCGCTCGTAATGAGGAGAATTGTGATAAACGACCCTCTTAGGAAGCGCGGCGAGATGCGTCGTTTACCTTGTGGTCCACGATGCTGCTGTAGCCCTGGAGGGCCGGGGGGCGGGGCCGGAAGGAGGCGGCGGCGGGCGCAGGCGGACGCTGGTGCTCTTGCGCTCGCGTGTCGTTGGCGTCCCGAGCGGCGCTGTAGAAGCCGCCGTTGTAGAAGCTGCCGTTGTAGACCAGGAAGAGGCTCGCGCACAGGAGCAGCGCGAGAAGCACGGCAACGCCATGGCGCTGGGGGGGGGGGGAAACATCAGGGGGGCTCAGTAGGTTGTCGTCCAATAGGAAACATGTATTGTACTGCAACGTTTTGTCAGCAGACGAGACGGGTCTGAATGTATTGCATCAAAAAAAGGGTTAAATATTGACAAAAATGAGTTGAGCACAAACATCTCGTTGAGGAAAAATGCAGGTCCGATCAAAAGTCTCGTGATGACAAAAATCGATCATACCCGTCTAGGTCATCATCATCATAGATATAATAATGCATCAGATTCCCATGTAATTGGTAAAAATGTCTCAGATTTGAAAAAAAAAAATCAGTTTATCATACCTGGGCTTGTTGATTCAAATGCTGGATTTATCCAATTTTACATGATCAAACAAAGTTGAACTGGCAACAAATAATTTATCATACCCATCTAGTTTTTTTTTTTTTTTCAAAACTTTGTAGTCATCCAATTTTGCATGATCCAAAGCATAGGTGTCAAACTCCGGTCCTGGAGGGCCGCAGTCCTGCAGGTTTTGGATGTTTCTGTTCTCCAACACAGCTGATATACGATCAGCTCATCAGCCTGATAACGATCCTGCTGATTGGAATCAGCTTGTGTTGGAAGAGGGAAACCTCCAAAACCTGCAGGACTACGGCCCTTGAGGACCGGAGTTTGACACCTATTATCCAAAGAATTGTATCATATCCATCTAGTTGATGAAAAATGCAGATCTGATCAAGTCTTTTGATGACACAAATCTATTTTTCATACCCATCCAGGTCATCATACCCATGTAATTGATAAAAATGTCTCAAATTTTACTCAATTAAAACATTATCATACAGGCATGTTGATTAAAATGCTGGATTTGCATGATCAAACAAAGTTTGATTGACAACAAATAATTGATCATACCCATCTAGTTCATTTCAAAACTTTGTGCTCATCCAATATTGTATCATACCCATCTACTGCAGTTGATGAAAAATGCAGATCTGATCAAGTCTCTTGATGACACAAATCTATTTATCATACCCATCTAGTGCATTTAAAAGTTTGGGGTCATCAAATATTGCATGATGAATAAACCCATTGGCAAAATTGTATCATACTCATGTAGTTGTTAAAAATGTCTCAGATTTGACTAAATATAAAATAGGTTTGGATGACAAAAGATCAATTCATCATACCCGACGGGCTTGTTGATTAAAATGCTGAATTTATCCAATTCTACATGATCAAACAAAGTTTGATTGACAACAAATAATTGATCATACTTATCCAGTTGATAAAAATCAATCCGTCATCCCAATCTCGTGGATTGATTTTGGTTTTATCAAATTACATGACAAAAAAAGTGTTGAGGACAAAATTAATTGATCATATTTATCTCATTAATTAAAACACGAGATTTATCTGATTCTACATGATCACAAAAAAACATCGTATTCAACATACCCGTCTATTTGATTAAAAGAAAAAATCTATCATGCCCATCTAGTTGACACCAACAAACATGATCAAATTCATTATACCCAATTAGTTGATTAAAAACTGGATTTATCCAGTTTTATGTAAGCGCAAAACATCTTAATGACAAAAATGATTGTATCATACCCATCTAGTTGATGAAACCACTGAGCTTGTCAAATTGATCAAAAATCATTGTAACATAAATCAATTCATCAAACCGATTTGATAGAAACTTAATTTAAAAAAATCTAAATGATCAAATCCATTTAGCACACCCATCTAATTCATTTTTATTATCAAAAACATCTTAAACATTATTGTATCACACCCATCTAGTTGATAAAACTGTTGACTTTTTAAATTCAACATGATCAAAATTTGTCTCAATGGTAAAAATCATTTCATCAAACCTTTCATGTTCCAATTTTACATGATTAAAAAAAAATCTCTTCATGACAATCCTACCCGTCTACTTGATTGAAAATTGCCTACCAAATTCTATATGATCAAAAAGATTCTTAAACATATTTTATCCCACCCCTATTTATTGAACGTGCTGTAAATAATAATGTTGCCCTCTCGTTAATAATCGCCATGCATGCAAATGAGTCGGGTGGCTTATCACTTTAAGTAAACGCCGACCTCAAACAGACGCCTACTTTTTACCCTTCAGCAAAAAACAAACAAAAAAAACAAAAACAGGAGTAGGAGGTGTATTTATCTTAGTTCATACACTCCAACGGTTAACTGCCTTTGGAATCCCGTTGCTAACCGAAACAGCAGCACGTCAAAGTCCCTCAGATCTTTGGGGAAACCTCTTCATCGTATGACGCGATCATGCTCAAGGTGCATTCAGGGACACATCTGAAGGTAAGAATCTGCCAACTTAAAAGTTATTTTGCTCGTTTAAAGTGTTTACAAAATGAAGCAGTCGATCAAACCTTTGACGACTTTATTATTGTCGCGCGTAAAATAACAAAAGCAAAACACTTAAGTGGGGGCGAATAATCGAAGCTTGGCTGCGGGTTCATCTGTTGGCTGCATTGTTGCGCACGTAATCTTTTGATCCGACCGTCGGTGAGCACAGCGAGCTTATGCTGATTTTTGGAGCGCGTTTGGCTCCGCAGACGAGATTGAAGCGAGCACGACATGCCTTTAAAAAATGCATTGAAATGAGAAAAGATGACGAAAAACAACCTTTACCAGCGGAGTCTTCATCTTGCGGCGCTCTCGGGAGTCAAGCGGGCTCCGCGCGCCCGCAGCCGGCGCCTCTCATGCTCCGCACGTGTCCGGGGTCCAGCTCTGCCCGGGCCGGTGTGGAGGAGCGCTCGGGTTCGGCTCGGGCTCCTCCGCGGAGTCCAGGCGACGGGCGTGCGCAGTCGGACGTCCGCCGGGTCCTAAAGCCGGCCGACGTTTTCTAGGCTACGCCAGGGATGGGCAACTTAAATGCTGGAGGAGGGGGGGCACAATTTTTCAGCAGTGCTACTGGGGGGGGGTCAGGCAGTGCCTCACCATATGTATGACCAAAAAACAACAACTATTTTAGATATGGACAAATATACATCATCGTAATGTATTTTATTTTCATAATGCATTTTCTCAATGCATGTATAAAAGATCCACTATGATATTCTAACCCAACAACAAAGGATTTGAACAATAATAATACAAATAATAATCATTTTGTGCATTTTTTCCCTCCACAAATAAATGTTTTTAATTTTATTGCGGTACTATATTTGTCCTGCAAATCATTCCAAATCCCTCCCAAATGATTCGGCCTACAGTTTTTCGGCATGCGTCTCATACTACAGCATGAATGGGCCGCCTACTCGTGTTGTACTCGTAGACAGACCCCCCCCCCCAATATTTTGTAATACAGCAATTTTCTTCATCCCCCCCCCCCCCCAGGATTTATTCCCCATTATTCCCTTGGAAAATGAAACTTTGAATGTTTATCAGCATTTTTGACGAATTCTTTAGCCATGTAAACCCCCCCCCCTCCCCCCCATTTTTAAAAATTTTATTATTAAAGTGGGCCACCAGGGGCAGAGTTACGTGGTGGCCAAAAGTGGCCATTGCCACCCCTTGTGGCCATCTTTAGTACAGAACACCTGATTCTTACAGTCAATGTCAGTCAAAATCATTACTTTCGCATCGTCGCAAGCAAGCAACATGACGGAGAAGGCAACGTTCATCAAACCATCCGCATTCACCGTTTCGTGGAATAAAACGCACTCAAAAAGCAAAGTAAAAAACAACGTTTTGGATGAAAAGATTTTTGTGTCATCGTGCTTTTTAGCGATGATTTGAATGAATAAGCCATTGATCGCAGTAAGCAAAATGGCGTCAGCCGTCGGTTAAAATCGATCCCTCCAATTTGCTGTTAACGAGCAAATCAGTGCATGAGATGGAAGTGGAGGCTGCGAAAATGTCGTTATCTGGTAAAAGGAGCTCAGCAAAATGTTGCTTTTGACTTCCATTTGTTCCTGCTTCCTTTGTATGTTATGGCCCCGGCACCCCCCCCCCCCCCCCCCCCCGGCCACCCCCCGCTGAGAACTGTTTGCCGACACCCCTGGTCTTTGCTAATGTTTTGAGCTGACGAACAAAAATTTTTGCTACCGGCGTCGCACATTAAGACCATCAAGCAGCGTTTTTGTGCTCGGTAGCTTCCCAGCACTGCAACTCCAAAAGGTGCGCTTCATTAGCGGAAGAGCACCTGCAGCGGCAAGATAAGACTTAACGGGGGTTTCCTGCTCTGTGTGACTTGATGGAGATCTCGTTTGGGAGGACTTGCAAGGGTTTGCATACGCCCCCATCGCCCCCCCCCCCCCATTATTATTACACCCCCCCGCGATTGATTCCTAATGCAAGTAGCGTTTTGTGTCTTATTGATGCGTTTGTTTGTTTTTTGCTGCGCTTCGGCTGCTGCTCAGATGCTTCGATTTCCTCCTTGCGGGGATCAATAAAGCTCATCTTGTGCTATGCTGGCTTATCTCAACCAGATTCAAAACAAACTAAAAATGTTTTTTTGTTTGTTTTGTTTTAGAAATGGTGCGTGAAACTGATACAGTAGGATTTGTTACGGATTCAGTACCTAAAATACGTGTAATGAAATTAAGCACTGTAATGTCGATAACAGTATATTTTTTGTGTCCTTATTAATCTCTTGTCGGAATTCATTTTCAGTGTTTTTATTTGTATGCGATGCCAATTAGATGCATGACACTGCAAGCGATGCGGTCACAAATAATAGATACATCAAGTTGCTCAATCTGAGTAGACATTTTTGATCTTTTAACTGTTTTAGTGATTCAATGCCGAGTAAATAAATACAATGTCGGCATACCAGATACCGATTCGGTCACCACAAGTACTTTTTAGAATAATTCAAATGAGTACAACATTCAATTGTTCAATCTGAATGGATTTTCATGCCCTGAAAGCATTTTTGTGATCCAAGGGCAACAGTATTGTCAGTACAGAAAGTATCATGAATACCTTTTCTGATACTATTTAGTAATGAGGCGATTTTTTTTTAAATTCAAACAATAGGAACAGACATCAAAATGCTGAAACTTCATGTATTTTCATGACCTTTTAAGAGTTTTAACTCTTTAAAACTATTAAGACTGTTAGCAAGATTAGAATTGTAGCCTCACTGCTCTAAGCCCTCCCCCTCTCGAGCTCTGATCTAAGCCACGCCCCCCCACTCAGGTGCATGAGTGAGATTTGTAAACATAGTCATTCATAAAGCCCCGTATTGCACTGATCGGCGAACATTTGTGACGTTAGCGAAGGTTGAAATCACGCCAGGGTTCGTTCAAGGTTGCAACGTTTGCTAAACGTTGACTGAACTCTAACAGTTTTGATCAAGGAAACGTCCTTACGACAAGAAAAAAAACGTTAAAACATTAGAGGAATGTTTAGCGAACATTTAGCGAAAGTGGCGATCTTGAACGAATCCTGGCATGAAATCAGCATTCGGTAGCGCCGCAAATGTTCGCCCCTCAGTGGCATACGAGTTTTATGATGAAAGTTGCGTATTCGTGATAATCACAGAGAACTGAAAGCCAGCTTCAACAAAATGGCGGTGCTAGCCAAAGTAAGCTAGCAGTAAACTTTCAACTTCACCACTAAGAATTACAATGTCTTTAATAATTTATCGATCTCAAACATAAACATAATATTTGCTATCTCTGACCCTTTTAACTCATTCACTGCCATTGACAGCTTTAGAAGTCAAAAATTCATTTGAACTATTTCTATTAGTTTACATTTTTTTCTACTTTTGTTAACAAGAGTATAAAAACCTAGATTTTTTTTTTTTATTGTATTTCATATAAAATTTGTGGTTAATCGTTAATGTGATTAATTACAATCAAAAATCTTAATCGCCTGACAACCTATTCTTTAAATAATATTTTGTTTTCTTTAAAAAAAAAAATCTATTTTAAAATTGTAATTAATCACATGACTTCACGAGTTAACTCATGATTAATCACAAATTTTATATCTGGTCTAAATGTATCCCCAAAAAAATCCTAGGTTTTCATACTCTTGTTAACAAAAGTGGGGAAACAATGTTAAACTAATAGAAATAGTTAAAAATGAAATTTTGACGTCTCGAGCCGTCAATGGCAGTGAATGAGTTAAAGTACGACAACAATTCTCATTTCTCTTCAAGCTCACTGCTGACTATATAAAACAGCAACAACGACAACATAGAATTAAAAACGTACTAACTTTGCGTTGTCATTCAGTTCGAGATAAATCGGTTGCTTTTTAGGCAGCAAAGAAATATCTGTAGCATGATTTATAAAGTTCAACTCAAACTGCGACCGCTCGGCCGTCTTGTCCTGCAAAATGATAGCATCCCTTGAAAATCCGTCAATCACTTCCACTTTTCTGGCTTTTTACGTCGCAAATTGTCCGTTAATCTCAAGCTTCCGCCTTGTGAAGTCCTCAAACGACAAAACGCTTCTGACCCCAAATTCTGCGTTTCATTGCTAAGTAGCGCAGATGTCAACAAAGCTCCTGCTCGGATTAAAGCTGGTGCAGATGAGCTCGATCCGTATCTCCGTCAACTCAGTCCTCATCTCACTCACGCTCATGAGGTTTCTTATTTAACTGGCTTATTTCCAGTCCCATGAAAACCCACTCCTGCGACCCTCCGACTAAAATGTGAAACTGGCAACTTCTCTGACTTCAACGATTACCGTCCGGTAGCTAAACTTCTTTTTCTAGCCAAAGTCTCGCTTTTTTTTTTTTTTTATTGACTCATCAAACACCCTGCAGCCTTTTGCAGTCAGGTTTTTCTCTCAGCCTCAGCCTCTGCCATTAACAGCATAGTTTCATTCTTGGCTAAAAGCAATTCGGTGCCGCCGTCTTCTTTGACCTCACGAAAACATTCGATACGGTCGACCATAAAATTCCGCTTCATAAATTACGCCTGTTAGAATTTGACAATACTTCACTCAAACGGTTTCATTCAGAACTGACTGACGGCACTCGGACTGCTGACGGTATTCCTGTCAAGTCCACTTACAATCCTAAAAACGGGATGCCACAGGGATCTATTCTTGGACCACTGCTATTCATCCTATTCGTAAACACTAATTATTCCTTCTCTGCAATCCAGAAATATTCCATCTACAAGGCACTTCTAAATAAACTTCTGAATGACCTTACCTCTCTGTTCTCCAAAACTACAGAACGTGGTCTAGTAACAATATAACATTAGACTAACAATGGTAGATCTGGCTTTAAAGGGGAAGTCAAACCCCCCCCCCCACGTTTACCATCCACCTCAAAGTTGTTTAGTGCCAGTAAAAAGGATACAGACTAAGGTTTCATTAATCTCGCTGTAAGTCAATGTTTCATCAGCAGAATTATAAAAATATGAATTGAAGGTTCAAAAAGCATTTAGTGTTACGTTAAGGTTGACTTCCTCTTTAAGAATGCTACA